>NC_134402.1:121833707-122453707 GCF_038048845.1 Mixophyes fleayi
ATATATATGCATATATATATATATATATATATATATATATATATAAATATAATATAAATGGCTAGTGGCATGTGTTAGTCTGTCTGTGTGTGGAAAAAATAAAACCAAGCTGCAGCGCCACCTGCTGGTCGGAGTTATACACTGACCTACTAAATTCTTAGTGTGTGTGGAAACAAAAATTCAGAAAGGGCTGAAATTTGGTATACTAAGATGTTTTTAATTTGTTAATTTAATTTGTTAATTGTTAAAAGTGTTTATAAAGATTTAAAAAATATATATATATATTTCTTGAAGGAGAAGTGACAGTTGGGAGTGGTTGGTGGTTGCCGGGGGTGACAGTGGGGAGTGGTTGGTGGTTGAGGCCTGGGCTATGGCCCAAATGCATGACAAGAACCTTTTTAACACCTTAAGTAGCTTGATTTGACTAGAATGCATGAGTATCATGCACGGGTTAACTTGTATATATATATATATATGCACACAAACATATATACAAAAAGTTCCGACATCGTTCCTGGAAGACAGGAGTTGCAGAATGCAGATCATGACATAGTGGAGTTCTTGAACATTGAGTAAACATAAGCGGCGATTAACTATAGAAGTGGCAATTGCAATTGATAACTATTTTCGAGTCTATGGAGTATATGTACTCAATAAATATTAACTAGAAAATGATTGATTGCTGTAGGCAACATCTCCACTTTTTCAAAGTGTAGTAAATCTACCCCTTAGGCCTCTAGGAACAGTATAGCAATCTCAAATAAAAGGAAGACACTCGGGTGAGAATGATAACTTAAATTACCCAAGTTAACAACTAATCTTATTGGTTTTATAAAAGAGTCACTCTGCTGCATCAATGTAGCATATATTTTTTGTGGTTGCCATTAATTTAACAACATATTCAACATTCTCTATAATTACAGTTTGTTTTAATTTTTTTTAAGTTGGCCAAAAACTGCAAAGAATGATTTCTTTGGGGAAAATGCCGGCTGTCTGACCTTGGTGTTTGGCCAGTAAACTTGCTTTTCATTTTTTATTTGGCGCATGGCCCTTGTTTTCTAATATAGACTAAGACAACCAAGCCTTTGACTCCAATGACAACATGACTGACTGCGAACATCTTTGTATATTTAAATACTCATAACAGCAGCAATGAACCTTTTCTTCTACAATAAAAATGTCTCCTCAATGTCATCAATTAGCAAATAATATATATAGAAAATTGTTTATCAGTTAATAAACAAATATAAACTCATCGAAATGATCTAGAATACAGGTTATAAATGCTGTGAACTTGGTGATGTATTTGTACAATGCAGGGCTTTATTATGCCCAATCAATTCAGCCAAAAAAGAAATAAATAGGGCTGGAAATTTAATCAGTTCATGTAGAAAACTAATGAAATCCAGTCTGTCATATAAGTCTATTTGGCATCTCATTTTATAGAAATTTGTTTGTACTTATTAGAATATTTGCTGGCAGCGGATATGGGCATAACTCAGTAAATAATTCCTTCACGTGTATCCCAAGTAATTGTAAATTATTGCATTTAAATAACCTGACAAGAACTGCAATGAATACAAATTTGCAGCACGATATGTTATGCGAACGGTTATATTACCAGGAAGTTATGGGCCGTGGGCTAAAAATAATTTTACATGCATATAAAAGATATGTTATATAAAATGAAGTCAGGTAAAAATAATCCAGAATGCCCTTCCCCTCAATAAGGGTGCATGTGTGGATTTAACTTTTTACCATGGCCACTTTTGCTGGACCTCCCTCCTCACTACTGCTGAGCTCCATAAACCCATCACTACCATAGACCATCTATACTAAATAAACAAGTATATTCTACAAGTAATATAGAATGGCCATTGATTTATGTAATGCACCCTGCATACATAAGAAAAAATATAGTAAGATGATGAATGAAGGGCATCTTGTTGTCCTGACATTTTACCTGGGCCTATATGACTTCTTCGTTTAGTGGAGAGAATGGAGTAGAGTGCATTAACTGAAAGTAAAGGAAAGCAGCCAATCAAGGCTGAAACTAATATAAAATTAAAAGGGCTACTCTTGTGGAGCTATGTAGAATGTTTGGTTTGCTACCTACACACTGCATACAGGGGCGGATATGGAATTTAAAGTGGCCCTGGACAAAATTATTGAAGTGGCTTCATGTGGATGGGACCAAGTCAACTTTAGGTGAGGCCAACACAAAAGTAGGCTGGATTTAGAACTACTGGAATTTGGTTGTAGTAACGTTTAGGAAACTATGGATGTAATGACTTAAGACACAGTGGGTCATCTTTAAAGCAATACAGGGAAAAAACTGCCAGTCCTGTGCTATAAAATTACCTTAATCCTTTTGCATTATCTTACGACTGGTTTATGTCTCTGTGCTCCAACTTGTTTAGTTGCCTACTAACACATCCTTCCAATATATCCTGCATAGAAACATATCTGACTTGTTTAATAAGTTTTACTATTACTAAACATGTTGGCACAATCATATTTGATCAATCTGCCAGAGCAGTATATAAGAACCTAACAGCACTGTTGCATCTTTACTTGACGACATGAAATGCAAACTACCAGTTAAATCTCTCTCTATAATATATAAATATGTGTACTGTGTGTTTCAAAAATGCATTAAAAATAATCCTTAAAATAAATGACTGTCCAGGTGTGATCACCACAAAGGTGAAATAGCATCAGTAAGAAAACACTTCTTATGTAACAATTGTGTAAGAGCAATAAATGTGACTAGTGATTGGGGATGGCTTCACTGAACAGTGCAGGGAGGGCTAGCAGACAAGGTCATAAGTGAAGGTGAGAGCTATTCCAATGGTTTGCTGGTGATATACTAAATACAAAAGAGTCAGGATTAATGATATTGTAAGTGCAATAGGGGCTGGCCATATGTTTAACAAAGTGATCTGAGAATGGGACCAGTGCAGGGTAAAAGGCAGCCAATGAAATCAATGCAAGAAATACGAGAGCTGGAATAAGGCTCTGAGGGGCCCACGGCACTTAAGACATTTTCACAAGCAGTACAGTGTGAAGCAGGACATACCTCCCAACTGTCCTTGTAGTCAGACCAAATTCTGACTAAGCAAGACAGTAACCCAAATTTGGGACTGCCCCACCAGATTCAGGACAGTTGGCAGACTGTCCTGCTCTCTCATAACTGTTCTTGTTACTTTCACCACTTGTGGCTGCTGGTGTCTTTAGATTAGTTGCTGCTTGTCTGGATGCTAAAATGTTGGAGACCCTATTTGGAAACAAATAATGGGTACATGAAATTTAGAAAACGCCAACCAGCCACAGTATTAAATCAATAGCACCCACATTTAATAATTAGGCCTCGCTCTAGCCCAAATGTTAAAAAAGTAGTACTCACATTTGATAAATAGATCTATTTCCCTTCAACCAGCACTGACATTAAATTAATAGAGCACACATTTTATACATAGACCAATTTCCCTCCAACCAGACCCAGCAAAAAATGAATTGCATTTACATCTAATATTACCATTTCCCACAACCATCCCAGGCATTAAATTATCCATATTCACATTTAGTAAATAATCCTCCTTCCCAAACTCAGCCATACATTCAATTAATAGCCCCAATCCATACCAGCATTAAATTAAAGGTCCTGTCACCCCATATTAATTTAGTAGGTCCCACTATTAAATTAAATAGCCCACCAATAAATTAAATTGCCTCATCATCACCCCACAAATAAAATAGCACCCATTAAATAATTAGCCCCCACTTAAACACCATTAAATTAAAAGTCTACCTCCCACCCATGTACTATTAAGACACACATATTATATTATAAAAGAACATGACCTCATACATTATAGCAGCCACCCTCCTTTCCTTCACACATTATGGCAGCCCCCCCTCTGTCCTTCATACATTATAGCAGTCCCCCCTGTCCTTCACACATTATAGCAGCCCCCCATTCCCTCCCACATTATGGCAGCTGCTTATCTGTCCTTCACACATTATAGCAGTCTTCCTTTTCCTCACACATTATGACAGCCCCTCTTTCCTGTCCTCTGCACATTATAGCAGTCCCCCCCTCTCCTTCACACATTATATCAGCCCCCCCCTCCGTATAGTTGTCTATGTGCAGCCCCCTCCCTATAGTTTTGTATATGGACTCCCCTCCCTATAGTTTTGTTTGTGCATTCCTCCTCCCTATAGTTTTATATATGGACTCTACTCCCTATAGTTTTGTATGTGCAGCCCTCCTCTCTATAGTTTTGTATATGGACTCCCCTCCCTATAGTTTTGTATGTGCAGCCCTCCTCCCTATATTTTTGTATGTGCAACCCCCTTCCCTATAGTTATGTATATGGACTCCCCTCCCTATAGTTTTGTTTGTGCAGCCCTTCTCCCTATAGTTTTGTATATGCAACCCCTCTCCCTCTAGCTTTGTATATGCTGCCCCCTTCCCTATAGTTTTGTATGTGCAGCACCCCCTCCCCATTATTTTCTATGTGCAGCCCCCTCACTTACCTTTAGGTGCTGTGGCCATTCTGTTGCATCGTTCCTCAGATTAAACAGACAGGAAGTGAAGTGAATACTTCCTGTCTGAGCACACAGTATTGTGGGACCCCTTTCAGCAACAGGCAGCATCTCGATTGCCTGTTGCATTCCACTGACCACCAATTTTTGTAATACCCCCCCCCCCCCCGATGACCCTGCAAAATGGTTATGGGTCCTATAATTCTCAAATGTGCATATGTATTGCTGGAGGAGGAGTCTCCGACAGGGAAGAGTAAAGATGAAGGGTCCAGTTATTTTCTTTATTATTGTCAGTTTCAATAATTTTATATTTATTCAAATTGGGGATTATTTAGAAGTGGACAACTGTCTATTTTTTTCACAAGATACACATTACCATACTGTGAATCTGCACCAAAAATGCCTGCGCATGTGTCCTCATATAGATCTCATATAGATTTGCATCATCTTATGGAGAGGTGGAGTGGGGTAGGGCCGGCACATAAAAGCCAAGACCGAGTACAGTAATGGGGTGTTCACAAAACTGCAACACAGTTAGAAGTTAAAGCATCCGCAGATATGCATTTTAGGAGGTGTATCTCTTGCAGTTGCAAGAGATCAGGTTCAACAAGACAATATGGTGATGATGATGACTATCAGCAGCACTATCTAGACATTTCTGATTGTGTATTTACCTCTACAGCTTAATTCATTAGCATTATATTATGTATTATATGAAGGTGTGTCCATCTATTCGCATTACTTAATTGACATTTCCATTCGGGCTACTACAGGTAGCAGGCAACAGATGTTTGTATTTAATTTGTGTTTGTATGTAATTACATTTTGTGTGGGACATGCAACTTTCAAATTTAACAATTGAACAACTGTCAAGACAAGATTCTTTCTTGTGTATATGACATTTTGTTGCATTATTATACTGAGTAGAGCTGTACGTTGACTCCCGTGTTTTGGTTTTGGCTCTAAAACCATCTCTGTGTTTTGGTTTTGTCCAAAAATCTTCATGTGTTTTTGGTTTTGGTTTTGGATCTGAATTTAATTAAAGTTGTGAAAAATAGGTAAAATCATGTGATTTTGAGCTGTTTTTGTTCCTACATTACTATTGTGAGAGAAAACTATTTATAGCATTAACATTCATTTACAGTTATTTACAGTCTATATTCTAATGATCTTTTCAGAACGACCTCCCCAAAGGGTTGAAGAAAATCGCAGAAGAATATAAAGTGTCGACAATTGAACTGTAGACAGTATTATTAAGTCATTAATTGAAATGTAAACAGTATTTTTAGTTTGACAATAATATCTCTAACCCTAACCCTAGCACTAATCATGTAATCTACATTTGAATTGTCGACTAATAATACTGTCGACCATGTGATTTGTGAACCTAATAATACTGCCGACACTTGAATTATTGACTTAATGTTGTCAACTTTCTCAATGTTGACCAAATGAATGTCTAGCCGTCGACCACCTACCCTCTTGCTGGTGGCAGGGCAGGTCATTTTTTTAGTAACTGCTGCAATGATCTACATGCGGTCGCTGAATGACAAAAATGGCAAGAAATTTTACGAGTCACAGACAGCAACTTCTGCACTGACCTTTCATTATTTTAAGAAATTATGAACAACCAGGTTTTGTGAAACATAGTGTCAGAGCACTGGCTGTTAGGATGGTCATTTTAGACAAGTTGATAGATGAAGGTGTGCTGCACCCAGAAGAAAAATGGTGGTACAAAGACCATAGACACAATATTTTTAATGTTAGAAAGCCTGCATCATGGAAAGTGAAGAGGCGGTAATCAGAGCTCATTAGGCAGATAGCAACATCTCTAGGCATTTAGACAAGTAGATAGACAAAGGATGACTGAACCCTCAAGAAAAATGGGGAGAGAAAGACCACGCACAATAGATATTTTTGTTTTCTGTTATGTATTACATCTACAAATATTTCTTTAAAAATATGAAACCTCATTAAACAGAATACCTGCAAATTACAAAACTTTACAGTGCTCAAAATGTATTCACGGCTAGTGATAAAGAATATTACATAGAAACAACTGGCCACAGAAAGAAGAGCGCAAAGCACCAAGTACTTAAAAAATTAACAATTTATTGAATAAAAACAATATAGAACATATGATAAGCACATAACCAATTAGACTAATGGAATTGATATCAGACAGCTGAATAATAAAACACCTGGCTTTGGAACACAATCAGGATAATTGGCCAACAATAAATAACATATGGTACCATATGTAATATAAAATATACAAAATATAGCAATTTATGTGGAAAAGATCCAATCCGCGGACTGCAGGATAAGTTGCTATTGAACTATTCCTTGGAGCTAGAACGGGAGATAGGATGACTAGCTAGTAACAATGTTTCAAAATAGAAACCACCATTTAGGTGTAATGTTGTACAAAGAATATTACATGGCGAACATTACAGATCAATCGTAATAAAGTGTAAAACAAAAAAGACAAAGATATACAACACACCTGCAAAGAGTAGTAAAGTACCAAACACAAAATAAGCTACAATAAAGTGTCTTATCATTAATGCCATTCAATACAAAATATGGACCAAACTTTTCACATAGGCCCACATTGTGTATTGAAAGGTTTAAGGCTCTTTTATATAGATTAGTGCTGAAACTCTATGGTGTATGTTGAGTGCACTGAAAATAAAGCAGACTTTGGGATCAATGATATTTCGGTTACATAGCACTATAAACTAATGTCCAACACATCATGAACATTGCATGCAGCTCTGGTGCAGAGGTCAGAGGAGATATGTGTCTATCCATTCAGCTGCTAGCTGATGTTGGTCTCTACTATACACAATGTTCCACCCTTTGAATGAACACGCTGTAAATGACATAACAGGGAGGAGGTGCCTAGATGATCAATGTCCCTACCTCTACTGTGGCATCACAAAGACCACAGATGTTGTCTGGATTGGGATAAAAATATTTCCAAACACAAGAGGTGTATTTTTTGGGCTTATGTCCTGGCATGACAATGCGCTTGTCAAGGGCATGAGGTGGTACTACTTCTGGCTGTCTTACTTCAACACAATCATCATCATTGTCCTCATTATCTTGTTCAAATCCAACACACTTATTTTCAGATCCTCAATTATTCCCAATTATTACATGTGCAAGTTTCAAATTAGCATCCGCAATTTATTAGTCTAAATCATCATTACATCTCTTCCTCACATTTCCAAATGGATGAGAAATTTTGGAAGGAATTGTGCTTTATAATTACAGTGTCAGAATCTGAAACATCAGACTCATATATATCATTCATGGATACCCATAGACTTTTCTCAGGATTCTTTGAGTGCCCAATTTGTTCTTCAGTCTCTGTGTTCCACATGCACTGATGTTTTGGAGGAGACAGACCTACACTCTAAGAGAGAAGGTTGTGCATGGGAATCTAAGGAAGAACATGACCATTATTGGGCATTTTCTTTTGCAATGGGCATTCTAGTATGTGTACCAGCAGTCACAGGACCCTTACTTGCAAATAGTGGGCATAGTCTGAGCCTTGACATGCCACTGCAGGTGGTATATGAAATGTTTAATTTTTTGGGGGACAAATTACCACATTTATCAGAAACTTTACCCTTAATCCTTACATAAAATGCTTTCTTATACTTTCTTCCTGCGTGATCTTTTTTACTAGTAGCGGTTAAAATAATGCTACTACTGCCAGTACTGATACTGTGATGCTCCTGATTTTTAGACTAATCAATGATTGACAAGAGGAGTAATGCTACTTGAAGTTGGAGCAACTTGTAGCTGCCACCACACCAGGTGAACGCCCAATGAGATAGGGAAAGGAGAGAATGTTACCATACAATACTTCTGACATTGCTCCACCATATTATTCAAATTCAGTCAATTGGTTCTTAAAAAAATATATATTGCTTATTTTTCTTTGGGGGGCGGGTCTCAGTGCTACTCTGAGTGAAAGAGCACTCTGGCTTTTTGGCCGTTTAGTACTGAAGATGTCACTGATATTGCCCCCCACACAATTGCTTATAGATTGAAACACTTGGGATTTTAAAAGCAAGAAATATATTTGAGTTTAGGTGTGTGCTGCTCAGAGTCAGTGAACACCTTATTTTTTGCCAGCTTACTACGTGAGAAAATCTTAAATGCTGCAGTATTATTGCAACATTAAAGAGGATGGAAACTTGGATAGAAGGGAGAGGGAAATGGCAGATAGGAATAGGTTGCAGTAGTCCAGGCCTGAGATGATGATGGAGTGGATAAGAGTTTTGGTAGCATCTTTGGTAAGAAAATGGTGTATTCTGGCAATATTTTAAGAGGGACTTAGAGACTGGTTGTCAGGAATAAAGCTGAGGGCGGAGTAAAGTGTGACACCAAGGCAGGGGCTTTGGAGACTGAGGAAATTGTAGAGGTATTGACAGTGAGTCAACTGGGTAACTAATTCTGAGATTTTTGTAGTCTTTCCACATGTATACATTTATAAAAGATTGCTTCATGAAATATATTTATATTTTTTAGCTTAATTAAAGAAGTTGATTTTATAGGATACCTATACAAAATACAGAATTCCCACAATGGGTCGGTCAAGTTCCAAATGCAACTTGCAGGGAAGTTGTATTTTACAAAAAGAAGACGGAACTTGAGAGTAGTTGCAACCGTATTAAAATCCATTTGTATCTCAGGATATGTTTCCTTTTGAATCTGGTTGCAAGTACACTCTGCCTACACAGTAGTTGATGTACGTAGACCGCAAGAATAGACTGCAGTATAAGTGCAAGCGTATGAGCAATATTAGGTCACATCAGAATGCATAAAAGAAAAATGATAAAATAAATGAACACCTCTTAAAAGTATAATCATCAATAAAAATATGGCTTAAAATGTTTTTTTTAGATCTTTTTAACATTAAATATATAAATAAAATGCTTTTAGTACTTACAATGACTTGCTTGCTATCTATTCTTAGTTTTTAAAACAAAGACTATGCCGTGTCATAGCTAGTGCAAAAGAATCGGCAACATATGCATCAGAACTCCCTTGGCACACCTTTACTACCGTACATGGCCTAAGCTAGTCCGTCCCTTTCCTTCCCCATTCCACCTCTCAGGTTTTAGGCTGTGTTAAGTGTTGTTTTCTGACATGAACTGCATGCAATTGCATTCATTGGCGTAAGGTCCGTTCTAAGTATGCACAGAGCTATTCCATGCAAAATACGCTACTCAAATGGACGTATGTCCGAACATGAATCGGGCCCAATATGTATAAAATTGTAAGCTTTAAAACACCCCTGGACATTGTGCTTTTATGTGGCTGTAAGCAGAAATGCCAAAGTCAAGGGTAAGTATTGCTACAGGGAAATTTTATCTCTCAAAAAAATAAAATTGCTGGTACATCAATAAAGTTATGTACTTTATTACAGTGGTGCACAGTTCAGTTCAGTCCAGTTGTCACACAATCCAAGTGTCGGCATTTAGCCTGCAGACATTTTCATGTCGGCATTTTAAGTGTTGACCTTTACAGTGTCGGAAAAAATGTACACCACCGTAATAAAGTACACTGATTTCATTGTGAAATTACCTATCTAATTGTTTAACTTGACAACATATCTCCAAGACTAAAGTTTGAATTTGACATAAATTATTTTGTGAATAATATATCAGCAACAATAGTGCTGATTCAAAACTTCACAGATATCTCCCCTCAAAATTAGGCTTTGTACACACTATACAAAATTTCTCCTGATGTAATATCTTTAACGATTTTACTAACGGTTAAGAGAAAAGAACAGCATACAGATTCATGTGTACACAATAAACACATTTTACATGATTTACCTTCAAATCTGTTCTCTTCATGTGACATAATCATTGGCTGAAAAGATAATGACTCTGCACACTCAATGGAGATCTTTGGATACTGCCTGTCATCAGTGCATACTGTACACACTGCAGAATTGGAACAACATAGTTCCATTGTTGAACGAGATTTTTAGTTCAATTTAAAAATCAATTGAAATGATAAGATGTGTTTTGGAATAATAATCGTTCATTGTTGCAGTGTACACACTAATGCGATATTGGGCCAAACACTTGTTTATCGTATGATTGGCCTAATAATCGGCTGAAAACCCTGTAGTGTGTACCCAGCCTTAGTGTAAGGTGGGAGAAAAATAAAGTATTATTTTTTTATGTAACAATTGGCACAATAAAAGCTCATACTGAGTAGTTAATAAACAGTAGAAAGGCAACACCACAAAGACACTAAATCGAACGTTCATCTAAACAAGTAGGAGCGTAAGCAAGTAAATCAGGTTTCCTGCCTTCAGTAGGTGTGTTCACAGGTTTGATAGGCTGTCTGGATTTCTAAGGTTAGTGTCCAAGTCCTGGTATGTATTGTGTGCTCAGTATGAACATCTGAAAGGGGACAAAATGCGTAAGCATGCAAATAAAATCATATATTAGATTCATCATGATAGATAGAATTTGGATTTTGCAACCAGTCTGAGTAGTTAGTTCAGTTGAGGCCATTAGGAGAAGTTCCAGCACTTTCAGCCAGGTAGAACTGAACAAGATACAGTAAATCAAGAGACTAGCAAGTCGTAACAAATTGAATTCAGGATCTAACCACAATAATCCGGCATCAGGAAGAAGCTGTTTGTTGTTCATAAATAACTGCATATTTAAGTGCATTGTAATCTTGATTTACCTACGTGGTTCATTTCCAGTTTATGACACCCAAAATTTCACTATTAATACAAAGCCAGCTCTAGACCATAGGCAAATATCATCTCCGTTGAAGGAGTTTTGAAAGTTTAACTAATCTTTTTTGCTTTTTCATTTATTTCTTGCTTATATCTTTTTTCCTGAAATATGCTTGTCAATTACCCCCAACAGATCAGATTTCAGGAAGTCCATCAAATAACACAGTTAAGAAATTGTATATACTTTTGATGTTTAAACAATACCTTTACATACATATCACTAATAGCTATTTTGTGTGGATAAAATTTTGTGAAAGAGTTCCAATTTGAATGTTGGTGCAGTCTCTCAGACTTGATGGTTTGCTGCTTATCACTGTGCTGCAAGCAATAGACACTTTGGGCCTGATTTAGTTTTTTAACTGTGTGGGTGCAAGACAACAAAGTGGAATTTAGAGTTAAACCTTTCATAAAATAGTGAATCTGTGGCATGTAAGCACAAGTTACATTAGGGACATAAGCATGTTATAGCCTGGGCTGGTTACGACTACTGTAGGGGACAGTGAGCATGGGGTCCTCCTGTAAAAATGGCAACCAGCACCAGGCTACAGACAGCAGCCGAGCACAGCCAAGCAGACAAGACCCTGTGGGGAAAAAAGACAGACAAATTTCACAAATAGGAAACTGAAAATTCTGGTGTGGTTGACATCGAGCAGAGGTACAGCAGGCAGATTAATGCAGTGGCTTCATTCAGCCGAAAATGTGGCTATCAGATTATGGAGGGAAGGCGAATCACATATAGCATAGGTGTTGATGGATTAAAAATGTGTTTAGTTAAACATGAATTAATTTCACACCTGTGGTAAAAGAGCTGTATATGTAGCATCAGTTGCCCCATAGGATTTGCTTGTGGATGCTTATGAAAGGCTCAAGGTCACTCTGCACAAGTTCAGAGTTCCCAGGATAAACTGACCAGCATTCACCTCTGTGTCAGGCATTCCAAAGAGGCTTCTGCTCATGCTATGGAGGCATACCCTGCGCCTGGGTCTGTGAGTTCGCTGCTGTCCTGCCACCACAACTCCCATAGGTATAAGAAAAATGTGATCCTATAATATGTAATGTCTAAAATACACACAAACAACAGGAATGATGTTGTTTGTGTAAATTATGCATGACAGTTCAGAAAAAATGACAAAAAAAAATTGTATATATAAGATAATTTTAATGTAGGTAACTTGATACATCTGGTTTAAAATTAAAATAACACTGTAAGTGTACATTCTAATGACTTAATAGTTCTGCTATAGTGAGCAGCTTTATAGACTAAGCAAAGAAATATCTTACATGATCCAGTACAGTTGCTCAGATACACAAAACACAATTGTGTGTACAGTGTCATTTGTAAATTTCCATACATATGCTTCCAAAGAAAATGTAACATGTAACACTATGGGACAGATTCAATTCAGCAAGAATTCACCCCATTGTCCGACTGCGCACATTGGTGCCAATTATGGCTAGGAATACTCACTTATCATTTATGCAAAAAAAATGAGTGAGGATTTCTTGCTGGACATCGCCTCGATGTGGATTCGCGGACTGTTCCAGTGACACATAGCGCCAAATGGAATGTCCCCCTATATATTTATATACCATCCCTCTTATGCTCATGCCCATCATATTTATCAATATTTGCTCTCTTTCATGTGTATTATTACCAACCTCAATGCCCTCTCATGCCTCTCACTGCCAGACACATTGATAACCCACACTAACCAACCCCCCCCCCCACACACACACACACACGCACACTCGCTTTTACATTTCCTCTCTGAGCATGTTAATTGAGGCTATATAATGGTGTTCCATGAGCATAGCATTCTGGAGTGTGAGACTCTCAATGTTGCGATCATAAGTAGCTTTCTGTTGCTTATCACACTTACTCTGCGTGTGTTACGGACTTACCTTATCCCCGCCGCTCCGTCCAGCCGCACTTCCGCATTCAGGACCATGTGACCGCACCCGGAGGCGGTCACATGACCACAACCTAGAGGCGGGGATTTTGAATCCCCTTCTGTATAAAAACCTCACTCTGACACTCGCTGAGTGTCAGAGCAACACTTACCTGTTCCTGGCTCCTGCTCTTCGTGGATTGCAGTGTCTTCCTGTTCCTGTGTCTCCTGTGTGCTGATCTCTGCCTGTTTGACTTCCCTGGCTCTCTATTCTCTGTGTACCGACCCGGCTTGCTGACCATTCTCCTATTCTTGTGACCCGTGTACCGAACCTGGCTTGTTGACTCCGAGTTGCCTTCTGATTCTGCCTGACCCCATTCCTGTGTACCGAACCGGCTCTTTGACTCCGCTACCACCGCTTCACTCCGCTGTACTACATCTTGAGGCGAACCTGGGGACCGCGACCTGCGACTCCTGGCAGCGAAGCCCACCCCGCCTTGCGGCGGTTCTTGGTGAACACCGGGGAGATCGTTAGACTCCGCACCTCAGGTAAGCCAGCGTTAATCAAGATTAGTAATATAGTATCCAGAATCTGTTACAGTTTGCTCTGACCATGGATACCACAGCTAAAGATCTGTTGGAGCATTTAGTAGGAAGGATGGATAAACAAGAAGCTAACCAAGAGCAACTTTTAAAATTCCTCAATAGTCTATCCACTCGCTTGGATGTTGTCCAGAACACCATAGTGGCTGGTGGATCACCTGGGCCGGCAGTGGCCCCTGTACCTCAGGCCGCAGCAGCAGCTTCTTCCTCGCAGCTACGGTTGCCTAACCCACCTAAGTTCGATGGAGACCCTAAAAATTGCAGAGGTTTTTTAAATCAATGCTCCATACAATTCGAGCTTCTACCTGGGAACTTCCCCTCCGGAAAAACGAAAGTGGCCTATGTGATTTCGTTATTGTCCGGTCAAGCTTTAGCATGGGCTTCCCCCTTGTGGGAGAGGGACGACCCCATTCTACATAACTTCAACCTCTTCTTGTCCACCTTCAAGAAAATATTTGATGAGCCAGTAAGGGTGTCCAATGCCGCTTCCGGCTTACTACGTCTCCGCCAGGGAAACCAGTCTGTGGGGCAGTATGCGGTCCTCTTCAGAACCATGGCCTCTGAACTTCGCTGGAACGATGAGGCTCTAGTAGCTACATTCTGGCAGGGCCTTTCAGACCGAATCAAAGACGAGTTGGTATCCCAGGAACTCCCTACGTCTTTGGACGACATTATCTCCCTCTGTGTCAAAGTTGATTTGCGTTTCAAGGAACGTAATTCTGAGAAGGAACAGTCGCGGCGTAGCATGATTCGCTTGGCCCCCAACTTCCAAACCCCTGTTCTTCCCCCTGAAGAGCCCATGCAACTTGGGAGGACCCGCTTATCAGCCGAAGAGAGGGAGAGGAGATTTCGGAACAAGCTGTGTTTATATTGTGGAGAGAGTGGCCATATTCTGAGTTCTTGTCCCAAACGCTCGGGAAACGACAGGGCCTAACGAGTTCTGGAGCTGTGTCGTTGGGCCTCTTTTCTCAGTGTCAGTCAGTTCCCAATAGTAATGATTGCCTGTCTATTCCCATTTCCCTTCAGTTAGGACAAAAGACCTTCCCGCAGTCGGCTCTTCTAGATTCCGGAGCCGCAGGAAATTTCATTTCCGCCACAGTAGTTAAACAATTCGCTATTCCCACACAAGCCTTGGAACAACCCATCTCTCTGATGGCCATTGATGGGGGAAGAATCCCTGAGGGGTCCATCCTGGTACGCACTATTCCTCTTCTACTTCAGATAGGAGCACTTCATCGGGAGAAGATTTCTTTTTTAGTAATACAAAGATCTACCAACCCAGTCATCCTAGGACTTCCTTGGTTTCGTGCCCACTCTCCCACCTTGGACTGGAAATCTGGTCACATATTGTCCTGGGGACAGTCCTGCTTCTCTCGCTGCCTACAGAGAGTGGTTCCCCCGAATAGTCCCAGACGTACCCAAGAATTTCCTGTGACTCTCCTGCCTGAGCCATACCAAACCTTCTCTGATGTTTTCTGTCAACAAGAGGCCACTAGACTTCCCCCTCACAGAATCTGGGACTGTGGCATTGATCTGATACCTGGTAAACCCATTCCCAGGGGCCGTGTTTACCCCCTTTCCCTCCCGGAATCTAAGGCTATGGAGGAGTACATCCAAGAAAATCTAAACAGGGGCTTCATCCGCAAGTCTGCCTCCCCAGCTGGGGCTGGCTTCTTCTTCGTAAAAAAGAAAGATGGGGGCCTCCGCCCTTGCATTGATTACAGAGGCCTGAATGCCATTACCGTTAAAAATCGGTATCCACTGCCACTGATTTCTGAACTATTCGACCGGATCAAGGGTGCCACCATCTTTTCTAAACTTGACCTCAGAGGAGCGTATAACCTTATACGCATTAAGGAGGGGGATGAATGGAAGACGGCGTTTAACACCCGAGACGGCCACTTTGAATATCTGGTCATGCCTTTCGGGCTATGCAATGCCCCAGCCATATTTCAGAGCTTTATGAATGAGCTGTTTCAAGACCTCTTGTACCAATCTGTAGTCATCTACTTGGACGACATTCTCATCTTTTCTCAAGATCTAGCATCTCATCGTACTCATGTATTGGAGGTCCTCTCTCGTATCCGAAGAAATCAGTTATTTTGCAAATTGGAGAAATGCACCTTCGAGCAGAGACAAATTCCCTTCCTGGGATATATTATTTCGGGCACCGGTCTACAGATGGATCCCACAAAATTGAAAGCCATACTTGACTGGCCCCAACCTTCAGGCCTTAAAGCCACTCAACGCTTCCTAGGATTCTCCAACTATTATCGTCAATTTATCAAGGGGTACTCCTCTCTCGTGGCTCCCATCACAGCATTGACCCGCAAATCTGCTGATGCTGGTATTTGGTCCTCTGAGGCTATCCAAGCCTTTATATTATTAAAGTCTCTCTTTTCATCCGCACCCATTCTTCAACAGCCAGATTGTTCTCGTCCCTTTGTCCTGGAGGTAGACGCCTCTTCTGTTGGCACAGGAGCCGTACTATCACAGCGAGGTCCTTCTGGAAAACTTCATCCCTGCGGATTCTTTTCCCGTCGCTTTTTACCTGCTGAGAGGAATTATGGGATTGGCGACAAAGAGCTCCTGGCCATCAAATTGGCTCTCTCCGAATGGAGACATTTACTAGAAGGAGCGCAATTCCCTATCACCATATATACCGACCATAAGAATTTGCTTTACTTACGCACTGCCCGATGTCTAAATCCTCGTCAAGCAAGGTGGTCCTTATTCTTCTCACGCTTTGATTTCAACATCACTTTTCACTCAGGATCTAAGAACACGAAGGCAGACGCCTTATCTCGCTCTTTTGATCCAGCTGACATGGAATCCTCGGAAGATAAGAAATTCATTGTAAATCCATGTCAAGTATTGGCAGCTACACACCTGAAAAAGGGTTGTCCTCCAGGCAAAACATTCATCTTGCCACATCTACGCACCCGGCTCCTTCACTGGGCTCATCACTCACTCTTCTCTGGGCATGCTGGCATTCGCAAGACCTGGGACTTATTGTCCCGAAGCTACTGGTGGCCTTCCTTGCTGGAGGATGTGAAGAGATTTGTTGCTGCTTGTTCCAAATGTGCTCAACACAAGACCTCTAGGAAGAAGCCTTATGGATGCTTGCTCCCATTACCCATTCCTGATTACCCTTGGTCACAGATCTCCATGGATTTTATCACGGACCTTCCCCCTTCCAAATCCTGTACTGTAGTGCTTGTGGTCACGGATCGCTTCTCTAAAACAGCCCACTTTATTGCTCTCAAAGGCCTTCCTTCTTCCTCCTCCTTAGCCGATATTTTTATTAAAGAAATATTTCGCCTCCATGGCTGTCCTCAACATATTGTCTCCGATAGGGGATCACAATTCATATCAAAATTTTGGCGGTCTTTTTGCAATAAATCCGGGATCAAGCTTGACTTCTCTTCCGCATATCATCCCCAGTCCAATGGGGCTACTGAGAGAACCAACCAAGAATTAGAGAAGTTTCTCAGAATATTTATCTCTAGTAACCAAGACAACTGGGTGGACCTTCTCCCTTGGGCCGAGTTCGCCCATAACAACCATTTTCATGAGGCCATCTCTAACTCCCCCTTTTTTGTTCTGTATGGCTGCCATCCTAGACTACCCACCTTCTCTCAAGTCTCATCTTCTGAAGTTCCAGCAGTGGACTCTCTGGTTCGTAACTTCTCTGATATTTGGGAACAAACCAAGACAAACTTAAAACAAGCAACTACTCGTTCCAAAAAATTCTACGATAAAAGGAGAAGAATGACTCCAAGTTTTGCAGTTGGTGACAGGGTATGGCTATCCACCCAGAACATTCGTTTAAAGGTTCCCAGTAAAAAATTTGCTCCCAAGTTTATTGGCCCATTTGCTATATCTGAGATTATTAATCCCGTAGCCTTTAGATTGAGTCTGCCTCCCTCCTTACGCATACCCAATGTCTTCCATGTCTCCTTGTTAAAACCGATGGTAACCAACAGATTCTCCACCTCATCCAGAACTCCTCCTCCTGCTGTGGATCGGGATCAAGTGGAATACGAGATTAAAACTATCCTAGATTCTCGTAAAGTTCAAGGTGCCATACAGTTCTTGGTGGATTGGAAGGGTTACGGCCCTGAGGAGCGCTCATGGGTAAGAGCCATTGACCTACATGCTCCCCGTCTACTTAAATCCTTCCATAAAAAATTTCCTTTGAAACCCTATTAGGTGTTCGGAGTCCACCTTTATGGCAGGGGGTACTGTTACGGACTTACCTTATCCCCGCCGCTCCGTCCAGCCGCACTTCCGCATTCAGGACCATGTGACCGCACCCGGAGGCGGTCACATGACCACAACCTAGAGGCGGGGATTTTGAATCCCCTTCTGTATAAAAACCTCACTCTGACACTCGCTGAGTGTCAGAGCAACACTTACCTGTTCCTGGCTCCTGCTCTTCGTGGATTGCAGTGTCTTCCTGTTCCTGTGTCTCCTGTGTGCTGATCTCTGCCTGTTTGACTTCCCTGGCTCTCTATTCCCTGTGTACCGACCCGGCTTGCTGACCATTCTCCTATTCTTGTGACCCGTGTACCGAACCTGGCTTGTTGACTCCGAGTTGCCTTCTGATTCTGCCTGACCCCATTCCTGTGTACCGAACCGGCTCGTTGACTCCGCTACCACCGCTTCACTCCGCTGTACTACATCTTGAGGCGAACCTGGGGACCACGACCTGCGACTCCTGGCAGCGAAGCCCACCCCGCCTTGCGGCGGTTCTTGGTGAACACCGGGGAGATCGTTAGACTCCGCACCTCAGGTAAGCCAGCGTTAATCAAGATTAGTAATATAGTATCCAGAATCTGTTACAGCGTGATGTCTCCTCAAAATACTCAAATTGCACTCCTAGGAGACGGTGTTGGAGCCTCCTACCTAATCTGGGGGGCAGGGGCCTAAATAGAACTTTGTGGGCCATTTAGCAACATTTTGAAGCAAATCACTGCCTTTTATGGACTTGAGGAGTAACAACATTTCCAGAGAGGGACACTTGTACCATCATAACTTCTAGCCCTCTCCCTCCCTGCACATACTCACTATAGAAACTAACTTCACACATAAAACTTAGCACTTCCACACGTGCTCACTATGTGCCAACCTAATCCTGTGTGCATGATGATTACATCAATGGGATATGCAATGGATACCACAACCATTTACAAGTATTTGTTGACTAATTCTGCTCTGTACTCTTGAAGGAAGTTAGTGACTTTTTTTTCCTGTACTTTACACTACAACCCTCTCCCCCAGCATATACAATGGAAGCCTCCACATGGTATCACTGACCATATGGAGCTTCCAATTTAGGAAAGTATTTTGTGAGTGAGAGCAGTGTAATATCAACATGTCACCATATGTTTCATAATGGGATTCCCATAGCACATATAAAGTAGTGATTTGCTGGGGCCTTGGAATCCTATGGAGACTGAGCAGGGGAAATTTGCTGAGGTTGGGCTTATCATTTTTTGAAAAGTAGAATATTGCATTTTGTTGAAGCAGGTTTGAATGTTGCTGATCATGCACTACAGCCAGACACTAATACCAATGCTTGCACATCACGCAGACTAACACCACTAATACCTGCTACTACCAATTACACTAGAAACACCATCACTACACTATACTAATTCTACACATAGTAACACCACCACATACTACTTCCAGTACCCGCAGAAGATCCGCTTTTTAGAAGTGTATCTGAAGATACTTCCAAGTCTAATTAGGTTGCATCTTCAAGGGGTATGCTACACTTATGTCTCTACTGTACTTAACGTAACCTTGCTGACCCCTGTTCCACCTCTGCTGGTGTAAGGGATATTAAGACGAATATATTATTATTATTACTATTATTATTATTATTATCATAGATTTGTAAGGCGCCACAGTGCTCCGCAGCGCTGTACAGTAGGGAAAACAGTACATGCATAAAACAGGGAAATACAAGGCACACAATTAAATGTAGACATGAGAACAAAGGGTATAAAGGACCCTGCTCATTAGAGTTTTTACATTTTTAGTGGAAGAGGACACAGCTCAAACAAGAGGAGTAAATGTGATTCAGAGGAGAGATTGGGATAGTTGTGAGGGTACATTAGTGTGAATAGTGTTATAGAGGGAGTGATAACCTCTAAAAAGAGATGGGTTTTCAAATAGCATCTATAGATTTGAAGGTTGTGGGAAAGTCTGATTGAGCATGGTAGGGAATTCCATAAGTGGGAAGCAGCACAGGAGAAGTCTTGTAGGCAGGAGTGAGAGGTGGTTACCAGAGATGAGACAAGGTGCAGGTCAGAGGTAGATCTAAGAGGGCAGGAGGGAGCGTATTTTGATATGAGATTTGAGATATATGCAGGGGTAGCGTTGTTGAGGGCTTTGTAGGCAAGGGTGAGTAATTTGAATTTGATTCTGGAGGATAAAGGTAGCCAGTGCAGGGAATTGCAAACTGGTACAGCAGATATGGAGAAGTGAGAGAGGAAGATCAGTCTTGCAGCAGCATTTAGGATGGATTGAAGTGTGGATATATGGGTGTCAGGAATGCCAGATAGCAGGAGGTTGCAATAGTCAAGATGGGAGATTATGAGAGAATGGATAAGAGTTTTGGTAGCATGTTGAGTAAGTAAAGGCGTATTCTGGCAATGGTTTTAAGGTGAAGTTGACAGGACTGGGATTGAGTCTGGATGTGAGGAATAAAGCAGAGGGCAGAGTCAAGTATGACACCAAGGCAGTGGGCTTGGGAGACTGAGGAAATTGTAGTGTTATTGACAGTGAGGGAGATTTGAGGGCAGGTGGTGACTCTGGCAGGAGGTGAGATGATTAGCTCTGTTTTGGACATATTGAGCTTTAGCTAGCATTGGGACATCCATCTGAAGATAGCAGAAAGACAGTTGGTCACACAAGATAGTATAGAGGAGGGAGGTCTGGGGAAGAGATATAGATTTGGGTGTCATCAGCCTAGAGGTGCTATTGGAGGCCCAAATGAGCGAATTAGTTCCCCAAGAGAAGAGGCGTACAATGAAAAAAGTAAAGGGCCAAGAACAGAGCCTTGTGGTACCCCAATAGATAGTGGGAGTGGAGGGAAGGATGTGACAGAGATAGAAACACTAAAGGAACCATTCGATAGGTAGGAAGTGAGCCAGGAAAGAACTGGGTCACAAAGGCCAATGGAGTGAAGGGTGTGTAAGGAGATGAGGGTGATCAACAGTATCAAAAGCAGCAGAGAGGTCTAGGAGAATGAGTATGGAGAAATTATCATTAGATTTTGCAGTAAGTAGATCATTGGTCAGTTTTGTGAGAGCAGTTTCATTGGAATGTTGGGGGGTGAAAGTGAGAATGCAATGAGAAGAGAGAAAGTGAGACAGGCATTTGTACACTATTCACTCAATTAGTTTGGAGGCAAAGGGGAGGAGAGAAATAGGGCGGTAGTTGGAGAGAGATGCCGGATGGACAGATGGTTTCTTCAGAATAGGTGGGATGAGAACATGTTTAAAGGAGGATGGAAATGTGCCAGTGGAGAGAGACAGGTTGAAGAGGTGAATAAGAGGTGGCCATGAAGTGGAGGAGAGGGAGCGGAGTAGTTGGGAGGGAATAGGGTCGAGTGGTCTGGTTGTAGGGTGAGATGATAAGATGAGTGCAGAGATTTTGTCTTCAGTTACTGGAGAAAATGAATTAAGGGTGGATTGGGGAATGCAGGCAAAGGTGGGTAGAGTAAGTGGAATTTGGCATGAAGAAATATCTTGTCGAATGGTGTCAATTTTGTCTTTGAAATAGGTTGCAAAATCATAGGCTGTGAGGTAGGTAGGGGGAGGAGGTGCAGGTGGGCAGAGAAGTGAGTTGAAGGTGGCAAAGAGGCGATGTGGCCTGGAAGACTGAGTGGATGTTAGAGGTTGGAAGAATGTTTGTTTGGCAATTGAAAGGGCAGTGCTGTCAGATGAAAGGATGAATTTATAGTGGAGGAAATCGGGATAGGAATGAGATTTCCATCAGTGGCGCTCTGCAGTGCGGGAGCACTTTTGCACATAGCGGGTCTGTTTGCTGTGCCATTGCTGGGGTTTGAATCATCGGAGACTATATGTAGTAGCTGGAGCTGCATTGTCTAGGGCTGAAGTGAGTATTTTGTTATAGAAAGAAGCAGCCTGATTAGGACAGGACAATGCAGTCATTGGAAAAAAATTGTTGTTTTAGTGAAAATGAGAAGTGGATTGGGTTAAGAGTACTTAAGTTTCATTGTGTACATGTGTATTTGGGTGCAGGGGGAAGGGCATGAGGTTAGGTGAGGCTGAAGGAAAAGAGGATGTGGTCAGAGAGTGGAAAGGCTAAACTTGAGAAACTAGAGATGGAGCAGGAGAAGACAAGGTCAAGGGAGTGCCCATAACAGTGGGTGGGAGATGAGGTCCATTTGGAGAGACCAAAGGAGGAAGTAAGCTGTGACTGGATCACTGATAAATAACTTCTGGTATAATTTTTTTGAAGGAAATAGCGCAGTGTGCTCATTTATATAATTGCCAATGCACTTAGTTTTGATTGTGTATAGTTTGAGATAGGAAATCGTTATTTCTGAAACTAGGGTAGAAAATTAGTTTTTTCTGTTTTAACCTTTCTAGAGGAAATGCCTTATTTCTGATGTGTATATCTGATACAATAAGTCTTTGTTTTGAAAGCCTTTTGTATAGCTTGGTGTAAGGAAATGCTTTGTTTGGGGTTGTACCTGTCTTTGGGAATGTGTATTCTGCGACTGTCTACAGAAAGGATTCATGTTGATTGGATTTTTTGATGTGTGAGGGTTCACTTGAAGACAGGAAGGTTTAATTAAATATGTGCTGCTAGATTTCCAGTGTCTAAAAACAGGATACAGGACATCACAGCGTTTCTACAATTTCACAGATAAGTGTAAATATTGTTAGCTTTGCAATGCATGTAAATCTATATTTTGGTAAATAGGTTACATCCTGAATCTAAAAATAGCCTGTGTCCAAATCTGTATAAAAAGCACTGTCCTGTACACTGAAATGTATCATTCTGATGTTCCATCTGACCTGATCACCTGGTATCTTAAACCAGTGTGAGAGCAAATAAACATCACTTGCTTCAAAGACCTGCTTGAAAACATCTTCAATATTGCTGTATTCCTGTGACCTGCAGATTAGACCCTAAATCTAATCCGTTCTCCGGGTGTTTCTGAGGTTGGACCCAGCTCTCCAGTACCACCACTCTGCCTGCTACCCTGCAGCTCTGGTCAGTGTGATAGTCCAGGGGGTATGCATCCACAGCAACCCTGATCCATAGTAAGAGGTCCGGAGTTACCAGCCCAAGTGTACCAGCACAGGAGTACACTAGCAGTGGCAGTTACCCAGAAGGAACGTGGTTATGAGCGCCATAAAGGAGCTCAGTGGTGGCAGCAGGCTCCTTCTACTGTGGCAGGAGGGGTGTATTCAGAATAACGAGAGGGAATGGTGGCAAAGTAACCCCAGCCGGTTCCCAGCAACAACAGACAGGGTGGCATAGGCGGTCCATCCTGTCACATAAGCGAAAAAAGTTTAGTGGCAGAAGAGACAGTGGGATGATCAATGGGAATGTTGAAATCACCTAGTATGAGTGTAGAAAGGCCAAAGGATAGGAAATAAGTGACCCAGGCCTCAAAGTTGTCAAGGAATTGGGAAACTGGACTAGGGGGGCAATAAATGACAGCAACACGAAGGTGGAGAAGATAAAATAGACAGATAGTGTGGACTTCAAAGGAAGAGATTAAATAAATAAATAAGTATATATATATATATATATATATATATATATATATATATATAAAGAGAGAGAGAGAGAGCCATATGGTCCTGCTGAGCCTTATCCGTCTCTTTGCCGGAGAGGTGCAGCGCTGATGGGTGATGAAGTCCAGGAGTCAGCGTGCGTTCTATCTTTGATAGCCCTGAAGAAGTCACGGTCACGTGACGAAACGCATTGGTACCATCCCATACGTCACTGCAGGAAGTAGTCACATGTGCTCCACGCTGGAACGCATGCCGACTCCCGGACTTCATCACACATCAGTGCTGCACCTCTCCGGCAAAGAGACGAATAAGGCTCGGCAGGACCATATGGATCTAAGGACTAAGACACTTTTCTCCCAATCTACAGACTGCAAGTATCAGAACTTTCAATATTTGCTCTGTTTTTATTTGTTCATAGATTGTGTTTCTTATGGACATTATGGACAGCTGATAACAACTAGGTCCTCTTTTCAGGATGTTATGTACGATGTACTTAATTTTGTAATAACCAAGTTATATTTACTTATTACGAGTTGCATTGTTTTAACCTTTTAATAAACCACCCATTGTTTTCAACTACTACTGCATTCATACATATTGCTGGATATACACAAGGTACATCAATTCATAGGTTATTGGGGTACAATAGCGAGCGCTGGATTTTTACGTTTATCTGGTAGAAGCACAGTGGACTTGCATTAATTTGAAATTAAATTTTGTAACATTGATCACAACAGTGCGCAATAAAAAAAAGCATAAAAGAAGGGGGGAAAAACCTAAGCAAAACTTGTTTTTAGATAACAGAGTCTTTTTAATAATGCATATGTGAAAATAATCTATTTTCTGCGGCTTGTGTTTATTCACCTCACACAGAGGGAAATCCTGATAACATGACCTGTTGGGGATTCTTCAGTTGTAAAACCTGTATTAAACTGCCTAATTAAAATGCTTACACTACAGGAAAACATAAAGAGCTCTAAAAATGCCCATAAAATGGATTTAAAACTGGAATAAACTGCTAAAAAGCATATGTAAAGAGTAGAAAAATCTATTTATTTATAATATGATGTTTTTTTTTATATTAACTGGCACTACAAGATTGCACTACCGTGACTATTTTGTGACGTGCACATCAATTTATATGGTGCTTAAAATAAGTAAGGTCTGTTGGGACTAAAATATTGGAATTACAATAGATTGTTTATCCATTGCAAGAGCCTAGTCAGTGGTATAATTCAATTTTCAATCAGCGGAGTTCGGTTTGCTTAATGAAGGCTCCACAAAGTTGATTTTATAAAGGAGTTATGTTGGTTTTGTTTTCTTTTTTATTAAAGTCTTTATGATCTTGAAAACCTAATCAGTTTTCCCTATCTAAAAGTCAATTGTTACACAATAAAACATGAAACTGACAGGACCTCAAGGTGAATACAAATCATTTGATATGGCTATTAAAATCATTACATATATATTGTATTTATTTGCAAAGACTATACTGAAAGTATTTAGTCTTTATTTATTTTATTATTAAATCTTTGTATACACTAGATTCCAGATACTACATTTTGTTAACACAGACACAATCACAAGCCTTGAGTCAGTTCGAGCTGAAACCATAGGCAAGTAACATGCGAATCAGTTGCAAAGCACAAATCAGCTGAGACACAGGGCAAAATCCTCTTTGGTAGTGCGTGCATATTTTTCCGCCAAAGAGCGTCATTTTTTAGAGGAGCAGATGTGTGCTCTGGCTGCCGAGAACAGATGGATCGAGTAATGGTGTCCCTTGCGGTATATGAAGTAGATGCACCAGTGTGCCTTGCTTTGATGGAACAATGCAAAAGCAAGATTTCAATTTGCAAATGAAAATGATTGAAATGAGACAAAGGTGCAGCTAAAGCATATTATTACTGATATTCCTTTTGTGTAGATGGGTGCACAACCATTTATGCACTGAAAAGGAACTTGCATCTTGTGTTACCTAGTGGAAGTTGGGTCTCATCTTACACTTTTAGTAGGATACATTTTGCGCCATATTGCAATTCAGTAGAGAAGCACATTTATAGGAGCACTTTGAGATATGTAAAAAAAGGTTAACATATAGTTAAAACAATCCTGATGTCCCTTTATTTGCAAAATTAATTTAAGCCATAAAGTAAACCAAGCAGTATTTTAGAAGCAAAAGTGAAAAGTTTAATTTAATGAGAGGCTTAGTTCTAAAGTGGTAGGGTTGTGCCACATTTACACTTTTGCACAGTGGCCCTCTTAAAATTATTCCACCTCTCCACACATCTAGGCACTTCTAGTTTGCAAAGAGAGTCTGCAGAGAGTGGAGAATACTTGGAGAGCTCCTTACAATTGTCTTTTCATAGATTGTAGGTATGTTTCTCCAAATTATATAAAAAATATATGATAGATAGATAGATAGATAGATAGATAGATAGAAGTAGAATTCTATTTTCGGTGTGGATGGGGGGGTTATAAAAACTGTGAATAATACTATAAAAGCCTACTGATTCTGCCATTCTGGCCTCGCGGACCCCTCTCTGTGCTCTCAAAAGAGCAGAATAAGGGTCTGGTCTGAGCATGGCTGACCTGGGGGTCTGAGGGGGATACTGGGGACTCAGAGGTGGGCCCTGTAGCTGCTGAACCCCCTACAACCACTATAGTTCCATCACTGGCTTATGTCTACTTTATGATGAGGATATTTGTGCACTGGATGGTGGGAGTGACTGTAAGAGAGACGATCACTTACTCATGTCCTGCTCAAGTCTCATCTGAGAGTCTGAACTTGAGTTTTCATATGTATAAAAATTATAAGAAATATGTATGAATTATTATTATTATTAATTTTTATTTATAGGGCGCCACAAAGTTTCCGTAGCGCCATACAAGTACAAACAATGGCACAGTACAAGGTAAAACAGCACAGTACAATTAAGAATAATCACTCCGGAAGCTCAAAGCACAGCTAGAGAGAAAGGGTGAGGAAAATCAGCACTAGCTAGTAACATGAGCCCAAAATGGTGGGCGCAGATGACAGGTTAAGAGCCACTGAGAGGTGCAGAGAAAAGCAAGAGGTGTCAGAGGGCAAAAGGTCCAAGATGAGTTGGGCTGAGTAGCTGGAAAGAAAAGTTACAAGTGGTGGAAACAGGAGGAGAGAACGCCCTGCTCAAAGGAGCGTACAATCTAAAGGGAGGGGTAGACAGACTGAGAGACACAAGGGTGAAACAGAGAAGCAGGTGATATGGAGACAGTCATGAACTATGCAACATCGCCCGCATCCGTCCTTTTCTCTCTCAGGATGCCACCAAAACTATCATCCACGCACTCATCATCTCCCGCCTTGATTATTGTAACCTCCTCCTCACTGGCCTCCCCCACTCCCGTCTCTCCCTCCTCCGCTCTATACTCAATGCGGCCGCAAGACTCATCTTCCTCTCACGCCGCTCCTCCTCTGCCTCCCCTCTCTGCCTTGCCTAACACTGGCTCCCCTTCCCCATACAGAATCCTTTTCAAACTCCTCACCACCACTTACAAGGCTCTCTCCAACTCTACTGCCCCTTATATCTCTAACCTCCTCTCCATTCACACTCCTGCCCGTTCCCTGCGCTCGGCCAATGACCGCCGCCTCTCCTCCACCCTTATCACCTCTTCCCACTCCAGAATCCAAGACTTTTCCCGTGCAGCCCCCCTTCTCTGGAACAACCTCCCTCGTTCCATCCGTCTCTCTCCTACTTTGTGCTCCTTCAAACGTGCACTCAAAACTCACCTCTTCCTCAAAGCCTACCAAACATCTACTTAACCCACATCTCCTCCCTTTGCTCGTCCTCCCTTCTCTCCTCTTGCCTCAACTGGCTCCTCTTGTGCCTGGTCTGTTTACCCTCCCCTAGGATGTAAGCTCGTATGAGCAGAGCCCCCTCCCCTCCTGTCTCCATACCTGTTCTTCCGCTCCGTCTTTACTGCATATGACTAGCCGGAGTTTCTGAAGTATTGGTACTTTTTGTTAATTGTTCTGTATGGTTTCACCCTGTATAGTCTACTGTTAGTACTGTGTGCGACGCTGCGCATACCTTGTGGCGCCTAACAAATAAATGATAATAATAATAATAATAATAATAATGAAGGGGGAAGAAGGGATGAAAGGGAGAGGTAGTCAACAAGGTGGATAGTTAAGCGGGTGACTGAAAGGTTTTTAAGAAAAGGTGGGTTTTTAATGTCCGTTTGAAACTGGACAGAGTACGGGATGTTCTGATGAAGCAAGTGAGCTTGTTCCAATGGAGGGGTGCAGCGCAGGAGAAGTCTTGGATACGTGCGTGAGAAGAGGTAATCAGAGGGGAAGAGAGGCGACGATCATTGGCCGATGGCATTGGCCGGGATGGAGTGTGAATAGAGGTGAGGTTGGAGATGTAGAGAACAGTGGAGATGGCGAGAGCATTGTAAGTCAGTATGAAGAGCTTGAAAAGGATTCTGTAGTGGACGGGGAGCCAGTAGAGGGAGGGAGACAGAAGTGGAGCAGCAAGAAAGAAAGATGAGCCTAGCAGCTGCATTGAGTACAGATCGAAGAGGAGCGAGATGTGAATGGGGGCGGCCAATAAAGAGAAGGTTGCAGTAGTCCAAGCGGGAAATAACCAGAGAATGGATGAGAAACTTGGTAGCATCCTGGGAGAGGAAGGGCCGAATGTGTGCGATGTTGCGTAACTGGAAGCGCAGGATTTAGCAAGGGAGTGAATGTGGGGGGCAAAGGAGAGAGAGTAGTCAAGGATGACACCCAGGCAGCGAAGTTGGGCAACAGGAGAGATATAGGAATTGTCGATAGTGAGAGAGAGGTCGGAGGGGGAGGAGGTTTGAGAAGGAGAAAAGACAATGAGTTCGGTTTTAGCAAGATTGAGTTTGAGAAATCTCGAGGACATCCACGGAGAGATGGCAGAGAGGCAGGTGGTCACCTAGAAAGGAGAGAGATCAGGAGATGATAGGTAGAGATGAGTGTCGTAAGCATAAAGGTGGTACTTGAGGCCGAAGGAGCTGATAAGTTCACCCATCGAGGAAGTGTATAGTTAAAAGAGTAAGTGTCCAAGAACAGAGACCTGTGGGACCCCATCTGGAAGGGTGGAAGAGGGGAAGAGTGACCCAGAGGCAGAAACAGAGAAGGAATGGTCAGCAAGGTAAGAGGTGAACAATGAAAGGACGGTGCCGGAGAGGCCAATGGACTGGAGGGTGTGAAGCAGGAGGGGGTAGTCAACAGTGTTGAAGGCCGCTGGGAGGTCTAGGAGAATCAGAAGGGAGAACTGGTCCCTGGCTTTAGCTTAGAGGATAATGTTTGTAACTTTAACCAGGGCAGTTTCAGTGAAGTGGAGGGGCGGAAACTATACTGGAGAGGATCAAGGAAGGAGTGTTCAGAAAAATTGGTGGTGAAACAGTTGCAGACGAGCCTCTCAAGTATTTTGGAGGAAAAAAGGGAGAAGGGAAATGGGGCGGTAGTTAGAGAGTGAGGTGGGGTCAAGATTGGGTTTCTTTAGAATGGGTGAGACGATGCCGGTGGAGAGGGACAGATTAAAGAGGTGAGCGAGGTGGGAGCAGGTAGAGGGGGAAAGTGAGCGAAGGAGGTGAGAAGGGATAGGAAACAGGCGACAGGTAGAAGGGGGAAAGATGAAATGAGATAGTGGACTTCCTCAACCGTGGTAGGGCGGAAGGAGTATAGGAGTTGGTGGCTTGGGGGAGAGGAGGGGTGAGTGGTGGGGAAGGAAGAGTGAGTGAGGGGGCAGGGGAAAAGTCAGCGGAGGAGGAGATTTCAAGTCTGATGGTCTTTATTTTAGAGGATAAAAAGGAGGCAAGTCAGTGGCAGTGAGGGAGGATGGGAGGTGGAGGGAGGGCAGACAGGAGTGTGTTGAAGGTGGCGAGTAGGCGGTGGGGGTTACAGGACTGAGAGGAGATGAGAGATTTAAAGAAGGATTGTTTAGCAAGTGGGAGGGCAGAACTGTAAGATGAGAGAATAAACTTGAAGTGGAGGAAATCAGCCAGGAAACGGGATTTCCTCCAGAGACGTTGGGTGGTACGGGTGCATTTTTGGAGAAAGCGGGTAAATTGAGAGTGCCAGGGTTGGGGTTTGGAGCAGCAAAGATAGACGAAATGGGCGACCACATCAGGAGCAGAGGAGTGAAGGTGAGAGTGAGGTTGTAAAGGGAGGCCGACTGATCGGGGCAGGCCTGGATGGAAAGGAGAGAGAGGAGTGTTTTGAGAGAAGAAGACAGAATGGTAGGATCAAGGGCATCAAAGAGACATCTGGACTGGATAGATTTGTGTGTGGGGAGAGGTGTAGGAGTAGAGGAGAGTGAGAATGAGAGGATACGGTGATCAGATAGTGTAAAGGGTGAGAAGGAGTGGTCAGACAGACTACATAGGTGGGAGAAGACAGGTCAAGGGAGTGACCAAGGCAGTGGGTAGAGGAAAAGGCCCATTGAGAGAGGCCAAGGGAGGAAGTAAGGGCGAGCAGCTTAATGGAAGCAGGGTCAGTGGGGTTGTCTATAAGGAAGTTGAAGTTGACGAGGATGATGGAGGGGAGGTTAGAGGAGAGGTGGTGGGGAAGCCAGGCAGCAAAATTGTCAAGGAAAAGGGAGGTGGGACCAGGGGGCAGGTAGATGACAGAGACGCGGAGATGGATGGGGAAAAAGAGACGGATAAAGTGGACTTCAAAAGAGGAGAAGGAGAGGGAGGGTTCAGGAGAAATGACTCTGAAAGTGCAAGTGGAGGATAGGATAATGTTTACTCCACCTCCTGGATGGCTCTCCAGGTCTGGCGGAGTGGGTGAAGGAGAGTCTACCATAGGAAAAAGCGGAAGGGGATACAGTGTCGGAATCGGAGAGCCAGGTTTCAGTAATGGAAAGAAGGTTAAGAGAGTTAGATAAGAAGAGGTCATGGATAGAGGGCAGTTTATTGCGGATGGATCTGATGTTACAGAGGGCACAGGAGAAATGGAGGGAGGGAATAAGGTTGGCAAGGTTAGCGGCACAGGGGAGTGCGAGGACTAGAGCGTGAAGTTGGGCAAGGGGAGAGTATGAGTATGACATGTGAGCAGGGAGGCATGGTGAGGGGAGAGAGAGGCGGGGAGGGGTGAAAGAGGCAGTGGGGACAGATAAGAGGTAAAGAATTGAGGGATGGAGTGAAAGTGGAGAGGAGGAGGGAAGGTGTCAGAGGGGAAAAGAGGAGGCAGGTTAGAGAGTGGCGGCAGGAGGTAAGGAAACTGTAGGGGGCCTGAGCAGGGGAAACAAGAAGTACAGAGAATCATCAGTTAACACAGAGATGGCAGCAGAGAGCAGGGGGAGTCAGAGATAGGCAAGAGGATAATGAAATAAAGTGAGCTAAAGTGGGTTAAGGGAGCCTGATATAAAAGTGAGAAAAGATGTGACATAAAAGCATGGCAAGCAGTGCAATATGAGATAGAATGGTATGAATGGAATGCCAAGTGAATGTTGTATTAGTGAACAAATATGCCCATTGCATTGTATGTATCACTTAGTTTATAAAGTGCTACAGAAAATTTTGGCACTTTGTAAATTAACACTAAAAACTGTTGTGTCTGATTGCAAAACACAGTAATATAAACCATGTTTCAAGACATCTGGGACCATACAAACAATAAAAGGACTATATTGTGCACATTTTCTGACTGCTCAGATGAAATCAATAAATATAATGAGTAACAAATGAAAATCAGTACTTAAATGTAACACTAACTTCAGAGTATCTCATTAATGAAACATTAAATAATACATTTTATGCAAAAACAAAAACAAACTTTAATAAGTTCATTATTTTTTGCATACCCAGCTACAGTTCCAGTTTAGGAAGGACACTTATGATTTCTACATCCCATCATGGGTGGGACTTTTTGACTTAGGAACAGATCGAGCATGGCTCAGGCCGATAAGGGACATGGCCAAAACATTCTCATTTTCAAATTGGAAATTGTTACAAGGTATATTTTCCATGTAAAAAACAGAAAAATAACCCTGATATGGCGCCAATATATTAGAAATTTATATTTTATTTTATTTTTTGGTTTTACTTTATTGGTCCTATGTCACAGTGCACTGTGATGTAGTTTATATATAAATATATTTTTTTTTTCCTCATAATATATCTATCGCAAGTATTAATAGGTTATTTGCATGTATGTTCATAATCGTATGAATTTTTTATTTTATGTATCATAATATAGACAGTTAGATTTTAGCGCTGCACACTGTTGTTTTTTGTAGCTGTATATTTTCCATGTGATCCATCTTTCAGCGAAATTATTTTATGTATTACTTGTTTTTAAATTAAGTTTCATTTAATGTACCGGTACTTGCTTATGTTATTAGTACACAAACTTGTACTGTATGTTATGTACTTCATAATAGTATTTTTTTGTTTCATAATCATATCAATATTTTCTACATGTCATTCATAGCCTTCTGTCGCTGATTACTCATTGCTTAACTATTTTTTTTAATTGTACAAACTTCCTTGATGTACTAGTATACACACGGAAATTAAAACCTTCTGAATTTTATAAAATGTTAATGTAGCCCATCTTGCCTTCCTGGAAGTTGCTTTAAAAAAAAATGTTTCAATGATTATTCAGCCATGGGCAGCATCAGTAACGGTGCTCTGAAACAATGGGCACCGCTCCCTGTGACTGCGCTGTTCTGTCTGCTATACCATAGTAATTTGAACCAGTTGGGAAATTAACTTAGACAACAACTGTGTACCATGACTCTCCATTATATTCATCTGCTTTCAATATGTTTAATAAAGGTTGAAAGGTCATTTTATATTTTTTCCCACAGATCCTATGAAAAGAATAAAGATACCTGGAGCATACCCAAACACATATACAAACATAATAATAAATAGTCTTTATTTCAACTTAGTGATGTAATCAGAGTGACAAAACCAAACAAACCATAGGGTTGCAAAATCGTTATAAATATTAAAATTTGCAAACTGTAAAATATTTAAAAGAAATAAAGATCCCTAAATCATTTATATAACCATACATAGACACTAAAGACCTGAACTTGAGTTAGGAGCAAAGCAAAAAAAAAGGAGCAACTTTGCACCTGGATAAACCATGTTACAAAGCAAGGGGTACAAATTGACTTATTTTTTTGCACACAAAGAAGATACTGGCTGTTTTTTCATGTAGCACAAAAATACTTTACAGCAGGGTTGTCCAACCCGCGGCCCAGCATGCCTGTAAATGTGGCCCAGCAGGAGTTTTGGTTGTGGAAAGGGGGCAGCGCTGTTAATGAAAAAAAAAAATCCTGCAAAAAAAGAAAAAGATAAGAAAATACTTACCTTATGGTCACGCCGTCCCTGCCTGGTCTCCTCCTCCGTGCGGCACTCGCAGTGAATGTCAGGTGTGACGTCATCACGTCCGACATCCATTGCGGAGCACAGCACATAGGAGTCACCCGCGCGAACTATCAGCAGCAATGAAACGGAAAAAACAAGAGAAGAGGATCAGAGAACAAGCCGATTAAAAGGTAAGTTAAGAGGGTTTTTTTGTTTTTTTTTATTATTTCAAGGGACGCTGACCAGTGCATAAACTCACCTGGTCCTGGAGCATCACGGACCTTATCTTCCTGTCTTAATGACTGCTGTATTGAAGCCCTTCATAAAATGTTGTAACAATATCACTTGATGTTTGACAGCAGCCATTAGCATGTCATTGAAGCACTGAGCAACAACAAGGAGCATTAGCAATGTTTTCTATGTTTTTTTTGGATGATCAGCTATCATTAGTGCTAGTGTATTTTATGTGCGGCCCAAAACAACTTGTCACCTTCCAATGTGGCCCAGGGAAGCTAAAAGGTTGGACACCCCTGCTTTACAGCTTTATTTTTACACAGAAATTAAAACTGATCTATGACATGCAGTGTCCCAACTATAAAACTAAAACTATCCCTACATTTTAAATTTACCTCCCCCTCAATGCAACATGGTTTTGTTAAGGTGCAAATGTGCTCCTTTTCTTTGCTTTGCTCCTAATTCAAAATCAGGCCCTAAGTTAATATAAGTACAGCTATGTAACCTTCACACTGGGAACTCTAAAGTTCCCTGCAGGGCATAGATCTCTAAATGAAAATAGAAGTTAATGACTGCCAACTCCACAGCATATAAATGTCATACCTGACTAGGCCATGGTAGAGATAAAAGAAAAGTACCAGCCCCAGAGAATATTTCATATCTTTATTAGGAGAGACATCAGGAAATAAGGTGTGTAGTAAGGCTATAATGGAGGGTGGACCCATCTAGTTAGTATATGGTCCTGACCTAATTACCACGCTCAGTCCCACTAGGTATTCATATGATGCATGTGTTATGCTCACACCCCATTTGAAAAAGAGTCATTTAAACAGAGCGGTACAGTTAGAGAAGCCAAATAAAGTGGGCATCAAGCATGGAGTACACAGGTACACATGTAAAACGTTAAGTATAAAGAGAAAACCAGTGAAAGAAATGTCAAAATACATAGAAAACAAAAGTATTGATGTAAATTGGTAACAATAAAGCATATTGTTTACTGAATACACACGGGGTCTGATTCGTCAAGGCACAGATACTGAGCACAACATGTGTTTGTTTTAAAACACACATAAATCGGCTCTTCGTTCTCCTAAATTCAATAAAGTACAGATCTGAAGATACGTGGGCTGATGAATTCGGGAGCAGGTCTGCCCTACACTACTACACAAGACATTGCAGGATAGGCCCAATACCTATGTGGAATATATATTTGTTAAAGAATGCACAGAGAAATAAAAAATCAATTAATGTAACCTTAATAATATAAGCATTAATGACAAAACAGTCATTTGTTTTTCATGAAATAGATTTATTAGGATGACCTTATTGTCTATTGAACTTAAACTACAATTTTACAGTTGCTCCTGATTGCAAGCACATGTTATATAATGCATGCAAGACTGTCATTATTAGTACTCAGGACTTAGACTAGCCCTGTAGCTGGAGCAAGAGATTCGGCAGATACACAAGTAATTTTGAGATGCCCAAAGCTTGAGTCAGATGTGGCTGCGTGCGCTCAAGTTTGGCACACCCTTACTGTACATTGTACTTCCCCGTCCCGTTCCCTCTCAAAAATCGCAGGTTGTAGTAAGTGTCCTTTGCTTACGGTGATTAATTGAACGTTGCTGCGTTTAGTTGCATATGGTCCAGTTCTGGGAATGCGCGGATTCATTTTGTGTATGACACATACAAAAACGGTAGATATATTCCTTGATGAATCAGGCCCACGATGTGGAAGCTTGATAATAAATTCATATGTTAATAATTTATAATTTTATGCTTTATATAATAGAATGTATTTATCAAATTAAATACAATAATCAGATCAATAGACATTAGAAAGATAATAAAAAGTAAAATTATTAAAATTAATATTAGAAAACAAACAAAAAGTGAACAACACCAAAATGAGAGGTACTTAAAAAGTTTTCCAAATGTAAGATTTAGAAAAGAAATATGAGAAACCAAAACACAAGAACAAAGTACAAAAAAAACAAAAAACTAAAGGCACAATAAGTGAATATAAAATGTAATCCCCAACCCCAAAAAACTCTAAAATCCTATATAAAAAGAATGAAACTAACCTCAACTCAAATTAAAATCATTTGACTTACTTTATTTAATTTGTTCCAATTATTAAAATTGAGTCAGCACTGATCTCTACCACAGTAAATACACCATATTTTATAAGTTATTGGCATGAACAATTCATCAACTTCATTCATTTATTATTTCTAAAAAATACAACGGTATAGATGATGTTTTTCATATTGCAAATTATCATTTTTTATTTTAATGTACAATTGTAATTTATTTGCTGAATTTAACAGTATGAAAAGATAATTGTGGCATGTGCTATGGCTGGGCAATCATAGCTTCCAAACATTTCTTGAAGCCAACTGAGATTCGTTCTACTCTTGCTTTAGGATTTTTCCCATTCTTTCTTGCATAACTCTTCTAGCTCAGAAATATTATTAGATCTTCTTACATGGACTACCTGTTTCAGATTTTCATTAATATTCAAGCCTGGGGGATTGTGAAGGCTATTACAAAGTCTTAATCTTTTTTTCCGGTACATACTTCACGGTTGTATTTTAAGTATGTTTTTGATCATTGCCTTCCTGAAATATACAACCTCTTTTCAGCATCAATTTATTCATTGACTCTGGGACATTAGCTCCTAGGATTTGTTCATATTTTGTTGAATCCATTCTTCCTTTCATCCAGACAGTATTTCCCTTGCCATAGGCTGCTACAGAATCCCAAAGCCTAATAGATCCACTCCCATACTAAATGGTTGACAATAAAAAGTTACATTTCTGTTTCATCGCCCCACAGTACTTCGTTCTGAAAAGTTCCTTTTTTTCAGAGAATCCTTTGCATACTCTTCCATACAGGTAATTTTTTTTTGTAAGAAACACTGCACTATGGAAATTATCATCACTTGGGTTAATTGTGGCTTAATAAGTCATTTAAATTTTGAGACTTTAAAAAAGTAAAAATGAATCAACTGGAAGTGGATCTAATTCCTCAATAGTTGTGTCAACTTCTTTTCACTTAGAGATTCAGTAATACATGCAACAAACCTCATAGGATATTGGACTGTCAAACAACTGACCCCAGCCCCAAGGATTTGTTATCACATCAGTCAAAATAAATTACATGATAAATTACATCATTATGTCACTGTTAACATCACAAAGAATATTTCAACAATTATTATATCACTGATCAATGACATCACAAAATATCCTTTATGACATCTATGATTACATAGGAATATCAAAACATTTGCAAAATTATAACTATTAACAGTGCAAAGCCCACAGATTTTATTGAACGTTATATATTGCTGAATCCCTAAATATATAAAAAAAGAAGTTCGTTATAACTAGTAATAAGGATGGCAGTTTTTCTTCATTCAAAACTGAGATGCTGAGACACAATGCACCCCTGTGTGTCTCTTATTCTGGGGAAAGAAAGAACATTACAATAATGATGGAGGGATAAGCTTTTCTTAAACTTTTCTGTATCTATTCCTGCTAGTATAATTTATGTGTATCTCTGTGGAGATTAATAATTATGCAGATATGCAGTTTAGGAATTGAAAAAATATTTACTAACATTGCTCAATGGTGCAAATTTGTACTAAACTAAAGCAACCAGTTGGACATTCACCTGTATTAGCTAGCCATCTCTAGGAAGACGTAATTGTGTGTGTTAATAAACAACTCTCATGTTGTGCTATTCTAAGTCTACAGTAGTGTACTAGTTGTAGGTATATAGTTCTTTACTGAACAATATTTTGTCAGGGTGCTCATGTCATAGGGGAAGTGTCATGTTCCCCGGGGTAGGGACCATGGTCTATCTATCCATCCCATGGAAAGAGTGCTAACTGTACCACTGGACTGCACCACTCAGACACACCAGCTGAAACCCAGGAGCTCTCACCATGGGTTCTGACACACTTAATTGTAAGATCTAACAGGCAGGGCCCTCTCTACCCTCTGTCTTATTTTTGAACCTCCTTTGTCTACTTCGTATGTAATTGTTATGTTTTTATGTGTGATTTGTGTTTTGTATTATTTGTAATACTAACTATCCTGAGCTGTAGATTTTTGCTGCCTTACAAATTAATCATGATGATGATGATTACTGTAACTTAGACTCCAGTTTATTATACTATTACAATTACAAGTTATAATATAATGACCATATGTAATACACTAAGTAAAAACATAACATTAATACTATACAAATTGCATAAGCATAAGGGAATATATGTTGGAGAGAAAACTTTACTGGTGACCATGGACTAGGTATACTCTTGTCCCACTTGAAGTCCCAAATTGATGGCAGCCATTCACCTAATACACACCAATGCAAAGGAGGTTCCTCTTATATCTTCAACAAACCCAGCACTTCATATCATAGAAGTGCAGGCCATCAGGCACCATAGTGCTTAGCTAGTCCTTGCTCCAACAACTGCCACCTCAGAACCCTAGATTAGAGATATCTATATATACAGCTATCACTTAGGATGGGTCTTTAAACTCCAACATTTGCATGCCCAGAACAGACAGATAAGGCCAAGAAACAGAGAGATACAGACATGTACGCAATCAATGTCCGTGCGATAGTGAGTGCAAGGAACACTTACTACAGCTTGTGGCTTCGGGAAGTGAAGTAGGCGGGGAAGGGGCATTTTTTCTTCCTCAATGTATAAAGGGGCATGCTAAACTCATCCGCAGCATATCACGTTGTATGGCCATGATTGTTACTTGATTTTCTGATGTATCTGTTCCACCAGCTCTGGGGCTAGTCTAAGTCCCAAAAAGTAGTGTTGACAGTCTCACAACATCCTGTAACATGATTTTGCAATCATGAGCAGCTGTAAAATATAATCGTATTTTCAGTAGACATTAATGACATTCTAATAAATGTATTTCAATGGGGGGGGATTTTTCTTAAAAAAAAATTAATTTCTCGCTGTTTCATGGAGATTATGTCTCTGGTTATCGATGATTAATTTTGTATTAACTTCTTTTGATCGTGACCAGTTCCCACCTTCCGCTAAACAATTTGGAGATATAAGGCAAACTTGCCTTTACAAGCCATCGCCACTTTAAATTTTAGCTGCAAAGTCACCGATCTCCCGCGAGATGAAAGAAACGGACTTTGATACATTTACCCCCTGATCTTGTGTAGTATAGTGTCAATAAGAAGCATCAATAAATCAGGAAAAGTACCATAGCAAGCAGGGCTGGTACTTATTCTTTCCTTGCAAACCATCATGCCCAGGTCATGGGGTATGGTTATGTAGTGACATAAAGTGTGGCCAGTAGCCAATTGTGTTCAAAATTTCCAAAAGACGTGATTAATGCAAGAAAGTCTATTATATCTGACATGAAACTATTGGAAAGTTTCACCATTGGTTGAAGATATAGAACAACAAACTGTGAAAAGGGTTGGCATAAGGGCCCTCTTGCCAAGATGATTGGTCTCCTGGGGGTTCCACAAGGCTTTTGTGAACCTTTGGCAAAGTGTACAGCATAGAGATTTTGGGGTGAGGTTGTGTGAGGAAGGAAGCATTCTCATGATCAAAACATCTATTTTTGACACTCAAAGTAATAATCCCACCAACCTCTCTCTTAAACAAAGCAGAGCAGTGGGATCAAAGTTGAGCATCTGATAGCACATAGTGTCTGCTAATTGTCTCTTGTTGTGTGTTCATATATGTTTTCTATGTTCTATTTTCTTATTTTCATTAAATATTTTTTACCACCTTCATTTTTTTGTAGCTTGATCTATCTATATTTGGCTATTCTTTATTTCTCTTCCTATCCCCTGGGTCCATTTTCTATTTTCTTCTTTCCCTTATACAGATCTGATATGGAAACATATCTTATGTTATACTACAGAACAGTGAGAAGCCATTTTTCAGTGCATCCCGTTTCTTAGCAACGTATAGATGTTTTAGATGTTTTTCATCCCTAAAGCGGCTTCGTCTCAGGATTGATTTAGTATGATGTGATAATAGAGGTAGTTGGTGAGCCTATATTGACAAGCCATTTGGGAGTATGTCACGTTGCTTGGCAATGAATAGATGATTTATATACTCCCAGCGGCACTATATATGGTTTGATTGATTATGCAAGGTCTGGGTGTAGCGCCATTCTGTGTGTTTATTCTGTTGATGTTCTTGCCGTCCTGTGTATTACTATTTATTCTGTTGATGTTCACTTCTTTAGTGCCCCTAATGAAAGTCTGTTTATAGACTGAAATGGTCATTGGGATTGGATTTTGTGACAGTTTTTTCCATGGATGAAACGTTCTATTTTTTTTTAAAGTAACTGAATTGCTGGTGCTGGTTTGTTCATTCGTTCAGATCTGATGATTATTACTTACTATTTTGGACCTTGCTGAGCTACATTATCTGTGAATCTGTACGTAGGGTGTGCTGGCTCTTTTTATATATTATTTTATATATATATTATTGTTACTATCGTTTATATAGTGCCAATCATATTACGCAGTGCTGTACAGAGAATCTTGACCAAGAAATGTATTGATGCTGTAAATGATTTCTAGAAATCCAAAGTAATAGAGGTGTTGAACTGCAGTACTTGGCAGCCAAGCTTAACTCCTATTCAATTTCACTTGTTATTACTTGTGCTTTTTCCATGACGGTAACTTGCCAATTTTCACACCTTGGGGCCGAGAACCTCTCTTTTAGTTCCCTTAGTAAAATTCCAGTGTAACTTCCAACTGTATACCTTTCTCTGGAGATCTTTCAGTATATTTGAATGTAAAACCCCACATGTGATTGTTTTACAAGTCTTTCGGAAAGAGTATGAGATCTTTTCATCTCTTCCACAAATCCTGCTACTGAATCTTGTAGGAAGAATAACACCAGACATTTTTTTTTCCAGAAGCCATGATTTAGATGTTTCCAATGCTATTTGTGATTTTCATCAAACTGATCCTTAAATGTGCAACTTGGTATTGATGTAACTGTTAACACGTGGTCCTAGCGTATGTCATTTTAATACACTTGATACATTTAAAAAGCCTAAGGAAATCACATCTCTATGGCCTGGGTTATGGTAAATGTAAACCTCGTGCTTATTAAATTATGCAATATAAGAGACTAAGACTATGCATTCAGTTTACACCCTAGGTCAGTGATGGCTAACCTGTGACACTCCAGGTGTTGTGAAACTACAAGTCCCAGCATGCTCTGCCAGCTATCAGCTAGTTATCTACTGGCAAAGCATGCTGGGGCTTGTAGTTTCACAGCACATGAAGTGTCACAGGTTAGCCATCACTACCCTAGGTGGACACTATTGGATTGATCTTTAATTGAAAAGAATTAAGGTATACAGTACTGTAGATCACAGACTTAGCAATTTTGTATTGTATTAAAAGATGCATAGACTAAAGAGGAAAGTTATCACTTTCCCCTTTAAAACGTTTTCATGAGGCCTCACATATGCTGTATTAGAAACTATGCGGTTACCAAATATTACAATCAACAGTGAGATATATCAAAGATTTTAAATGGAACAGAGAACTGACTAAAGATCGGGCTGTTATACATAACACATTGTACAATAACATTGAATAAACAAAAGAAATTGATGCTCTGCACCCAACAAATATACAATTAATGCTGTTCTAACTAGTTTTCTGTATTAAAAACAGGGAATGTTAGTTCCACATATTGCAATATATGTTAAGCTGACAAACTTAAGGCTTCCCCTTCTGACCAGACCTAACATGACCAGTTGCAATGCTTTATATCTGGTTTGACACTTACCTGCACACAGCTTTTAATGACAAATCTTCTCCAAGGAATAATAGTCATGGGACACCGTGGGACTCATCTGACATAAGTTGCATTTCAAAAAAAATAAAATGATATATATATATATATATATATATATATATATAAAAATATATATATATATATATATATATATATATATATATATATATATATCAAGCGCTCACATGAATCCTGGGAATAGAAAATCTTCTTTCCCAATTTGATGTAATGGATCAATTTTCATACATTGTTTTAGCACAGAAGAACTGAAACATGAACTGAAAATAGAGAAGTAGTATAGCATAGAGTGTAGTATAGCATCAAATAAGTGTTCAATCCACCAAAGTGATACATGAATATATGTGAGCCTCCAAATAGAGGAAAACAGAGAACCCTTATCCAAGTGGTGATACAGTCATCCATGCATCATCTCCTTCCTGTGGCTGTATACAGGATTATAGCTCATAGGAAATATGCTTACAGAGCAGTTTTTTGGTTATAATCTTGTCAATCACATCATTCATGTTCATAAACTTTATTCTATATTCAGGACTCCCACCAGATGCCAGGAAAATGAAAAAAACATCTAGTGCCTTTTATTTTACAGCAGTAACCATCATTATAACTGGCTAAGGAACATACCCTTGGGCCAAATGAAAAGGTTCAAGCAACATTTTACAGAAGGAGAGATTCTAGATTTCCAGATTAAAGAAATGAGAGAGCCATTTCTGTAAAGGGGTTATGGTAGACACATTCTGGATAAAGCGGAGGAAGCACTGGGCAGTATGAATAGATCAGATTTATTGACATCTAGGAATAAACCTACATCCAATCACACCCAAAGATATGATTGGACTTTTGTACCACAGTTTAATAAGGACCACAAGAAGATTGAAAACATATTTCATAAATATTGTGATATTTTATAAAAAGATAACACCATAGGAGAGCTCCTACTGAAAAACCCTACCTTCATATACAAGAAGTCTTCGAATTTAAAAGATAAATAGTTAGAAATGTTACATTTGATGTCTCTAAGAATCAACTACAGGATTCCACAGGTGTGGATTATGTGTGGCATGCAGAACAGTCAGTTCTTGTTCTAGTAATATGTCTATGTTCTTGGTAAATGGTCAAACTTATTGTATTGACCAATTTATAACTTGCCACATGAGTAACGTCATCTATCTACTCGAATGTAGTTATAATAAATTTTATGTGGGGCATACTACTTGCCCTTTAAAGATAAGACTTAGGGAACACATTTATAACATGCGTAAATAATTAGAAATGCTCACATTCACCCAACATTTTAACGATACAGATGCTTGTGAGCCAAGACACATTAAATGTTTTTGGGGGATACAGAGAATAGAGGAAAATTGGAGAAATAAGAACACACGGCAAAGATTAGTGAAGGCAGAAATGAAATGTATTTGTTTTATTAAAAACCTTAGCCCAGAGGGGTTTTAACACAGAATTTGAATTTAAATGTTTTTTTTATAATGTACTGAGACTACACTCCATTGATATAATTACTGTATGTTTGCATTATTATTTTACAATATTTTTTTTTAGAAAAGTTTTATTTTTGCAAGGTCAAGTGAAAAATAACTTGCAACAGACAGTGAGAATATCCAAGTACAAGCTAACGGAATAAACAAACAGTACCTACAGCCAGCGTAAACATCTCACGTCAGCAGTTGATTTTAACTGAATAGAGAGAATGACTAAGAGTTTTTCTAGAAAGGAAGAAGGGAAAGAAAAAGGAAAAAGACAGACAGGATAAAGAGAAAAAAGAACAGAAAGATACACATGGAGAAGAAGAGAGGCAAGTTCCATCTTAGGAAAAGCAAGAAGCTAGCAGAGAGGACCAAGGGAGAGGGGAGCAAATAGCAGTACAGAGTAATGAGAATGGTGAATGCACTTGGAAGAAAGAGAACCACGGGTTCCACACCTTGGCGAAAGATCTTGATGAATTTCATATAATGCGGGTCATATATTCCATTTGCTTGGTGTGCCAGATTCTATTAATTATGGTCTGGGTGGAAGGGGGGGTTTGCTGCCACCAGCCCACTGCAACTTGGCAAGGAGCTGCGAGTATGTGTCTAGCCAACTTATACTGATGACGAGTCGCTGAAGGGGCTCCCATATGAAGAAGAGAAAAATTTTGGCTCCAGGGGCACATTCACCTGAAGAATCGCTTGAATGCATATGTTTAATCTCAACCCAGAAGTGAGTCAGTAGGAGTTGCAAAGGCGTTTTCTTTTATTCTGATGCAAATAGAACTGGAGGCAGCATTCTCAGGGATCTCAGACCATTATTTATCTAATAGGGTTTCCGTGAAGTCACGTTCCCAAGCTACTTCATGGAGGTCCCTGAGGCCTGAAGTAGAGGGAGCAAGTTCATGATATAGTGTACAAATAAGACCCTTTGAAGAGAATTAACATACACAAAGAGATTCGAAAGTAGTAGGTGGGCAGGAGGAAAGACGAAATTTGACTATATTATGGAAGTGGCATAGCTGTAGAAATTACTAGAATTGTATGAAAGCAAGATTGAATGTCAGAAAATTGAGGGAAAATCATGGAAGAAGTAAGGTGATTAAAAGCGTGTGCCAGGGCTGGAATACATTAGGAGTAAGTCCTGGAGAGAAATCTGGGGAGTTGAATAACAGTTTCACAGGAGAGGGATGAGGTAAAAAGCCGTACTTTTGAGAGGAGGAGTACCAAATGGTTAAAAGTGTGAGAAAACTGGGTGGAGTGGGGAGCATTTTGCGACCAAGTGGTGAGATCTAGTTTTATTTGGGCAAGGATACAAGGGAAATTTGCTTCAAAAAGGTGGTACTTAAGATCCAGAGGTACTTGATTTTTTGAAGACACCACTGAAATGGGAAAGAACGCTCAAGCAATAACTGTCTGGGGCAGGAAGATAAAAGTCCAGGACCTCAGTCTTGTTTGAGTTGATCTTGTAGGCCAAAAAAATGTCTAGCTAGGTCAACAGTGAGGTAAAGAAGTAGTTGGGTGTGTGATGGACTACAGGACATCATCAGCGTAAAGCCCAATTATATGGGCAGAAGGGACCATGGGTACGCCAGTTATCTTGTGATTGCCCTGGATCCTGGCAGCCAAAGTCTCAATAACGAGAGCAAAATATAAGTGGGGAAAGGGGGGCAACCTTGACGCGTGCCATTGGAAATATCGAAGGGCACAGAGGTCAGACCACTCGCAGAGATCATAGCCAGTGGAAAGCTATATAGGGCCGAGATGCCTGTCATAAATTTGCCAGAGAAACTCATTGCTCTGAGCACCCTATTATTGCAATTCAATATGGATCCTCAGATAACGACACAATTGAAAAGGACTCATATGGACTTGACCATTATTAAATTTTGTTAAGTAAAAAACTTTTGTATTTGAAAGGCGATGTATCCAAGCCTCATTTTGAGTTAGCTTTGGACTATACAGGAATCGTCATTCAAGCCTCATTTTGGATTATCATTCATTCATATAGTTAGTACAAGCCTCAGTTTGGTTTTACAATCCACCAACAAACAATTCTGTAATGAATCACTTCCAAGCCTCATTTTCGGTGCCATTATGGGGTGGAAGTGGTGTGTTTGTTTTGGACTATAAATAATAATTGTCGGTATAGGAAAGTCAATTTAGCCTTGAAAAGACTCCATATCTGTGATTGAAACAGACCAACTACACTCATTCCTTGTAGATTGCTGTTATTGGAACTGCTAGGAGGAATCATCCTGGGTATACCACCTATCCTTCTTTTACATGTGATACCATCTATGGACTATCTGGTATGGACTATCTTAATCTATAGCTAATTAAGGATGTTTTCTATGGATTTTCTTATGTGAGTGTAATGTTTACAATACCACTTTGCTATAAAATAAAAGGATAATGCACTAGATGTTTTTTTCACTTTCCTTGCATACGGTGAGAGCTCTGAATATGGAACAAAGTTTATGAACATGAACGATATGATTGACAAGAAGGTTTATAACAAGAAACTTCTCTGTAAGCATATTTCCTATGGGCTATAAGCCTTTATACAGCCACGGGAAGGAGAAATATTTCATGGGTGACTGTATCACCACTTGGACAAGGGTTCTCTGTTTTCCTCTATTTGGAGTCTCACACATATATATTCATGTATAACTTTGGTGAATTGAACATTTATTTGATGCTATACACTATACACTATATATTCTCTAGTTTGAGTTCATGTTTCAGTTCTTCTGTGCTAGAAGAATTTATGGAAATTGATCCATTATATCCCGCTGAGAAGGAAGATTTTCTATTCTATGGATTCCTGTGAGCGCTTGATGTATATATAATTTTGTTACATCTTGATACATACTATTTGGAACTTAGTGGAGTTCTGCATATATACTACAGGCAACACACAGTAGGAGCGCCACTACATATCCATTCTGTGTACAAGTTGGAATTAATTAATGTCAACAACTAGAAATGAGGTGCAAGAATGCTGACACTTACATTATATAAACAAATAGACATTGATGCTCTGCACTCACCAAATACACAATTAATGCTGTTCTATTTTTCTATATTAAAAACAGGGAATGTTTATAAATTTATATGCATTAGTAAACACAGGATTCCTAGAGAGGAGCTTCTAAATGCTTGATTTTGAACTAAATAACTACAAAAAATACAAGATAATAGAATTAGAGAAATACAATGTATAACAATGTAATAACATATGTTAAAGAATAAATAAAAAAGAAAGATGTAAATTTATGTTAAAAACACACATTAATATTTACCTCCTTCAAATAAATCCATCCTGACCATGTCACTAAATTAATTTGATACCTTGTAAATGAATACATCTCTAATATCCCCTGACATCCAAGAAAATAAAAAATAAATTACAATTAGTTGTACAGTTACTCCGCCAGTGCTTCATACCACACTCAACAGCCAATAAAATGCAGAGGAGCACAGGTACCTTACGTTTAGTGCATTTCCTTTTTTCCTAAAGTCACAGAAAAATACTACAGCTAAAACATAAGAACCTTACCCTTCTTAAAAGGTCTGTGAGGCAAACGCACACAAGTTTTGTATCAGTATCCACTGACGGTTCCACGTGCGGGTTTAGCAATAATCCTTGCTGTCTTGTACCAATTTTACTTGTAAGGATTCCTTAATGTTTCACCATACTCATGGTTTCCTCCAGTGCTCTCCATTTAGCAACAACCTTTAGAGACAGTCTTGAAACATAAAATAAACCAAGGCAACCACCAATCAGATATCAGTCCATTTGAATCAGATTACATTTAGAATTTTGGCTAAAACAAAATCATGACCAACTGTTTTGTTAAGGTGGCCTTCCCATCCACTGCAGTTAGGGCCTTCTGGAGCCATCTATGTCCTGCTTATACAGCCCTAAGCCAAAGTAAGCAAGTTAATCTCATATTGTCTGGTTGGTTTATCCAGAATTCTCTTCAGACCAACCCGAATAAAACTACTCCAGAGGTATGCAAAGGGACAGAAATCTCAGTTCTATGTATACAGTTAAACACAGTGACCCAAAAATGTTGTACTTCAGGACATTCCAAAAATAAGTGCCAAAATGTACTTGTCACTCAACAATACTGGGGACAATTTGGTCCAGATCTTCTCCCAAACTTCGTTAGTCTGTGAAGGGTGAGGCAAATATTATATAGAATGTAGCTGAAGCTGTTGGATTTTGGCAAACAATGTAGACTCATGGGCATGCCCTAGGATATAGAGATAAGAGATTTATTCTACAGAGCACAGTAGACCTTCAAACTCACCAATTTACTATTTTCTTTGTCCCCTGTGTAGCGTAATAGGCTGCTGAGGCAACTCTAGGATGAAAGTGGTACTTATTTTAACAAAAACAAGACCACAGTATTACAGGTGCACAATTAAAAGGAAAATGATGCCTAAGGAAGAGTAAATTAAATCCAAGAAAATATGTTAAAATCCTGACTTCTAATTTGTTCAAATTATTCCAAAAAACTTCATAACTCAGAATGTTATATGTTCTCTCCATGCCTGCCTGGGTTTCCTCCAGGTGCTCTGGTTTCCACCCACAGTCCAACAATCTGTCAAACGAATGATCTAATGAAATTGATCAGAGTGTGTGTGTGTTTGTGTGGTAGAGAAATTAAGCCATAAGCACTAATGATTACACATTTTCTGCAAAGTGCTGCGTAATATGTGAGCGCTATATAAGTTATATAAATAAATAATCTATCCCTAGATGGCTTGTATTGAGTCCTGTATTCCTATGTCAGCATTTTGCCAGGTACCCAGTTCTGATCCAGAGGAAGGATTCAGCCATAGTAACTAGTAAAGTTGTGCTACTTGTGAAGGAGATTGGTGGTGGCAGTGATAACCTATCTGGGGACAACACATTGGTGTGCAGTTGACAATCACAGTTATTAAATCTATGTTAATAATTAAGTAGCTTGTTTGGACAGGTCACTCAATGACTGTGAGTGGCTTGTGTGCCAGTAGGAATAGTCAGTGATAACTATTTGCCTGAAACCAATGAAATCCCTTTATGTATGTATGGGCAGCACAGTGGCCTCGTGGTTAGCACGTCTGCCTCACAGCACTGGGGTCATGAGTTCGATTCCCAACCATGGCCTTATCTGTGTGGAGTTTGTATGTTCTCCCTGTGTTTGCGTGGGTTTCCTCCGGGTGCTCCGGTTTCCTCCCACACTCCAAAAACATACTGGTAGGTTAATTGGCTGCAATCAAAAATTGACCCTAGTCTCTGTCTGTCTCCCTCTCTGTCTGTCTTTGTGTGAGTGTGTGTATATATTAGGGAATTTAGACTGTAAGCTCCAATGGGGCAGGGACTGATGTGAATGAGTTCTCTGTACAGCGCTGCGGAATTAGTGGCGCTATATAAATAAATGATGATGATGATGATGATGATGATGGTGGTGAGGGTTTCAGATTCACCCCATTCCATCAAAGCTTTAGCTAACATTGAGATCCTACCTGCTGTTCACCTGACAGCAGTCAACCAAGCAGCACACAAAGCCAGAATTATATGTCTAGTAGCAGTATCAGGTCTGCCCCAATGCTAGAACTGGATTTAGTCCCTAGTAAGGAATGCGCAAGTTTGGTTAGGAAGCAGCTGGCAGCCATTAGGAGCTGGTGCAAGTGAAGCAGAATGGATACTTTGAATATAAAGAACTGTATGCGTAGGGGATTAAACCCCTAATACACCATTTAAGTGTGTAAACAAGAATGTGTTTCTGCTTCTTGTCAGCCAGAGGTTCATCCTGTCCCTGATCGCTATCAGAGTCCCCTGGAGCCCCAAAGTGCTATGGCTGAAATAAAACTGGACAGCTTAGGATGCCATGTAAGATAACCCATGCTTACCAAACTTGTGTTACCAATCCATGTGAGAGATTTGCTTGCCTGACAAATGAATGTGAGCAAAAGGAGAATTTTTATTCTCCAAGTAGTCCAATTAAGTGTGGCAAGGAAGTTAATGATCAAATGGAAAAGTGTGACTTGAGCAGGAATACAACTGCCACAAGACATGTAAAGTGATCTGCATCTAGTCCAAGAAGGACCACTATGGGACCAAGGACTTATCACTGTTCTGGCCATATTCACACTGATGGTGGAGATCAGAATGGCTAGGTTTTTGCTCATCTGGAGGCTCGGCAAGGAGATCATGATTCTGGCAGTCATGGTTTCCCTCTCAACAGATAGAGCAGTACTGGGAAATTAACTTAGATTGGACATGTTGATAGAGCTTGTGGATTTATTTGTTATTATTTATTTCTATAGTGCCAATTACATTACACAATGCTGTACAGTAGACATGCAGTAATTTATCAATCCCAGCCCATCTGAATTTATAATCTAAATTTCTTACCACACGCTAATGCACAGACTAGGGTCCATTTTTTTTTTTCAATTAATCAGTATGTTTTTTCACTGTGGGAGGAAAAAGGGGATTCAGGAGGAGACCCACGCAAAAACATGGGAAGCATAATCCACGCAGATAGGGCCCTGGTCAGAGTCAAAATCATGACCACAGCACAGCAGGGAGAAAGTCAGAATGTGGTGGTGGAGCCTAGTACTTCAGATCTGACTTCCAAATTATCTACAAGCAATGAAAGACTAACATCAATACAGATGGAATGTCCTTGCAGGAAGAATCAGAACATCGGGTAACTCCTGAGGCTCTGGACACATCCAGAGACTATGGGATCAGGAGCCCGGGAGCTGGTGGCCCTCATGGACAAGTCAGGGAGGGGTGCGATTTCAGCCACATATTGGTGGAAATATTTTGGCTATTTTTCCTGCCTGTGTATATTTATATGAATAACTTGAAAGGTATTACTGTATATAAAGGAACGCAGAGAATCCAGGCACTCATGTATGTAACAGAGCGGATGATTGGCACCCCAGAAATAGTGTAAGGAAGGATTCTACTGGTGGTATGGTAGAGAGGCAAATGTCACCTCTTATTGCAGTTTGCCCACTCCAAAATGGCCAATGCAATTTGCATTTAACTTCCCAGAGGCACTCTGGGGAACTTTAATTTTCTGAATGAGTGCATACATAATGTACAAAAGCAACAATGTGGTCAAACAACCTTTATCAAGCAACAATAATGTTCCAAATTTGAAAAGTATTTATTGGAAAAAAATCACAGTGAAGGAAATTATCCTTTTGTGGCCTGATCAGTAGCAAATCAAGGTAATATCATGGGCCTGTCAGTAATGTGGGACACCATTCACAGTCAGTGAATGGATGGTTTGGCCAAGCAGAGCCAGTAGAAGTAGTCAGTGACATCTAGTTCCTGGTAACCAGCAAAACCCTATAAAGCACGATGGACCAGGGTGGCAGGGTAAGCCTATCATATACATTATGAATGTTTATCAAAACCAGGTAGGAAAGGAGTGAGTGATTAAAAACCATTGCTCTTATAAATCCTTGCCTTTGGAATTATTTACAGTATGTGCTCAAAAACCCATATCAGAAATATTGTCCAAATCTATATATAACAGGAACTAATCTACATCCATGTGGTCAGAGACTTGCATATAAATCGCTTATTTTTATTTCTGTTCACAGACAATCAGTTGTTGAGAGGTTTATTATCCGTTTAATGCTCAGTTTTTGAAGAGAAAAAAAAGTTCCCAGGTTCTGAAAGGAGGAATTCCATCTATACATATGTTTTCATGCCACTCTGCCTCATGATCTTCCTTCCAGGTCTCTCCTTAATTATATCAACATGGGCATTGATAAAAACTAAGTAAAAGACATAAGAAAAACAGTTAAAATGGCTGGAGAAGAGAAAGTCATGTGGAGTGAAGTGAATAAAGGTTAATTATGGTTGCACTAGCTGGGGAGGTCGCATATATAAAATACTGGGGCAACAGCAGTGAAAGGCTGAGGAGTTGCAGCAAAGAAAAAATGGATAAATGAATGCATAGAAGTTTCAGCCAAATTATGGACTGACTATTAAAAAAGGTACCTGTATTTATACAAAAAATGTACTGGTAATTAGACAAAAAAGGTTCCGGTACTTACACAAAAAAGGTTCCAGTACTTACACAAAAAAAGTAGCCATGCTTACACAAAAAAGGTACTGGTACATACACAAAAAAGGTAGCCGTGCTTACACAAAAAGGGTACAGGTACATACACAAAAAAGGTTCCGGTTTTTACACAAAAAAGGTAGCCGTGCTTACACAAAAAATGTACTGGTACTTACACAAAAAAGGTTCCGGTACTTACACAAAAAAGATTATGGTACTTACATAAAAAAGGTACTGGTACTTACACAAAAAGGTACCATTACTTATGTTCAGTCACTTGTTGATTAAAAAATTAAGGAATTAGAAAAAAGGCGCCAGAAAAGAAACACTGAATATTGGTGACCATGAAAACAAATGCAGAAGACAACACTCTCATGCTCAGAATAAAATATAGATAGGTAAGCAAGTAGATTTTTGGAGACCAGTTTCAGTCATTCCTATTTAGTGTTTCTTTATATAGACCCAGGCATTCTATTGAAAACTAACTTTAATGTACTAGTCTTTCAAAATGGAAAAAAAAACCTTCTTGATCATTTGCGTATATTTTTAGATTTAACAGCTAACAGCACTTTTATGTTTAAAAATATATATTAGCTAGAGCGGAATCGAAAAATAAATCCCACAGAAAACACAAACTACTGTGCACACACACAACAAAGTGTCCATTGACTTCACGGAATGCTAAATCACTTTGCAAAAGACCTGACCACTAAACATAGCGGAATGGATGTTAGCAGCGGGCTGTCTGTATTTCTTGGCTTCTAAGAGATTATTTTTCTCTTGGACGTTTTGCTGAAAGCTTTGGAATCCTTTGTTTAACTGTATCTCATTTCGCATGTTCTTACTGCTTGAGTTCCTGCAGTGACTACATTTCTTTAGAGCACTGTAATAGTAAAAGTCAGAAAGATTGTTTGCTTTTTGATGTTGGATGGTTATTACACATGACTTAGGTGCTATAAACTGTTTGTACGTCTGATCAAGTAACACATAATAAACTTGCTCACATCAATTCTACATACATGGTCTGACTTTAAGTTTACAGTGTCTGTATTTCTCATATTAAATCTATAGAACGGGAAAGCAAAATGTGCTGTTATATGTGAAACAAGAAAACCATATTACTGAAATGTATTAAGAATGGATTAATGACACCTGCTACATAAGAGAAAAGCTAAAAGTAAATATCAATCAATATCAATCAGACCAATAAAACAAGTGCACACCTGCCTCCATTACTTAGAGAATGATGGAAAGTTAGAGCTTTTTATGACCCCACCATGTAAGGAGTGTCAAGTCTTAGCACCCACTGGGAGAGCAAAACTGCAGTAATACCAGTCAACATATTATTATTACAACTGCTGTTGAATGTCCTGTGTGCTGTTCTTCATTTATTTTCAAAGGGATATTTAAAAGTGTATACATTTAATGTTTTGAGTACAAACATCTGCACTTAGGTGGTTGCATAACCAATATGTTATGTCAACTAGAGTATGATGAAGATAGTATAAAACTTTGTTCACTTCAAATCAACTAAAATACATATATTTTCATGGCTGCACAAACCATTTAAATCACATATTATATTTAAAGAAAAAAAATCATATTTTCCCACACTTAAAAGTTGGATTTTATTAGTCCAGTATCAAATAGTAACTAGGGTCAATACCGACCCAACAGATAGGAAATATTGGGGATTAGTTAGTTTTATAGGGTATATATTAGGATTCAAGAATATGAGGCTGCCTCTATTATGCTTCACATTCTCAGCAGGAACCTCTATCATGTACTGATGAGCCCAAATAAGAGCAAAACAGTCTTTGCATATGTAAGATCCTGTCTTAACACTAACCTATGTTATGCACTGAATAGTAGGCAATCCCTCCAACCATATTTATATCCTTCCTCTTATTCACCTCCTGTTCTCCTGTGCACTCTCTAATTCCAGATATGTCTGTAATAAGTTCCTTACTGTCTCTGATCTCTTCCTCTCCCGATCCTTTGGTCTCCTAGCCCTTACCAAAATATAGACTTACTACCTTCAAAAGTACTTCCTCTCTTCTGAGCGCCAATGGAGGAAATTTTTTTGTGACACTGACATCATCCACTTTAAATTAATTCTTTCCACCTACTATTCTGTCCTCTCTCTTGTCAGGCAAACCTATTTGAAAGCCCTCATCTCCTCCCTGTCACATAACTCTTGACACCTCTTCGCTGCTTTTAATTCTCTTCTCTATTCTAAAAACATACTAGTAAGTTAATTGGCTGCTATTAAATTGACCATAGTATCTCTCAGTTTATGTGTGCGTATGTTAGGGTATTTAGACTATAAGCTCCAATGGGGCAGGGACTGATATGAGTGAGTTCTCTGTTCAGCGCTACAGAATAAGTGGTGCCATATATATAGCTGATGATGATGATGATGTTGATGTATCCTCCCTCACATTCATTTTCATCTATTACTAATCTGAACTTGATCAACTACTTTAAAGACAAAATAATCAATAATCATCTTCATCAACAGTTATTGATATAGTGCCAGAAAATTCTGTAGTGCTTTACAATTGGAAACAAACACAGTAATAAAACAATACTGGGTAATACAGACAGACAGAGAGGTAAGAGGGCCCTGATCTCAAGCTTACAATTTATGGGAATTTACAAAATTTACTCTATTCTCAATGAAATCTTTTCTCACTAAACTTATCCCCACCTATCCTCTCCACCACTCCCTCCTCCATCCTCTGCTCATATCCTCCTGTAACTGTGTCCGAAATCTTCACTCTTTTCTCTTCCTCTTCTACCTTAATCAACACCCTTGATCCTACTCCGTCCAATGTCTGTCAACATGTTGCTCAACACGTTAAACTTTCTCTCACCCCCTTATTCTCAAGAAACCCTCTATTTATAAATCCCCTCTCTCCAATTGCCACGCCATATCTCTGTTCAACATTCCTTCTATAATTCTTGAACAACTTCAAGACGTCTTCAACCGCATAACTCAATTTCTGTCTTCCCACTCTATTCTTGGCCCTTTCCATTCTGACTTCACAACCTCTTCACACAACTGAAACTACACTCACTTAAGCGAAAAATGACTTTCTCAAGTCTAAGGGCACTTTTTCTTATTACTAGACCTCTTTGCTGCTTTTGACACTGGTCGGCCATTCTCTACCCTTAACACCCTTCACTCCTTAGGTCTTCACAAAATTGTCCTCTACTGCTTTAATCCTCATACCCAGACCCTCTGAAGTCCTGCCGCCTTCTCCCTGACATTATAAAAATCCGCCCCTACCTATCTCAGGAAGTAAACAAAATCCTAGTCCACTTGCTCATCATATCTGATCTTGAATACTGCAACCTCCTTCTCACTGGCCTTGCTAACGCCCACTTTTCAGCCCATCCAGAATTCTGCAACTAGCCTTATCTTTCTCACCTGTCGCTCCTCTTCTGCTGCTCCTCCTTGCACAATCCCTTCACTGCCTCCCTATACATCTCAAAATTCAGTTCAAGCTTCTCACCCTCACTTACGAGGCATTGACCAATACATTTCCCCATACACCTCTGATCTTGTCTTGAGGTACACCCTAACTTGGCCACCCCGCTCTGCCTTTGAACTATGCCTCTCTTCACCCCTCATTACCTCCTCCCACTCCTGCCTCCAAGACTTCTCCCATGCTGCAACTCATCATTAGAACTCCCTACCCTGCCTCTCCCCCTACGTACAATCCTTCAAACGCTTCCTCAAAACTCACCTCTGCATACTCACCTATTCTAGCCTATCAAGCCCCCTCTTGACCATTTTATCCACCACTTCCACTTCCTTTGCCCATCATCTCCCACAGTTGTTCCTACTGTTTATCATCGCCCATGTCTCTAAAATGTAAGCTCTCACTGGCAACGTCCTCTGTCCCTTTTGTCTCATGTCTGTCTACTGTCTGTCTTCCTCACATGTCCTTTTCCTACTTTCTGCGTGAGTCCCTACAGTTTGTTTATTTAGTCACCCCTACTTATATTTATTTGTAGCATTGTAGGGTGCTACGGAATCTGTGGAAAAGAAGAAGAAGAAGACGAAGAAGAAGCTGCCTTGTTAATGACATAACCACAGCTCTTTGTCCTTAAATTGATATTTTCCAGATTGGAAACCAAATTGCAAGAAGAATAAACACAGTAACAAAATAATTATGTTAAATGGAATGAAACAGGTTAAAATTTATTGTGATTCAGTACACATTAAGTTAATAATGGTGGTCACACAAACTCAGTATTGAGGAAATAGCAGTGAAAGGTTGTCAAGTTAGATGGAGGGACTAGGAAAGAGATAATTGAATGCATAGTGGCACTTGGTAGGAGTATAAACTGACAGTGAAAGGTGTGAGACCATACGCAGCAGAACTCTGGCATGTTAATAAAACAAAAGAACACAGCACACAAATGTATTTATAAGGCCACTGATAAAAGAAAGTACCACTTTTAAGCTACTGTTCAGAAAGTATCACTATAGTGCAATAAGTTAAATATTTCAACATATATTTCAACTAATCGGACATTTGCATTCATTATCTAAGGTACACTAGATCACATAGGGATAATTGCTGATTCATTGCTTAAGATTGCTGCACATTTGCTCTTTTGTAATCTCACTGAAATACTGTATAGATGACCACTGATGAAAATACAAGGAAGAAAAAACAAAAAAATATACATATTAATATAGAAAACACTGCAAAATGCAAAACTACATACAGACACAAAAATATAATGAAGTAATGAAGTATAATTTACTTAGTTATAAATGTACAGTCCAAGGATTAGCCTAGTTTACCATTTAATTACAATAGGCATCTGGCAGGTTAGACATGTAGATATAGTTGTTTTTGCTTTTTTTTAGAACACATGTAATATCTTCAACTAGTTTTATGTTATGTCTCACTGACTACTAATATGCAAGGTAAATTAGAATTGTTAATCTTCCTGCCGAGAATATTGCTTTTTCAGTGTTTGTTTGCTTGATTAATCATAGGACATAGAAGCAAAGAATGAATTTGTTATGTGGTCAATTCGTGGAAACTATGTACATTAAGCATTCGCATATAAGGCACATTTGTCACAAATATTTTATTGAAATGATTGGAACCTCTTATTATATTCCACTATCACATATTGTTTCACATTGCAATTTGAAGCAAGATGCATTTTACTGAATAATGTAACAACCGCTGCCTCTCCTGCTTACTCATTACCTCCTCTCAGTCCTGCCTTCAAGACTTTACCCGTGCTGCTGCCTACCAGCCCTAGTGGAAAGGAAGAGAGCCTGAGGAGGCCAGAAATCAGAAAAGGGTTTAATGTTTACAAAATGAAAGAACCTTCAAAAACCAGAAATTGTAAACTGGGTCGGTGGTAGAGTTGAAGGGAAGGTCATGTCGGGTAAGAGAGAAATCTCAGGTGCCTCACGCAGAAATACAAGTACATCTTCACTTATTTGTCTTGTGAATCCGGCATAGGAGAGGGGTGAATTTAGATGTTACCCATTCCTCATTATTATGAATGCGAGCATTTAAACAATTTTGGGTGATAACTGACTGTGCTTTTCTATAACTATTCAACCAGCAGCGCCGGACACATGCTCAGTTATTACACTTGAACATGGATGGGATTCTATTTTAATTGCTACTCTTATTAACATATGGTTGTTGCAGACACACTGATGCATTGTTTTTCTGACATTTGAACGACTAAAGACTTTGTGTAAGCATTTATTGTCAACCAGAAGCACAGACTACCTTTCTAGTTTGGCCAAACCCCACGCCATATTACACTTGTACTGTAGATCCAGCAAGGGTGAGATTAAATAATTGCCTCTTTTCTTGAACATTTTTACATGCCTGTCAGTTGGAATGCATATCAGCATACTATGTGCCATGTTTTCTAATTTGTCCTCCATCAACAACATAATTTTCTATCTGTGTTTCATCCTTGTTGACTATCAGTTCTTGACTCCTTTTGTCAATACTAAGATGACCAGCACTGTTTTTATTGTCAATTTGCCTGTTAGCCACAGCTTTATCATTGGCTGTCGTTACCTTGAGTTAACAAGGACATTTCCCACAAATTTTAGATGTAACATAGCATCATTTTGATGGCTTTTCTTTGCGCATGCAGTTTTTCAGGCATAGTCACTGTACCATCCTATTTTTCTTGTTGGTCAAAATTGAGTAAATGTACACTAGTATGGTAATGTCTTACTTGTTCTTTTATTTTTTTTAGGCATTCATGTCAGTGGGGATGGCGATGATGAACTCTGTGGTTTGATAATTTTTTTAACTCTCTAAAATCATATAGTGACCAGTGAAAGACATCTATTCACCTTGTCCATATATGCTCTACCGTATATCTGTTGTGACATGAACCTGAGTTCAAAAGGATTTAGAAAGTAACCACTATGATGGTCTATAAGGTAATGGGAGTGTATTAATATTGCTATTATATACTTACTACATCTATACACTACCTATGATACCTTGTTGCATACTGAAACCCTTTCCACATATTTCAATGTGCTATTTTTACCCCACCTTTACAAATTATATAACATACAACAATCACAGAGTAACCACACTAGTATTCCTGTGTCAGGATTGTTATCTACTGCATACACATATGTTTGATATATATATTTCTTATACACGGTACACATATAACACAGGTCAATATGAATAATACAGTACTACAGACGATAGCTTCCAGTTGATTACTCCATCACTGTTCCTTAAACTGCTTCTGTGTCTGCTTTATATATGGTTGTAGTTACTTTTAATATTTTATTGCTATTGTTGAAAGTCGGGCTAAGTGACTTATGGGCAAGTTTTACAAGGGAAAAAAAACAACACATATCTATAGGACTTCAAGAGATTGGGAGTCACTGTATCACTAGCTTCTGTATGTAATAAGTAAAATAAATAGGCAAATCAGGAAATGATCTAAGTGTGTGCAGGACAAAATGAAGATAGGAATTAGAATATATAGAGGTCAGGCCTCTAATAAGTTACAGCTCATGTCACAAATCACAAACAGTAACATTTGCATGTCTTCCATTAGAACAATCAAGAAAGAAGAGAGGCTGTAAGCTTATTTTATAAGGCTTTGGACAAAGGCCTGATTCATCTTCGAACACAACCTTCACGCAAGTTGCGTTTTTAAAATTCTAATAATAAGGCATGGTAGTGGCTATCCAGTGTGATCACCACAAAGGTGAAATGCTTCAAGCATCTGCAAGAAAACACTTCTTTTGAATTAATAACAGTGACATAAGTGAAGGGGAGAGCTATTCCAAGGGTTTGCTGGTGATATACTAAGTGCAAAGGAAGCAGGATTAATGATATTATCAGTGCAATGGGGGCTTGAAATATGTTCAACAAAGTAATCTGAGAATGGGACCAGTGCAAAGTAGAAACAAGGCAATGGAATTAATGCAAGAACCACTAAATTATCACTAGAGCTGTAATAAGGCTCTAAGGGGCCCGGGGCACTTAAAACAGATGAGTTTTCATTTAAAACACAAATACTCAGACACAGGCAATACTGTGTACACTACTGTTAGGTGCACGCAGCTCTGCCTTCACAAGTAGTACGGTGTGAAGCGGGTCATACCTCCCAACTGTCCTTGTGGTCAGACCAAACCCTGACTAAGCGAGACAGTCACCCAAATTCGGGACTACTCCACTAGTTTCAAGACAGTTGGCAGACTGTCCTGCTCTCTCCTACCTGTTCTTGTCACTTTTATGCTTGTCTGGATCCTGGAATGATGTAGGCCCTATTTGGAAAAAATAATGTGTACATAAAATGTTGAAAATGCCAACCAGCCATGGCATTAAATCAATAGCGCCCACGTTTAATAATTAGGCCTCTTTCTAGTCCCACGATTAAAATAATAGTACTCATATATGATAAATAGATCTATTTCCCTCCAACCAGTCCTGACTTTAAATTGATGCTATACACATTTAATAAACAGACCTATTTCCCTCAAACCAACCACAGCAAAAATTAATTTACATTTACATTTAATATTATCAATTCCCACAACCATCCCAGTCATTAAACTATTCATATTCAGATTTAATAAATAGCCCTCCTCCCCAAATTTAGCCCCACATTCAATTAATAGGCCCAAACCACCCCAGCATTAAATTATAGGTCCCGTCACCCCATATTAATTTAATAGGCCTCACTATTAAATTAAATAGCCCATCAATAAATTAAATTGACCCACCATCACCCCACAAATAAAATAGTACCCATTAAATAATTAGCCCTACCTAAATTCCACCATTAAATTAATAGCCCACCCAAGTATTATTAAGGCAGCCCCCCTCCCTTCCCTCATATCACACACTATAGCAGCCCCCCTTCTTTCTCCTCACACACTATAGCAGTCCCCTCCTTTCCCTCACAAATGACAGGAGGTGCCTCCCAATTTTCTCTCACAAATCACAGCAGGCAGCGCCCCCTTTTCTTCCTTACAAATGACAGCAGGCACACCCCCCTTTTCTTCCTTACAAATGACAGCAGGCAGCCCTCCCTCTTTTCCTTCACAAATGACAGCAGACAGCCTCCCCCTCTTCTCCATCAATGACAGCAGGCAGCCCCCCTTCCTCTTCTCCTTCAATGACAGCAGGCAGCCCCCTCCCTCTTCTCCCTCAATGACAGCAGGCAGCCCCACCTCCCTCAATGACAGCAGGCAGGCAACGCAGGCCCACCCCCTTCCCTCACACTTACCTTGTAACGCTGGAGATTCCTCTCCTCTGCCTCGCACCGTGTGCACAAATATAGGACTGCGCCTGTCACATGGTGCATATCTCATGTGACATCTGGCAACCACACTGGAGAGAGGGATCTGCGGCCACCACACTGCCCCCTGCTAGCACCAGGTCCTTAATTGGGCTAAGCATAATTTTATTTTTTTATTTTTTGTTAACCCCCTACAAAAAACATTCAACGGCAGCCACTGGTCTACCGGGAATATTCCCGGTAGGTTCAGTGGCCAATCCGCCCCTGGCTGGATAATTTAGTTTGTTAACCTGTACATGTCCTTTCCAATATCTTACATAAGGGTAGGTGGTAGAGCCTAAAGACAATTCCATCTTCCATCACTTTTCTTTTCTGCCACTGCTGTGTGGAAATGTTCCCTAGATGTGCTATGAACTGCCGCGTGTCTGTGTCGTTGGTCTGTCGCTTCTCATCCAGCCAGGTTGCTGCAGTCTTTGTTTGAAAGTGTATGAAAATAATATTCTGACCTGTGAGGTGGTCAAAATTGATTACAAATGACTTGAAATTAGTGTTATTGAGGTTAATAATAATATAAGAATAAAAAAGAGAAAAATTATGTGATTTTAGCATATTTTAGCAATTTTTCTAAAAAAATACAGATCCAAAACCAAAACCAAAACACACAAGGGAGGTTTTGCCAAAGCCAAAACCAAAACATGAACTTAATCCAGATCCAAAACTTAAACTAAAACACGGGGGTCAGTGAACATCTCTAGCTTTTATACAATGTTTGCATGAACACTTATACAGTATATACCAAATATTCATACTGCTATAGTTGCTATCATAAACTTAGCTCTTTTTGGGAGAGTTAGACACAGACAAGACATAGAATCCATTTATAATGCATAGAATGCGGTAGAGTCTGCAGAATTATTTTGTTTTAATTATTTTTCAGTGCTGACTAAAGCATCTGCAGTGTTTCATTTGCAGGTAATCTTCTCTGACTGCTAAGAGTATTTTAACTGTACTATAAGCTATCTAAGTCTTAGCACCTACTGTTTTCATAGGTTTCATTTATTTTTCAGTTCACTAGTTATACAAGAATTGCATTTACAGTATTGCTGACAAAAGATGGATATGTAATTTAACTCACTTTTAGGTGATGTCAGAACAACACATTTTCCTCAAGTCAATTTCTTCATTCATGTATTTTTTTTCCCAAAAAATTATTTAGAATCCTTACTTGGAGATTTTCATATTCTAATTGTGATTGGATTCATTTTTCTAAAAAAAAAAGAGTTCATCATTTTTCTTTTCAGATATATACACACTAAGTAAATAATAGAAGGACCTGCTCAAGTTAAAGAATAGAAATTGTTGGAAAGAGGGGAATTATACAGACCGAAACTGTCAACACACTATGATGCAGTTTTGTAAGTTAATGTGATTATCAACTTTTTATCTGTTTCTCCAGAGCCCAGAGTGCACAAAAACCTAGTAGTATTATCCTCTACATCAAGTCCTTGCAATTGCTCGATGAATCTGTACATCTGTACAGCGCTGCAGAATTAGTGGCGCTATAGAAATAGCTGATGATGATGATGATTTATTTCCTAAATACCAACTCATGATAACTGGAAAAAGGTCAAACCTTACCCTCTATCTCCATGTTTTAACTCTACTAGATTTAAAGACAAGTTCAGTATACATCCTTCCTATCACTGATACAATGACTGCACCATAATGCTGAACAACTGTAGTGTAGCATTGTGATATGGAAGGAAAGAAATACTGCAAAAGACTATGGGGCATTTTGATAATTTCTGGATTTTTACCAAGTTACTTACACTTGATATCGCCGCTCTTCACTCCTTGCCTGTACTGCACCAGTAACTAAAGACTGCTCATGAGCAGCTAATCTCAGCAGATTGTGTTGATCCTACATAATTAAGCACTGCTACAATTTTCTATGCCAGGCTGCTCTGGGAGCCCCAGTGTGGACCTCTCTTCTCAAGAAAGACTTTATTCTGTTCTCTGGCTGTCTAACGTTGCCGACGAATGGAGAAAGTGCTATGAGAGTGCGCTTGCTCCTGGGAGGGATCGAGCGAAGCAGGAGAGGTTTCAGCTGGGCAGCATTGAAAAATACCAGTAACACCATCCTGAGATGACGTTCCTTTGCTGTGAAATAATTAATTACTTAATGCTGCTCTCCCCATAGAGGTCTATGGGGACAACGGTAAGTGGCAGTAGCTAGGTTAATGCAGGGGAAATCTATGATTTCCCCAGCGGTAATCCTATGATAAATAAGAAAGAGTGGTGAGAGAGCCTTTTGCCAGCGTTTACGTCAGCATTTTGACTCTTCACCACTTGTTAAATATACCCCATGGTGTCCTTTGTTTTATGTAACTACAGAAAAATGTACCAGCCACACTAGTGCACTCTCACAACTGTCCCCTCTGAGCCACACTCTACCCTCTTGTCTCAGCTGTGCTCTTCCAATTATAATGTAAGCTCTCTTATGAGAAAAGCCCCCCCAACATTTATTTATTTTGTCTAGCTTGTATGTCCCTGTTTTATGTATATCCGCACTATGCTGCGGTGTACTGTCAAGCCTTATAAATCTATGACAGTAATAATCATTTTTGCACCTACTTCCTTAGGGCTAGCTCAGACTTTCTGCCTGGCTGGTTTGTGTAATTGGTTTCTTGGAAAAGGAATCTTCGTACATATAAGTTTGAAACAAGTATAGACCATCATTAACACATCACGTCACAGTACATTGATACAAGTATGGGCACCAGACCATCTCTTGTTAAAATCCACACTTTATTAATTTCTCTTGTACAAACTTATGTGTTACAATAAAATCCCTCAATGTGCTGTTGTCATTGCCCAGGACCGGATTGTGGAAACCACAATCTCTTCTGGCCTAGGAACAAATTTTAGCACCTGCCCATGCCTGTTAATTATTGCTTTCACACTCAAGTCATACAATGTCACTATCTTGGCAGAGATTAGTAATAAGAATTTGATTGTCATTAAAGTTACACAATTTCACTAGAAAGTGTTATATATAAACATTCAGGGCCTGATTCATTAAAGAACGTAAAAGCGTACTGTGTGTTGCGGAAAATTACTCTGGGCATGCTCAGAAAAGGATTATACACCAGGGAACGCAAGTGTATCCAATTAATCTTCAAACGCAAACGACTCTTCCGGCAGCCTATGATTTCAGGGGCGGAACAGGGTAGGGTGGGGGCTTATTTATGTAGTCAATGTACAGTAAGGGCATGCCAAGGTCCATCACATCACCAGTGTTCAATTCAAGCTTTAGGTATTTCTAAGGTATGTGTTTTTCAGCTGTATCATTTGCAATAGCTACAGGGCAGGTTTAAGTGCTTAATGATAATGATGACGGATGTATATGCCTGCCAGCAACTGCAAAGTGTCATTTTATATAATGTATGCATTGAGAGCATCTGGATAAATGCATTTATAAATTAATTTAAAAGTTGTAGTTTGTTCAATGTCTTTTTCTTAATGATTAAATTATTAGCAAGTAACAATAATTGAAATACCTACACCTGTATTCATCAAGAGACGTTTCTTCATATCCGCTTGTAGTTGAAAACAGACGTGTGTATGCCAAAATTACGTGCGTTTCATTTTTAAAAAAACAAACTCACATTACATTTGTTTTCTGTACCTTCATGAATAAGGTAAAGTAAGTGCACAGCTTACTAAATGTTGCTTAGAGCTTAACAGACTTAAATCAAAGCACTACAATGTAGCATGTCAGGTCATTTATAATATTCAATATACCATTTTGATTCAGATAGAATATTGTACAAACAGATATATTACAAATCCAGACATATTGTTCTAAAAACTGTTACTCAACCTTCCAATCAGAAACTGATGCCTAGTGGACTCTGTCAGAATAATCTAAATGATATTAAAACCCCATCTGTGATAATATCCTTATTGTCTGGAGCAATTTAAAATATAGTTAAGTGTGCAGTATCTCCATTACTCCAGTAGTGTTGCACTTGAACATATAAACTTGTCAAAGTTCCTGCAGAGAACATGGTGCATACTGATTTCAGTAAAGGATGTAGACTGCTTCTTAGTATTATTTCATCACACACTATGAAAGAGGTTATGTCTCTGAAATAGTCACGGAGTGTTATGAATCCCATATTCATCATCACCATCATCATCTACTTATATATTGCCATCAATTCCATAGCACTTTACAGAGAATATTTGTCATTCACAACAGTCCCTGCTTCATTGGAGCTTACTGTCTAAATTCTCTAACACACACACACAGACTAGGGTCAATTTGTTAGCAGCCAATTAACCTACCAGTATGTTTTTGGGGTGTGGGAGAAAACCGGCGCATGGCGAGGGGGCGCATGGCGAGAACATACAATGCAAACACCACACAGACCAAAGGCCATGGTCGGGAATCAAACTCATGACCTCAGTGCTGTGAGGCAGAAGTGCTAATCACTAAGCCCATGTGCTGCCCATATTGGAACTGCAAACACACTGAGGGTCTCTACCACTCCAACTAGCTCTTACTTTACTCCCTGAAGATGTTGTCTTGGAATCTACAGACTACACAAGGATAGCTAGCTTTCATTTGGCTCTCACCTCCATTCAGTAATTCTCAGAGGGTCACGGCTATTCCAAAGCCCAAACTTGAACTTATCTGAAACACAGCTTACTTTCCTACCCCTCTCCAGAGTTTCAGGTCAAGTCTGGTAATTAAGTTATTGACAGTAGACAGCCATGTCTCAACTGGGATCTCTTAGCCTATCACACGTGTTTCTTATAGGAGTATCTCAAGTTTCTTTCCATGCTTCTTCTGTACTCATCCACATTACTCTGCTCAAACCTCCTTTCCTGAAGTTTACTCACTGATCTCCCCCTTTCCACCCCTTGCAGTGGTACCACTAACAATTGACTAATGGGAATGTCCTATTCCAGTACCTAGTCTAATGGGGAATTATACTGTATATGTTAAGATGATCTGAATTTAATTGCATGGCAGTTATTTGTTGATATATAGAAGTGTGTACTGTTGCACTACAAAGAGAATTAGCTTCTCAGCAAGTGGTATTATAGTGCTACTCCCCCTCACATTTCTAAGTGCAACTTTGAAGTCTTGTAAGGTGAATTAAACTTTATTTGCTGAAAAAACATCAAACTGAAAATAAACCATTACACACAGAAAATATTTATATATGTACATCTCTAATGGCAATATCTGAAAAGACCTAGTAGCAGATAAAAATATATTTAATTCATGTTGTATATGGACACTGAAAGGCATATTACTCAGTTTTCCTACACTTCCAACTTTCCTCAGCACTATTTCTTTTTTGAAGTGCACTTTATTTACTGAAATCTTCAGTACAACGACCTTCAACAGTTGCATAGCTTCAACAATAACTGATATCACATTCTTCAGATCTATTTTTACTTCTTCAAAGGTTTTTAAAAGTGTCACTAATATGCCCATTACTTGAACTTCTACAATTTATATTTACAGTACCATTATCTCAAACACTTTTCTCCCAAATGGTTATTGTCTCTTTCAAGCTCAGCTCAGTACATTGCGTTATTTTTTTTACACAATCAAACCTACACAAAAAAGCTTAAGCACGTTTTTGCTAGTCATGAATCCAATTTACCCATTAAAATGTTATTTGGTATATTCTTGTTTTAATTGACTGATAGATAATACCTGGTATTGGTGAAGCTGCCCCGTCAGGTGGCCAGGAATTGTCGCAACATGCTGGTAAGTATTTTTCTTTCATTGTGATATCATTGACAGCATCAGATGAGCCATACTTGAATCAACAATCCTACATGTTATCTGGCAATCTCCACTGATTTGCACATTCTATGCCAAAGAGTTTAATTTTTTCATGCCATATAAACATTATTCAGAAAAGAAATTAAAACTATAATGTACTGGCTCTTTGATCATTTGTTTGGTTGTAACGAGAGATTATTGAGATTTTCAAAACTGTTCAGTGAAATATTTGCATTATTATACATTAGGATGCAAAATTTGCTTCTTTTGCAGAACTTGGCCTTAAGTCTTCCCAGTCCTATTCCAACCACACTATAGAGTAGATCACCCACGAGGATTTTTAATTATTATGTTATTTTTTTACACAGATTTATATGGCTAAAAGTTTTAGGACCATGCCACTGTACAATAAAGGGAGGTGATATACAAAGGAAGGGAGAAAAAGGAAGTGTGCATGGGGCACTCCAGCTAGAGAGATATTAAAATAACTAGGTTTTATTGGTATGCATTAAAAAGTTAGAACTATGAGCGAAATATTAAAAGAAAACATATAAACAAACAGTGATACAAAATAATTAAAATGCAAACTATGTTGCAAATGGCTCCGAGACAGATCAGTAACACTCAAAGAACAGCAATAAGCTTAAAATAAGCCTTTACTGTCACAAAAGGGGGGGGCTGTAATAAACCCAAAGGGTTAATGCGGTGTAGCTCCTGATTAACAATACAATAGATGCCTATGGAATAAATCATTGAGCGCCAGTCAATTGTCACATTGAATGCGCCAATATAAGCACCAATGGAAAATAGAGAAATGGTATCTCATAAGTAATAGTACATTTGGAGCAGGGTGAACATGGCAGCTACAGAATTTTCACTGGATAATGATAACCGATCCAGTGGAAAGAAGGTCGCTAATATTGACAAAAAACACTAAGTAGCGATTCCTACTGATTGCGGGAATATGTGAAGAGTCCCTGCCTGTATAAACTGGGGAGCGATCAGTAGGATAGGAGGTATTGATGCAGGAGAGCAGTATCGGAGCCCTAAAACGCCAATGCGCGTTTAGCTCAGCTGCTTTTTCAAGGCTGTCCAAAGGGAGCTGAGTGAGAGACACCTTGGAGTAAAAATTCAAAACTGTATAGGGACCCCTGAATGTTGAATACTGCCAATACATCAATGCCTCAACTTCTTCTGACAGGCAGCAGCAGTTCATCTACACTCATCTGTTTGTAAAATTAAGCCCAGGCCAGTCAACATCAGATACAGGGATTGCCAATTGGTCAATCTCCTTTAATTAATTATAGGCAAGTAAAATGACTTATTGTGGCACAAGACCTATCTTTCACCAAATATTTGTACTGTACATCTAAATCTTATCCATAAAAACAGCATAAATATACTGGCATAAAAATACTGCAATCTCAACACATTTTAATGAAAGATGGTCTTCGGTTTAATCTGGCTTGCAAGTAACATAGTGATCAGGAGTACATTGCATTATTTACTAGTGTTCTGGATAGGACTGTCAGCAGAGATGCTTTCTCATTAATCTATAGCCTGCAGTGGCATTACAAATGGCTACAATAAAACACATTATTCAAGAATAACAGCTTTACAGGAAAACGCTTGTTTGAAAAGAATCAAAATGCTATTACATTACCACAAAGCTCACTGTGGGACTTATATACAGCATATGCAGTCTAGCAACATCCATATAATTATAGAATGCTGGAACTATGCACAACATAACCTATGTCTGCTATAGGAAAACAATATTTATGAAAGATTATGATATTGGAAAGACTGATAGTGATGCTACAGGACTTAAGTTGGGATGACCGAATTCAATCCAGATACAATCTATAAGCTTTATATTATACAAATGTATTTTATTAATTATTTTGGAAATAAGGTGTTTCACCTTTACAAAAGGCGTTTTATAATGGTATCAGTTGCATGAGCAAGAATTGCCACTGTTTGTAATGTCTTTATTGTTACTTTTACCATTTTTGAAAATCTTCAAGTATGAAAATTCTTAAAAAGCATTAATCTTGGAAATATGTTGAGCAAATATTTGTTTTGACTTTTGTACAAAGATGTGTACAAAAGTCAAAACAATCAGCACCAGTTCAATCATCTCTAGCAGAGACTATTGGCTTCATGCTGAGTTGAATGCAATGTGCACTTTTGGTGTACAATACTCTTTTTTTTACTTCTGAGCAAGCGTGCAAAGCACTAGTTTTGCAAGAGCAAGGCTAGTTGGATACAAGAATTGGATAGATTGAATCCATTACAATGTTGTCAAATCACATGGTTCATTTGTGGTATATGAATATAAATCTAATGGGTTACAAATTGACATTTTTTATATCTGTATATCCTCCATGGCACAGCAGAGTTCAGTTATCAGGTGGCTGGGTTTACTGTTTAAGAAAAACCTGAATGAGCAAATTATCAAATATAATTTTAGTTCATCTCTCATTTCAAATGTCTGTAGAGAATAATAATGATTACATTAAATGATTACATTAATGATTATATTAAACCAGGGATCAGACAGGCCCATTTATGTGTTTAAAGCTTAAAGCATTTGATGACTTGCACCTGGCTTGTTAATCCGTTTAGGTTTACTGAGGGGCTTCTGGCTGGGCAGGGAGAGAGACAGACAGAGACAGGAAAACAAATGTACAAGGTAGGACAGCAAGTGAATAAAAAACAAGAGTTATTCACTTTGTAATTTCCAGAAAAGCATCAAACAAAATTAGAGAGTAACTGCAAACTTTATTTTAACAGTATTATATGCAAGTGTTTAGAGCTGCACTACCTCAGTGCACTAAATCAGTGTAGCTTCCGCCCACCTACTTGTACACCCAGGGTCTTCTACCAGCACCTCTTTTTTTCTGGGGCACCTTTACTCCTCTTACAGCTGTAGGGGAGAGAGAGCAAAACGACCAATCACATGTCAAAATTAAGATATTGCGACATGTGATCCTCCTGTTCACACACCCCCTGGTGCGCTATTTTAAATTGGAAAACTAAATTGACTTAGCAACTCTTTGTTACAGAACTCGCAGAGCCCTGGGCCAAAACAGTTGTATGTAGCAGCCCCAAGGGCTCTGGCTCAGGGTGGGAGACCCTGTACTACCACCTTTTACTAGATCCTGAGAACTCCCCCACACTTCACTTGTATTTAAAAAATATCAGCGATCTTTTGTGACAAATTTGATTGAAATGATGGAATCATGGTGAAAGAAAGGGTTTTCTCCAAAATGTTGCAGGTCTTTCACCAAGTGTTGGCCTCTTCAATCAAACTAATCATGAAAGGTTTGAGGCATGAATGATCCATCTATTATATTTTTAGCTATGATAGGGATTCACTTAAATAAACCAAGAAAACAGAAGGCTAAAATGATGGTTGTCAGAAAGGCTGCTTGGGCCTGATGCATCTTCGGTTGTAAGTCCCTTTGCATTCCGTATCTTATGTGAAATTGCTCTGCACATGCTCAGAAACAGACCTTACGCCAATGAACGCAATGGCATGCAACTCAAATCTACTACTGCATACAACTTAAAGGTGTCAGGAACTGCCTCGCTTCCTATGCAGCATAGTGTCAGGATGCTGCTTCATCTCAGCAGCTCCTGCCTATGGGATTGGATTGGACTTTATCATTGTGTTTCTCTGAATGTATTATCGGCAGTACCTCTGATCCACCAGAGGTGCTGCTATTGTGATTTGCTTCTCTGTCTTTTAAGACTTAACCTTACTGCACCAATTCTCTACTGCACCTGGGTGTTCCCTATTTATACCTGCCTCTCTCTCTCTCTTACCTGTGCTGGTCATTGTTGTTGCTGTTGCTGTTCCATGTTGCTGTTCCATGTTGCTGTTCCATGTTGCTGTGCTGTTTCCTGTTGTTCCTTGCTGTCTCGAGATGCCAGTCTCTCCCGCCTGTCCTGAGGTGCCAGCTCCTGTCTCCGGTCCTGACGTGCCAGCTCCCATCGCCGGTCCTGAGGTGCCAGCTCCTGTCGTCTGTCCTGGGGTGCCAGCTCCTGTCACCTGTCCTGAGGTGCCAGCTCCTGTCGCCTGTCCTGAGGTGCCAGCTCCTGTAGCCTGTCCTGAGGTGCCAGCTCCTGTCACCTGTCCTGAGGTGCCAGCTCCTGCCACCTGTCCTGAGGTGCCATCTTCTGCCTCCACTTCTGAGGTGGCATCCTCTGCCTCCACTTCTGAGCTGCCATCCTTTGCCTCCAGTACTGAGGTGCCATTCTCGGCCTTCGGTTCCAAGGTGCCATCCTCTACTCCCAGTTCCGAGTTGCCATCCAATTCCAAGGTGCTAGCCTATCCTTCCAGTCCGGGGCCCCTGCCAAGTCGCCCAGCACAGTCCGGGCCTCCTGCCAAGTCGACCGCCCAGTCCGGGCCTCCTGCCAAGTCGTTCACCGAGTCCGGGCCTTTAGCCAAGTGTGCCAAGTCCAAGCCATCTCTTGCTGAGGGTTCCAAGTACGACCTGTCACCTTTCTTTGAGGGGTATCTTTTCCAACTTAGTGCCTTTCTGAGGTTTTGTCCTTCACATATTCCCTCCGTACCTAGCATTGTTAATGACCCTAAGAGACAGGTACTGTTTCTAATATCACATTTTAAAGCATAAGCTTTGGAATGGATAAACCCATTTATTGAGATTGATCATCCCATCCTATCGGACTTGAAATCCTTTACTGAGGCAGTAAATGACAAGTTTGCAACATCTCCCGCTATTCCATCTTGCGGAGCCTTCGTACATTCGGCAATACCACCTATCTCATCAGGTCAAGAGATACCACTGTGCACCACCCAATTAGAACAGGCTGCTATTCCGAGTAATTCTCGTAAGAAGAAGAAGAAGGGAAAGAAAAGAACAGGGTCTGCTGTGCCTCAACTTCTCTCTGGCATGATATCCATCGCCTTTCCACCCTTGGATGAGGACTTGTATGCCGGACCCCCATAGTGGACTATGACTCAGACACTTTCAACCATTTTTGGTAATACGAGCATCTAGAATCTGCCCTAAAGGGAGGGAATACTGTCAGGATCTGCCTCGCTTCTTATGCAGCATTGTGTCAGAATTCTGCTTCATCTCAGCTGCTCCTGCCCATGGGATTGGACTTTATCATTGTGTTTCTCTGAATGTATTTTCGGCAGTATCTCTGATCCACCAGAGATCTGCTATTGTGCTTTGCTTCTCTGTCTTTTAGGACTTAACCTTGCTGCACCAATTATCTCCTGCACCTGGGTGTTCCCTATTTACACCTTCCTCTCTCTTTACTGTGCTTGTCATTGTTGTTGCTGTTCCATGTTGTTCCCTGCTGTGGTCCTGGCACATCCGATCCCAAGGATTTCTTCATATTGTCTGTTTACCTGCATCAGCCGTGTTCCTGGTATTTGCTTTCTCCATCTCCCTGCAATCCTCATTCCTACACCATCTGGTTTGTACCTTCCAGTAATAAACATTGTGTGTTTCACCATATTCCAGGCTTGTTAGCTGTGATTTCTGCATTGAAGTGTGATAAAAGGGTGGAATGGTGGAGGGAGGCGTATGAACGTACGCACTGTACAGTGAGGAAGTGCCAACACAGACACAGCCGATTGAAGCTCCGGGCATCTTGTATGTACATGTTTTTTTAGCCATTTCATTTGAACCAGCTACAGGGCAGGTGATAGCGATGACTACAAGTATGTATGCCACTAGCTAGCACAGAACATGTGCATGCTAGTAAAATAGACTATAAACATGTACAATATGCATTAAGAATATCTTGATTTATGATTTTAATGTAAAAAAGTAAACAATTTTTATTAATGATTCTAGAATTATTGGCAATTTCTTCTATAGAATGCTTTTGTGCATGCATTATGGTGGTACTTAATATTGCACATATGCATGTGCATATCCTGCACTGTTTGATGCCTGTCTACATACGGCAAGTAACGTATAGCCAGAGCGTATTTATCCCCAGACTGAAATGGAAAGATATCTTGATGCACTTGTATTTGAATTTTATTATTATTATTATTAATTTTTATTTATAAGGCGCCACAAGGTGTCCGTAGCGCCGTACAGAGACAAACAAATTACAATACAATGGGAGACAGCACAGTACAGTAAACAGTAAGCACAGTAACTCAATAAGCTTAATGCACAGCTAAAGAGGGCGGGGAAGGGGGAGGGAGGATCCGCAAACGACAGGGCCCAAGAAGGAGGGCGCGGACAGGGAGACCCCCAGGGGGGAGGAGGGAGCGAGAGTGGACGTGGGGTGGAGGACCCTCGAGGAGGAGGGCTAAGTAGCTGGAGAGCAGAGTTAGAAGTGGTGGAAACAGGAGGAGAGATGGCCTTGCTCAGAGGAGCGTACAATCTAAGGGGAGGGGTGGACAGACAGAGAGACGCAGGGGAGAGAGGGAGAGTAGGGGGACGGAGGCAGAAGATAAGGTAGGAAGTTAAGTGGCCGACAGAAAGGCTTTAAGAAAAAGGTGAGTTTTTAGGAAGTTCTGATGGAGGGAGGGAGCTTGTTCCAGTGGAGGGAGCAGCGCGGGCGAATACATGATTTGAATACAGCGTATATGATTTTTTTAAACATAAATTGCGTTCATATCGTGTTTGAAGATGAATCAGACCCTTTATGTTTTTAGCAGACACAATTAGCACTGATAATACGTAGTAGACCAAAAGATTAACATATAACATAAATGGCCAATAGGTTTGAATTTATCCTGCAACAAAAATCTTGACACACCAACATGAGTCTGCATGCACAGTATGTAGGTTAGGCCGACCTCAGTATCCAGTCTTTGATATAAATAATATACTTTAGTAACACTGTATATAGTGTAGTTTAATTACTCAAGAGGAGCAGTATGGCATACATCCGATATGACTATTGCCTGATTATCAGATCATTTTGGATATACATGAAAGTCAAATGATAATAATGAAGTTTAGCAGCAACTACTATTTCTACTTGGAACAAATACACTCTATCCACTCTAATTTTAATGCTGGCATGATGATCATACTACTAATACTACTACTACTACTACTACTAGTACTACTACTACTACTACTACTACTACTAATAATAATAATAATAATAATAATAATACAGTCACTGTCACTGCAGATCTTCCTTGTTATCACATCAAGGCAAGATGTAAATAGAGCCTCCTTACTCTTGATACTTTCTGTAACACTAGTTATTAGCCATAGCATGTATTATAGTCTAGATTGTTTTCTAATCTCTGCACAGTATTATTTACAGTAGGGTGTTTCCTACTTTCTGTAGCATATACCCCAGTATGATGGTAAATGTTTCCCATGTACCCACTATTTCACTGTATTCAAAGTGCCTCCTTCATTGCACACATTTATTCCAAGTGCCCTTAATGTGTAAACATGTTTGCCAAGTGACCCTTCATGTTTCTAAATGTTTTAGAAATATACATTTAAGTTTGTTTTATGTTTTATTCACTACTTAGATATTAAACTGTTATTTTGAATAAAATGTAGCTTTGAAAATAACAACGTAAATATGTCTGATGTACCCGTAGGTATTGGCATGCCACATTGTTGAGAAAACATTGTTCATAGTAACTGTTACCAATAATCCAAAATGACGCAGCAGAGGCAATTTCCAGCAGCACTAATACTTCTAACCAAGGGATCATTTTCCAGGCTGGCATCATGGAAAGCTTACAAATGAGCAACAACACTTTTGCGAACAAAACTTTTAAAGTTGGGGGGGTTGTAGCCATGGTTAGAGGAACTAGCGGCAAAGTTTACACAGACACTGTCCAGAAGGGACTGTGACACTGGACGTACTATTTCTTTACATCTAATATTGTGAAATGCAGGATACAAAATAGCATTATATGTTGGTTGGCAAAACCAGTATGCTATTCCTGTTAGGGGGTTCCCTCTTGCAGTTTGTGTCAAAAAGCAAATCTTTGTAGGTGTGCCCTCAACACTGGTGTGCTTACATTGTGGTCTTTCCTGCCTCAGCTCACAGACTGTTAATATTTAATGCACTAAACTAAAAGAATATCAGACAATGTTTATGCAAAAGTGTATAATTTACCGTAAAATACATCAACATGTATATATTGGATTGATTTAGAGTTTACATTTGCACAATGTGATAAAGATAATGTCTGTCTTGGAGCAAAAATGGATGCACTGCCCATGTGCACAACTTGCACCCTCATTTACAATTGTACATATCTTATACTATCGACCATTTGCATTTGGAGAGGCTGATCAGGGATGTTAACATACAAATATAGTATAATAAGGGCATGCAGACACAAGTTAGCTATGCCCAGATCTTGAAATAAGTTAGTTATGAGACATAAATTGTGCAGGTGCAGGTTTGGGAGTTGATAATAATGATTAATCTTTGCTCCAAACATATCTACATACTAGATCTAAGTGTGCATACAGCTTAATGTTTGCAGAAATGGAAATGAGAGTGTGCAGACACATCTTTGCTCACATCTTTACACCAATGCTACTATAAATGAAAGGACAATAGTCATCATCACCTACCGCGAGCACAATAGTACACTATCCATAATACTATTAGTCATTTCTATCACAACTAGATAAAAGTAAAATCACATTTTCCTGCCACTCCACCAGTGGATCTGTTGACGAGAGCCTCATTATTCCGACAATGCAATGTAATTATACATATTGATCATAGTATCAGTTCTGCAGCAATCATAGCTACAGTGTTATTTGGTAAAAGCAGAAGATTAAACAGCATTTTCAGAAACATTTCCCCTGCGAGTATGTACTGACACACAAATTATATTGTATAGAAAAACACCAATCTTCTGTGTATTCACCAAAAGCAATAAGTATTCCTTTTACCTATAGGAATCAATTGCTGTCAGTTGCCTGGACTACCCTCATCTTTCTCATCTTCACTAGTCCAATTTAGGCTGTACATTGCCAAATAATTACTCTCAATTTGTCAAGAACAAATCCAGTAATGGTGTGCTGTATATTGCCCTATGAGAATTTGCTTTCTGCAACACAGCAATTATGTCAAGAGACAACCCACTGGTTTCTCGATGGCATCGCTGAATCTATTGCTATCCATGCTCAGATAACAAGTGTTGTAAGCAATTGCAATCCAACTGTAGGTTTAATGATGCCTCATAGGAGGTGATTTCTATACAAGTGTACTCCAGATAAATTCCACCTAATGTAAAAACAGAAAATAACCAGTAATTAAAATAATTCTAAAGAATACGAAAAGGCATTGTTACTTATACTGTAAGTGTTATTTTAGGTATTACTGGACTGCATATGATATTTCCCTATCATTTGTCAAACCACTAAGCAGCAATACAAGAACACTATTCAACTGTGCAGCAAAATTGCATTTATTGTTTATTGATTTCCAAGTTCAGCGTAGGTAATACTTGCATGTAGAAAGGTCCCATCCAGCAATTAATTCCAGCACAACAGATAGCCCAATTATGTGTCTCTTTCCTCCCATGTTATGATTAAATTGCAGCAATATAATAATTGGAAGTTTTGCTAAACACATAAGGAACTACAAGGCAGACCTTTAAGTGTATTTGGAGATATAATATTTGTCTGTCTTCAGCAGAGAGTTTTAATAAATGCAGCTGTGCATTAACAACATCAGTAACATAAAAGACAATTTTATATATTGGCTGTATTTGTGTTGGGCTCATGGAACATTGGCAGTGCCATTTTACATTTTACTGCGAAAAGTAAATTATTATTTTCTGTTTCACAAAAGGTAATAATCTGTAAAAACCCAAATCCACAGGCTAACAAAAAGTACAGTAATGGCAGCTACAGATATACTGTAATTCAAACTCATCCTACCGTTCTCATGATCTTGGCTGCCTTTGGGTTCAAACACTTAATAAGGCGGGCTAATTGAAAAAATGTAGAACACTAAATAAATAATGTGTCAATGGTAGTAACTGATTCTCTGTTTGCTTTCTTAATAAAAAGATAAAATACACTTACAGAGTAAGTGTACACGGCAGTCACTTATATAATATATATGTCCATGTGACTCTTGTACACTCTTATTGGTTATCTTAAACCAAACCTGCGACTAAATCCTGGACAAACTCCCATACTCATTCAGGAGTCCAACCCAAATCATACAAATTCTAAATGCACCTGAACTGATTCCATCATCACTTATATGGGAAATGGGACTAAATATTGGGAAATATTGCAACATATTTCATAGACAGCATGGTGGCTAAATGGCCTTATCTGTGTGGAATTGTGTTTGCGTGGATTTTCTACCACACTCCAAAAACATACTACTAGGTTAATTGGCTGCTCATAAAATTAACGTGGTGTGTGTTAGCGACTTTAGACTGTAAGCTCCAATGGGGCAGGGACTGATGTGAAGAACAAACATTCTCTGTACAGTGCTGCGGAATTGGTGCCGTTATATAAATAGATGATGATATTCAAGAGAATGTATATCTTTCTATCATACTCTTCAATGAAAGGATTTCTTCATATTCTTATATTCCCATTTATATAATGCGCTTTTGTTTCTGAGTGAGCAGTAGTAGCCGTTTAAAACCATCCAATAATAATATGGATATCAGTTACCCTTGAATGCTAAATCTATTCATGCATATATCTATGTCCATGTGAGTCTTTGCACTTCTAATTAATCTACAGTTCTGACAGTTTTAATAGTTAATTGCGCATGTAAAAATCTGCTTGTGTGGTCCTTAAGCCTTTTTCCTATTTATAACATTGTCAGAACCAGTTAACTCCATATGTGTTTAAAGTATTTGATAAATTAATCAGCAATGTAAATATTATGGTAACTCTTCTGGGTTCCCCTGCTCAGCTTTCGAAAGCAAGACTATATTTTACATAGAACACCGGACTGGCATCTCTCCTAAGCCATCAGTAAATATCCCCAAGGGTCGACTGTTTAATGGAAATGGGCAGATCACAGCCAAACATTCAATGTATTGTTTTTAAACCAGCTGTTAAGAAAATCACTTAAATACTTTTTTTTTAAATAAATATCTACGAACTCCCCAAATACTCTCAGGCAATGTTATGGGTGGCAATTCTGGAATAAGGCATTATAAAAAGTGCAGTTTGCAGTAACCTAATCTCATCTGCAGCTGGGATTTTAGAATGGTGTCTCCAATGCAAACACTTAGTGAATGGCAACAAAACATATTAGAGTTCACAGGAAATGGAATTACAGGTGTAAAGCGTCACTAAGAACAAAAACGAAGAGTAAAAGGAAAATGGAAGTAATAAAACCATCTTCAAACCATGTTATGTCTAAGTCAATGAATTACTGCTATTATAGGGATGAAATAGATTCCCTCTTCAGTTTGGGATTTCTCTGTATATCAAATATTTTATGCCCATTATGAAAAGGCTATTGGATCTTCCATCAAATGTTTAATTATATTTTATGTATACTATAAGATTACATTTTTCCGTCTCTTTAAATGCTTGGCTACTGGTTCATAGAATTACATTGGCACTGATGTCTTCCTCATTCTTCTTACCTTTTGACGTTATATACATCTTTATGCCTAGAAATCAGTCCCCAGTAATAATCCTACTGCTTTTTGAAACGTGTGGAAGAAATATTTGTTTCTATTAAGCCAGGACTACTTCTGGAGGAGGGTGCTGCATGAGGTTACTGGTAAAAGTGTCGCTGTCTAGAGGTTCAGAGGACATTCCGTGGACTTGTTTAGTGGACTTGTAGTGACTGCAACCGTAACAGAAAATGTTGGTCAGACATCGGTAAGTGACCATTGTGCAGCTCCTTCACATTCATGCGCAGAATCCTTTAAAATTGTGCATGGACACATGGACCAGCACCCTAGAGGGACTGTTGGACCCAGGAGTGTTGGCTTGGGATTACTCATTTCTCTAAATATTTCAACTTGAATAGCAGTAGTACAAAATGCTGGAGATGAAGCGTACTCAGGAATTGAAAATGATGATGCAATAAAGTGACATGATATATGTCCTTTCAAATTGCATGTTCTTGGTTAAATTATAACTCCACCCACTATGAAAAATATTTGTTTTTGGTGGAATCTGATTCTGATTACATAAAAAAAATAATACTTACTTAACATATATGTTTCATTCTCATACCCCCAGCATGGATGTTTGATGAGTCTAAAGCTGGTTACACACTACAAAAAATTTCTCCAGACGTGATATCTTTTACGATTTTACCAATGACTGAAAGTCCCGAGCAGCATGCCGATTCATGTGTACACACTTTACACGATTTTACACAATTTACCTTCAGATCTGTGATCTACATCTGTCATTTGCATCTGCTGAAAAGATTGTGACTCTGTAAACTCTATGGAGATCTGCCTACACTGCTGGTTGTGAGTGCACACACACTTCAGAATTTGCCTGACATCGTTCCAGAGATGTTTAGTTAATGTATGTCTGACATACCTGGAGAGAGCTTTTCTGCTCTTGTTCTGCTCAGTGTACCTGTCCTAGCCAGTTTTTGTGTTACGGACCTGTCCCAGTGCTAAAAAATATGTATATATATTAGTTAAAACAGGACAGAAAATAAACACCCTCAAACACACATAAATACATACATACATACACCTCCTCCCTCTCACTGCAAATTTTTTCCAACATGCCTAAAGGCTCAAATTTACCTCTGCACCCCCGCATACCCAAGCCCTCAGACCAGGGCCGGACTGGCACTTCTGGCAAATGCCAGAAGAGCCGATGGGCAGATGTCCCGGTCCTCATGCCCGCCGAGCAGCAGCACCCTGCACGCTGCTCGGCGGACGGAGGATCAGTGACTGCCACCTATGTGAGCAATCACATGGGATGGCACCTGTCACGTGGTGCTGTTCCATGTGATTGCTCGCATAGGCGGCAGTCACTGATTCTCCGTCTGCCGGGCAGTGTGCAGAGTGCTGCTGCTGGATGTAAAAAGGTAAGTGTCTCTGTGTTTGTGTAATAGTGTGTCTGTGCGGCTAATAGTGTGTCTGTGTGTGTGTAATATGTATGTGTAGTAAATAGTGTATGTTGCTAATAGTGTGTGTGGCTAATAGTGTGGCTGTGTTAGTAACCCTGTCCCTTGAAATTCCCATTTCGGCGAGTAAGAGTACTGTTAGAGTGAGTCGGGACAGTAGCAGATGCAGCATTTGGAACATAGACTGTACGTGAAAGGTATTTTTCATTTTATCTTATTGAACTCCACACAGAACCAATTTTTGTATTGTGGGTTTGAGTTATATTTAAGGCCCTGATGCAGTCATACTGCATGACACATAGCCCAATAAATGTTTCATTAGAATTAAGAAATCTTCATCAGGGACTTATTACTTTATGTTTCTTTTTTGTTTGTTTTTGCACAGTCACATTATTTGCACTCAACTGCCTATTCTGAAAGGAGAAAAGCAACAAAAGATATTAAATGTAATATTACCATTAAAACATACTAGCATATGTAACCAGGCCCGGCGCTCCCATTAGGCAACCTTAGCCAGTTGCCTAGGGCGCTGGGACCTGCAGGGCGCCGCTGACTAGATTTTCTAATCTAGTCAGCGGTTCAGCGGCTCGGGAGAGAAGTGCAGCGGCGGCGGGGTGCTGTTTTTCAATGTCCGCGGCGCATCTCACACATGATCACTGACTGACGTCAGTGATATACCCCCTTGTGTTAACTTGTTTGTCTAAGAATACATTTAAACACATAGTTGCCTACTCCCCCTGAATGTCTGGGAGACTCCCGAATTTCTGTGAGTCCTCTCGGAGTCCTGGGAGAGCGAGGCAACCTTCTGGTTTCTAATTGCCACCTATAGTAAAGTAGCAAGGGACGGGGCTTATTATGTAAATCAAGCATCATTGTGGCTCCGCCCCCTGCTGTAATTGGGCGGAAACAGTGATTGATGGTGACCAGTCAGGCCCCGCTCCCAACACGCCCACCTCTCCCTGATCTCCCAGAGGAGTCCTTGCCAATGTAGGCAAGTATGTTTAAAAATCACTTTTCACAGTCGTATTTATTGTTTGCATGTATAAACATCAGTGAAATTTAAAGGTGCACAGTCTGGGTCCCAAAATCTGTTTTTGAATCCCCTGAATATCAAATATAATATAGATAATATTGGTACCTGTATCTTTTGGGGTCCCATAACAATTGCATGCTGACACTGGGGTCCCAGAACAATAGCATGCTGACACTGGGGTCCTAGAACAATAGCACACTGATACTTGTGGTATATTTGCTAAGCTGTGGGTTTGAAAAAGTGGAGATGTTGCCTATAGCAATCAATCTGATATTAGTTATCATTTATTTAGTACATTCTACAAAATGACAGCTAGAATCTGATTGGCTGCTATTGGCAACATCTCCACTTTTTCAAACCCGCAGTTTAGTAAATATACCCCTTGAAGTCCATTAACAACAGCACCAATAACATTAAAAAGGATGAGCAGCACTTCAATTTATTATTCATTACTCAATAATTATTATTAATTAGTCATTTTATGCAACTTAATACATAGCTATTTTATACGTATTGTCTTTTGGATTGTGTCCAAAATATCTTTGTAAATGTTCCAATGAGTAGGAATAATGGTCACCCACTTCACTAGCATGCAAATATATCACAGATTAGCAATCAATGTTGGCATTGCTGGATGGAAGTTGACCGGTTATGGAGGTGTAAATTGCATCACATGACATAATATGTGATATCTAGCTGTCAATAACTGCATTTGGTTCTATAGATATTGCAAGGAATTGTTACATGTTACTGGGAAATCATTCGCTCTACACATTGCATATTGCTCTACATATTACATATTGCTGGTTCAAAGTGATCACTGTGTACAGTTCACTTCTACACTGAGAAAAAGAAATCCTGTGACATTACAAAATCCTGTATTGTAAGTAAGTCAAAGGGGCGGACAGGTATCTGTCTCAGATCTCTATCTTGTTCTCAGATATCTCTCGTCTGCCAACATCTATAGGGCCAGTGTAACCTGTAACCAGTGCTGGCAAATAAAGGACACCTGATACAGTCTCCCATGTTTAAAAGAAAGAAGTGAAAAATAAAATCTACCTTTGTTTCAAGGTTTTAAAACTGTGTCATACGTTACATAAGGTACACATATTTAGCATACATTTATTTGGAAGAACCAAGAAAATTATATATAAACATTATTATATTATATTGGAACTGAGCTGCAGCAGTGAATATTTATACGCATGCACTTTTATGCTTTACACTTGGTACGGGTCCACACTATTGACTCTAATCATTCAGATTGTTTTTATGGAAAATAAATGTGCTTTGTGATAATGCACTATTGTGGTTGCTTTGCTTTTTCTTCTCTTTATATCTACATGTTGGAGTTGAGTGAAAGAAAACATACACTGCAACACTGTTAAGGGAGCAGAGCACAACCCTACAGGCGCATATTGATCTTCTGTTATGTAAGCATATACCCTGAGGGGGAGAGAATTGAAGAATAAACCACGGGTGCTTACTGGAAGTTTTCATTGACATCACCTATTTTTGAGGATCACCTTATACCCCATAGTGGTGGTGGACTTTATCGAGTGTCCTACGTTATTATGCCATGTTTTTTCTTTGTTTCTTCTTTGTTTCTTCTGATTATGTACTTCGCACGACGAGAGGATTGAGGTGATACAGTCCTCTTTTCAGAGGTTCCCTGTGAGTCTAAGACGGTAGCGCCAGTGTACGTACCCATTTGTGTGTTACTGTGTATTTATTTTTGAGTTTTATTTTTGAGTTTTTGGTGGAAGCTCTGGGGTGGGTACACGGCTGCACACCTTAGTGAAGCGCCCATAAGGTCTGTTCGATTATACTTATTGAGAACATCATTTGAGGCGATAGCTTCAAACTTGGCACTGGAATCAAACACGACTCTGATCTGGCAAAGTTTCTTTGGGTGATATACTCCAAACATAGCATTCCTCTGTATCTTTAAGGATGGGAGCTATCTCAGCGTGGCCATTCTCAAATATTTTGCCCATGAAAGAGAAGTAGTGAAGAGAGGTGTTTAAGTACTTATTCTCTGTTGTTAGGTAGGCGAGGTCTGTGAATTCTAAAGGGTAGATTTTACATAACAGTACTGTGTGAATGGATAGATTCAAAAAAAGGGGGCAGGGCCAGGGATAGCACAGTACTAGTACTAGAGAACATGCAGGAGGCAAGAGACAAAGACGCCCAAGTAGACAAGGTCACAGTTTACAGTATAATGAAGAAGAGCAAGGTTGAGGTAAGAGGGAGTGACAGTGAGAATATAGGACGGTTGGGCTAGTAGGAGTGAACTTGAGAGGACGACTCATAGGCTTTGAGGAACAGATGGGTCTTTAAGGAGTATTTTGAAACAGGAGAAGTCTTGGAGGCAGGAATGAGACAGTATTTCATACTGGCACTTCTAAACTGGAACTGTCCTCAACAATCCGCAAACAAGCTAGTAGGTTGCTGGCAGACAGTCTCCAGTTCCGGGCTCTGAAGAGACTTTTTCCTCTTTTTTGGGTGGGGGGGGGTTCCCGTGTTATTGTGGGGGCGGAGTTGAGCTCCTGCCACGCAGCAGTGTGACCTATTCACTGTCACACTAGTGAAAGATTGTTAGTGGCTAGTGGTTAGTGATGCCAGCAATGCCCTTAAAGCTGTTGTTCAGTGCTATAGTCTTAGTGCTCCAGTAAGCTATCACCGGATCCCTTCTGTTTCAGTAGTGCAGGTAAGCAGAAATGCCAGACATGATAAATAATAATTTCTAAACATAACAAATCACCCAAATAAAGGTAATAAACCACTTGTTCTAGGCTACTATTGATGTGCCTACTTAGATTTGAAAGGGCTGTTGTTTAGTTTCAGAGTGCACATATGTGCTGTTTTTGGTTCTGAGCGTGATGCCACAATGAAACAGCAGGGCACTGTGCACAAGAGAGAATAAATTACTCTGTAATCATAATTTTAGTCTTTTTATCCATTAAAGATGCCAAATACTGAAAGGTCCATTTGTTTTACATCTTATAACAGCAGATTTTTGTCACTTATCATGGCTTTTAAAATGATCAGTTGATGTTTCCCCCCATATTTGTTTAGGTTCATATACTTTATTTTTACATAGAGACTGAATATTCCTCCTTTGGGGGAATATATATCTATAGAGATATCGATCTACTTTCAGCTTTAGACCATTGATAACATTAGACAATAGAATTTAATATATTCCATTAGAGATTTAAGTTATAATCTACATTTTTCATCTGAATATTAATCTATTTTTAACAAACCTCATATTACAACATGGGGATCTTATAAGATATGGCTTCTGAGAAATGAGAAAAATTAATGGAATATTATTAATAATTATATAGGTATCTATCTACCTGATAGACTACTATAATTCGCTATTCGACTCTGTATGAAAACTAATTAAATAAACAGAGTAAATTTATAGACAAAAAATGATGGTATACCAGTACATATTTTATTGCTAGTTGTCATCTAATGTTTATCTATATACGTTATTACAATTTAGCAGCTGATTTTTGGTTCATGAATTTGTGTGATATACACCAATAATCAGCGACAGTGACGTGGCTGGTAGTTCATTCTGCCATTTTAACTGTCATTTCAACATTTTCACTCACCAACTTTTATTATTTCGCTATAAGTCTTCAAATAGTTAAAGATTAATTATTATTAAACAGCCCAAAAATATATGGGCATTATACATTCAGTGTTTTTGAGAAGTATTTTAGTGTATATCAATAAAGATTGACATTTTTATTTGTAATAACCAATGAGTGCCTCAGTAATACACTTTCTTATCTCCACTGTTTTCTGAATTGATCATGTTGTTTGTGTGTGAGTGCACTCCTTCCAATTATATATAAATATTTACATGTATCCACTGTATGGAGGGTTTTTTGGATTACTCTGTGCAGTGTAAATTACTTTTGAACTGCACATTTTTGTCACTTATCATGGCTTTTAAAATGATCAGTTGATTTCCCCCCCATATTTGTTTAGGTTCATATAATTTATTTTTACATAGAGACTGAAAACTCTCTGGAGTTATTTATCTTTATCTCATATTGTCTTTATCGTACTGTTCTGTGCATGAAGTGTGCCGGTATGAGACAGTATGTCATACCGGCACTTCTAAACTGGAACTGTCCTCAACAATCTGCATGCAAGCATGTTGTTTGGAGACAGTTTTCAGTTCTGCGGGCAGCTCCAGGGCTCTGAAGACCCTTTGTTCTTTTTCCTCGCGCTGCGCCACGAGGCAGAGCTTTCGTGGCACAGCACTGTGACCTGCTCACTGTCACACTGCTCCCTTTTCCGGCGCGGATAGTGGATCCCTGCAAGTGTGTTTAAAGGAGCTCAGAGTCTATTCAAGTAAGTTGTTTTTAAAGGGCAGGTGGGGAAAGATAGGCTGAGGCATGTCAGCAGTAAAGATAAAAAGTAAAATCAGAGAGGAAAAAGTAATGGAAAGGAGAAGGGTAGAAGACTGCAACCGAGATGGGCAGAGGAAAACAAGTCTAGCATCTCATGGCAGCATCATTATTTATTGAGACAAAACAATATCTTATCAAATTGCAAGAAGGAAAATAAATGGTTGAAAAATCTAAAGGTTGGTACACATACAGGAAAGGATACCCCAAGCAGTGCTCAAAGTGTGCCATTATGAGAGTGTATGTCATACCGCCACTTCTCATACTGTCTTCATTGTAAAACTATTAAATTCCATTCACTTACTTATATTCCTATTACATTTTCCATAGCGCCACGTCAAAATTTCCACTTCGACCACTGCATAGCAGAATGGGTGAGAGGGAGTGTGAATAAATATAATGTTATCGATGAAAGGGAAGGAGGAGAGGTAGCATGATGGAAGAGGAAGGGTAGAAACCCGGTGTTGTTTTAAAGGAGTAAGCAATAGCTTTGGGAGTGGGCTTGGATGTTGGTTTCAGGCGCTATCCCCACACTCTACTTGCTGTGCAACTGCCAACCGGCCGTCTTTGACACTTCTACAATGGGACACGATTCTCTCTTCATGGTCACGACCTGCCCATCCCACGCAGCACATACCTCCTTGCAGGGGTACCTGTGAAAACCCGGGGAGTGTTAGACTCCCTGACTCTTTGTTCAGTAGCATTAACCACTGGTAAACAGTCACCATCCACTATTGTCCGTTTGCTACATGACAGGAGTGAAGGAGATGATGGGAGTCATGGAAGGATGATTTCCAGGCAATGTACAAGTATAAGAGATGAGAATGTAGTGTTGTCCATGGAGAGGGAGATTGGGGCGGGGAGAGGTGTTTAGAGACTCTAGAGGGAAGTAAGTTGTGGAACTATGTTTTAGACATGTTGAGCTTAAGATAACATTGGGACATCCATGAGGAGATAGCAGCAAGACAGCTAGACACAAAAGAGATGGGAGAATGTTCAGCAGGATAATCAAGGAGAATTGACCCTTAGACTTGGCAGAGAGAATATTAGTGACTTTAGTCAGAGCAGTTTCTGTGGAATGGAAGGGGTGGAAGCCAGATTGGAGTGTTTCAAGGAGGAAATGAGAGGAGAGGAACTTGTGAGACAGTTATAGAAAAACTGTGAGTAATTTGGAGGTGAATGAGTGGAGAAAAATTTGTCGGTAGTTAGATAGAGTTGCAGGATAGAGAAAAGGGTTTTTGAGGATGGGTGACATAAGAGCATCTTGAAAAGATGAGGGGAAAATGCAAGTGAAAAACAGGTTGAAAAGCTGGGTTATTTGCAGGCAAGAGTTGGGAGAGAGGGAACGGAAAAGTGAGTGGGAATGGGGTCAAGGCCGGTAGAGGGGAAAAGAACACAGGATGGGTTGGCTAGAGGGGGAGAGTAGAGTGGGTGGGGCCTGGCAGGAGGAGATCTATTGATCGATGGTGTCAATTTTGGAGGTGAAATCGGTGGCAAAGTCTAAGGCTATAAGCAAGAAGGGGAGAGGAGAATAGAGTGGGCAGAGGAAGGAGTTGAAGGTGGCATAGAGGTAAAAGATGTTAGAAGAATAGTTGGAAACAAGAGATTTGCAATAGATTTGTTTGATGAGAGAGTAGATGAAAGAATTAATTTGAAGTGGATAAGAGCATAAAAGCGAAATTTTCTCCAAAGGCGCTTAGTGGGGTGGGAGCATTTTTGCAAGTAATGTATGTACTTGGCATGTTAATGAGGCTGTGAGCAGTGACAGGGGCAACTGATTTGAGGGAAAAGATGAAAGTGCTGTTTCATAGGGGACAGCCTGATTGGGTCATAACAGAACAGTTATAGCGGAGAGGAGTGGTTTAAGTGAGTAAGACGAGATGGCAGAGTCCAGGGCATCAAGATAATGATTAAGATGAGTGTATTTAATTAATGGGAACAATGCAGTGGACGGGAGGATGGTTGAAGGAAAGGAGATTGTGGTCGAAGAGCATGAAGAGTGCATTGAAAAAATGGCGATGGTTCAGAGGTGTAAGAAGAGTAAATCAAGGGAACGATTACAGTTGGAGGAAGAGGAAGTCCACTGGGAGAGGCCAAATTAAGAGAAGGACAGAAGTTTGGCGGGAACAGCGGGTTTTTTTTTATCAATAAGGGTATTTAGATGATCCATAATGAGGGAGGGTAGGTCTGAAGATAAGTGAGGGAGCCAGGAAGCAAAGCTATCAATGAATTGGGAGATAGGATCAGGGGATGTTAGATGACTGCAGCACAAAAATGAACGAATGGAGTGGACCTTAAAGGAGAAGAAGGAAAGAGAGGGCTCAGGTGGAATGACACTGAAGGTGCAGTAGGGAGAGAGTAGTAGACCCACACTGCCATCTTGCTGGCCTCCCGTTGTGGGGCTGTGGGAGAAGGAGAGACCTGCATAAGATAGAGTTCATATGATTGCATGCACGATATAGTATCAAATCTCTTAAGGCCACTCCTAAAAATGTAGGAGAAGCATCAGTTGTCTGTAATGGAGTTGGGGGGTAATATTTTATGTTTAACAAAGCTGCAATTGAATGCCAGGATAACACTGATTGTGTTTTACCTCATTTGTCATATGTTAATTAGTGGTTTTGTGATTTACTGGTCATTTTAACATCAATTTCCTAATATCATTAACTCTAACAATGTTTATTTCTTCAATGCAACAAGTTATCTTTTTTTTCATATACAGTATAATACTATTTTGCTTCTAGTCAAGCAGTGCTATAAATCCAATGGGGATCACTTAAAATGAGGAGAAGCCATGCAAAAGTCATTTGCCTGTTTTTCCATTGTGTCTATTTTTGCAGCTAGTCACTAGTTTACATTACAAGGAGTCACCAAATGTGGTTGGAATATTTGTGGTCCATAAGATGGATATACCTTGCCAGAAATGGCAGGTCAGGCATGACATATGAAATGCAGACACTGAAATTGTGTATGATTTTGTGCAAGGATGAAATAATTTTTTGGGTAGTGGATATTATAATTCAAGATGTGGAGTTTTCGTATTGTGTGCAGACTCTAGTGCCACACAAAAATGCCAAAAGCTTGGAGATGGAGGTAAAATGTAATTGTCCAGAACTTGCATTGGGACAGCATTTAGTCTGTCTGGGCAGCATTATAAAGGCCATGGTTATAGGCAGGGCCACCGAGTCTTTAAAAATAGCTTTACCCTCTATTATCTCCCTTGGTTCCACCTTGTTCAAAAGTATGCCATATTCAGTTCTTGACACAAAATAGCAACCAGTCTTTATTACAAGTCGATCAGGGTTCCAGTACTGCAGTGAGCTCTAACGGACTCTTGTCAGTGCAGGAAACAGGGAGCACTACTGTAAAAGGGAGGGTTGGTAACTGCTGATGAAGTTTGTCTATTGTGGGTGTAGCTTTATATAGTCAATGAAATGTAAGAGACATTGTTATATCAAAGAGATATAATAAAATACAATTCCTACATTCTAGTGATGGATATAAAATACAGGCAGCATGCTACTGACTGGTATACAATAGAGACTGCATCCTATTGTCTACCCAGCTTTTCCAAGCCACCCTTACCTCCTGGTCCAGTAGCGGCTGCACCCACTGTAGTTACACACTTGTAGACATTTTAGAGCCTGATATGCAATACAGGCAGCATTCTAGTGACCAGTTTATAATACACAGAGCATTCTAGTGACAAACTTACAATACACAGAGCATACTAGTTATCTCTATACAATACATATAGCATTTTAGAGACCTCTGTACAATACAGAGAGCATTTCAATAAACAATATAACATAGAGGCAGTAATTCTAATGACCTTTCTATAGCATAGGGACCATTATTCACATATCTACTAATGATAAAATGCATACCCCAGCTCTCTGGGGACTTTATAATGCAGCCTACCCTAATTTCTGCTAATGATAAAATGCAGACCCCAAATCTCTGGTGGCAACCTAAATTTATTGCTTACCCTTTCTGCAATCCAACACTGTCTCTCACCATGCTGGTGAAGATTTCTGACAGCTTCCTGCACCCTGGTTGGTGCATAATTCCAGCCATTCACCTATCCATGTGTGAAGACATCTTCACACTGAATGGCCAGTGACATCCACCAATCAGTGTGCCTGCAGATTTCTACTGGGTATGACACTAACTTGTCGGCTGCACTGTGTGAGCCTGATTCATCAAGGCATATATCTGACAATTTGGAGCGTATTGTATGCAAAATCACTCTGCGCATGCCCAGAACCAGGATATACGTCAGTAAATGCAGCCTTGTCCACTTTGTCTTTGAACGCAAAGGACACTTACTTCAGCCTTTGATTTTGGACATTAAACGGGGTAGGGAAGGGGTGTTTTGCCGTAATCAATGTACAGCTCTGAGCGTCTCAAAGTTACTTGTTTTCCTGCCGTATCTCTTGCACCAGTTACAGGGTATAACAGTTTCATATGCAATATAACGTGTTTGCAATCAGGAGGAACTGTAACAATTATTTTATGTTCTGTAGACATTAACAGCATACTAATAAATGTAGTTCAGAAAAAAAAACATTAAAGAAAAAACAAACCTTTTTATTGTTTGACATTAATGACTTTATTTTTAACCGGTGGCGTTAATTATATATATATTTTTTTTGTGTGCGTTCTTTTGCGAGTTTATAATCCACATAGGCTTTGGACATATCCTGCAGTATCTTGTGTCAAGCACAATGAAGCTGCAAGCAGCCACGCCCCAAAAGGTCAAATTGTTTTGGCCCAGGTGCAGCCACAATTGACTAGGAACAATAACTGCAGTGAATAGAGGGGAGGGAGGTGCAGGAGAGTCTGTTAGTACAAATACCTATGCTCAATATTGTGCTTTGCACCAGATTTGGCTCTGTATATTAGACTTAGCACAAAATAAGGCTCTACATATTAGACTTCATACTTTTGGCTAAAACCAGCTCAGATAAACCAGTGTAAACAAAATATGAAAATGTTAAATGTCACACCCTTAATACTAATAAGTAATCAAAATATGAACACAAGTAAAATTATTTTCATTTGCAGATATCTAAATTTTTATCTAAGCATTTCAAAATTATATATAACGTATTTATGAAGCACACTGGATGCGCTCTACAAAATACCTTGGTTTTGTACAGATGCAGTGAACTTATCCATCCAGTGCACTTTAAAGTGCGCATACGGCAGAAGAAATGAATCATGAGAATTAGGAGACATTGGGAAGGTTTTTATTATATGTTTAATTTTATTGTTTATCGAACCTTTATCACATTGTTTAGAATGTTCCTAGTCCCTTAGTGCAACATGAAAGCACCCAATACGTACAACTAAAAGTATAGGATGAGATCTAAATAAAGCTAGCTCTGAACTCGTGAAAAATTCAAGCCCTTCTGTGGTCTGAAAATGACCACTCGGCCGACCACACAGGAAGCACCGATGTGCCTACTCCATATTTAGCAAAGGAATGCCTTCACTCCACCCAACTCCTCCTCTTGGCCTGTATAAACCAAGTTGCCCCTCAATCTTGCTCCATAAACTTGTGCTCATTGAAAGAAAGAGAGGGCACTCGTTCAAATCAAGGAGCCAGACAGGATCAAAGCTGATATTCTCTACTTGAATCCTTTGAATCACTTAAGGCCCCTCAAAACATTAGACAATGCTTTAATGTTCCAGTGGGAATGACATTCTCACTCATATGACTCTGGGGGCACAATGAAAAAACTCTATACAAATCTAGTGGATGCCAATAGATTGCAAATCACTTTAAGGCTAACTAAGTATGACGTAAATTCTGAAGAGCTCACACATCATAGGGGTCCACTATAGCACAATAAAGTTGTAGAGTAGAAAACATCTACATCTTTGTCCTCTCTTTACTCCTATTAACTTGTTGGAAAATACTGCTTGCAGAAATGATATCAGGTTTTTGTGTTTTTGCACTGCATCTGGTACATTATTGCAACTTAAGTGTGATGAATATGGAATTCCCCTATCTGCCATTCGTCCAAATCAAACATTTGCCATTTTTTGAAGACTCCATCTAGCTGTGACATGAGCTATAATGTAACTATGAGACATGCTTATGTCGACATTGACCAACATCTTTGCGTGTATTCAACACTTCCTTGAATCTATTGTCCATCGAATTAAGGCTGTTCTGAGAGCTGATAGGGAGAAATTCCTTTTAGATAGATGTAACTAATAAAGAAGGTATTTACATTATATTATGGCTGCATCATGTTTATTTTATTTCACATATATGTTATTTTCCTGTTATAAATAAATTCTATTTTTATAGTTAAATATCAATTTTATAAACTGTATAATGCTGATGCTCATTTCCATTGCACAGTAAACCTCTTTTAACATGTTAACCCTATTACTGTTATAGTGAAATAAAGACACTAACATCAATATAAATTTGGCAAATAAGGTCATAGTTTTAACTAAAATGGTGGCGGAGAAAGCAAAATGCAAGTTCAGCTAAACAGACCAATACTGAACCAAACGAGTGGATGGGCACCTGGACCGGAATTCACTTAAACAATGATATTATCCTTTACTGAATGGCTGGCGCTTAATCTGACGTCAGAGAAACAACGCTCCCTCTAAACTTACAATGATGCGCTCACACAAAACAGGGCAAGGGGTGCCCCACACAAAAGGACCAAGAGCCAGCTGTACTTCAAATAGAGTAGTAACCAGAGGCCAATCAATGAAAGTGCCTTGTATTACCCGCTGAACAAACAATGCTTTCCTGCCCCAACGCTGTGGTCCTTTAAACAGACACATAACCTGCCACCAAGTGACCTAGCCAAAAAAATCAAATTTCCCATAAATCTGACCAATGGAAAGCCACAACCTTTCATCTGGAAGGTGAAACCTCATTGTGCTTAAACAAATGACTTGGTCCGATGCAAACAAGGGGTGTTCAAATCACAGGCCCCCCTGAGCTCCTTAACTAAAGTGCCAGTGGACCTGTTATGTTTTGCAGAATCCGTCTCATACTAGGTTCACTAACTGTACCCATCAGCAGATCCTAGGGATATATCCAACCAGCACAACTTACTGCTGGCTATCTAAGTTTGATCCCTCAAAAATCCAACTGGATTTTAATTAGCAACTCAATGTTAGGACTCTAAGTGCATTCTGCTTTAGGTCGTCTCTTCTTTTAAACAGTTGTGTTTTTTGAATTTATACTATTAACACTACAAAATGTAAAACACCATACATTGGTACTCTCAGCGGTGTGTTTGTAATACTTTAGATTGTGGACATTGTTAGTAATACCTTAAGGGCTCATCTAAAATAGCGTTTAGTCAGAATTGGATCCAGATGGAAAACGATTTGAGCAAACCACTATGAATATCATGCAGGCATTGAGATTACTGATTCTGATGCCTGTATATCTCTGTAGTTCAAATGAGTCACAGTTTAATCAGCAGATGGGAGAAAAGCACACGAAAACTTTGCATGTATGATTTTCCAGATTTTTAAATAAAGACTATAGGCACTGGGATCAATTATCCCAAGGCCTGCATGATTTTTAGAACACTGGGCTCATGTAACTTTCAGGGTGGAATGCGATGTAAGCAAATGGTGACTCATTAAATCGCTGAATCTGAATAAGCCTTAAATTACAAAAATGTTGACAAATGCTTATCAGAAAAACTGAAGCCCTATTAAATAATAAGTTAATATTAAGATCTACTGAAGAACTTTCAGATTGCTGATTATCTGTTATATTATAACTGTATCACAGATAACGGAATGTGAGGAAACATGTTATTGTTTGAGGGGAAACTTAGCTGAACTGTGCCTGACAATCAAATGACTGATCCTTCACAGATGGAGCCAGGAAAAATGTTAAACATATAAACCACATAATTAATAGTCTTCCCTATTAAGATGTTGGAGTTTGTTTGAGATTTATGGAAGTTACTTTAACAAAACTTGATCTAATATAATTTTCATTGCCAATGCAAATACAAATCTCTATAAACATAAGTTAAACTTTTCGTTTAATTAGCAATTCAACTTGGCAACAACGGACACTAACTTGTAAATAATTAATAAAACTATCATGTTTTGTGTATTTATAAAGGTGGTCAGTTATAATAATAATTGTAAAATATGCATTGAACCATAATGATGCAAACAATTTTGTCTCAAATTCTCAATGTCATATTCTATACAATGTTTTATACAATACTAAGTATATAATCTGAGTCGGTATTAAGGAGAAAAAATATGGAGGAGCAGCTAATATTTTTTTTGAGCAATGCTGTCCATTCTCTTTTCTGAAGTACATTTATGCAGGCGTTTTGTGCATCTCAGCAGGCGCTTTGTGCATCCCAGCAGCCTGTTTGTGTTCTGCAAGCACTTTGTGCATTCGTGCAGACACTTTGTACATCTCTGCATATGCTTTGTGCATCCCTGCAGGCACTTTGTGCATCCTAGCAGCCGGTTTGTGCTCTGCAAGCGCCTTGTGCATTCGTGCAGACGTCTTGTGCATCTAGGCATACGCTTTGTGGATCCCCACAGGCGCTTTGTGCATCCCCACAGTGGCTTTGTCCAACCCCACAGCCGATTTGTCTAACCCCGTAGCCGCTTTGTTCATCCCTGTAGGCACTTTGTGCTTCCCTGCACGCACTTTGTGCTTCCGTGCAGGCACTTTGTCCATCCTCCAGGCACTTTGTGCATCCCTGCAGTCACTTTGTGCTTCTCTGCAGGCGCTCTGTGCTTCCCTGCAGTCTCTTTAAGCATCCCTCCAGGCACTTTGTGCATCCTTGCAGCTGCTTTGTGCTCTGCAAGCGCCTTGTGCATTCGTGCAGACACTTTGTGCATCCCGACATATACTTTGTGCATCCCTGTAGGCGCTTTGTACATCCCTGCAATCGCTTTGTGCTCTGCAAGTGCCTTGTGCATTCATGCAAATGTCTTGTGCATCCCCGCATACTCTTTGTGCATCCCCGCAGTCTCTTTGTCCAACCACGCAGCCGCTTTGTGCATCCCGGCAGACACTTTGGCCTAGATTTACTAAGCTGCGGGTTTGAAAAAGTGGGGATGTTGCCTATAGCAACCAATCAGATTCTAGCTGTCATTTTGTAGAAGGTACTAAATAAATGAAAGCTAGAATCTGATTGGTTGCTATAGGCAACATCCCCACTTTTTCAAACCCGCAGATTAGTAACTCTAGCCCTTTGTGCCTCTCTGCAGGCGCTTTGTGCTTCATCAATGCATGTGCATTTTTTTTACCATCAGAAGGTATTTGAATGCATTTTAGGGGTAGTGTTACATATTTATTTTCTTTTTGTAACTCATTCTGGTTTTCTTTCATTTTGTGATACTTTCCATGAAATTTTGAGACAAACAAAACGAAGATAAAGAAAGAACTGTGACTCACTAGACTACTGGATTGTTGATTTTGTTCTTCTTTTTTTTTTCTTCTATGGATTTGGGACTTTAGCACAGTTACTCTTCTCATGCTATACATTTTCTTTAAAATCCCAAATTTGCTCATAGCCTGAAAAGCAAATAAAAGTACAAGGTTGAGGTTACAGTTCTACTAATGGCATAATATTAGAAGCGTTATGCACACCTGACACTCAAAAAACATGACATAACAGAAGTGAACCAGATTTCTTGAAGCTTGTGCTGAAATGAGGTGCAATGGCACAGCTCTAAGCTCACAATTATTTCAGATCCTTAATGATCTACATTGCAAATATGTGTATATGTGTATTGTAACTTTTAATTTCATAGAAGATTGTTGAGTGGCTACTACTGGCACTGTGGACATAAATACAACCCTGGGCAAACTGAATTTCATAAATAAAATCAGTTTCTATTGACAACACATTTCTATTTGTAATGAGTCCTCACCCTTGTATCTCACATTTCTCATGATAGAGATTTATTGAAAAGTGTCAGGTGCTACATCTCAGCCACAGTATAGGGAGTCACATATGAAGTTGCCTAAAACTACCCCTTGACAAAGAATGCTGCCCATAAAGATTAAGGTTATTAAGTAATGTCCCCCATGCAATGTTAGCTATCTTTAGTAATGTACTCCTATGTAAACTGATGTTTTTTGTTCATAGTAAAGTAAGGTATTTAAAAATATTGGATACCCTTCATTTTGCACATAGCGCCTCATTCATTAAGGATCGTAACTTAAGAAACTTCTTATTTCAGTCTCCTAGACAAAACCATGTTACCATGCAAGGGGTGCAAATTAGTATTCTGTTTTGCACATAAGTTAAATACTGACTGTTTTTTCATGTAGCACACAAATATCAACTTTAAATTTCAGTGTACAAATAAACTATCAAGTATTTGTGTGCTACATGAAAAAACAGGCAGTATTTAACTTATGTGCAAAACAGAATACTAATTTGCACCCCTTGCATTGTAACATGGTTTTGTCCAGGAGACTGAAATAAGAAGTTTCTCAAGTTAAGATCCTTAATAAATCAGGCCCATAATAGATCCTAAATAAATGAGTTCCTCTCCTAAATGTAACAATCCATATTTTTTTAAATGATGAGGGTCCTCTTGACTCTACAATTATTCTTACTTCTTCATTATTTTTAGTTACATGTACAAGTTATTTTGCAAATGTATTTACAGATACAAATTGAATCATTTGTTTTCCTTTCAGAAAAGAAATGACTATGCATTATATCTTCGGTTGACAGTTAATTTTTTTAGGAAACTAAGAAATGATTTAAGTGAGTGTTCTAAAGGAACTAACAATCCCCCAAAAAATTGTGTAGATCTTTAATAGGAGAAGCAGTGCAATCACTGCTGCAATTGTAAGATTTTATTTTTTAAGTATAATTTGGTGAATTTGCGGAAATCACGGGGATTAGGAGTTAAGAAAAGTCTAGGTACGGTGCTGCCATTAAAGTCTATGGAATTTGGATAGTTACTGAAGCATATTGAACATGGATGAAGTACTGCAGCATGTGCAGAACATGACTATTAAGCTAACAGTAGTTAACCTCATTTAAGACACTAAGAACCTTTTTGCATTATGTTTTACTCCCTTGGCACATTTACTTATGCTATATAACTGTGGATGGCGTCAGGTTTTACATGGGAACAAAGATAGTGCCAGGTCATTATGAATCTATAGCTGAGTTGGCAGACTCATTTGATGCTCATAAAATCTTTGCACCTAATAAAGCTAATAGGATGCTGGTAGCATGTTTCCATTAATTAAAAGTGGAAAAACTATAGCAATGAGTCAGTATCAACTCATCATAATCATGTAAGCCTGGTCCCTTGACAAATGACTGTCAGACCCATATTTCTCTTTCAGCAGGACTATTATAAGTCATGAAAAATATTAATTACAGATTTTTTTCAACAATATATAGACTGGACGGTAGCTGAATGGTAACATAAAATGTAACAGACAATGTAATACTTTATAGTAGAGATGAGTGAAATTGGGAGAACATTTTGCACCATAAGACCTGAATTGGAACAGGCAATTTCTGCTAAATACCATCCTGCAACTGTATTTGTAAACTCTCATTTATGCACAATTTATAGTCTATGGATAAAGCTGGGATGATGATAATCAATTTATTCTGCTTTTATGTTTTGTTTGGGTATAACAATTAACACACAAGGTTATATTCCCCTGGTGAAACATTAGAAATTTTGCCGCACAATGCAGAACAAGACAAATATTAAGCGGAATTTTGAAAATGTTGTTTATTTCTAGCCATTACTAAACATACACAAAAAAAATAGAAATACAGTGACCCTGCTAAAGGACTGCCCTATAGGGTCATATCACCTTTTAAAATAGATCCGTTATAGGTTTTTAAACTGAAAATGTTGATGACACACTTATGGGATTAAACAAACAGTAATAGATAGATAGATTGTATGTATACTGTAAAATATAAATGCATATTACATAAATATACTATGCCCCCTAAGGTAGAATTACTATGTGCAGTTGGCATTGCCTTTCAGACTGTTTGAAGCTACAAGGTTTGCAATGGTGGTTGTCAGTGTTCTCACTGCAAGGGAGAACAAAGAGCTTTGTTTTCTCATTGTTGATCTTGTCCACAGGTTCTGTATATGTTGCAGAAAGGAATTCAAAACACCAGCATTATATATGCATATTACGCTCATATTATGGTTTACAGTTGCTTACGTCCTGACTTTTTAAAGGTATCCCCACTCTATATGTGGAAAGCAAGTCTCAATTAAACTGCTTAAATGAATAGCATTGCTACTACTGAAATGAAATAAGCCATCCCCATTGTACATAATCTAATAACCTAACCAACAACAACATCCCTTTTGAGAATAACATGATCTCACCCCTAGTGCTGGCAGTCAGTGGATTAGTTTACAAATGACATTAGCCAACATCAACTGGGTTAATCTAATTTATTTAAACATACAACACTAACCCTTTAGAGGACCGAAGATGAGATCTTATATACAAGTATTAGTAAACCTTTCTCTGGTCTTCAAGTAGTTAAATATCATATTTGGATTTCTGTGTCTGAATTCTGAGACTACATAGAGACAGAAGAAGTGTGGACTGAGTGGGAGATGATAGTGAAGTAGACAGCTGAGAGATCAAATCTGGAGTTGGGATAGTCAAAGACCTCCATGACATGTACAAATATAAGTACATTATTCATGGCATGCTTCAAAACGCTAAGGTCATGATACCTAACGTCAGTACTGAAATGAACAACATTGCAATAAGTGCTACAATGTTGCCTTTTAAAAAGTTGTTGCTTTTCAAGTGACACTGAACCTAATATATCAACACAAACTTTAAACTTGCCCTGTAGTAAATAAACCCTTGTTGGTAGAATCTCCAGGTATTTATACAGTGGAAATGAGTTTTTGCTGACATTAAATATTTATGTAAGAAAAGAAAATAAATTCTGAAACAGCCAGCCAAGGAAAAGAGCATGATCAACCATCTTTACAACCCTTAAGCAATATGGATTATATTCAAGCCAATCTCTGGGCTGTGGATTTAGCAGGTTACCGAAAGCATGTTCACCTGTATCCTTTGGGATCAATTCAACTCCTGAAAGATGATGCTTTTCTGTACACCATAACATGTTTTCTTGAACTGAACATATTACCATTTTAAGTACTGTAGAGAAGGTGCTTTAGGGTAAAAATGAACTATGTTTTTAATTTAAACCTTGCTTTCTGTACCGAAGAGAAAGATATAGGTGCAGCTCAGAAAGGTAGGACTACAGGAACTATTTCTTGGAATTTAACTCTTAGTGGGAAGACTGGAGCTAACTCTTTGTATAAAAAAAGCAAAACTGTGCAATAAATGACATTCTAACAATAATATTTCATTAAAAAAAATAGGCATTTTGTAAAAGTATAACTTATTTCTGCTCCAATTAACAATGGCCCAGTTACTTTAAACTCTCTTATTTAATCTAAGAAGACCTTAAAAGACTGTTAGCATCTTTGAAGCCTCCTTAACACTAAGAGGTTATGCTCTAAGATAAGTAAGACTCTTGCTTAGGAAGCACTTCGGCATTACTTATAACTAAAGGGTGAGTGAAATGATATGTAAATATGAGTGTTAAAGCTCTCTTATTCTTAAGCAAGGTGAAAAATGTAAAACAAAAAAAGTAACTCCTAAACCTACCATTTTAGCTTATAATAGGCTTTAGGTTATAAAGATGATTCCTATAATATTTTGGTATTTAAAGCTACATTACCACATGGAGATAATTAGTTCCTTCCCCTCCCCAGATCCCTGGGAGCCGCTTCATATAGATATTTTGGGATATTGGGGCTGTATCATGTTGCAGAGGGGGTTTGTGAGCTGGAGAACCAGTTAAAAGCCAGAATAGTAAACATTTTGTCTTTTGATTGGTCTTCCCATTCATGCACTTCTTCTACAGCTGGTAATAGTGCTTTAAGAGATGGAAATGAAAGCAATAATCTGTACTATCACTTCCATTGTGCATCTCTTCCCATCTTTTTCACCCATCACAATCACCTTTCACAATCATAATTATAATTCCCCCATATCACCATCATTATCCTTCTCTCCTGCCTTCAAAAGAAAGGAACATAAGCAGTGGAAGCATTACTATAAGACCGATTAGCAAATAAAAAAGGGTTCAATATAAAGTTATTACAATATATAAAATAACAATATTCAATATTTATTGATAACAAATCATTAATTTCAGTTAAAATTACATAACGTAATAACATCAAACTACTTGGAAGGCTGATGTCACGAATCGGGGTCTTAGTCCTGTTTACACCACTCGGTGGTACCATATCACCGTACATCTGTACATCTGTGACTTCTGTCTGCAGTACTGGAGGCTGCCATCTTGAGTGAGACATTTGCTAACATCCTGCTGAGTCTGAACACCTGGGGATAAATGTATTATGGTCCGGTTTTTTCAACTCAACGGAAATCGGCGAGTTTACAGCTAAGATTTAAAGCAGCGCTGGCTTGTAAAGGCAAGTTTGCCTTTACAAGACATTGCCGCTTTAAATTTTAGCTGCCAAGTCGCCGATTTCCAGCGAGTTGAAAAAAATCGCACTATAATACATTTAACCCCTGATCTCATCCACCAATTGGCTTCCTCTGCAGACTATGAAAGTCTCCTCCTACACTCAGCAAATTGCCAGTGCAACACTTTCCTAGTTCCTGGTTCCAAATCACCACAGTTGCTGCATGTGTTGCTGCTCCATTCTGCCTGCTGTATACAGATCTCAATCCTTCATGTGAATTAAGCTTCATCCTGGTTGCTGCTTCATTCCTCCTGTTATATACAGATCTCCACCATTTATCCTCTGAGGGATTTTAGCCACATCCTGCAGCTGTGTTAGGGACTTCTCTGTGTGAGTTCATCTTCATCTTACTGGCTGTTATATGAACTGCAAACCAATAACCCTCTGTGTGAATTCAGCTGTTTCATCTAGTTGCTGTTATGTGAACTGCAAACCATTAACCCATTCTGCCTGTTGAAATAAATACTTTGGTTATTTATTCCTTGTGTGGATTCACCTTCGTTCCAACTGCTTGTGTACAGATTCCAGCTGTTATCTTCTGTGTGGTTCCTACTCCCAGTTTCCACTAGTATCCTGCCACAGCTAGTCCCAGGGGTCCTGAGACGGATTCCAGAAACCCTATTGCCATGACAGCTGAACGCTAACTAGCAGCGGAATATGAATCTTAATACAGCAATGGAGTAATGTAGCAGCATTATTCACTGATCATTAATAGCATTACATAGGTTAGCATACAATATGTCTCTTAATAAGGAACATCTTGTTGAGGTATGAGCTGCCATTAATGGGACTGACATCATGGATTTTGCTCGGAGCGGTCAGTGTCTTGTCAGTTTTTATTGTTTGTACCTATTACTGATTAAACATGTTTTATATCTCTCCGCCTCCTCCTCACTTGTATCTACTTTTTATTAGCACCAATATACACATCTAGTCTCAAATAATAATTAAAGAGAAACAATCAATTCAGGAAACAGTGAGGTGAATGAAGAAAGGCCAGGGATCCTCACTTTAGGAAACACGGGCTGTCCAGCTAATTTATGAGTGTTACGCAATGGATAAATGAGTCATTCTGAACTGAACTCTTTTGTATGCTTAAAGCTGTCACCGGATGTTTAAGCGGCTGTAAAGATCAATTGATATCCACTGTGTCCAGTTAGTGACACCAAGGAAATCCAAATAAAGCTGCTTTCGTGTCCTGGCTCTTCTCTCTTCAGATACATTTTCATTAGGGGCATCTCCTTCTTCAAGCTGTTTCTCTCCTACACTATTTGGTTTTTTTTCTAATTTTCTCTTTTTTACATGTTATTGGAGGAACAAAATTCATGTGAAACCGTAGAACTGTTGAATCCACCATTAATAGTCCTGCTTGTACGCAGGACTATTAATGGACATAATATAAGGATTTTTATATTTCACTAGGTGGATATGATTTAATGATTGTTGGTTGGCACTTAGCTGCATTATATATTTGTGGTACTTTGTGGGTTTATGTGCCATTATATACTCTAACTATACTTTACATATAAGAGTTTGTTAAGGTGGTTATGGTAATTCTCTAAGAGGATTTAGGCAGCATTACCTAGGTGCGCATTTAGGCAGCATTACCTAGGTGCGCTGGAGTGGGCTCATTGATTTTTGATAACCATGTCATTCTGTTCACCTGTTCAGAGCTCAATAGTCAGTCCCTTATGAGCTCTTCACTCTGCACTGATGATCATACATCGGTCCCCTTTGAGGGCATAACTCAGTTGAGTGGGACTGGGGACAACACAGTGCTCAGAGGGGAACTTCAGGCCACTGTATTTTGTCCTTTCACTACACCCAATCACTACAGAGCTAGCTCCATGATCCCATTTCCACAACATTCCTTTGGTACAAAAAATAACTGTATTATACCAATGGCTAAAAGTGATCATGTGCCAAAACACTCTTAATGCTGAATCCCTAGCATACAGCACATATAGATAAATATAAATGTAAGAAAGAAAAAGCAAATAAAACTACCAGCTTAAAGTAAAACAAGGAAAAACCTGTCCATTCCCAGTTGACTATCAGAGCACCCTGCAGTCTCTTCATAAAATATTTTACTCTACTATCCACAACTTTTATGTGTTCTCAGAACTCTCCAGTGAGCACTATTCACTCACTTCAGAAGCTGGCTTTGGTCTGAGCTGTCTTGAATGCTTGCCCTCCCTAAAGCTGGATACACACCTATGCAATCTTACTTCAGATGAAATTTCTGTAACATTTTCACCAATGACTGAAAGTCATTGGTGAAAATTGGTGAAAATGTTGTTGATCTTCATTTCAGAGTTTTAATGGTACACCTGGGTACTGGCATCAGAGCGGAAGATTGTTACCACTTATATCCGGTCGCCCAGTTGAAAATGACAGATTTGTGTCTTTATAACTTGGTGCAGCTGCCTGGTCGCTCTCATTGTGTTCTCTTTATTTTGCACTGTTCCATAATATGCAAAAACACCTTAGAACAGATCATAATCGCATTATTACACATTTAGAAAAAATAAAACAAAGATTTTTTTAAATAACATTTTTTTAGAACATTTAGAACATTTAATAAATTGAAAATGATTTTTAACAAAACAACAAGAACTCAACTAAAATGTTTTTGTAATAAATTAATATATTTTGTTATCTTTAACCATTTGTGCTCTATTTTTGTATTAGGATATGCGCTGGTGGGATTTCTTCAGCACATGAGAAAAAAATTTAAACCTCGCAACATTATAACATTTTGTTAACATATCTTTGCTCTGTGGGTGTAAATTTGGCCCACATTTTTCTAGCTCTGCAAAGTTCAAAGTTGCTACATTAAGAGAAATTCTCTGCAAGTATCCTAAAGTGAATGGAATCACATTCACTTGATCCAGAACCATCACTATTACAATGCAGGCCTTGTATTGTACTTTGTCCGATAAAGGTAATTACAAGCTACATTACTATAAACAATTTTCTCTTCTACACTAGGATAGATCAAACTGTAATCAATTTATTCAAATGAGTTTTTTCTTGATTGAGAACTTATGCTTTGCAATTGAACTTCAAGCAGCTGCGGATGCCTTGTCCTGAGATCGCTCCAGCGACACTGCAGTTGCACTATAGTGCTTCTACAACCAAACCTGTGCCGCAGTCTTTGCTGCCCTGTAGACAGTATTCTCTTGCTCATTACTTATGTACTGAGCTGCAGGACCCATGCAACGGTCTATTGCAAATGTAAGCGCCCATAGCTCAATAAGAGTAAAACTTGCTGCCGTCATATTTACAAGGGAATTAGACTTTTCAACATTCTCTTAACTGATTGGCTCGCAGGCCATCAGATCCCTTTTATATCATATCTAAAATGGAGGATTTCCACTCACCTGTCATTCAATCACAATAGTGAGCAGGACCTGATTATCCAGTAGGTGAACTAGGCAGCAGCCTAGGGCATAAGATTTTTTGGGGTGCAACATTGTGATAGGGAGAAGTATAAAGTGGAATTAATTTTAAGATATGAGAATAGTTCTACAAAGTATAAAGAAAACATGAAAGAAAAATGTAGTAAGGTTTAAGTTTTGACGCATCCCATGGTAAAGGCTGAAGACAATGAATCATCCTTGGGCGGTGCTTGAGGATCTGCGTTTAGGAGAGATAAGTATGGCAACAGTCACAGGCATGACGGCCCCCTTCACATTTCTCTCTCTTCATGCCTGTTGTGCAAGACTTGGGAATACCAAATCTTTTATAAATATAGCAATATAAATATCTGCTAGTTTACATTGCAACCTGTTTTAAGTGTAAAAAATGCACTATGGCTGTGTAGCAGTTTGAGATTATAGTGTGGCCTTTAGTACTATTAAAATATTACAATTATATTTAGATGAATGTATGCAACAGTATTTTAAACTTGTTTTTGTCAGTATGCTTTGCAACTTTTTCACTTTGAACATTTCACACAGGTGGCAAGACTTTAAGTAGCACCTTAAGGACAAACTGAGAGACCCCGAAGACGTGCCAGGGGTACAAGCCGTTGGTCACATGGCATCCTTAGACCTCTGTCTTCTGGACAACATGGCATTGGTCTGCATAGATGACCAAATGTGATAGGTGTGGGGTGTATTCATAACGACGAAAGCCCTCCTACAACAGCACAACAATCCATCCCAGGTAACTTTGATAGAGATGGGCTCCTGCAACTGCATTGGTAAATGACTACTTCATATGCCAACACTCTTTGGAGTTTTTGTTAAAACATGAAGCTTGTTGAAGATGAAATCAGAAAAACAAGTGTCCAAGAAACAAAAATGAGTTCAGTCAGAATCTGCATGTCAAAAATTACCTCTTAGGCTTACATAAGGAGATATATTGTATTTTAATCAAGGACCTATTAGCACACATCATGCCTGAATAGCTCAGAAGCTGAGAGAACTAGCTTGATTTGTTTTTACTGTCATGAGTTAGAGTGACTTTGGTGGTAGAATGTGTAAGGAAACTGTGTGGTTTTGATCCTGTAACTAATACAGATTGCCATCCCTGGCTTTAAAAATTATGTATTACCTGAATAAAGTTGCAGATATAGTGATTAAAGAAAACATTGTGAGAGATGACCATGAAACAGAAGACCAGGCTAAAGATTTAATCTCACTTCTTGAAACACAATGGGACACCTATGTGTCTAGCCATGCCCCTTGTACACTGCATCAGGCAAAGTGGAAAAAGTGAATGTGATCCCTCTGACAAAAGACATTGTGACCTTGAAAACGTCCCTAAGGAATTGGCAAAACAAAAGCTGGAAGAAAACCCAACTTTTATTTGGAAGATGCTGAGTAAAACTCTTTTAACTCAAATCATATTGTTCAATGAAAAGGAGAAGCAGCAAAACTACTCTTTGAGACATGAATAAGAACAGAATACCTCTTAATGCATTTGTGTATGAGAGGCTATCAAAGCTTGAAAACAAACATTCATAACTTGACCAAGTTAGAAAGCAGAGATAAAAGGGCTGAAAGGGTCCTATTTTGCTTTCCACAGAGATGCATTGGAGATCATTATTGGAACGTGCAGCAAAATTGGTGTACCCTATGTTTTCATGAAGCTAGGAGCAACAACTCCTGTCAGAGGTCTGACTGTATAAAGAAGGTTTACAAGTGGAGCTAACCACCCACACACCATACCATACCTAAACTGAGGAACTCTGTAACCACCCTGTGCCAAATAATGAACATAAAACCAGAGGTGATGGCTAGTGTGGCCACTATCTTTGCTACCACTAGTCTGAAGTGGTGAGTGTGCCGATAATAAGGCCACACACCATATAGACAGAAGGTTATCCCGAGCACTTCTCTGGTGACGTAATTTTCCTGGGGACAAACCAAAATGGGGTAGCTTTATGCCAACAGTCCCAACTTTCCAAGTACAAATCGTTTTTGGCACCTAAAAAAGGGCATAGCCTTGCCCAGAACAGGAATGGTTTGTGGATTAGGGCAATGTTTGGGCAGCTCAAGACATGGCCTAAGGTATTCCAATATTCCAATAGGGAAAGTTGGCAGATATAGAGTTCTAGTAATGTGAGTATACTGGAGGCAAGAGATGGGGCAATGTGCATGAACCAAGTGTGTGTAGCATTTAGTAGGAAAATATTGGATCCTTGGATTAAGGATCTGTGACAATGTGTATGTGTATGTATGCGTAGGGCCGCCATCAGGGGGGTAACCCCCTGTACGGCTGTATGGCTACCAAAAGTACTGCAGCTCAATATATGGTCCAGGCCCCCTTCTTGCTGGCACAGGGCTGTAGCAAAGGTGGAGCCTGTCCCCTGTTTCCTACTCTCTGCACTGAAACGCTGCCCGCCTGGTGTCATGACGTCATAACTTTATGAGGAGTAGCCGTCAGGAGCTCTCAGTGCCAGCAGAAGGAAAAGCAGGAACTAGAAGAATATGAAACAAGAAGAAAGAAGAAGGTGTTCGGCCCATAAGTTATGTACAGGAAGGGGAAGGAGGGAGAGGGTTTCAAGGTTGTTGGGGGTGTCTTAAATACCTCTATAGGAATTAGTGTTTACACACATAGTACATCCTATTGTCCACTACTCTCTGCTGCTAATTACTTATTATTAGCCCAGAATTATGCTCTTTAGCTGGATTTTATGCCTGTTATTCTGTATGGAAATCCTGTTTTTGTTCCATTTGCTCACTTTAAAAAATTAAATAATTAAAAATAAACAGCTTAAAATATCTACATTAAGCAAGAAATTGGTACAGTATCCAGAGTAGAGATGCTCAGGCTCGGTTCCTCGGAAACCGAACACACCCGAAGTTAGGGGATCCGAATGTCTCTGTACTTTCCCGCTTTTTCGGAATCGAAAATGAGGCAAAACGTCATTGTGAAGTCGTCGGGTCTTCAGAGTTTTGGAATCCTATAAATACCGCCCGCCACGGCGATTTAGCGCCATTTGAGAGAGGGACACAGAAGGAGTAGCATAGAGTGTAGAGCAGTTGGGCAGTCAAAGTTAGAGAATTGAAAGAGGGTGGTAGCAGTGTTAAACAAAGTAATCAGTGACATTCAGGAGAGCTCCATAGCTCCATTGTTAAATCTCATTGCAGAAAAATACAAATAGTAGTGCTTACAGGGTTGATTAAATTCTACAGTGTTATATAGATAACATACAGAAAGCAGAGCTCCATTGGTAATTCTCATTGCAGAAATACAACTACTAGTCCTTGCAGGCTTTTCTTCTAAATTTGCACAAAAAAAGTGTTATATACACCCAGGGCCGGATTAAGGGAATGGAGGCCCCTGGGCTAAGGGGCCCTCCATTCCCCGCGAGGCCCCCAATGTGAGCCGTCCGCCGCCCCCACCCCCCGCGAGGACCCCCCCAAGCACTTACCTGTCAGTGCAGTCCTCCGTCCCGGCGCGCTGTAAGCTCCTTACTGAGGAGATCTCGCGAGAGTTCATGAACTCTCGCGAGATATCCTCAGTAAGCAGACTACAGTGCGCCGGGACGGAGGACTGAACTGACAGTACTCAGCAGCATCGATCGGGCCGGGGGCGCCCCCGCCCCCGACCGATCAATAATGCTGCTGAGGAGTTTGAAGGGCCCCCTGGATGCCCGAGGCCCCTGGGCTATAGCCCAGTTAGACCTCGGGTTAATCCGGCCCTGTATACACCCAAAGAGAAGAGCTCCATGGCTAATTGTCAACAAATACTAGGCATTGCAGGCTTTTCTTCTGACTTTTCTTTTCTGCCACTGTTGTGTGCCAATGTGTCCTAGATGTGGTAGATCTGCCGTGTGTTTGAGTCATTGCTCTGTCGCTTACCATCCAGCCAGGTCGCTGCAGTATTTGTCCAAAAGTGTATGAAAATAATAATGTGACCCGTGAGGTGGTCAAAACTGACTTCAAATGATTTAAAATTAGTGTTATTAAAATTAATAATTATGTAATTTTTGCATATTTTAGCAATTTTAAAAAAAAATACAAAACCAAAACACACGAGGGTGGTTTTGCCAAAACCAAAACCAAAACACGAAGCTAATCCAGATCCAAAACTAAAACCACTTCACAGGAGTCAGTGAGCATCTCTAAACCAGAGTTGATTTGTCTTAAGAAACCAAATATAAAAACAATATAGGGGTTGGGAGTTACATTGCTATTCTGGCTCCTATTCTATAAATAATATAAGCATATGAATATTCTTCTGATGAATTTATAAACAAAATGGGTTTGTTATTATACTGACGCCAAATCCATACAAAAATAAAGGCGGAGATATTTGTTGACTATTCTGGCGCCTAACCTCTAAAAAATATATTTGGGGTTGGTGTTTGACGAAACTATTCTGGCACCCAGTCTGAAAATAGGGTGGGTGATGGGAAAAATAGCACTTAAATGGGAGTGATATTATTTTAATATCAGAGCTGGTGCTGGGGGAAATATATGTACATATTGAAAGGGAATTATTCTAATGTAGGGGCTGTTTGAGGGGATGGAGGCTTATTAAACATAAACACTTAATTTAATATTAGAATGGTAGGTCGGAAGAAGGCCTAATTATTAAACGTGGGTCCTATTAATGTAATGTCTGGCTTATTGGGGTTAGGCTGACCTAGTGTTTAATCATTGTTCTGCCTTCCAGGAAGGGAATAGTAACTATCTCTTCCAAACAGGGCCCCAACATTCTAAGATATGGCCAAGCAGCAACTGACCTAAATATACTATCAACAGCACCAGGTAGTGAAAGCTGCAAGGAGAGCACAGCACCGGGTTGGAGAACGGTCTAGCACTTGTAAAGATTAAGGCACTGCCTCTGGGAGGCAGCATTTACTTACACCAAGATAAAAGGGAGTGGGGAGGCATTGACGGTTTCATCTGTACTGGGACCCACAATTTCTGATGGCGGCCCTGTGTGTGTGTGTGACAATAATCTCAAAAGAAGGAGAAAAGGAGAGCGGGGGTAGTGTAATAAGAATGTATTGCACTTCATGGGTGCATGTGCAGTCTGTCTTTTTGGGAGGTGTATAGAGGTGAAGTACATTTTGTGATTAGTGCATATGGCCTAATGGAGAGGGCCATGTCCATTGTTAGGCTTGTGTCCAACAAATGGGATAAAAAGATTTATGGAAGACTCCCCCTTTTCATCAGAAATGCCACTTTTGATTACCAGAAATCAATACTTTACTGGCAAATATGTGTAAAAATATTTCTCCATAATGGGCCTGGTTTAGAGTCAATTTGCATCTTGTCAAGATTTGCTTTAACAAGACTACAGGCACCAGCATGCGCAAGCACTTATTGCTTTCAGGTCTCCCTGGGACATATAATTCCACAATAGTTTGTAGCACATTTCCACATAACACAAAACACAGAATAATTTACTAAGTTGTACCTTATCCCACATATAAATTCTTAAATGGGCAAAATTATTGCCACCTTTTAGAAGTAGTTAGAAAAAGATTTCAAGCATTTGATTCTCCTCCCCCATCCTCTTCCCCCCTCACTGACTTCATCATCACATCCCGAGTGTCAGTGAGGAGCCCAGCAGAGAGGAACAGCTGCCTCTAAAAAAGTTTCAGGTAAGTAAAAAAGGAAGGGGGAAGTGTAATGCAAGGGGGGAAGTGTGATGCAGGGTGGGGGTGGTGTGGGGCATGGGGGACATTGTGATGCAGGGGGCACACTGAAGCAGGAGAGGCATTGTGATGTGGGGGGCAGTGTGATTGAGAAGGACATTGGGATACAAGGGGACATTGTGATATGAGTGGCAGTGTGATGCAGGGGGACAGTATGATGCAGGGGGACAGTATGATGCAGGGGGGACAGTGTAATTGAGAGGTACATTGTGATGCAGGGGGGACATTGTGATGCAGGTTGACATTTTGATATGTTTGGCAGTGTGATGCAGAAGGGGCAGTGTGATGGAATAGGTACATTGTGATGCAGGAGAGACATTATAATGCAAGGGGAGCAGTGTGATGGAAGGGGGAAATTGTAATGGAGGGGGTCATTGTGATGCAGGGGTACAGTGTGATGCAACGTGAACAGTGTGAGGCAGTGTGATGGAGGGGGGCAGTGTGCTGGATGGGGGACATTGTGATGCAGTGAGGCAGTGTGATGGAGGGGGGCAGTGTGCTGGATGGGGGACATGGTGATGAAGGGGGACAGTGTGATGTAGGAGGACATTGTGATGAAGGGGGAACTGTGAGATGAAAGGACATGTTAGGGATGTCTACTTGGATTACTGAAAAGGAAGTAGTGTGATGGAGGAGAGCAGTGTGATGGAACGGGGAAATTGTAATGGAGGGGGTCATTGTGATGCAGGGGTACAGTGTGATGCAGGGGGACAGTGTGATGCAACGTGAACAGTGTGATGCAGTGAGGCAGTGTGATGGAGGGGGGCAGTGTGCTGGATGGGGGACATTGTGATGCAGGAGGGGCATTGTGATGAAGGGGGACAGTGTGATGAATGGGGAACTGTGAGATGAAGGGACATGTTAGGGACGTCTACTTGGATTACTGAAAAGGAAGTAGTGTGATGGAGGGGAGCAGTGTGATGAAGGGGGCAGTGGTGTGATGAAGAGGGCAGAAGTGTGATGAAGGAGGCAGCAGTGTGATGAAGGGGGCAGTAGTGGGATGAAAGGAGCAGCAGTGTGATGAAGGGGGAACTATGTGATGAATGGGGAACAGTGTGAGGAAAGGACATGTTTGGGCTGTCTATTTGCAGGGCTGTCTTTTTGACTGGGCATGATGGGCAGGTGCCCAAGGGCCCCACGGGCAAGGGGGACCCAGGCAGGGCGCTTAATTAAAATAAAAAATCCTGGAAAAAAAACAAAACTTATCTTTTGCGGTCACGCAGTCAGGTCAGGTGGCGATCCGGCTCCCTCCCTGGTCCCCTCCTCCTGAAAACAAAATCTTGATTCAAGATTCCAGAGCAGATTCAACACAAGGTATGACAGTTTCAAGTTTTCAACCCGTACCATTCATCGTCAACTCAATGAAAGGAAGTTATATTGTCGAAGGCACGAAGATCATGACTCTTACAGCAGGACAGGGATTCCAAACACCCTTCAAAAAGTACCCATTAACCTGTGCGACTTCATGCTGCAATTAACATCTCAAGTAGTGCCGGCTATGGGGTACTTGAGCACCCACTATATTATTGGGATTGCAAGTTCTGGTTCCTGCCATTTCACCTATACTCCAAACGGAGAGGATCTTTTAACAACGAGAAAACAGCCGATGCAGAGTCAAGGAAACTTGGTTCACTCTGCGAGGGAATCGCAGAGTGCATACGCAAGTTATGAATGATAGGGAATTATGAACTACTTAAGACTAAGGAATCTTGGCGGGAAGAGCAGAGCATACCCCCTGCTGAGATGACCCGCTCCTTTGGATTCCTTTGTATGAACTGGCCAATGATGACGACCTCTTCGACCTTCCTGAGACCTGGACCAATAGATGCATGCTATTCCATCTTCATTGTATTACTGTATGTGATTGTGTATATAAGCAGCATCTTGTGATCCAGAGTGCAGACTTCTTGTCCCCAGACTTCAGGATTGAATGACTGCACTGGATCCAGAGCGCCTGCGATAAGTAACGGCTGTATTTACTATTACTTCGCTTGAGCATATTATTCTACTTATTTGCGAATAAATCTTTGTGCTTTGGAAACACAAATCGAGGTTCGACAATCGTTATTGGTTAGCGACAATACGCACATAACAATTTGGGGGCTCGTGAGCTTTGGAGGTTTCGTTGCCGATGATACGCAAGACCAACGGATTTCGGTTCCTCAACAAAGGGTGGAGACACGTCATAAACGGGTAAGAACGCATGGTGTTCAAAACCTGAATTTTACTCTGTGTTGCGAAACCGAATGTCCGTTTTGCATTATCTAGGGCACGCTAACTAGAACCTAGGGACAAAAGAGAAAACTGTTTCTTTTTACTGTCATTGTGCGTTTTAACTGTATTGCATAGCGTATGTGTACTTCCTGCTGTGCATACGCGAACTTCCGGTAAACTTGCCACGTGGTTAAACAATCGTTTTGATAGTTATTGTACATGCATAGTATAATCACTTGTGAAAGCCTCTGAGACATTATTACTATTGTTGGGAACTTTTGATTTTCTGCGCAGAAAAGGTGTATAGTGTGTGATGTTGTAACGTAGATACACTGTTTTATTGTGGATTGTGCTCAGTTGCTGCCTGACGAGGCGGATTGCCCAACTGAAGGACGGTATACAGGGCAGGTATACCGAATGCGAAAACGTGTTTTTCGCAAAGCGCTACCAATAGATCGCAAGGTTTGCTAATAATTAGTATTGGTAGGCAGTGCGATCCGATCGCACCGTTAGTGCGGATTGGTGAAGCAGCTAGGAGGAATTATACTGGAAAGGCAGGTTGATTGTATCGACTTTGCGCTCCCAGCGATAATAAACTCAGCAGATTTTTGTGGTTAAGCCATGGTATCGAGGAGCTGATAGCCCTTGGGGCCCACAGTGATATTTCTGTATTAGGGATCCTCGCCTGGTGCGAGAAAAGCGAGTGAACGCGGCTAAAGGAAATACGTTCACCGAGCATTATAGATCTCTAGCAGTGAGTATAGCAACAGAGTTGAAATCATTAGGTGGAAGGAACAGAGCACTGCGGTGTGTCTGTGTTTTACATTTGGCCGGAAGGAACAGAGCATTGCGGTGTGTCTGTGTTCCGGGTAGAAGGTATATTGTTCAACATGGGTGCTAAGCATACGCTAGAGATGGTCAGTGTACTGCCTAAGGAAGGCCCTATTGGTTCAGCTAGGTTTCTCATGTGTAAGAAATATGGTGCATATGCAACTGTGTATTGTGACACGTGGGTCGGGATGACCATAGCTTGTGATAGGCCTTTCCCAACAATAGGGAGTTTTAATGCAGAGGTACTAAATACTGTAAAAGATAAAGTATGGTTGATCAAGTCAACGAAAAAGAGAAATAGACATAATGATTGTTTAAAATTGTGGCAAATGGAAGGTAACACGTGGCAGAGCAGCGAATGCAAACCGGAAGTAGGCGTGGCGAAAAGCGCGCGCGAGGCGGATGTTACCATTGAGAAGCGTGGCGAACTCAGCGCAAGCGCGCCCCCGCCACCTTATGTGGCGGGAGGGGTAAGTACAGCCGTTGTTAAAACTGAAAATAGAAAAATTACTAAGTTGTACCCTGTTTTAAACCAGTTTCAATCAAGTGTATCTGAAAATGAAGATGAACCCACTGTGATTTCGTCTATTGCCCATGCTGTTAGTGTACTAGAGGCTCAGCGCAAGTATGAGAAAATGGCTGAGATAGGTGAGAGTAGCGTGATCACTAGGAGTGAAAGTGTTCTAAATCTAGGGCCTGTAAATCCTGTAGTGTCCCCTGAAGTTAGTGTACCAGAGGGTGTGTTCCCGGTCCGCACAATATCGGTTCCCAATGGGAAACCGGATAAGGATGGTGTAGTTCCTTTAAGAAATGTTACAATGCATTGTCCCTGGACTAGATCAGAATTACGTTCCATTATGACTGAATTCCCAGACCCTAGAAAGGAATTAGCTAAATGTCAGAAATTTGTTAAAGACTTAGGGAATGCTCACGAACCAACCAGTAAGGATTGGCGGTTAGTGTTGAGGGCGTGTCTTCCTCCCAATACTAACATACAAAAATTTATTGAAGATTGTTTGTTGGAGGAAGATGACACCTTGACTGATGAGATTAACCAACGGAATATAGAACAAATTGTCAAACATTTAGCTATCTGTTTTCCAGTAGTAGTAAATTGGAGTAAGATTTTCACCATTAAACAAAAGGATAGTGAAACTGCCTCAGATTACTTTTCTAGAGCTATAACAGCGATCACACGATTTACTGGGATATTCAACATAAGTGAGGATCCACATCACAGAGAGGTAGCTGTAGGAGTACTGATGGACGGCCTTAGAGAAAATTTAAAGTCGAGAGTACAAACCACATTACCTAATTGGAGAGGCGTCACGGTAGACTCTCTTAGGGAGTCTGCTGTGGAGCATGACAAGAACCTTTTTAGAAAAAGGGAAGAGAAAAGTGATAAGTTAATGACGGTAAGTATACAGGCTCTAGAAGGGGTGCACACACGACCACCAGCATACAACCCATATAACAGGAAACCTAAAGTGATCAGGTGTTTCAACTGTAACGAGGAAGGACATTACAGGAGAGATTGTAATAAAGAAAGACTCAATACACATAGGGGCGGGTCACATAGATATCCTCCAAGGAAGGATTCACATAGACTAGAAGACTCACATCTACCCGCACATATTACGGCAGCAAATGCTGCGCGGGAAATCAATAGTCAGCGCTAGGGGTCAGGTCATACCTGTAGTCTACAGCCAGTGAGGTTAACTGAGAGTCAGAGTGAAGAACCAACAATGATAGTTGACATAGCTGGTAGGAAACAAACTTTTCTTGTAGATACAGGGGCGGCCCGATCTGTGATAACCTCTCCTTTCAATCTACAGGTGACCAGTAAAACTATTCCAGCTATGGGGGTGACGGGAAAAGTGCTACATCATTCTCTAACTAAACCCGCTGAAGTTACTATCGGCCCTCTGCATACTAAGCATTCGTTTCTCTTAGCTGTAGCGGCTCCTACTAACTTGCTAGGGAGAGACTTGTTATGTTAAATGGGATGTGTCATATACTGTACTTCAGATGGTGTGTTCCTAGATATACCCGAGAAGGTTGCACATGAGGTACAGGACATATTGGACACCCCTCAAAGGTTAATGTTACACTCTCCTGTTATAGAACAAAGTCCATTTCAAGTAAAGGAGATGTTGCTGGAAATACCAGGTTCCCTATGGACCAGAGATGGACAGGACACTGGACTGATGGCAAACGTAGCCCCTGTCATGGTCAATCTAAAAAGTGGTAGGATAGCTCCAAAAATCCCACAGTATCCATTAAAACCGGAGGTGGAACTAGGGGTATATCCTGTTATTGAGAGGCTAATACAACAAGGGATTTTAATCCGTACAGCCAGTACAGCAAATAGTCCCATTTTCCCTGTGAAGAAGAGTGGGGGGAGGGGGCTATAGATTAGTCCAGGACTTAAGGGGAATTAACAAAGTTGTTTAGAGCCAATTCCCCGTAGTGCCGAATCCAGCTATCATCCTCATGCAGATTCCACCATCTGCCAGTCATTTTACTGTCATTGATCTATGTTCTGCCTTCTTTTCAGTCCATCTTCACCCTGACTGCCAATACCTTTTTGCATTCTCCTACAGGGGAGTGCAATATACATGGACCAGACTACCCCAGGGGTTCATTGACAGCCCCAGTATTTTCTCCCAAGCCTTACATGTCTGTTTGCAATCCTTTCAACCCCACAATGGGTCTGTTGTAATTCAATATGTGGACGATTTGTTGTTGTGCTCTGATTCTTTTATGTCATGTTTACATGATACTAAATTGTTGTTGCTTCATCTTTCACAAACAGGGCACAAGGTGGCAAAGGATAAATTACAGCCATGTCAGACTAAGGTCAAATACTTAGGACACTGCCTCAATAAGGGGCTAAGACACCTGACAACCGACAGAATTGAGGCCATACAACACATGACCCTGCCACAGAGCCAGAAGTAGATTCGTACTTTCTTGGGGATGTGTGGATACTGTAGGTCCTGGATCCCAGGTTTTTCTATTCTGGAATTACCATTGCAGGAGCTAGTCTCTTCGTCAAAACCAGAACGTGTTGTACACACAGAAGAGTCAGAGCAAGTGTTCTTTAATCTTAAAGATAGTCTGACTAGAGCACCTGCATTGGGAATACCTGATTATGAAAAGCCTTTTGAGTTATTTTGTACAGAAGCTGATGGTTGTGCAGCAGGTGTCCTCGCACAGAAACATGGTGACGCTAGCAGACCGGTAGCATACTACAGTGCACAATTAGACAATGTGGCAAGATCACTCCCAACATGTCTCAGAAGTGTAGCAGCAACGGCCCTTCTAGTAAGTAAGAGCGAGGATGTAGTATTAGGACATAATTCAACCATCTATACACCCCATGCTGTATCAGCTCTGTTAAGATCAGCCCAAACCAGACATGTTTCTTCAGCTAGATTCACAAAATGGGAACTAGCCCTGATGGCACCCTCAAACATCACCATCAAACGATGTAGCACCTTAAATCCAGCTACATACCTTCCGTATGGGTCTCTAGAGACACAAAGGGTGGGAGGTGAGGAGACCCTGGTTGATTATGAGTTAGGCAAGAATACTGACACGCATGACTGTATGGAACACCTGAATCAGACCTTTACTGCAAGGCCCAACATACGTGACACCCCCTTAGAAAATGTAGATTTTACGTTTTATACAGACGGAATTTGCCATAGACAGACAGAGACAGGAGAGCTATGTACTGGTTACGCTGTTGTAGACGATCAGGATGTGGTAGAAGCTGAACCCCTTGGCCCACCTCACTCAGCCCAGGTGGCGGAACTAGTAGCACTAAGGAGAGCGTGTGAATTGGCAGAGGGTAAATCAGCTAACATATATACTGACTCTAGGTACGCCTTCGGGGTAGTGCACGATTTTGGGGCCCTTTGGCGTCTTAGAAACTTTACGACAGCAGCAGGTACACCAGTAGCACATTCACAACACATAAAAGGACTTCTGACAGCGATACAGTTACCCAGAACAGTAGCCGTCATAAAGTGCAAAGCCCATACCTTTGAAGAAGACCCAGTGTCACTGGGCAACAACAGGGCAGACGAAGCTGCTAAATGGGCAGCAGGCCAACCTATGACTGTATCGACCGAGACTATGATGGTTTTTCAGACATTAGACATGCAGAAATTAATTGAAATGCAAGATTTGTGTTCCCTGCAGGAAAAGGCGGTCTGGAAGGCAAAGGGATGTGGTCAAGAGTCCTCAGGACTCTGAAGGGATGGACAAGGTAAGCCTGTAGCTCCCCGAACATACTATCCAAGCCTGGCTGAAGCAGCACACGGCCTGACTCACCTGGGTAAAGAAGGTATGCGCAAACTGGTGAGAGCATACTGGTGTGCTCCCGGATTTTCCTCTCAAGCTGGTAAGAAAGCAATGTCATGTCTTACTTGTTTGAGGAAAAATGTTGGGAAAACTATTCCAACTGAGCCATCCCACATCCCTCCTACAGACGGACCTTTTCAGGTAATACAAATTGACTATATCCAATTACCACCGTGCAGGAATCTAAAGTATGTGTTAGTGTGTATTGATGTGTTTTCCGGTTGGGTAGAAGCATATCCAACAGCCACTAATACTGCTGTGTTCACTGCAAAGAAAATTGTACAAGACTTTGTGTGTAGGTTCGGTATCCCTAGGATCATTGAAAGTGATAGGGGTACCCATTTTACTGGTGATATCTTCCAAAATATGTGTAAACTCATGGGAATCAGTAGCAGACTTCACACCCTTTACCGACCACAAGCCAGTGGTAAGGTGGAGAGAGTAAACGGTACTATCAAGAACAAACTGAGTAAGATAATGGCTGAAACTGGGTTGGCATGGCCTGAGGCTTTGCCGTTGGTCCTCCATAGCATTCGAACCACTCCTAGACCTCCTCTTAATCTGTCCCCCTTTGAGATACTGTTTGGACAACAACCTCATTTGATCGTGAGTCCACAAGACGACTTAAAGTGTAATAATGAAGTGACTGTACAATATCTTATAAGAATGAGTAGACAGCTGAAACAACAACAACAAAAACTAAAAATTCTGTCACCTGGTATGCCAGAGACGAACTGTCATGATGTTGAACCTGGAGACTATGTTATGATCCGCAATTTCTTACGTTCAGGTTGTTTAACAGACCGTTGGGAAGGCCCGTACCAAGTGCTGCTGACCAGTACTACATCACTGAAGGTTGCAGAGAGAGACACTTGGGTCCATTCCACCCACTGCAGGAGAGTCCATAATCCGGAGAAAGTGCAAGATAAAACTAAGACCGACGACATAGAGCTGTCACTTGTGAGCCTGTTCCGGGAGACCTAAAGCCTGCAGTTGAGACACCTGAACCAGAGATGTTGCCTCAGAACTATCTTTCCAGCGATGGAGTGGCGGTTTTTGTTTTTCTTTTGTTCCAGGATTTTCCTTGTTTTTACTTTTTCTAGGACATTCTATTTTTGTGAAGGAGGATGGAGGACGGAGGAGAGTTCTGGGAGTGATACGGATAAAATGGAGGCATGTAGCACAAAAAATATCAACTTTAAATTTCAGTGTACAAATAAGCTATCTATAGTATTTGTGTGCTACATGAAAAAACAGTCAGTATTTAACTTATGTGCAAAACAGAATACTAATTTGCACCCCTTGCATTGTAACATGGTTTTGTCCAGGAGACTGAAATAAGAAGTTTCTCAAGTTAAGATCCTTAATGAATCAGGCCCCATGTCTTTAAAATAAGTCCATGAACACAAACAACAAACTTTTTCTTCTTGAAGGTGTGTTTCATGCAGGTTAAAATCTGCATTTGTAATTTGGGGAAGTTGTTCTTTCACAGATATTTTAATGTTCCAGGTTTCTTATAAAGTTCAGAAGGATGATACATCATAACTAATAATTTATTAATATTATTTAATTTATCTTTTTGTTACTGGCGTTACTACAAAAGGTTGCAAATTTAATCAATATTCAATTACATTTTGATTTTTAGATTGTAGTGGTGGATTTACGTTGGACATACTGTATGCAGTTTTATGTTGTCTTAATTATCTCCAATTTTGGAACTATTAATTTAACTAGTCAAGTTGACTTTAATCTGTCATTCACAAAAATAAGCAACAAATAATACACATGGCCATTGGAAATACCATAAGTGGTCCTGACAAACCACCTTTACTGATCCATACAGGTCTGGATTTGTGAATGGCCACAAAGGTGATAACAGGACCAGTTCCCCCCCATAGGTCTCAGTGACAGTCTTGGTTTCAAATGGTCCCCACTTTTTAAAGTCAAATACGTAAATAAAATGGGCAGCGCACATCCTTCCTAAATCCTCAAGCAGCTCCAGTTCTAGATAGACTGGGCTGTTTTCCACTATAATTATGAGACTATGGTCATGTGATTCCCTTGCCATAGTGAAAAGCAGCCTAAAGCTAATCTAGATGGTACCTCTATGAGGAAGGTGCAAAAAACAGCATACTCCACCGATTCCCAGAAGAAATCAGTCTCTAGTGTAAGAAAAAAGACAAATAAGCAATTATTATTCATTATTATAATTATCACATGATTTTGTATATCAACTTCTAGGTATAAAATAAATAAATAATGATGTTTCCGGTTGCCCTATCCCTGTGTAATTATCTATTTCCAGAATAGCCATCATCTTAACAAGCTGTTTAAATGTTCTTTATTGAATTAACCATATTAAGCTTAATATGCAAAACATGCCTTTACACTGCTAAATATTGGCCTGTTTGCAAGACAAGCATAAAAGGGATTACAGGTTTCTAGAATTCTTGAGCAGACTTTATGTTTATGTTTGAAGTAAAGCAGTAGCACTGCTGTGATTAGTGCTACACTGGCAAGTTTTTATAACGTAGTGTGATTTTTATACTTTTCCAAAGCAGTGTATGTAGATATATTTTAAGCTATGATATATATATACACACTATGTAAAATGTGTACAGTATATACATGTAATATGTATACTTTGAGGGGTGGGCTGTGCAGAGGGCAGGGGAGCATCTGCCCCCAACACTGGTACAATTTTAAGACTGGCTGCCTGCAGTCAGGGCTGCCAAGAGGAATTCAGGACCCCGGTACAACAAATTCATGGGGCCCCCCTTATAGTTGAGTATGCTAAAAAAAAAAACAGAAGTGTGGTCATGCATTTGGGGGCGTGGTAAATGCACCATTGGGGCGTGGCTAACACATCAAAATCACTAGGCTCTCAATTCGCCAGAGCGTCACATATGTCCAAGCACTCCTGACTTTCAGGACATCTAGCACCACAGTGTAGTATACAAAGAATGCAGTGTGTACACAAAGAGTTTAACCTTGGCCTGCACCCTACATTGGACACAACACTCACCAAAAATTGCCATTGTCCCTACTAGAATCACAACATTTCTAATACTGTCCTGCTCTCTCCTACCTGTTCTTCTCACTTTCACCACCTGTGGCTGCATGTTTCTTTAGTTGCGACTTGTCTGGATCCTGGAATGCTGGGGGCCCCATTTGGGAAAAAATGGCTACATTTAGATAATTCCAAACAACACTGGCGTTAAATCAATATCACCCACGATTAATAATTAGGCCTTCCTCCAGCTCCAATATTACAATAATGTGCCCCTTCATCATCGCCATGCCTTATGATCACACTGCGCCCTCCATGCTTCTTTTGCCCCCTTCCCCTGACTCCCCTTCATCACACTATACTATGCTGCGCCCCCCCTTTTTCAACCCCAATGTGCCATGCCTCCCCCCCTTTTAAACCCCTCTTTGACAGGCCCCACCTCATTTTTTAACCCCTCTATGACAGGCCCCCCACTGTTTTTTAACCCATCTATGACAGGCCCCCCTTCGTTTTTTAACCCCTCTATGACAGACCCCCCCTCATATTTTAACCCCTTTATGACAGGCCCCCCTTCCTTTTTTAACCCCTCTATGACAGGCCCCCCTCGTTTTTTAACCCCTCTATGACAGGCCCCCTCCCCCTCATTTTTTAACCCCTCTATGACAGGCTCCCCCCCTCATTTTTTAACCCCTCTATGACAGCCCCCCCCTCATTTACTTACCTTTACCTTTTCTTCTCTCTTGGGGCTAGATTTACTAAGCTGCGGGTTTGAAAAAGTGGGGATGTTGCCTATAGCAACCAATCAGATTCTAGCTTTCATTTATTTAGTGCTTTCTCCTAAATGACAGCTAGAATCTGATTGGTTGCTATAGGCAACATCCCCACTTTTTCAAACCCGCAGCTTAGTAAATTTAGCCCTTGGTCTTCTCTGCTGCTCGGTGCTCCATTGCTCCAGACTGTCTGAAGGCTGGGCGTGACATGATGACGTCACACCCGGCATTCAGACAGTCTGAATGGAGCACAGAGCAGCAGAGAGGAGGGATGCCGGCGCCGCAATCACGTGAGTATTAATATTTTTTTTCTTTACTACCCTGCTCCCCCCACCAATGACCGAGCCCCCACGCCCCCCGCCGAAAAAAAAAAAGAAAGGACACTGGAATGCTCTCTGTATTGTATAGAGGACACTGGAATGTTCTCTGCTTTTAATAGAGGACACTGGAATGCTCTCTGCATTGTATAGAGCACACTGGAATGCTCTCTGTATTGTATGGAATGCTTTTCTTGTATAAAGATCATTAAAATGTTCTCTGTATGTATATTGCTTATTAAGATGCTCTCTGGACTTTATATATTATATATGTTATTAGAATGTTCTCTACTTTGAATAAATATCACTAGAATAACATCTGCCTTGAACAGTAGTCAGGTAGGACTGTTAGGTGTTGTAGTTGATTTTAGCTCTTTAACACAATAATGTCTCATATGTTTCATTGGCTATATAATACAGCCATATTAGACGTAACATGACCACATTGTTTTTGACAATCCCATTCTTTACTGCATGCTGTTGGAAAATCCTAGGCCACTAGCTTCTGCGTGCCCCCCCCCCCCCCCCTCCCTCCCATACCAAAGGTTGCTAGCCATTCCCTAAATAGTATGAGCAAAATTTAAATCCCCCTAGAGAAATCCTGCACTTACCCCTGCATGTGCAGCATTTCCAATTGCCAAGCACCAAACACTACTGTGTGTACCGACCTTGCTATCAACACACATAAATGGGTATTAGTTATCTAGTTACATTCTTAATTAACTAATTTTAAATATGTTTAACTAACCATACATACAATACTTGATAATGATCATGGGTACTAATTTAATAAACAATTACCTGAAATGATCAGTTTTGTTTCAGTAGCTGCAGTTTACACCTTGAATATGTAGAAATATGCATTGTGGCATGCTTATATAAATGTATTCCGCCCTGCCAAAAAGTATTTACAGTTTCTCTAAAACTGGTTACATTGTATTCATATGCTATAAGAAGTTGGACTAGCGCAGAGCTAAGTCCACCTTTCAGCTGTTCTTCATAAACCGGAAGAAATCTTTATTGACACAACAGGCTAAACAGTTTGGCATTTTTAAATCAAAGATGACAACTCTAAACCGAATTCCAAAAGCATGTTTCATTTTGAATAGAAACTGTTGTGAAAGATCACTAGACCATCAATTTTTAATGCTGCATAGTGTAAAGGAAAAGAAAGTTCAGCTCACGTCCACTTCCTGCTAAATAGGTCAGCTTATGTGGAAAGCAATTATTGTAAATGCTATAGGTGAAATGTAGGTATGCACATTATATGGAAAATCCACTGAGAAATATGTACAATTTATTTACTTGTATAATGGAATTTTTACCATGGCGTCTAGCACTGTTAGTCCAGACTTAATTATGATATATGCTTCATAAGCAATAATTTAAAGAAAATTATTATTGGAGACTCTTATTCTACTAGAGGAATAATTCATGGGCAGAAGCATAGCAGTGTAAATAACTACTCTGATATATAAACACTCTTAGTGTAACCACATGTTTAGCTAAAAACACCACTGAAGCATTAATTGTACTTTATCCAATTTATGTAGCAAATTCTTCTTGTAGAGGACAATTTAACATTGAAAAAGTATTGCAAAGAAGTGCTTGCTCCTGATCTGATATTAAGGCTAATGCTTCCTTTTGTGTTTCAGTAGATCATTTGGATAGTTAGAATATCCAGATTAACGGCGCTAAATTGTACCCAGGGATCTCTTGTAAAAAGTTCAACATATGAATCAAGAATGAGCAATAAAAATATCAAAAATAAACAATAGAAAAATAAAAATAGTAAAATGTATTACATTAACATTGCAAAAGAAGTGTCCAAGTAGCACAATAACCATCTATATTCAGTTCATCATATATAATCCCTTCAATGCTGGATATGCAATAAATCAACTCCTACCATGGAAACAAAAAAATATGTACATCTAGCGTGATATAGTTTAAAAGTAGCGGTTTTATTTATGTCCCATGAAACATGTGACAAAAAAGGCATAAAAATTCCAACAATGAATAAAAGTCTCAGTAGCATTTATGTAGAAATACTCCTACCATAAAGCCAATGTTTAAGCGCATATCATATATCCAATGGATTTCAACCGTTAATACGGTCTTTATCAAGAAGGCCTGACCTTCTTGATAAAGACCGTATTAACAGTTGAAATGCATCGAAGCCCAGACTGATCTATGAACTAACCTCAATATTTTGCAGATGATAGAGAGTGAGATCGAATCCATTGGATATATGATATGCGCTTATACATTGGCTATATGGTAGGAGTATTTCTACATAAAAGCTATTGAGACTTTTATTCATTGTTGGAACTTTTATGCCTTTTTTGTCACATGTTTCATGGGACATAAATAAAACCATTCCTTTTAAACTATATCACGCTGGATGTACATATTTTTTTGTTTCCATGATTCTAATGTTTGAGAGACATCACGAGGAAGGAAACATGAACTAGCAAGATATTTTACTATTATTATTCAAGAGGAAACGGAGAAGAGCGATAAAAAACCTGCTACATGCTCATTATCTAACATCCTCTGGTAGGAATTGATTTCTTACTTTTTATACGGAGGTGACGGTGAGGTGGAAGCAGGGCCATCTTAACAACATTATGGGCCCCCGGGCAAAGCAGTGCACCGGGGCCCCTATATATATATATATATATATATATATATATATATATATATATATATATATATATATATAGATAGATAGATAGATAGATAGATATAGATATATAGATATATAAATATATATAAAGATAGATAGATATACTTGCTCAGTGACCCTTGAAGGTTTTTCTGCAGGTTTTTTTCTTTTGCAGGATTATTTATTCTAATTAAGAGCCCTGCCTATGGGGCCCCCTTGCCCAAGGGGCCCCGGGCACCTGCCCATCGTGCCCAATGCAATAGATGGCCCTGGGTGGAAGTCACAACTACTTTTGCTCCACGTGTGAACATTTATTGCATATCCAGCATTGAAGGGATTATATATGATGAACTGAATATAGATGGTTATTGTGCTACTTGGACACTTCTTTTGCAATATTAATGTAGTACATTTTACTATTTTTATTTTTCTATTGTTTATTTTTGATATTTTTATTGCTCATTCTTGATTCATATGTTGAACATTTTTCAAGAGATCCCTGGGTACAATTTAGCACCATTAATCTGGATATTCTAACTATCTGTATATAATTCAATATGTTTGTGTACCCTGTTTCATCCATGATATTCGGCAGCTTTTTTGATCATTGAGCGCTGACAGTTTTTTCTGTTTCTATTTACAGTAGATCATTTAGTTAGGTTGTTAGCTGTGTGGGTTATGCAGTACTCTTGTATTATATACACTTTTGAATCTCATACTCCCACTTTCAAAACTTACATATGCAGTCAGTTATTTTATAGCTGTATACATTACACCCAGGGACAGCACCACCATCTAAGAAAGGTAAGTGGCTGCTTAGGATTCTAGTAGGTCCACTGCCTTGTTGATGCTCTTCCAGTCATCCAGCCTGCCCCGTACTCCTGCTTATCTTTTCCTGGGTCTGGTCTCTCTCTTTCTGTGTACACATACAACTAACCAACTTTAGCTTCAAAACAAATATTGAAGGGAGGGGATGGAATATAGAAGACCACCATGGGTCGTACATTCTAAGCCTTCTTCCAGGTTTCCAATGGAATTGCAGACCTGCAGCAAGACCTGAACATAAGTATTGGAAGCTGATGACTGGTTGACCATCATCAACAAGAACCAACATGATGAATATAAGTTAAATCTAAGTTGGGGGCGCCAAGAGGGATTTGGGTCTCCGGTACAGCAAATTTCTGGGCTCCCTCCCCCTCCAGACATAGTAGAGTAAGAAATATGTGCTGCCACGCAGCAGTGGCAGCGAAGGGGGCGTGGCCACATAGTGACATGTATTAAAATGGTGTTGCTTTCTCCTATCTGTTATTGCAGCTTTCTCAACCCGGTACTGGATTTTTGTATGAATCCTAGAATGTTGGGACCTTCTTTGGAAAATGTGTAGGTAAATGAAATATGGAAGGCAGAGCAATAAGTGAAAATTAGAGAGTAAGGAAAGCACCCTTGTGACTGCCACAGAGTACAGAGGGCACCCTTGTGACCGCCACACAGTACAGAGGGCACCCTTGTGACTGCCACACAGTACAGAGGGCACCCTTGTGACCACCACACAGTACAGAGGGCACCCTTGTGACGCCACACAATACAGATGACACCCTTGTGACTGCCACACAATACAGAGGGCACCATTGTGACTGTCACACAATACAGGGGGCACCATGGTGATCGCCACACGATATGGAGGGAACCCATGTGACCGCCACACAATATAGTGGGAACACTTGTGACCACCAACTCACATCCTACACAGTGTCATACACATATATACCCACAATGCCATATACATACACAAGCACAATGCCATATACCTACATACACAATGCCATATACCTACACATACTGCCATATACATAAAATGCCATATACATATATAATGCCATATATATACACACACACACTGCCTTATACATACACACATACACACACACACACACACACACACACACAATGCCATATATACCCACACATATGATGCCATATATTTAAACAATGCCATGTACATACATACATACATACATACATACATAATGTCATATACACATACATAATGCCATATGCACATACATAATGCCATACACATACAAAATGTCACACATTCATAATGCCATACACATACATAATGCCATACACACACATACTGCCATATACATATACACACAATTTCATATATATATATACACAGTGCCAGACTATAACACACCCACCCCCCAATGTCCTTACCTTCTGACATACGCTGGTAAAACTTGTAGGAAAAGGAAAGGAAGCCTAATATTCAGAAGCTAATAGCTCCGCGGCTGCGCTCTGAAATGATAGGGGGCCTGGCAGCAGTCTGATTTGTTGCCTGGCGTCCCTGGATCTAAGCTGCTTCTATTGAGTATGTCATTTCTTCGACCATACATATGTAATTACAGTATATACTCTGTAAAGTAAATATATTTTGATTATCAGTAATAGTTATAATTGTTCACCTGTGTCTGTTTTATTACAATGTCCATGCTTTATGTAAAGTTTATTTTACATCACTTTATTTTATTAAATTAATATATTTTGATGTAAGGTGTATTATTTCTATATTTGCAATATATTTTGGTCTGTTTTAAGCACCAGTGTTGGGGGGGGGGGGGGGGGGCACACATTTTTTTGTTTGGGGCATCCAAAATCTTAGAGCCGCCAATGGTGCTTTACAAATATTAAAACATAATGCAATGAATATTATTATTGATTAAGAAAAACATGACCAAACAAGATTTTACAAAGTCAATGTTCTTTTTTGCAAATTTAGACTGGAGCTAAAACTGATCAATCAGCTCTTGATGTCTGCAATAGTATTAGCATACATGCTTTTGCAAGGATCTATTCATGTTCTTGAAAGTGGTAAATGGACAATATATAGTTCTGCAAACTGTCTTTGCTGAATTGGAGCTGCCATGATGATAGATACTGTATATGTGGAAAGCAAAGGAAATCCCATAATAATCCTATAATAATAATGAACATCATTTTCTATTTCATCATTATCATCATCATCATCATTTATTTGAAAGACTCCTCAAAAGTCCAAAGCACAAAATACAATCACTTCTTTGACAACAAGAAGTCTGGCGTGTCCTATGAAAATTGGGACGTTGGCAGGTAAGGCTTTTTTTTAATGAGTAAATAAAGCTAACATCAAGGGAAAAGTAAAAAAAAAAAAAAGCCCTTGATCTCCTTTGTAACAAATATGGGGTGTATATGTTTTTAATATTAAATTAAGCTATACTGTGATACGTAAGACTCCCATGCTCAGGGCAGAAATGCTAGCCAATGTTTCCTTTTGATTGTTAAATGAAAAAAAATCATTTAGGAGCTATTTCCCACTTATTCTGTTCATTTACATCTTTCTGTAGCCTGTGCTTTTGGAAAATAAGCATCCCAACTAATTTGTATTGGTTAACAGTAGATTATGTTAGGTAAGTATATTATGTCTTCCAGTGAGCACTAAAATGCTGAAGGTTTCTCACTCTGCATAAATAATTAAGTCTAGATAGAAATCTACTGGCAGTAAAATAATTAGCATAGCATAACCTGTTCTACACTGTACCTCTAAAATGTAAGTTGTGTGTCTAAGGTCAGATGAACAGATACCTTATTAAATATATTACATACTATAATTAAATCTGCTCTTGAAAATCAAAGGAATAATCAGTAAATTAAAGAACTGCAAAGACAAGAAATGCAATATATTGGATGACAGTTTATGAAACAAACATGAACAAATCAATCGATGAACTAGATTTAACTGCTTCTTTTTACACAATTATGTGATATATATGATATAGGGAAATGCATCCCCTACTGTGAACTATAAGTGTATTGGAAGTCACAGAGGTGATATGTGACCATATAAACGCACAAGTACACAGCACATATAATTCCATACTGACTTGTCGTTTTTTCCCTTATGCTTCATGGTGCTAATCCTTATGATACCCCAGTAGTAGTTCTTTAAATAGAAATTAAATATGTTAGAATTGCTATTATGGTTTAAATAAATTATGTTTTGGTATAGTAACTTGTTTTATTTAATTAAGTATTGTTGAATGAACTTTGGAAAGAGGTATGAGGATACTGTGACTTTCTCTGACAGCTTGGGCATGCGGTGGGGAAGGGGCCAGAACAGATGCTAGTTGGTGGTTTTACGACCACCTCTAAGACTATGGTTGATAGTGTAACCTCTGGCTGCAGTAATTAAAATGAGGGTGAGTGGAATTAGACAGAGAAGTATTAGGGAACATGAAGCACTCAAATATATTTTGGTATATCTGAAAATGGACAGAGTACTATAATATATTGTGGTCTTTTTCACTGTTCTTTGTCACTGTCTGGCATCACTAGTGACCAAGATAAGGATATATTTCACATTTTGAAGTCATCGAGACTATACTGTGTGCTATATATACCTACCACCTGTATAGACTATACAAGTCTAGGAGTCTTATGAATAACGTGATTTAATATGGAATAGATTTATTATGTAGTACATAAAACTGTAAGTCTTACTATTTTATATAAATTTTGTGATAATACTTTATGTCAGACTTTTATTTGTATAACATTCCACCCATTGGCATTCGTCCTACGAACATACTGTTTTGGAAATTATGTAGAGAAACTATAAAACATCATTTTCCAGAGTATAGAAGAAAAAAAAATGACCATGAGGAAATTGCCATTTGAATCTGAAATAAAAGAATAATAAGAATTAATTGAAATGATCATGGAAGAATGTGTAATACAAAACTGTCAAATCGGTAAAACATTATAAAAAATGTATTACTAGGAACTGAAAAACATATGTGCATTTTCTCTACTGTACATGTATGTCCAACTCTCGGAAATGAAAGAAAGTATTACATTTGTTTATTGCAAGATACAAATATTGATGACTTTTAAAAAGGGCTGTATGTGGTTTTTTTCCACATAGGAAGCAATGTAACGTTATGGGGGACAAAAATAAACAAGTGGCCCAGACTCTTCTACCAGTGTGCCACAGCAGGTTACTGGGCACGTCAAATATTATGTAGGCATGGTATTAAATAGCCAATAAAATGTATAAAAAGTTATGTCGAAGAACTATAATCAACTTCAACATCTACCAGCCACATCTGACTAGTATTGAATGCAGAGGGTATCCTAGCGTGTAGAGTGCATTCTAGTGAGCCCCACTTGTCTCCACATATAATATTAATCCCCCTCTATAGACACCAGTCCAAACATAACATTAATACCCTTGCACACACAAGTGCTCACATAACAATAACTCCCACACATGCACCAGTTCCCACATAACATTACCCCCCGCCCCATACACACCAGTCCAAACATAACATTAATACCCTTGCACACACAAGTGCTCACATAACAATAACTCCCACACATGCACCAGTTCCCACATAACATTAATACACTTGCACACACCGGTGCCCACATATCAATAACCCCTACACATGCACCATTTCCCACATAATGTTACCCCCCATACACACCAGTGCCCACATAACATTACCCGCCATACACACCAGTGCCCGCATAACATTACCCGCCATACACACCAGTCCAAACATAACATTAATACCTTTACACACCAGTGCCCACATAACAATAACTCCTACACATGCACCATTTCCCACATAACATTACCCCCCATACACACCAGTGCCCGCATAACATGAAACTCCCCAACACAACATTAACTCCCATCCTCACATAACATACACTTACAATAAGGTGGATGGTACCATCCAGCAATGCACCAGACAACCAGCCTGTCTCCTGCTCCCTCTCCCCCCGTAGGTTTTTTTCCCTTTTAAATGGCCAAGTCAGGCAGTGAATTGTAGGACCATATCAGGGGAAATATGCCATTTTGCCCCCTGGTGCAGCCTGCCATTGTGTAAACATAACGGGGATTGCAAATTTAATGTCCGATAGCTATGTATGTTATATGTTATATCCAGTAGTTGGAAATGGGCCAGTTTACCTAGGCATTTTAAGACATGTGTTACTTGCATTAGGCAAGGAACCCACTGGCATTGCTTTAGCATAATATTATTCCTTTTATTTTTTTCTAAAGATTTATACAAAGATAGAAATGATAACAGGAGAAGAAAGAAGAAATGGGTATATAAAGGCAGCAATTGATTGCAGGATAGAAGTTATAATCATTACACAAAAAGATAATTGAAAAGCTGTAGAAATCTACATTGAAAAATGTGTGGCATCAGTTGTCATGTTACCTTCCATTAACATAATATTCCTACATTTTATTCCCCCAAATTGTATCTATCACCTGCTGAATTCTAAGGACATAGTAAACTAGTCCTCTATTATAAAGATGTATCAGTAAAACCATCAAAGTTATTAATGACTATACATTTATAGATCACAATAAGTGACTGCAAAAATGAAAAGAAATTTATGCTAATGCATCTCAGCTCAATTAGCTCTTTATCTTCAGCAAAGTAATTGGGACCTATTGAATTTGTGACAGCAACCCCCTTTCTTTGCTGACTGAGCTGTTTTTCTCAAGATCAAAGAAACACCCGTTAAATAGAGTCCACTAAGTATAGATTCACAGCACATACACAACATAAAAGTTTTTGTCTTCTTTTTTTGTCTTTAGTATTTATTTAAAATGATTTATTTGCAAAATTTATCAGAGAAAGATGGTGCTCTGAGTGCAGACATTGAATGCATTTTGGTTCGATATTCTCTAGTTTTATCCATTGAACTATAATTCTGAGGATCACCAACAAGTAAGAAACAATAAAATTACATTTTCATTATAACATAACAATTATAGACATGGTTGGGATAAAGTGATAAAATGCAAAACGGAAAAAAAGTAAAATACGGTAAAAGAACTCACTTTCTGGAGAACAATATGGTTGTGTTTTGTTTGTTCTCTTCTAGGTAATTAAATGTTCAGTCAACCAGAAAGATAACAATTTTAAATACAATAAAACATCATATTTTTTTTTAAAATGCCGTGAAAAATATTTGATTGCAAAAATATAAAATGTACTTGGATACCTAAGCAAATAACACAACTAATTCTAATTGCTTTATATATTCTTTTTTCAGCAACAGATATGTACAGATGCTGGCTGGGCTGGGGAGTAGGACGGCATATGCCACTGGGCCAGTCCCATAGTGGGCTACCTTGGGCTGGGTCACTGAGCTACCTGCATTGATTTTCCTTTAAAATGTTCCTAAAAGGCTGCTGAGCCGAGTCTTGCCCCCATAAGCTAACATTTGCCAGCCCATGGATATGAATAGCTTTGGAATTGGTTTTTTCACAGGACCTCCTTTTTATGGGAAGTTAATTTTCTTTCAAGACACGGTACAGTGAAATGTTTGATATAAGACATGTATTATGTTTGCTGTATTTTACTTGTTGATATTTTATGGCAGTTGTGACCACTATTAACAGTTATGATTTATGGAGTCATTTTGCTAATTATATTTTTAGGTTTGTGATGGGGATTTCTCAGCCATTAGTGAATCTAGCCATGTATTTACTGGATGAACTCTGCAGTATAATTAGTTAACCTTTCAATGCTTTGTTTGTGTATTCATTGTGCATAATACGGTCTTCAAATACATATTTATTCTAGCTGTATTTACATTATGGGGGAGTAACTTGTTAGTAATTCCATAGCTCTTTGAGGACCTCTACAGCGATTGTAAGTCTATTTTCATGATAATAGAATTCTGCACCTTCTTACTTTTGTGCATTATATAAGGTGACATTAAACAGACAAAGACTTTAAATCGGATGAGATCCACGGTGATAACAAAAAAAACATGAAGGTAATTTACTGAGTGCAGTGGTGCAGTACAAAATCCTCTTTGGTGCTGCTGTGATTGGATTTACCAGGTGTGCCTAAAATTCCACTGAATTACTTGGATTTGAGGATGAGAGGGTAGCAATGATGAAGGGCAAAATCCTGCACCCGTCTCCGGGGTGGGAGGAGGCGTTGTGTTCCTTGCTAAATATGGAGTAGAAGCAATGGTGCTCCTTGTTTTTACAGAGCACTGATAATACAAGATTTTATTTTTCATAGAAAGTGGATTAAAATGAGATTTAAGTGGGCAGCACGGTGGCTAAGTGGTTAGCACTTCTGCCTCACAGCACTGGAGTCATGGGTTTAATTCCAGACCATGGCCTTGTCTGTGCAGAGTTTGCATGTTCTCCCTGTGTTTGCGTGGGTTTCCTCCGGCGCCCTCCGGTTTCCTCCTACACTCCAAAAAACATACTGGTAGGTTAATTGGCTGCTATCAGATTGACTCTAGTTTATCTCTCTAAAATTGACCCTAATCTGTGTGTGTGTGTGTGTGTTAGGAAATTTAGACTGTAAACTCCAATGGGGCAGGGACTGATGTGAATGAGGTCTCTGTACAGTGCTGCGGAATTAGTGGCGCTATATAAATAAATGGTGTTGATGATGATGTGAAGTGCAGAGGGGACACATTTTTAAGGCCTTTCCTTGGTGTATGGAAGGTCACACAGCCATCTCCGTCCCACACAAGGGCTTGAGAGTAGGGATGAGCGGGCTCGGATTCTCGCAATCCGAACACCCCCGAACAGTGCAGATCCGAGCACTGTTCGGGTATTCCCGCCGATCGCAAAACTGTAAACGAGGCTTAACGTCAGGATGGCGAGATCCGGATTCTTTATATTCCCCGCTTGCCGTCGCCATCTTCACTCGGGCATTGATCAGGGAAGAGGGAGGGTGTGTTAGGTGTCCTCTGTCCTGCTCTCTCTCGTAGTGCTGTGCTGTGCTGTGCTGTGTCCTGCTCAGTCCAGTGGTGCTGTGCTCTGTCCTGCTGAGTTCAGTGGTGCTGTGTCCTGTGCTCTGTCCTGCTGAGTCCAGTGGTGCTGTGTCCTGTGCTCTTTCCTGCTGAGTCCAGTGGTGCTGTGTCCTGTGCTCTGTACTGCTGAGTCCAGTGGTGCTGTGTCCTGTGCTCTGTCCTGCTGAGTCCAGTGGTGCTGTGTCCTGTGCTCTGTTCTGCTGAGTCCAGTGGTGCTGTGTCCTGTGCTCTGACCTGCTGAGTCCAGTAGTGCTGTGTCCTGTGCTCTGTCCTGCTCAGTCCATTGGTGCTGTGTCCTGTGCTCTGTCCTGCTAAGTCCATTGGTACTGCAATATAACTACGTTCACTGTTCCTGCAGTATATAAGTCCATCAGTACTGCAATATAACTACGTTCACTGTTCCTGCAGTATATAAGTCCAGTGGTACTGCAATATAACTACGTTCACTGTTCCTGCAGTATATAAGTCCATTGGTACGGCAATATAACTACGTTCACTGTTCCTGCAGTATATAAGTCCATTATGACTGCAATATAACTACGTTCACTGTTCCTGCAGTATATAAGTCCATTGGTACTGCAATATAACTACGTTCACTGTTCCTGCAGTATATAAGTCCATTGGTACTGCAATTGAACTACGTTCACTGTTCCTGCAGTATATAAGTCCATTGGTACTGCAATATAACTACGTTCACTGTTCCTTTAGTATATAAGTCCATTGGTACTGCAATATAACTACGTTCGCTGTTCCTGCAGTATATAAGTCCATTGGTACTGCAATATAACTACGTTCACTGTTCCTGCAGTATATAAGTCCATTGGTACTGCAATATAACTACGTTCACTGTTCCTGCAGTATATAAGTCCATCGGTACTGCAATATAACTACGTTCACTGTTCCTGCAGTATATAAGTCCATCAGTACTGCAATATAACTACGATCACTGTTCCTGCAGTATATAAGTCCAGTGGTACTGCAATATAACTACGTTCAGTGTTCCTGCAGTATATAAGTCCATTGGTACGGCAATATAACTACGTTCACTGTTCCTGCAGTATATAAGTCCATTATGACTGCAATATAACTACGTTCACTGTTCCTGCAGTATATAAGTCCATTGGTACTGCAATATAACTACGTTCACTGTTCCTGCAGTATATAAGTCCATTGGTACTGCAATTGAACTACGTTCCCTGTTCCTGCAGTATATAAGTCCATTGGTACTGCAATATAACTATTTTCACTGTTCCTGCAGTATATAAGTCCATTGGTACTGCTGTATAACTCCAGTCCAGTGGTACTGTCCTGTGCCGCATATAATTTTTAAAGGCTTTGACGAGTGTGTGTGGTTTAGGGGTACGCTCTCTTGTGCTGCATATAATGGAGTACAAAAATTTGGAGGATAAAGTAGGGAAAGATCAAGAACCACTTTCTCCTAATGCTGAAGCTGCTGCCACTAGTCATGACATAGACGATGAACTGCCATCAACGTCGTCTGCCAATGCCGATGCCCAATTTCATAGTAGAGGGCATGTAAAATCCAAAAAGCCAAAGGTCACTAAAATGATCAAAAAAAAGAAATTGAAATCATCTTAGGAGAAACGTAAACTTGCCAATATGCCATATACGACACAGAGTGGCAAGAAATGGCTTAGGCCCTGGCCCGTGTTCATGACTAGTGGTTCAGCTTCACCCAAGGATCTAAGCACTCCTCCTCCCCCCCTCTAAAAAATTTAAGAGAGTTAAGCTGTCATCAACAACACAGCAAACAACTCTGCCTTCTAAAGAGATGTCATCACAAATCCCCAAGGCGAGTCCAAGGGTGTTGGTGGTTGCGAAGCCTGACCTTCCCATCACTGTACGGGAAGAGGTGGCTCCTTCCACCATTTGCAGCATGCCCTCTGCATATGCTGGAAGGATCACCCACAGTGCAGTTACAGATTTGGATAATGAAGGTGTCAATGTTGTACACCGGGAGGAGGATACTGATGTAGCTGGCGCTGAGGAGGAACTTGACGAGGAGGATGCTGATGTGGTTATCTTAAATGAGGCACCAGGGAGGGAAACAGTTGTTGTCCATGGGATGAAAAAGCCCATCGTCATGCCTGGGCAGAAGACCAAAAAATCCACCTCTTCAGTCTGGAATTATTTCTATCCCAATCCGGACAACAATTGTATTGCCATATGTAGTTTATGTAAAGCTGCAATAAGCAGGGGTAAAGATCTTGGCCACCTAGGGACATCCTCCCTTCTACGTCACCTGAAGACCCTTCATAATTCAGTGTTTAGTTCAGGAGCTGTGGCTAGGACCGTCAGCAGTCAAGGGACACCTAAATCCCTTGGTCCTGTTGTATCCACACCAGCAACACCCTCCTTGTCAATTTCCTCCACAATCTCGATTAGAGATAGTACTGCAGGCCATGTCACCGGCATGACTGAGTCCTCTTCAATCCGGGATTCTTCCGGAGGATCCTGCAGAGGTATGCCTACTACTGCCGCTGCTGTTGCTGCTGGGAGTCGGTCATCTTCCCAGAGGGGTAGTCGTAAGACCGCTACGTCTTTCACTAAACAATTGACCGTACAACAGTCGTTTGCCATGAGCACGAAGTACGACAGCAGTCATCCTATAGTAAAGCGGATAACTGCATCCTTGACAGCTATGTTGGTGTTAGACGTGCGTCCGGTGTCCGCCATCGGTGGAGTGGGATTTAGACGGTTGATGGAGGTATTGTGTCCCCGGTACCAAATCCCATCTAGATTCCACTTCACTAGGCAGGCGATACCCGGGATGTACAGAGAAGTACGAAAAAGTGTCCTCAGTGCTCTGAAAAAAATTGGGTTGTACCCACTGTCCACTTAACCACGGACATGTGGACAAGTGGTTCAGGGCAAACTAAGGTCTATATGACTGTGACAGCCCACTGGGTAGATGCATCACCTTCCGCAGCAACAGCAGCAGCTGCATCAGTAGCAGCATCTCCGAAAATGCCTGCTCGTTCCAAGGCAAGCAACATTGTGTATCACCGGTTTCAGTAAGAGGCACAACGCTGACAAACTCTTAGAGAAACTGAGGGAAATCATTTCGCAGTGGCTTACCCCACTTAGACTCTCCTGGGGATTTGTGGTGTCGGACAATGCCAGTAACATTGTGCGGACATTACATTTGGGCAATTTCCAGCACGTGCCATGTTTTGCCCACACAATAAATTTGGTGGTGCAGCATTACCTGAAAAGGGACAGAGGTGTGCAGGATATGCTTGCGGTGGCCCGCAAAATTACTGGACACTTTCGGCATTCTGCCAGTGCCTACCGCAGACTCGAGCAACATCAGAAAAGCCTGAACCTGCCCTGCCATCACCTCAAACAAGAGGTTGTGACACGCTGGAACTCCACCCTCTATATGCTGCAGAGGATAGAGGAGCAGCAAAAGGCCATTCAAGCCTACACAGCCACCTACGACATAGGCAAAGGAGTGGGGATGCGCCTGAGTCAAGCGCCGTGAAGACTGATTTCCGTGTTGTGCAAGGTTCTCCAGCCGTTTGAACTTGCCACACGAGAAATCAGTTCCGACACTGCCAGCTTGAGTCAGGTGATTCCCCTGATCAGGCTGTTGCAGAAGCAGCTGGAGAAAGTGAGGGAGGAGCTGGTAAACCATTGCGATTCCACAAAGCATGTAGCTCTTGTAGATGAAGCCCTTCGTACGCTTTGCCAGGATCCGAGGGTGGTCAGTCTTTTAAAGTCAGAGGAATACATTATGGCCACCGTGCTCGATCCTCGGTTTAAAGCGTATGTTGTGTCTCTGTTTCCGGCGGACACAAGTCTACAGCGGTGCAAAGACCTGCTGGTCAGGAGATTGTCATCTGAAGAGGACCGTGACATGGCAACAGCTCCTCCTTCTTTTTCTTCCACACCTGTGGCTGCGAGGAAACAGCTGAGATTTCATAAACGACCTTCTGGCGGGGATGCAGAGAACATCTGGTCCGGACTGAAGGACCTGCCAACCATTGCTGTCTACTGTCGCTACATTGGATGCTGTCACCATTGAAAAAATGGTGGAGGATTACTTTGCTGACACCATCCAAGTAGACATGTCAGACAGTCCTTACTTTTACTGGCAGGAAAAAAAGGCAGTTTGGAAGCCCCTGTACAAACTGGCTCTATTTTACCTGAGTTGTCCCCCCTCCAGTGTGTACTCCAAAAGAGTTTTTAGTGCAGCGGGGAACCTGGTCAGTGAGCGGCGAAGGAGGTTGCTTCCTCAGAACGTTGAAAAAATGATGTTCATAAAAATGAATTATCAATTCCTCAATCAAGTACAGCACTGCCCTCCAGATAATACAGAGGGACCTGTGGTTGTGGAGTCCAGCGGGGACGAATTGATAATGTCTGAGGATGAGGAAGTACACACTGTAGGGGGCCAGGAATCAGAGGATGAGGATGAGGACGACATCTTGCCTCAGTAGAGCCAGTTTACTTTGTACAGGGAGAGATGAATAGCTTTTTTTGTGTGGGGGCCCAAACAAACCAATCATTTCAGCCACAGTTTTGTAGGCCCTGTCGCTGAAATGATTGGTTTGTTAAAGTGCGCATGTCCTATTTCACCAACATAAGGGTGGGTGGGAGGGCCCAAGGACAATTCCATCTTGCACCTCTTTTTTTGGCATTATGTGCTCTTTGGGGCCTAGTTTTTCAAACTGCCATCCTGTCTGCCACTGCAGTGCCACTCCTAGATGGGCCACGTGTTTGTGCCGCCCACTAGTGTCGCTTAGCTTAGACATCCAGCTACCTCGGTGCAACCTTTTGGCCTAAAAACAATATTGTGAGGTGTGAGGTGTTCAGAATAGAATGGAAATGAGTGAAAATGAATGTTATTGAGGTTAATAATAGCGTAGAAGTGAAAACAAACAAAAAAACAGGATTTTAGTCGTTTTTATGCTTTTTAAAAAAAAAATCAGAACCCAAAACCCAAAACCCAAAACCTTGAGGGGGTGTTTTGGCAAAACCCATTAGAACCCAAAACCTTAAGGTAATCAGAACCCAAAACCCAAAACCCCAAAAGTGGCCGGTGCACATCCCTACTTGAGAGCAGAAAGTAGGCGTTCACCTAGAAGTTCCCTGGTCAGACCATCTAGGCACATTGATGCAAAACCAAGACATTTTGCTGATTGCACCCGGTATACTTCATATTTATGTCCATAGTGCATTTTTAAGGCTCAGGCCATCAAATACAGTGATTTATGGTGTAGTGAGAATTGTTTAGTATGTTTGGAAAGATGGTTCTAATATTTAAGCATAGATGGAGTTCTACTTTAATGTTTAAACAAGCTTCTGCTCATTCATTCTAGTGAGCAGCTTAAAGTTAGGATGATGTTATCAGACACTTACCACTTTATCTACAAAGACCAATCAGCAACATTGACAATCACAAACACTATAGAGATATTGACATGGCTCTTTCCTGCCTACAAGCGTGTTTGCAGTCACGTAGTCAAGATACATGCATCAACACTGACTTCAGGATAGGGGTGTACTTCTATGAGGGGACACCAGGAAGAAAAAGACATATTTCATCAGGGGAATGAAACAGGGATTCTCACTGCATAATCTAACTAACATACAGCTTAAGTATAACTTATTATCATATAGTTAATAGTTTAAAATTATCAAAAACATACAATATATAACTTATACTTAAGGTAAGACAATTGTTATTCCATAGTCAAACACATTTGATTGTTTAGAGAAATACCCTATTTTTATACCAATTGATCCATGTTTGATATTTGTGAAAATCCTGAATGTAACCAGTTAATTCATGTCTACTTTCAATTTACTTATTATTATAATTCTATGTTGAATAATTGTGATCACTACTCTTTTAACGTAGCAGATGCATCTATAATTGGACTGTTGTGCGTCTTTAGATATTGGATTGGATCCGTGTCAAAAAGAATGCTGAATAGAATATAAGCTTTTATTACCTTTCCAAATCCCACTTCAGAGGTCATTACACCCTGATTTGTGTTCTACAGTCCAACATTGTCCTGGAAGAAATAACTGCCTGGAAACACTGATGAGCAGGTTTACTGAAGAAAGAATCATTATTCATATACACTCAACATCTGAGTTCATTAACTGCAGTTGTAAAGTAAAGCCCTCAAGTAGATATGCACCTTTATTCAGATTCTGCCACCCTTGTATAACTATGTCCTCATAATGTAAAACCCTTTTCAAATAGTTTTTTTTCTTTTTTCTATTCACAGTCTACAGAAAAATGCAGATAATAAGACACCAATTGTGTATCTAGCAAATACTTGAACATTACTATTTGGCAAGGGCATTATCTTATTCTGAGCAGATGTACCTGGTAAAATGTAAATTAGTTGATTAAGGCTGAATACTGAGCTTGTTTTGTTTCTACCTCTTTCTTATGTCTGTCTTTCTCTCCACATGGTGCCCACGCACATTGCAATCTGATCATTTGGCACAACATCTGAACACACTCAAATTTGAAAACAACAAGCACTTTGTCCACACAAATGGATGGTCAAATAAAACTGATCTGTTTGCTCAGGTACTTGGCCGAACAATTAAATTTCCGTATAACAAATGGGCATCTCCACTTTAACATTAAATGAAGATATACAATCAACAAGGAGAAGATTGAAGGTCATTGTTCAATTATTTCTTTGGAGCTCACATGCAGTACAATGGAAGCTTGGTCAGTAAAATTCAGTAGGAATATTTATAATAAAATGACTTGCATTCAGCTTTTAAGGATGGAAATGGGGTGTCTGAATATTATGAACATCTGTACTTTTTAGATTAAGAAAGTTGAAGTATATACTTCTGGCATGATAATTCATTGACGTCAATGTCTTTAGAAAGAGTAAGAAAACACATGCAAAGGGAGGTCAGGAACAGGGAACGTGAAGCACTGTTGACATCACTTAATAACTGTTAATACAGTGTTTCTTACAAAACTAAGATCCAGTGATGCGCACATGATACGATCCCTTCGTGTACCAGACATTACATGAGAACGCAGTAGCCCAGATATTATTATTTATCTCACAAAGTAGCATCCTCAGTTGTCCCAATTTTCTGTCATCAGCCATTGTCCTCATTTTGCATCAGCAGCTACTATCCCCATACTACCAGCCATTGTACCAATATCAGCAGCCATTCTCCCTCCTATCCTGTCACTGCCAGGGCAGGCTGGGCTGGGGGGCAGGGAGGCATCTGCCACCCGGGCCGGGCCCGTAGTGGGCTACCTTGGGCTGGGTCACTGGGCCACCTGCATTTTTTTTCCTTTAAAATGTTCCTAATAGGCTGCTGAGTCGAGTCTTGCCCCCTGGGCTAAAATTTGACACCCCTACCCTGGTTATTGCCCACACGTACGTAGCCTGTGTTTCAGGGCAACTATTTCACTATCGTCACTTTCTCTGTGTTATATTTGAAGCTTATTACTGCTAATGTGCCTGCCACACCCAGGCATGGGCTATGCCTTGTAATAAAGCTTGCAATGATTGATGTTGTGCTGCTTATTAGTAACAGGCCACAACACAGTCTTTCCACAATATGCTCACACTTCCCAGAAAGCTATGTCTTTTCTGATATAACATTAACCAAATTATTCTTTAAGATTGGCATGTGTATTTATTCATTGGTATATTGTACAGTCCAATACAAGATTTTTGAGTGTTGCCATCTCTAAATTATTGGTAGTCAGACCGACCTGTCCCTCAAACCCTCTGTGGTTCCATCTTCAATGCTCCAGAGATGGCTCTCTGCATTCCAATGGCCATTGGTATCAACTGCTTCAATAAACATGTAATCAGAACCACCCAAATATCACAAATTAATTTAAGACATCCAGATTTCTCAAAACTTGACAAATAACAAAAATTAAGAAAGTGTTGTGTTCATTTGTAAATACATTTGTGTGTGTTATACTATTATTATAAAATATTTAACCAATATTATTAGTCTATGATTTTTTTTTTGTTCACTAGTTAATGCCTGTATACACCTGTCTTAATATCACCTTCATTTCTAAGCTGTCTGCACTGTGGAAATTGTAGTGTCTGAGACAGAACATGTTTGGTGGAAAAATAAAATTTTGCAAGGTTGCACTTAGCAGCTTTGATTAAATTAAAATATATAAGGATGCATTGAATGTGTAGCATACAGACATAGCATGATGTCTACCTACATTTTACAAAAACAAAGCTTTGATCAGAGGACAATTTAACAACAGTTTTTTTTTATCAAATAAGAGATATGTTCTATTTTTTATTCATATACAACTAGTGCTGGTCACATGTCATCAAATGGGCCAAAAATTGCTGTCAGTGTGGTTCCAAAATGTGCCTAAGAGATCTGATTAAAATCTTAAATGTGGTCGGCAGAAGACTGCTATCGGGCTGCGCACAAGTACTTTTTCTTACCGCAGTAGCAGGCTCTCAAGTGAGCTGGTCATTCACGCCAAGTGGAAACTGATCTTTACACTCAGCACTCCAGCCAAGCTGCTGAATTCTAAGGTCCTCAGTACATTTTCCACTCTGAGCAACTATGTGTAACTTAGGACTTAAAGAAAGAAAGAAAACATCCTAAACCATTAAACTAATGTTATTTGTGGGATAATTTTCTTGACTATTTGCTGAACGTCAAATATTCTGGTTTCTATTTAAATTCCTAAACAAATCAATGTTCTTTTGTGGTGATTATTATTTTATAGTGGCAGAAAAATGAAATATTAGCTTGATGGAGCAGAATTTTCTAACTGGTTTCCTTGTACAACTGTCCGTTTTTATTGAAACATAGAAATCAGGCCAACACTCTGTCGCTCAGGAGCTGCTGATTACCTTTTTAGTGGTTTTCAAGTAGAATATCGGAAAAGTCAACTTTTGGAATGTCATGCCTCAGAAAGAACATTGGCAATGTCAGACCTTACCACCAATCTAAAATATTTGTTGACAGAGCAATTTTAACGGAACAAGTATTCCATCTATATCTATATATACATGTATTATTTGCTTGCACGCAGGTTAAGTCTCTAAGCACAGGTTAACATTCATAATGTATTTTCTTTGCTGTCATGAAAAGTAATTATGTGTTTTTTGATGATATCCTGATTTCTAGTAGGTGTTTTTTTCATTGCAGGCAGTTGGCAAAAAGACACTTGTGTTATGTGAGTTAAATACAAATGTCTTGGCTTAGGGAGGGAAGCCAACTTCCTTAGTTACCATCAAAAGGTTCTACAAGTAAAGAAAATGATTCAAAAGGACTACCCAGTCTAAAGTATTCTGCACAATTATCATGCTGTGTCTATTAACTCCCCTTAAAATAACGCTTTATTCAGTGAATAAAAAGTGTTTCCACTAAAGGGAAGACAAGGCAAATAAGGTAGAAATGCTTACACATGACATTACAGTATAAGACACTATACATGTGTATTGATTTATTTGGATAAGCTTTACAATGTTTCTTCCTTGTCTGGTCACAGCTCATCACATAGTAGTCTAATATCCCTGACATATTATGTTTCTCTTATATATATCGTAATATCTTAATGTGCACAGATCCCCTTCAGTCATATCACTTTCCCATGCTACATATGTGCCAACATTAACACCTGTTTATTCTCCCAGTATATAAAGGGGTATGATGCACACCAATACACCAATACACATTTCAATTGTAGATGTGCTTTATATACACAGTTTATGAAGATGAATAACTTTTAGATTTTCAGCAAGATATATGGGAAAATATATCTTTATATACAGCAATTTACTAAAGACCTCAGGAAGAAGATATACATTTATGGTATACATACTACATAACTGAGACATGATGGACCTCAGTCACTAAGGAGAGTAAAGCATAGAAAAGGTGTAACTTTGCACACGGGCAAAACCATGTTGCTTTGGAATGGGAGGTCAGTTTAAAATGTGGGGACAGATTTATCGTTGGGATAGGGCATGTCCTAGATCAACTTTAAATTTCAATGTAAAAATAAAGCTATCAAGTATTTGTGTGCTACATGAAAAAACAGGTAGTATTTAACTTATGTGCGAAATAATAAACTAATTTGCGCCCCTTTGCATTGTAACATAGTTTGCCCAGGTGCAAGTTTACTTCTTTTGTTGCTTTGCTCCACTTAATGACTCAGGCCTGACAAGTGTATTATCACAAATTTGGAACCACAAATAAAGTACAATGTCAACTGTATCCAACAGCAATAAATATAATATGGAACAGTTTGATACCTACTGTTTTGGAATTTATATAAGTGAAGAGGGGAAAAAGTTATAAGGAAGGGCGCTATGTTGGAATGAGGGGGGTTATAGGGGTGATAAAAGAGGGGTGGGGAAAGAAGGAGAGGGATCCATTCAGGCAGGATTGAGAATAGAGACAAGTAAAGTCATTAACATTTAAAGAAATCTTTTCCAGAGTTATGAAGTGGCTCAGTAGTCAGGGAGAGACAGGTGATTAAATGAAGGTCAGTGTGCTGAGGTTTTTACGGAAACAGACAGGGGAGCCTCTTAGAATACTGGTCATTACATTTCAAAAAATTGACAAACATGCTTGACAAGAATTAAAAGTGATGTAGCCACACTAAATATGCGTCTAATAAGTTTGTTTTATGTTTGGGGATCTCCAGGATGGGGGGAGGCAGCAGGACAAAATTTGGATTTAGCAGAATTATAATATTTGTAATGCTACAGATCAATTTTCTTTTATCTATGTTCATAGAGCTTTGGGGAGAGTTCCAACAAATGTGCAAGAAGGAACCTTTCTGGTCACACTCTCTGCAGCACATATCTGACTTATAGGAAACATGTTGTGTAGCTTTAATGGGACACAATACATTTGTATTAATAATATGTAGGTGGGTTCTTTTACTGGAGCATTTATCAAGGCTGTAGAAGCTTCTACATCCTTCAACCAGTCTTTTAAAGGAGTTTTTAAGCTTTTGAGGTAATAAAAAAGTGTAAGATTTCTGTTTTGGCTGCACTCATTTAAAAAATTAGACAGAAGGATGAATCGTTGCAAACATGATTGCCCGCCACCTAATAATACTAGTAGATAATCACATTAGAGAGGGTAAGTAGGTTTGGAGACTGAAAGTTGTTGCCTGGGTAAAGGGTAAAACTTTATGTCCATGAGAGCAAACTACAGTATCTAGGTTTTGTCCCGGCAGCCAGTTCTTTTACTACAGCAAAGATGATCCTTGCTTAGTGCTGAGTTGTTTTGACACAGGGCTGATAAAGGAGAAAAACAATGCAATCAAATGCCTTATAGGCATCTAATGCCAGAATCAATGGTGGTTTGGACATGTTTACATACTGGATCAAGTCAATAGTTCTTTTAGTGTTGTGAGCAGTCCGGTGCCTGGGAATAATACCAACCCGATCTTGGTGTTTAGGAGAGAGTAAAATATTATTGAGCCTGGCAACAAGAGTTTTGGCAAAAATCTTGGTTCACATTAAGTAAAGAGATAGGACAATTACTACTACAGAGAGTGTGACATTTGCATTCCTTGGAATCTTAGCCCCTGTAATACCAATATCAAAGGTGGGTCCTTCCAGAATCACAATAAACAGGGTCAAAGGTTTCAGGTGTCAGAAAGTCACCAAATTTCTTGCAATAGAAACAGGCCATCTCGAGCCTGGAGAGCAAATATCTCTTTTAAGCAAAGTTATGTTTCTATTGTTATAAGCAGTAGCAGGTGTTGTGGTAGTAGAAGCAGCAGCAGTAATAATATTAATATTTGTTTTGCAGTATAGTAGTAGTATTTTATTTTACAAAAACCTGCATTCTATATCAGTACCAGACGCCCCCACTGAATTTCTATGTTGTTTAAGTAACTGTTTTTTAAGCATATTATATTCATGAGTATAATAACATTCACCAATGATAATATCTAGCTTACTAAAAGTAGTAAAACAAATCACTATGATGCAAATAGCATTGATTCACTGCAATAAAACAAATACTAGATTTGGTAAATATATCTGCACAGTTTGTTAGACAAATGAAAGCAACTGTCTGATTGGCTGATATGGTTAACAATACATGCATTATTTCCACCCTAGTATTAAATAAGCCTTTTAAACAAACAAACTTTACAAAGTAATATCTGCAAATCTGGTACTAAACAGGAAGATTTACATTCTATATCCCTGTGAGAAAGCATACAGTCTTCTGCCTTTTATAGTAAAAAAAAGTTTTGAGATGTTAAATGGGCATTTAAACATTTTGCTTTTTACAGTCTATATTACCATTGGTCCTTCATGTCCATTCATGATGTTACACCCTCCAATCAGTGTGTAATGCAGTACATATATGAGGTCAGTAGTGACTACCAATATGCTAACTAAACACTTATGAGAGAACAAAAAAAGACAATTCGATTTTTACTTTTTTTTTATTAAACATGGGGATTGACATTAAGTCGTAGACTTTAAAGTTCTGAGGTTGAAATGTCAAATGAGCCTATTGATCCTGTGGTTTGTTCTGCTACCGAGGTTCTCACGTGTGAAAATCTATATAAAAAGTCCATTGATTTCAAGTCTTTGGAATCCAGTGTTCAGAAGTACAACAAAAGATACTTGAATGTTCCCATCAGAATGAAAGATATGAGCAATACCAGGGAATAGGCAGCGCTAGTTCCCACTGAATAAATGGATGGAGTCAGGAGCCATAATAGTGCTAAATGATATAAAACTGCACTCTGTTCTCAGTAAGTAAGCTTCCAAAACAGTCAGCAAGTCTCTTCTTTGAATCTTTCCAAGCATAACTTTCCTCAAACCATTCTGGGTAGAGTTCCTGTATTTTGCCTTTACTCTTAATGTTTCACATCTTACTTCACTGCCTCTCTTTTCTGATAAAATGTCCTTTTGTTTGTAGTGGATACATAACAAATGTGTTCCTTTTCAGTCAGGTTAAGCTATTGTTTTCCTCTGGTGAAAAGCATCTCTTTCACAAGACTGTTTTAGTTTGTCGTGTACTTGATGTCATTTAGATCCATTTAATGATTGAATTACTGGGTTCAGTTGACTTGAAAGCTTACGTGGGATCTCCTACTAGAAATGGTGTAAAACTCATAAATATTTATTTCACATATCAGAATATATAGTTTGACATATGGAGCTTTAATTTAACAAAATATAAGAACTAAATTAATCAATAAAGTGGCCAATGTCTGACAACAGTAACAAAGTTTTGATGTAAACTATGTGTAACGTATCATTTTTCACCTTTGCCCTCAACAGTTAATGTTACAATCACATTTAATATAAGAACAACTCTGGTGATGGGTAAATGTGCTGCACTGCAGCTGTGACCAAACTGGAATTAGTAAAATGTCACCTGTACATTGACTGGTGTTAGATTGTTGTTTAAAGAATAATGCTGGTCCCATGCAGGCCAATCTGTGCCCAATTTGGACACCCATAGCTGGAGAAATTGGATTAAATTAGACCGATCTGTTATTTTGTGGAGTGGTTGTATTACCTCTGGCATCACTTGTGCCTGTTAACCCCTTCATCACCCAGTTACTGTGTAGCTTTGACACCAGACTCATTTTAGCATATTTGCTATGTGTTGGTTAAACAACAATCAATTATTTTTTTTTATCTTTATGGTGTCAGAGTGAATTTTATGTTGCTCTTTGTGGCAGGCATTGCTTTTGGTTACTTATTTTTAAATCAATAGATTTTTATTTTACAGAATTATAAAAGCTGAATTAGATGGAAATTGTAAACAATACAGTTTTCCATGTTTATGCTGATTATTTTTAAACAGGTAACATGCACCTAGAATTATTTCCTTAAATGAGTTTGTTGTCAATTCTCCAATTCATTTTGATACCTAACAAATAACATTATAGATATTTTTCCATTTTTACAGTTTATTTGCTCTATCTGCATTTGACACTCCAGCTTCAATTAGAGTTTAAACGAAGTAAACCTATTTTCAAACTAATCTGAGACTTCTTCAACTCTGTAGTACACATTCTACTGCAGGTGGTCTTGGTGATCATGTGATCGATTCTTTGTTAGGCGTACAGACATCTTTAGTCCACAACAATATCAAACCAGTTGACCAATACTGGCTATGATAACACATCATGTGTGTCCAGCAGTAAAATAGCCTTGTAAAGATTTGTTTGAAAGCTTGTGCTTTTTGTGTAAGCATGTGTTTCCCATTGTATAATTGTGCATGAAAGTGTGAGTGGGATACCATAATACAGCTACAAACCAACCCTCTGCCTCCCTCAACCCCTCCTTGGTCTGTCTTCCGCATTACTTGGCTCAGAGGTATTCTATATTGCTGTATAATTTTACTTTGTGTTTTGATATATGTCATCATTATACCTAAATTAATTACTATTAGGAGTAGTATATTTGTATAACCATGTAGGTGACTATTAGTCACCTTGTACATCTGTGTTATATGTTTTCGTGATATTTATATTTTATTGAGATTTTCAAGAGTATATTCAGTTCACCATCCTGCTTTACAATCTATTACAAACTGAGGTTGTACTCTATGTATGTTATTAGCTGTCATGTGAGACTTGGCAACTTGATGCAGGTACACTGAAGAGGATGCTAGGAATGAACATGAAAGTGTATGTGGATGCAAGAAACTGTGCTCACTTGCTGGTGGACACAAGGATGCAAACAGATACATGTCTATTCATATCTCAGCTGCATGTACAACTGTAGGTTGATAAACACCTACACTGGTGTACATGACTAGCCCTTATCCATGTTGTTTACTGCTTGTCCCGATCTTTAGTCTGTCTCCTGATAATGCTCACCTGCTGCCTGCCTTGACCTCGGCTTGTCTGATTTAGATTTGGTTTCTTTGGACTTGTTATAGCCTACCTAGTCTTAGCATTCCTGTTATTCTACTATTCATTGGTGCTCCTGTCCCATGTGAGTAACTTATCTTCAATTCATTAGCAATCTATTTACACAGAAAAAAAAAAAGTAAGGGAAATATAGAGTATGGGGTAGATCTAACGTGGCGTTAAAGCTAATACCGTTAATATGTTAATATTAAGCCTGCTGTCTGCTCGCGGCTCAGCAAAAAGTCAGCATTGAAATTACTGTATTAATGGTAGTTACATGCACTATTACCATAATGTCGATAATAGTGTGCAGGTCGCATTACTTTTACAGTAACGCGGCCAATTGAATCTGCCCCTATGTGTCAGTACAAATCTCTAAGGAGGATCGGCATCCCTCCATGGAAGTCCAGAAAGGTCAAATTTATCAGGACTTGCTCAGCAGCTTATTCCATAAGATTTTGATCCAGCTAACTTTTCAAATAACTGTTGACCTGTCCTTCTTGCACCAGCTAAAAGTCCTAGCTACGGCCAGAATGTACAGCATTTTCATGGATTTTGGAGATTTTAAAACTGAAAGGTTGCTACCTTACCGGGTAATGGCCAAATGTGAATGCCCAAAATTTGGGAAATAACTTAAAATGTGAATGCCAGGGCCAGCACATAAGGAAACAAGTTTATCATCTAAAAGATGAGGAGTCGATTGTGTGAAGATTTCAGTGTAACACCAGTGGAATAGAATCTTGTAGGCACTCTATTTGATAACCCCAGTGTGGGATGTTCTGTTTGCCTTGATTAAGACCCTCCTCAATTTAGGATCTATTAGGTTCATCTGTAAATATCTCTCACACCTTTCCATATATGGAATTCTCAACTGCATAAAGGGACATAAAAAAATAAATAAATAAATGAGAACAACAGCTTGAATGATTCAAAAGATGTGTAAGATGTTAAGTGGGAGTATGTAGTGTTAGAGGGAGGTGAATATTTATTGACAATTTGTCCTATATAAATCCTTCTGCCCCTACAACTTTGCTAATTTGCTGTTGTAGATGTGTTATTATCTCTGGAGTCTTCTTTCAGGCTCTGATGGCAAAAGTATATTTGTGGTCTACTGGTAGAAACAACACTGACACATGTCTGACAACATTTGGGAGCTTCCAACATTTTTCCCCAGTATATTGATGCAGTGCAATACATACAATATTGAAAGACCTGCAGAAAGTTAAAAAGCAATATTTAATGATAATTGAAAGAGCATTCAGTTTACTATAATACACAAAGCAAATGGTGATTTTAATTTACCTCAGGACAAGTTTATTCCTGGGTTTATTTCTAGATACACAAGTGCTCCATTATATACAAATATTTTAAAAGAATTGTATTCCTCGCTAAAGTTATTCAAAATCTGCAATAAAATCATAGCCACCAATTAGACATTTGTTCTCATGGTGCAGCCTGCATACAGATTAATGTCTGGTTAGATGCTGTGGCTTTCAGCCACAGATATTGACAGCCACAGATATTGTATAATTTATCTTAAAATTAGATAGATTGATAAATTTCCAAAATTCATTGGTTAGATTTGGGAGGGATGTGAATGGATTAGTAATTACAGCCAATGAGTCATCTGCAAACATCTCCAGACGGTGTTTAATGCCATTTACCAGGATGCCCGTGATGTTCAGGCTCAGGCGAAATGCTCTAGCCAATCCCTCCATACATAAAATGAAGATCAAAGTCGGTAGTGGACAACTTTGGCGAGGATCATTAGTAATCCTTACCACTTCAGAGAGTGTCACATTAATACTTGTTTTGTCTGATGGAGATTTATAAAGAGAATGGATCCTGTCAAGTCAAACAGGGCCTGGGTCCATGTGCTTCAGCATCCCCTCATAAAGAGCCAATCAATCCTATCATGAGCCTTTTCGGCTTCTGTGGTTTAGGGGCATGGCAGAGCTTTGAGAATATGTTGTGTTTGATCAAATGGATTAATTTGGTAGTATTATCTCTTCCCTCCCTCCCAGACACAGAACCAACCTGATCAAAAGGGATCTGAACCGGGAGCAAAGGTTTAAGTTGATTCGCTATAAGTTTAGTAAATAACTTTATGTCCAGATTGAGCAATGAAATGGGATGGTGGCTAGGGCACATGGAAGGATCTTTTACCACTTTTGGGATTACAGATTTGTTGGCTACAAGAGCCTGGTCTGGAAAAAAACATTTTCTCTGACATTTCATTAAAGGCTTACAATAAGATCAAATCACTGAATTTATCAAGAAGATGGCGAAATCGTTCTAGAAAGTCACCCAATATGCTATCATTTTTACTTACGGCTTAATGGGTAAATATCTAGGTCCATAACAAAGAGCCTAAATATCCCAAGATGAACTATTTTCTTTATGCTTTTGGGTTAGTGTGAAGTTGTGCCTCTAGTCTGATGTGGATGGGCCTCATTATTCTGATCCTTTACACAAACTACTATACATTTTTGTACAGTAAATATTTACAGTGTAAAAGACAATATTGTCACTAGTAATTTCTAGATGTCCAGTAAAGTATAAACTGCTTATTTAGGCTTTGGCAGCAAGAAATTTACCACTTTATGTTTACATTTTGCTGCCCCATAAAACCTGCTGCCTGAGACATCTGGCTCAGACTGTACCATTATAGGTAGATCTGTGGTTAACTGGGATCATGAAAAGGTTTATACTTTACTAGTAGATATGAATTCAATTTTCAAAAGTGTTCTGTGAAATATTCACCTTTGGCCGTGAAATTTAAATGTTTTGCCAGCGGAATTTGGTTTAAGTATTCCCAGTCCACTACACAAAACAGCAAAATGAATTGACCATCGCTGTAAATTGTAGACTGTAAATTTTGTGAAATGCGAACTTACAAATACTGCGCGGAATGCTGACGCCAAAGCAGAACTTGAAAATTGTGTCACTGGAAGCTCACACCTCTAAGAAATAGCCTGTTGCACCGTGAGACACAATTTGCATGATTTTTTGCTGTACTATCGCCAGGGCCGTATTAACCCGAGGTCTAACCAGGGGCCTCGGGCATTCAGGGGGCCCTTGACAGAGCTCAGCAGAATTATTGATCGGGACAGGGGCGGGGGCGTCCCCGGCCTGATCAATGCTGAGCTCTGTCACTGCAGTCCTCCTTCTCCGGCGCTCAGTTATCTCCTTACTGAGGAGATCTCGCGAGAGTGTCACGAGATCTCCTCAGTAAGCAGCTTACAGCGCGCCGCGGAAGGAGGACTGCAGTGACAGGAGAAGGCAAGCGCTTGGGGAGGGGGGCGGTCGGCTAACAGGGGGGCCAGTCTGCTAACGGGGGGGAACTCACGGGGGAATGGTCCCCTTAGCCCAGGGGCCTCCATTCCGTTAATCCGGCCCTGACTATCGCCCACCTCTAGTTTAGTATAGTAAGGTATAATTATAGCCACTCCTAAACACTGCCACAATGTATGAAAAGAATATCCACCAATCCCAATACATCCAATACATAACAAAAACATACGTACAAAGGCGCTTATGGGTATCCACACTAACAAGATGGCAAGCTTCTTCTCATGGTCATAAACTGGATCAATACATATAAAAATGAACCAGAAATAGTAATATGGTGTAGTATATCATACAAATAGTGTCCTTCACTATACAGAGGTAACAAGATTCCCAGAGAGGTAGTGAATAAATAAAATCACTCTTCAACCCCGTATTGTGGATATACATATTGGCCTTTATTCTATATGCTTAGAAGATGAAATTTTGAACATGTGCGTTGTATAATGACCACCAGTTTTTTTTTATTATTTTATTTCCTCACTGTTTCTCTGGGAATCTTGTTACCTTGCCATCTTGTTAGTGTGGATACCCATAAGCGCCTTTGTACGTATGTTTATGTTAATTATTGCCCACCTCTATTTACAAGATATATAAAGCTGGAGAGATTTCTCTTTCTCTTTGCCACAATCCCATATCAAGAAAAGCTTGCACACCAACAGCACTGAATAACCCTTATATGTCTGTTATTGAAAAAGCTATTTAAATATGCAGTAATTAGGGGAAGCCTATTGTTTAAATTTTATTTTTGTGATGTTGTCTATAACCGCCACAGTCTGGACATGCTAAGTGCATATCTATCTCTTGTAAAGCATTCTATATACTAGGGAAAATTGAATTCATTCAGTTAATATGTCTTTCTGTTTCTACCAAAACATACCTGTTAAGCGAATGATGAAGCTGGGCACGTTAAATTTTGAATCACATGAATTAGATAGGTGGTGTGATCAGGAGGATCAATGATCTCTGTGTTACCAAGTGCTTTACAAGTGGTGTTCATATAATCAGCACAGAACCTTGTGTCTTTCTGTATTTAGAAAGTAATTGCTCTGTCACTTATGAAAAGCGTATTACTCCAATAACTGAAGAGATGAAAAATCAGAGAACATCTGCCTGCCAATATGAAACACGACCAAGTGTTCTCAGGTGGATAAACTGGATAGAGTAATGTTCTAATACATTAAGCACATATACTTCTTCTTTCTTATAAAGCGCATTTGAATCAAGACTTATACAAGACAAATTAAGGCAAAAACAGAAATGTACACTGTCAATGAAAAATCAAGGATATATAATACCAGTCATAACCGGGGAATGTTAAGTCATCCACAAAGCATCATTTTTATGTTATTTTCCAACACATTACCAGACTGCGCAGCTCTACAGACTGCTCTGCTATAACTATGTTAAGTAATAAACACCAAGACCATACTTTAGTGGATAATGTGTGGGTTGGCAAGCTCAGGGCTTTCAGGTACATTTCGTAAGCCCCATTCCCAAGCCAGCCAGGTACTTGTAAGGTAGTAGAATGGCTGAAAAGACAAAAATTCCATGGAACATATATAATCTATTATGACAGATGTAGGAAACTCATAACTGACAATGGAATAATCATTTTCACTTTTCTTAACATGTTCTAGAGAATTAAGAAGGTGAACGAAAGATTTATTCACATGATTTTTATTTTTTTTATTCTGCACAAGAAATATAGACTGCTAATGGAGTTAGATGTGTATTATAATTTCAGTTTAAGGATGTCTGTAAAAAAAAAAAGGAAATGCAATCTATCGATTTACCAAGGAACCACAGAGAACCCCTCCATGATTTGTATCATGTGACCAGGCCAACATATTTCTCACGGTTTCTCCAGGAGTGACTTGTTAATGTTGAAGTCTAAAGTGAATGTAACTTTTTTTTAGGACAAATTGTACTTTTTGACTTTCTTTCAATGGCATATGGGAAAAATATACATTTATTAGATTATATGACAGGGAGTATTACAGGGAACAAAACAAAGACCACAATGCAGTTAGTCCTGGTATTACCTCCTTGTTATTTTTGCATAGTCAATGAAACCCTACAAATACATTGCTTCATTTATTCATTATTAAATTATGTTTATGATGCAAAGCCTAAAATCAAGATTAATCATCACCTTTTATGCAGAGAATACTGTCTTTACACAATTCAATCAGGCATTTTGTCTTTTAAATGGACATCTAATCTAACGTTAGAACATATTGCCACATGGTTTAACACCAGGACAGGGTCTATAGAGCCTCCCATTAGACCAAGGCGCTCTCCTCTATGGAAGCCCCAATGATGACTTCACAAAGCTTTCTGGAAGAGTTGAGCAGTTTTTTGTGTGCATAGCATTGTATATTTGACTTATACGGAAACCTAGGAATTAAAGTTGTGGTATTTTTCCTATCTCAGATTCTCCCATAGAATCTGTGAAAGATTTAAGTCCAAAGTGACCTGGATCAGCCATTGTCAAGTCATCCATCCATAATTTCTCACTTTTGTTTAACCTCTTGTCACGGTAAACACAGGCCATGCACAAGCTCAAATCTGTGCTTCACATCGCTCTTCTCACCGGTAAGCATGTGTAGGAGACAGAAAGTAGTTTTCTGATTGTTTGCTTGTTTTTTTGGTTACAGGCAGCCTGGGACCATGTAAACAACAGGACTTCCATAAACAGTAGATGGACTAAATGTTGAATATGAAACAGCAAAAGGTATTAGAGCATATGAACAGCAGAGGATTATACTGATTATAAGAATAAGAAACTGATGGGAAATTAAAAGTGTCCTGTCAATTTAGACTTTAGAGATGGAACTGACCTGGACATAAGACATGTGTGATTTATATTGCAAATCAATGCTAACAGCATAGCATATCCGCTGAAAGACAGCTATAGGATGACAAGCAAGTAAAGGGCTATTCTCATCAGGATGGCTTGTTAAGACAGTTGGCAGATAGTGCTTTGCATGCATTTGCTAATCACAAGATGTGTTTAGCTTTCAGTGTGGCTGCTGCATGGTTCTCAAGCGGGTGTGTGGATTTGTGGTGAGGAAGTGGGGGCTGGAGTGGCAGGAAGTTGGGCATCATAAAGAGTAGTTTCCATGAAACCTAGCCTTTATTTCTGGGCATTAATGTAGCATTAAGCTATTCACATTTTTAGAATCGGCTACATGCAAGGATAACTGCATACAGAGCACATCTCTATGTACAAATAGCTTTAAATCAAAGGTATAGGATATGTATATTAAGTTTACATGGGCTCCTAACACCTATAAGATATCTGTCTCATTATTATATTTTTATATGAATGAAGGTTCTGTTTTATGCTAATGTCACTATCCAAACAATAAGTGCCCCTTATAATAGCCAGGAACAATGACTAGGAAACATTTGCATTATTTAGTAGATGTTAATGTTGGGCATAGTCACAATTGTAAAGCACTACAGAATCTGCTGGCGCTATATAAATAAATGTTGATGATGATGATGATGTTCAGTGTAATGAAATTATGCTAATCATGGGGAAAGAGCAAGCAGGCTGTAAATAACAAAATAGGGGGGACAAAAAGCATGGGACCCCCCAAATTTACTAGTACCAGTAGAAAGCTTTGTCAGAACTGATGACAATATCGCAGGGAAACTGGCAGCATGGGACTCGCATGCTATAATGCCAAACCAACCCAAGGCTGCTCAGCAAGACATTCCCTATGGAGATCGGGTCTGCAAAACAAATGCGGGCCACATACCCCCAACCCCTCTAGGTATAACCAGCCCGGTGCTGTAAAGTACTAGGGCTCTTCCCACATCCCTGGTGCAGTGGGTGTGGGGCAATAGTATTAAAAAGGTGTAAAACCATTTTGTTCATGGTACACTACAGATACCAGCACACCCAGACTGTTATAAAGCATTTAGGCATGCTGGTGCTTGGAGTATTACAAGTGCCAGTATACCAATGGCTACCAGGGCATGCTGGCACTTGAAGATCCACAATTGCCAGTGTGCCCTGGCACCCAGGGCCTGCTGGGACCTGTAGTGCACCAGGGGAAAATGTAAATAGAATACAGATAAAGGTTTAAAAATGTAATTGAAAAAAACACTCCTACACTACCCTCATTCACCCTCTTTATTGCTCACTTTTAATTAGCCCATTTTGCTCCACCATGTGGCACTTTGGAAGACAACGGCATTTCTAGGTGCACTCTGAGAAGAATAATAAAAAGCTTCACACACACAAAAGTAGCACATGTAATAAACCTATTCCTGACATCTGCTTACTGTCATGATTAATTTAAGCCACTAACAAGGATAAATCATAAGTATGAAATGAGAATAGGGTAGTACTTAAGTGGCAGAAGGTTGGCCGCTGATTGATTTAATGTTTATACTTTTGCACAGTGAGTCTTTTTATTTGTCCACACACCTAGGTGCACTTCTAGTTTGTGGAGGTGTATTGCGAGGGAGAAGCGTAAGCATACATCTTTACGTACCAAAAAGTTATTTGAATAGGCGTTCTTTTGGAGGGGGAGGGGTTTTGAATGCTGCCACAGACCTTACTTGGGGTTGTCTCACTCCCCCCCCCCCCAAAAAAAATAACAGAATCAAAAATGGTATACTTAAGGAAAAATGTGCAACAAGGTGATCAATTACTGGCACACACTTGTGCTCCCATACATTGCCTGAGTGTGCTGGTATAAAATTAGATGGATTAAGATATAGTTTGGTTGGATAAGAATTGGATTTCCATTGATATGTGAACCTATTTTAGCAATGTGGGTCTGAACCACGAGTGCTATCATTTAAGACTTGGGGGGATAGTTACTAAACTGCGGGTTTGAAACAGTGGAGATGTTGCTTATAGCAATCAATCAGTAATCTGGGGCCTGATTCATTAAGGATCTTAAATGAAGAGGTATCTTATTTCAGTCTCCTGGACAAAACCATGTTACAATGCAAGAGGTGCAAACTAGTTTTCTGTTTTGCACATAAGTTAAATACTGTCTGTTTTTTCATGTAGCACACACATATCAACTTTAAATTTCAGTGTACAAATAAGCTATCAAGTATTTGTGTGTTACATGAAAAAACAGTCAGTATTTAACTTATGTGCAACAGAAAACTAGTTTGCACCCCTTGCATTGTAACATGGTTTTGTCCAGGAGACTGAAATAAGATACCTCTTCATTTAAGATCCTTAATGAATCAGGACCTTAGTTATCATTTATTTAGTACATTCTCCAATATGAAAGCTAGAATCTGATTGGTTGCTATAGGCAACATCTCCACTTTTTCAAACCTGCAGTTTAGTAAATATACCCTTTGGAATTATACCTTGGAAGTATATGAACTGCATTTTCAAAACTGACTACTTTTAGAAATCATATTACTATTTCACCATCATTTCAGTGTTCTTATTTCAACTGATCTAATATTTTTCTCAGATCACTAATTTCATTATTGTGGAATTTTGGATACATCTTTATGTGCACGGTACAGACCATCCAGTCATACCAGTGCAACACTGAGGCACACCAGTGTAAAACTAAAGCATTTGTATTGAGTGCACTTTATAAATGATGGCCACATTGTGCCACATTTTGTTCTATGGTCAATGTATATGTGATTATTTTATTTTAATAAGTGATCTTTATTTTATTTCACCCTAATGTTTAACTTTTACCCACTACATTTTCAAACCAATGCATCTTTCTGAAATCAAAATATATTAAGATACCTTATACAAGGGGCAAACAATTGAAACACAACTTACCTTGCAAACAAAATATTTTAAATAAATATTTTAATTTTATTATTGACATTTACAAGAAGAAAAAAAAAGCATATTGATTTGTTACAATTGTATCAAAATTTTAAAAATATGAATGTTACACAAGTAACAGATTTTACAGAAAAGCATTTCCTTGCTTTCCCTGAAAGTAAGAAAACTATACAGCGTAGGAAAATATCAATATCAAAAACATAGGTCAGGTAAAAGCACTTATAAAAACAAATGTTCCACAGTACAAAGTTTCACAAAATTGATGATTCGTATTTTAAATGTACAAATTTCTATGTAAGGATTTCAGTAAAATCTAGGATCAAGGTTTTGCCAACTTATTACCCATTTTTTAGTGAGAATTTGGAAATGACCTTACAAAAATAAATCTCTGTCAAAGTAGTAAATGCAGTTTTGAAATGCAACTTAATTTTTACAAACAGGGATTTTGTTTAAACAATGCTTGTATTTTTCTTTTTAATTTAGAAACCAATGTTAAGACAATCCTAAGGTGCTGATCATCTTGAACTTACTACTGTCCCTTTTTATTGTTATTATCACAATTTTGTGCCCTTGTGCAGAATTTATCTAAAAAACATATGTGAGGTTAAGGACTAGATACTCTAGTAGTTCTTTTAGAGAATGCACCCAACTTTCAAACATCCCCGTCTCATCAGAGCAATTTCTCCAAAATTAATGTACTATGTCTGGCTTACACACATAATTGAGAAGTACAAAATCAGACAATTATAACATCAAAATAAGATCACAAAGAACCAGTTTAAAGTAGGACATCTACTTAACATTCTGCATGCTGGAAGTTAGGCTGTGAAGTGTAATGCATGCAGGAAAATTGAATATTGAACACAGTTGTTTGAAATATGTCTCTGTCTTTTTCCAGCAGCAATAAGATTATTATTTTAAAAATAGTCTCCTTAAAGTATGGACGTTCACTGGCCTGTTCTTAAAATGGAGACGTTTCATTGTAAACAAACATATAATGTTTGACTGTCATAACTTTTTTCATTTTGACAATTCAGATATGTCACCTCTAAACATATTGTTCTGCTTCTCCATCTTTGGAAACTGTCTTAGATGTACTCATTTTCGATTCCTCATTTACATTTGCTGATGTCTTTTCTGGAAGTGATGCCAAATCTTTAAAAACATCTACATAATGCCCAAAACCTGGACCCCAGTTCAACAGATTGTCCCAGTTGAAATTACCAGCTTGCTGGCTTAGTTTCATGGGTAATGTATTTTCAGCCTGTAGAGTGGCTGTTGATGTTTGGGTTCCTGAAGGACCACCTTCAGCTCTGCGGCCTGGATATCTCCGGGGCTTTAGTCTAGCACCATAATTATCTTCATCATCTGCATCTGACTCATTAACTTGACTTAATTTTGGCATTCTTGATGTGTACACCATTGGTTTGTCCCTATCATACTCCATTTCTGAGCATGTAAAGGATTCATGTGAATCACTATCAGATGATGATTCAGGAGCTGGAATTCCATCCGCTGGATTCCTCACTCTTGAAAGGGGCCTCTGGCAGTCCTCCTCAGATGAAGATCTCCCATGGTCTGCACTACAGATGCTTGGATTTCTTGGTCTGGGAGTATTAAGTCTTTCAACTTCCTCGATTGAAAGACCAACAGGGGGCCCACTCTCCATAGGAATCTGTCCTATAGGTTGCTTAAGCCGACTTCCTGGTCTGGAACTATGACCTGCCATGGTCTGAGGACTTTTGCTTCTTCTACCCAATCGGGTTGCATAATTAAAAATACCAGGTTGGCAAACATCATTATGCATTTCCAAGGATGAAAGATGGAGTTCCCGTGCTGGACTGCTTCTGTAAAATGTAGACGACTTAGAAAACGGTGCTGGACTATGACGAGACAAAGGGTTAGGTGGTGGACAACCGGAATGGCCAAGTGTAGCAGTTCTAAGTCCTTGACTATAGGATGGTTGATATGTTAAACTGCTTGCTCCCAAAGGAAGTGGAGATTGTCTTGCAAAGCCAAGAGGACTGTGTCTTTGAATTGAGAATTTAGGAGTGTGGCTCCGGAACTGTTTGTAGTGCTGGATAATGTCTGCATCAGAAGGAGCAATACTGCTGGCATTGTCAATATCATAGTGCTCTATTTCAGTTTCAGGCATGGCTAAGGGAGCACTAGGTATTATTTCTGAGCTGTGTTGTATATCTGTTTCATCATATATTAGATATGGGTTTTCTCTTTCAATAATATCTGGTTTAGGATTTCCTTCTGGTTGTTTCCTGATAGTCATGTCATCACCATATGGTGGAATATTGTCAGGATCATCAAAGGCAACGTTCTCACTTCCCTTTTTCTTCTTTTCTTTAGGTTTTTTCTCTTCTTTTGGCACTTTGTTTTTTCTCCCTCTGCACTGATTACACAAGATCAAGCTAAGTACCAGCAGAGCAAGAATTGTAGCACAGCTTCCAACAATCGCTGGGACAGCCCAAAGTGGGAGAGACAGGTGCTCTGTATGTGTGTTCAGTGTACATATGTGTCCTCCGTGTAATCCACTCTTGCAAATGTTACCCTGAGGGCAAATAACACCAAGACAAGCTACAACGGTTTCACAGAGCTTCCCTGTGTGTGTTTCAGGACAAATGCAGGTAAATCCAGATTGGGAGTGAGGTTCGCAACTCCCTCCGTTTTGGCAAGGGCTTGAGGAACAGTCCCCTGGTGGTACACAGGTGTATGCGTGCCACTGATTTATACACATCAAGTCACCCCAACACGGGTTACTGGCACAAATATTAGGACCTCTGCATCCTAGTTTAGCATATGTATCGGACTTAGTTATACGCGCCATGTCGTGTTTTCCACTGAACGGAAGAGTTTCCCGGTTATACTTCACATAGGCAATACATCCATCAAAACCTAAAAAAAATAAAAATAAAAGTAAACAATGAGTCAACATGTAATAAAAAAGTACCTACATATCCTCCTGCTGAAAAACAATGTGTCATTAACAAATACATTGTGTGAAAAGATATGAGCAGATCTTTGGCATATTTATCTTACATTCTTTCTATGGATAAAAAAGTATTTACATTTAAGGACAACACATAAAAAAATGACAGCACATATTTCTCAGAAACTTCTCGCTGTTATTTAATTTACTAGAATATGAATAAGCGTACTTCTATTAAAGGATTAACATTTCTTATTGTTTTAATTCATAGTAACTTTAAAAGAAAAAAATAATGCAATACTATATTTCATTATACAAACTAAGAAAGGCCATACTTGATTTCTGTACAATCATATGACTACAGCTGAGCTGGCATTCATGGTAAAATTATTCACAGAAGTGGAGATTGAAGGATGGAAGTGTAACATGGGCAGGTTCAGGCTGGGCTAGGGGTCATGGGGCCATCTGCCCCATGGGCCAGTCCCATAGTGGGCTACTTCGGGCTGGGTCACCTGCATTTTTTCCCTTTAAAATGTTCTTAATAGGCTGCTGAGTAAAGTCTTGCCCCCTGGGCTAAACTTTGCCAGCCCTCCTCTGAACATTGGTCCATAAGGTACTAGATAAAAGGGAATGTTTTATCGGAAATCAAGTAGAAACTATCAACACAACGTTCAAAACCCACGGGATAAATCGACAGGAGGAAAAGTGTAGATTGAAAATGTTAGGAGAACCTGACCTGAACCTAAGGGTACCTTCAGTGAAAGAAGAAAATAGAGCAGGTGTAGCCTGAGAATTAGATCATATAGAATCTGATGAGAACCTAACTTATAAAGTGTTCTCAAGAACATAGAATTTTGGAGAAGTGTGGTCAACAAAAGAACAGCTGTTTGGCACTGTGTGGTGTGATGGAAAGTTAAAAGAGATAACATGAATTAGAGAATAATTGCCCAGGTATTATACAATATTGGATTGGAATTGAGGGTGAGAAACATGATGGTAGCTGTTAAAGAAAGGGTCAAAAGCTTGTTCCGTCAGAATAGAAATATACAATATAGATAGAAGACTGCCTTACATGATGTCATAGTATGTAACATATACAACCATTTACTTCAACAGAAAAGTCTTTATCTCCATCTTTACTGGAAGAGGAAAATGTTGAGTCAGAGTGAGATTACTAATTTTATTATCAACATTGTGTAAAGTATAGCAACACCACAGTCAGCGACATGAGCACAGTGAATGGAAAGGAAATGCATGGATTTGTAACATGAAACGAAAACAGAAAAATAACCGAACAAATGTCCAGCGTTTACAACAGTTCAAGTATTTGTTTTGCAAAAAATTTAACATTTTTGCAAACATCAAATAAATCATGCAGTTCACAGAATATGAATAAACTAGACAAACATGTTATCACAATTAGCTTGATAATAGGGAAAATTGATCTTTCTGTAAATGTTTTACCATTTTGGTTGCTTTGAGATGTCTGTCCAGGTGGAAATCCTCCAAGCTGAAGAGTAAGAACATTAAGACCTCCAAAATCTTGTGTTACATGATGAATGTCTCGGATGTAGGTTTTGTCCAAAGACATAGTAGTAGTAGAACCATTCTTCTCCATCACAAGAGTGTGCCAACGTCCATCAGCTAGGTACATCTCTGGAATATTTCTCTCCACTTTTCCTGCAACGCCTGCATCAGATGTGTAGTGTAATTTTCCATTCTTCACCTACAATGGGAAAAATAAAGCATAAACACATTATATAATTTATTGTCTTTGTCTGACGCTTGCTCAAATGTTGTATGCATTCCATTTACTTTGTGTTTATTGTTACTCTCAACTAGTTGTTAGCTTTGGTCACAGTACTAAAATGTGACGTGATGAACTGGGTTCATTGCGTCTGGCACAATCATTTTAAAATGTGTATTATTATATTTATCTAAGTCCTTTTCCCAAGCTAAATTCAAACTGAGTACGGCTAAGTAGGACAATTAGGACTGGCACCACATATCTACAAAACTCAGATTAAATCATGTTTTGAAAAAACACTTTAACACTGAGTCACAAAATCCTGTTTCAACCTTAAGACAAATACATATTCAACCTGACGATATAAATGTGGGAATAATGAGCTCTAGCAAATTTACGAGTTTAAATAACTATTTCTATGGATTTTATATTCATCTTATATAACTGAAACAGCCTTTAATGGGTCCACTGTGTTCCATTCCAATGGGTTTGCAGCACATTCTATAATCAGTCAGAATCAAAATACATTGTATTTAACTTGATAATGTTCTACTTCACCTAGTAAAAATATAATCTGTTAAACCAAGAGCAATAGAAACGTTGTTGGCATATTAAACATTTTTCCATCTATCCAAGCAAAATTATTTATGTCCAAGAGCAAAATGATAGATACATGCAACTGCTAAAGCCACATTGTATAGGGTTTAGATATTGGATCAATGGATATCCAAAGAGCAAAAAGCTTGTATGGAAAAGCACAACATGTCAGTTATGCTTGCTGTGACACTGCAATCTGTAGAAATAAATCGCCACTCCTGTAGGCAGCTATCTAACTAATATGCCCCCACATCACCTGCGTCTTAGGTTGCTCACTTTCATAATGAAGTCATGACTGTTAATGAAACGATTAGTATCACTGAATGATTTTTACACACATGGAATGATTTAAATATAAAATTGCAAGTATACGTGTAAACTATATCCCTTAAGTGTAATAATTTAATCTGCACATGCATACAGCGATACCATTGTTTTTAAGTGACAGACAATCAAAATGATCAAACTAGGATGAACACATTTATAAAACAAACTTTTGGATGAGATGAACCCAGCACTACTGAATTTAAAATCTTAAATAAGTTTAATGAAATTGATGTTCATGGATTTTAAACTTAATGATGTCAGATGTCTGAAAAGAGATGGAATATATAGCATGCTGGACAGATTTATTTACGTATAAATAATTTACTATCCAGTAGTTCCTTTACTTGCTTTTTAATCACTTACTACAAAATGATTGCCGAAAACTCACAGCAAGTTTCACATCCCTAGTGCAGGTCATGTGTATGGGTATGAGTATTTTACTTAATTCTTAACATAATGGTCAGGTAAAAATATATACAATAAGCGGTTTACAGTCTACCCCTAATTGAACTTTAATTCTGTTATTTTGCATTTATATACTTTATCGAGCTAGACATATGTGTTCAGTATCCCTAAATCAATTCACTTATCAGATGATATCATGGAAAGTGAGTACACATGAAAACTGCTGGACTTTTGGAATGAGAAGCTTCTTTATACTAAAAAATATATAAATATATATAGATATATGTATTGGGAAATATCCAGTAAAGGAAACTTTTGGCTAGTGACCTGTCCAATAAAGTGTATTGCCAACATTACTGCTGCTCTCATTTAGAATTATGACAAGCTTGATTGAGCCGCGGCCAGGGACTAAACTTATCAGGTTCTCTTTAGGGAAAGGTAACTTCTGCAGAGCTGTGCTTTTTTATACTACAGGGAGGAAGATAGGGACACTTTTTTGGCTTCGAAACACATTTAGAGTTCTGTAACTAGTTTGCCATCTTTAAACAAATAAAAAAAAACAACATAAAGTTCTACATTTTAAATTAGATATGACATGGACTGTGGAATCCCCGGTCACAAAAGAAAGTCTTTTCACGCTTTCATTTGTCACAAATGATTAAAGATAGTGAAGGGTTAGCATGTATATTAAACAGATCAAACAGGCGCGATAAAGTGAAAAGAGACAAAGGAAGAAAAGCGTCAATACAAAAAAATTGGGAGAAAATGTTCTTCAAATTTTGGACCTAAAAACAACTGGGTACTTTTGTTTCTCTGCAGCTGATTAAATAACTTTTTTTCAATATCTGATAGAGATGAGGCTTTTAATTTTAATACTCTACTCATGTGGATGACAGTTATATGCCGTACCTATGACGTCATGGTCTTTTTGCTAGTACGTGTTGGCTGAATGTATGCAATTTAAAAAATAGAAATGTATCCTCATAAAATTTACATAATTATCACTGGGCTGAGCCACAAACTGACAGTGATGTCTGAAAGCAACAATTAGAGAACCTCTTGTAGGTAATTTGTATGTGCACCTTTCTAATAATTAAACATAACATGCTAGTCCTGTGCAACAAAAGGGCTGATGGTAATTATTGTAGTCAGCAGTTGTATATTTCAACTGCGTTTCACATTATGAACAATTGTATTGTTCTTTTTGGTGTTTCAGCAAAAGTATCTTGAGTGGTTTTGACTTTTTTTATGCATATTTTTCATTCATTTAATTAAACGGAATCCTGCTTAAAGAATGGAAACGTAATAAAATACTTGCACTTTTTCATTCATTACTAATGCATTGAAAACAGGACTCAGTTCAGCAGATGTAATCTTAAATCTTCAACTTAAGCATTTCCCATTTCAATGAATTTAGCCAATACTACATTTGCTGAATGTACAGAAATACCACAAAAAAGAGAATAAGCTCCTTTAAAATTTACCATATAGATTAGCAGAGGCAGGGGCCTTTGGAAAAGCAGCTAGAAAGCTTTATGTATGTTTTTCCTTTGCTGGTGGGTCTGTGCCAGTCATTTATAAACCCATCAAACACAATGGAGGGCAGTGTTGGCCAGTGCAGCATGAACATGCACAATTACTAAAGCTAGGGCTCTCATAATTGTAAAAATAAAACTAAAACGGGACTGCAATGTGTCCTTAATTTTTCTCAGGCCATAACATTCAACCGATACTACAATTCAGGTCTCAAAAAAGGCAAAATAGTGATGGAAATGTATTGCAACTTATTTTGGTTCATCATGAGGTTCATGGAAATTCACGGAAATAAATGTTAGGTGTTACAGATTTTGGATGGAAAAAGGGTCCTGTGCTAGGAACAGTTGACACAAAAGAGCCCTAACTACAGTACCTTCCCATTGACAATGGCCAAGTAAAAATACAATACTGATAAGACACTAACCATTTATACAGGAAACCCAAATGGTCTAAACAAGACTTTGATTGCTTTTTGCGTGCAAATAAAATAAGCATCCATTAAAATACGTACCTTTACAATAGTATAATTGCTGCTTTCATGAATTTGAACTAAAACACCATTTTCACTTCTTGTCCGGAATTTAATCTCCAAGTGATTAACATATATGGTCTCTGAATCTACACTACGTTGTCTTAAAAGATATTCCCGTTTCTTGGTCTGACTTAGTGCGTACTCCAGATAACCTCTGCCTTCAAGAGATAAGGCAGTGTCTGCAGTCATATCTAAGACATGAAGAAAACAGATCAATTTAAATGCTCAAAAATCATAAGAAGGTAAAAAAATCATTAGAAACATATACAAAATCATCAAACCAAGCACAAGGCTAACCTGTCAAATTATTACAATTGATATATTTGAGATATATTGCTGAAACAGGCAGTAAATACAAATTGAGAGGTTTCCAGAGATTGGATGACTGATTTGCTTTGTCCGATTTCAAAATGTTGATGAATTATCAATATATATTATAATAAAATAATAATTAGCTTGAAGGGTATTACTGAAATAAAAACAGTTCCAATATCAGTTTACTGTTATGAGTTATATAGTAAGTGAGGTTTGTACCAGCAATATTTATGGAGAAAAAAATGCAAACTAACGAAAAGAGATGTCAAAATAAGATATTAAACAGTAATTTGAAACAAAGCTTTTATTTTTGCTGACATGTATTTCCTAAAAAGATGAAAAATAGTGAAAAACAACACAAAGCATTTTCTCAGGAACATTGTGAAAAGAATGGATGTGAATTTGGACTGGGGGATTATGCGATTCACCAAAATAGACCTGTTTGTACAAAATCTGGTGTAGTGTGGAGACATATTTTTTCACTTCAATGACCCAGAAAGTAACATCTTTTAATACATCTACCACTCCTGTGTAAAACCAGCCCTAAATCTGGAAAAGGAACAGAAACACCTGTAGTGTGTATGATAACACTTTAAACAAGAACCGCATAAAACCAGCATATAAAATGCATTACTTTATATTGTGAGCACTTAGGCTATTTTTCTAGTGAAGTCAGGTTATTATATAGCAATGTAAAACTTAACGTACACTTTTCACAGTGCTTTCCAGTAAAGCCATCTTTACAGTTACACTGCTGCCAGGACCAATTATCAACACAGTTTCCTCCATTTTGGCAAGAACTTGTAGTACAGGCTCCTTCTAATCTTGGACACCTACACATAAAAAATAGAGAAGTAAAACAATTTAGTATGTGTTTTGGATAAATGTGACAAATGCCCTTTTCAGTTTCTTTATAGGATTTCTAAATTAGGAAAATTTGACTATAGTTTGAACGTACACCGTTATGTACAAATCTATTTTTGTGTTCTATACTTTCAAAGGCTACTAGCTCTAACTTTGAGAAGTTTGTATCTATTATTAAAATTGAAATATAGATTTGATGGGTTAAAATATAACCCCTATCCCATAAGTAAGTGTTTTCTATAGTCACTCTCTAGTAGAGTGTGCATAGCACTTACCTGTCCTGAAACCCCTTTAATCTGAGGACATACACAGTTAGTCCCTGTCTATGGACAGCCTCCAGTATCACAATGTCTTAGTGTTGGAACTAAATAGCACAAACAGATTTATGTGCTACTCAATTCCAGTTACATTCCCAAGATGGTATAATGGAAGCATAATGGCTGGGGAAAGAAAACTCCCTGCCTTTGGAAGGTGGCAGGAGCATTAAGACAGGCCACTTACACCACTAGAGTGCAAATACTTACATATAGAGCTCAGGGCCTAATGCAGGTGTGGCCTGATCATTTATCAGGCAAATAAGGTATCATCATCATCATCATCATCTCCATTTTTTTATATAGCGCCACTAATTTCGCTGCGCTGTACAGAGAACTCACTCATATCAGTCCCTGCCCAATTGGGGCTTACAGTCTAAATTCCCTGACACACAACCACAGACAGGCACACAGACTAGGGTAAATTTTGTTAGCAGCCAATTAACCTACTAGTATGTTTTTGGTATGTGGGAGGAAACCGGAGCACCCGAAGGAAAGCCACGCAAACTCCTCACAGATAAGGCCATGGTCGGGAATTGAACTCATGACCCCATTGCTGTAAGGCAGAAGTGCTAACCACTTAGCCACTGTGCTGCCATCATGGCCAGGGTCATCTATAAAAATGCTGTATGGAATTGTTGCCTGTAATAAGGCTTGCCTGACTAGGAGAAGAGACTTTGGTGATTTTGAAACAGGGGTGATTGCTGGGGTGTGTTTGGCAGGAGCTTCAGTTACCAGCTCCACTTGCTGATGTTTCACAAGCAATGTGAGAAACTATACAGAAAACAACTTCTGTTTCACTATGAGGAGACATTTATTATAATAATAAATGTAGACTTTTATCCAACTTTTAATCTGAGATCATATAGATAATGACTCTACCTCATTGAAAGTTATGTTTATGCTTAAATTTATATTGCACTTTTTTTAACAATATATCCCATTACGAAGCACGAATGTCAATATGTAATATGTGATCAATGTAAGATTATCCTATTGCAACCTGAAAAAAGCTAAAGATTTACAATAAAACATTAAAGAAATACACAACTGTATCATTATGTTATCATATTTCTTGGTCACTGAAACATACCGATCTAGGATTCCTTGTGCTGACAAAGCTTGGCTGGGTTCTAGAGGACGCCCGTTCACTGCAAATTCCATTATACAACCTACAAAGTCATGGCTTTGTACTTGTCTTTTTCTTTGTAGTATTGGTTCCAGGGATCTGATACCTCCTACTGTTATTCTGTTTGGCTGAACATCCAGTGTCCTGTTCCAAGAAAGAAGAATTATTGCAAAGCAAATTACTTTTTTTAAAAGCAATGATGATCATAGCATAAATCACTTTTTTTGTCTAGACTGAACAGGAGATATGTATACTTATAACACACGCTTTAAAATTATTTGCATAATCCTTGATGAAGCTTGATTGTTATGCTTCTGGGCGATTATGTATTGTAATCACAGTATAGTAAGGGTGACGTTGGATAGATGGGAGATCACTACTAATTCAGAAAATAATAATATACAGAAGGGCTCACAGTTATCCTACATTGTATCAGATTCAAATTCAATGGATTCGCACTTTAAGCAGTTAGGGATCTATTTATTAAATGGCGAAAACCCTATATGGGGTGTTTTCTCCAGAAATAAATAGGTGTTTTTGCCAGAGATATAGCTTCAATGGGTCACTGCTGCAATCCATCTTCTGTTATATTAGGATGGCAATAACAGAAGAAAATTATTGAAAAAATTCAATATTCTTATGATAGACTATTTTTCCAATGGGCAATTCTTTTTTTTTTTTTTTTTTTTTTTTAAATATTTGAATCTATTTTTTTACAATTTCATTTTATATTTTATTTTTTTAATTAGAGGTCTTACAGTTCCACTGCTCATGGCTAAACCGGCTGGACGGGTCATGTATGCTCATAGCCCCTCAGACTGGCCCCACAAAGTGTTAAGTTAACCCTTACCGCTCCAGATCAGTATCGCAGTGGCAGCTGAGTATAGCACGGCTGCGTCGTCAAGATTGTTTTGCCAGTATTAATAAATAGATCTCTAAGAGCAGTTACTAAGTTTGCAGAATTTATTTTTAATTTATTGAGTTATCATGAAAAGAAAACTTTAGAGGTCTTTATCATGTAAGGTTGATTCAAGTGCATATTATTTTCTCTGTAAGCATTATATTACAAAGAATCAATGTGTCTTTCCCATCTAAATATTTCATGGTGACTTCTTCACTCTTACATATTATTTGCACTTCAATATACTCCCAATCTACAAGTCATCCTGAAGCAAAAATCCTCTCAATATTATTACTATTTTTCTTTAACTATCTTCATTCACCCCGTAGTCTATATGATGATTGTAACTCCGTGCTCCTTGATGACCTTTGGAATGCTCAAGAATCCATTTGCAACATTATGATACTTAGGAGATGCATTTAGTAAATTTCCAGTGAGTTGGTGTTAATTTATATGTTATATTATGTTTGTTTATTTATTTATACCTGAATTTTTTTTAAACATTGTATAAAATTCAAAAAGAAATTAAAACTATATAAAACAATCGCTTAATATTTGTCCTTCTGTGTTAAACAACGGGACAAAATGTTGTTTTAATGTTTACTAAGTTAGTGATAAAATTGAGTGATAGAATAATTTAAATGTCCCATGGTTAATATCTGGAAGTCTTTTCAGCAAAACACTTACTGACATAGGAGAGATCTTTACAGTTCATTGAAATGAATGAGTAATATAATCACAGATTTTATGGAGTGCGATCTAATAGGAAGTTAGGGCCAGCATGTCTTGAAAATATGTCCTTATTAAAAGTAGCTGTGCCTATAGGGAACATCTTGTGAAATTTAGAAGAATTTACTGTAAAAATGTGACAGTAGGCAGATGACTATTTCACTTAACAACTTAACAGGGAGATCATGTGTTCAAGGCGTGATAAAATATCTATACACTGGGATCTCGTTAAATAATCAATTACATATGTTGTCCCTATTAAATTGCGCGCTGCCATATGGCATTAATGTAAAATAAATTTTTTGAGATTTACCAATCACTGGAAACAGCCGTAGTACTGACGGTGCAAAATCCTGGTTCCTGGTCCTCCGAGCAAGTGTCAACTGTCAGTGACGCCGCCTGCAATAAAGTTTCAGATTCAAGGTTATATAGCTGTACCAATTTTCCAGTCCTGTTGTAAAATATTATACAACAGTATTACCCAATGGAAAGGAATACATGTAAAGTCATTTTCTTTTATATAAGTTATAGATTCCAGTAATACCATCTTCAAGTACTACTTTTCGTTTTACCATTCCACACCACTTGTCACTACCGCATTCTGCATTTTGCCGAATTCATAGTCTATAATTAGAGCTGGAATGACAATGATGTCAATTCAGCTTGCTCAGTGGTTTGTGAATTCTGGATAGAAGAAAAATAATGGATGAATTCTGCACGGAACACTTGAGGCCAAATTCCGCCAGAGAAACGTGAGAACTTAGAAATTCAACAGCCAACATGGTGAGTATCACACAGAATAGTTTTTAAAATGTCACTCATCTACATTATAGATACATAATTGAAATATATATATATATATGCAAAGATGTGGGAGTGCATTTTCTAACCAAAGTTATTTACATCTTGCAAAATTATGTTTGCTAAACAAATTGCTTGCATCAGCAGATACAGATGCAGATTGGAAGCATATCAGACATGCTAATAAACAAATAGAGCCTGAGTCATTCAGGAGAGCAAAGCATAAAAAAGGAGTAACTTTATACCTGGGCAAAACTATGTTGCATTGGAGGGGAGGTAAATTTAAAATGTGGGGACAGATTTGTTGTTGGGGTAGGGCATGTCCTAGATCAACTTTAAATTTCAGTGTAAAAATAAAGCTGTCAAGTATTTGTGTGCTATATGAAAAAACAGACAGTATTTAACATATGTGCAAAATAATAAACTAATTTGCACCCCTTGTTTTATTACATGGTTTGTCCCTGAGAACATTTACTCCTTTTTTGCCCTACTTTCCTTAATGACTCAGGCCCATTGGGTTTAATTTACAATTAGGAGTGAATACAGCTTGAAGGTGCAATATTGCACATTTACAAAACCATGTTGCACTAAGGGGGATGGGGGCAAATTTAAAATGAATGGTCAGATTTAGATTTGGGAGGCATGTCGTAGCTGAAATCACAGTGTCATTAGAGAAAATGTTCAGAAACGTACGAAAGTCCCCAATTTATGTTAAAATCCAGTTAATGTTGCTTAGTTTACTGATAATTTTTGCAGACAGTTGCAACACTGTTTCAACTAATTGAAAAAAACAATTTAGAATCAGATGATGGTCATGCATGTCTAGTTGTTTAGTAACTAGAGAAGAGATGTAAGAGCTCAGACTACTATCTTTACAATCTGAATTGATATATGTCAGATCTCCTGGACAGCAAGATTAAAACAACTTTAATGTAAATGTGTTTTCCACCATCATTCAGCAGACAATTTTCTAACAATAATAATAATTTTCAAGATAATCGGCTAATTTGAGTTAAAAAATATTATGACATGCTCTTTTTCTTTGTATGAAATATCAATAATATTATTTTAAGATTCCATTTATTTCCATCTCTTGAATCTCAGCAAATAAAGTATGATGGTACTTTTATTCATATAACATAAAAATGACATATATGATATTTCATATGAAAGAGATTGTGGCATTTTTTTAATATGTGCAGACATTTTTTTAATATGTGCAGTGTTGTTATATTTCCCAATTCAGATTCTACCTATCCTTTTCTAATCTGCAATATCTCACAAGTGACAACTTAATGCTTTTACCAGTTTCCCACAAACTCCCGTTGCACTTTAGGAAATGACAGATTTGAAATCCTGTGGGTTGAGGACAGACTTATATTGTACAGTTTTACATGTGGAAATCATGGTTCATTCAAAAAAATTATATGTGGCAGAAAAACTGTAATTCAGTTATTCTTGGGTTCCACAAAAAGTCTGCACACGGCGAACAAAAAATTTAATTAAATTTACATACAGGCTCAAAAAATGTCTTTGGCTTGAAAAATTACATATCAAAAAGAGCATCTGTCGCTGTGAATTAACATTTTCTAGTTCAATGGCATAGTAAAATGAACTAAACTACCAAGCTGGCTGCTTGCTCCTTGAATGCATTTTTTTTAGTTGTGTAATGGCTTTTAATCTGTCTTCTCAGTTTTAGCTGGTATTTCCTGTGGTGACATTACTATGCCATATAGGGATGTGACTGATTAAGCAGACATTCTATCAGTTTAAAAAGAAAGATGCACATGTGTTACTTTGGAGAGGAGGACAAAGGTAAATACTGTATTTCCATCAGTTCTGAAGACCCAGCAGCAGCTTATGACCACAGCACAATAATCATAGCACTGTTTCTGTATTAGCTGCAGCCTAAATACATCTGTGCTATGGTCGCTGACCCTTTGCAATTTTAAAAGGCAACTTTTCTATCAGGGGATTTTTCTGGTCTTCTCTCCCATCCCCGTGGAGCTCCATTGCCCAACCACCACCATGTCCGAAAGGTTAAAAAAGTTAAAAAATGTATTCTACTAGTAAATCAAATATTAATTTGTAAATGATTACAGTCATTCAGAAGAAAGACAAGTTATACAATTATTATTATTTTTTTAAATAAAATAAAGAGCAGTTTAATGCCTTTGTAATTCTGCTAGCCTTGTTCTGGGCCTATATGGTATAGCCATAAATTCTGTATCTTGGTCAAGCACACAGTACTAATGATCATTTCTTTAAACTGAGTGCTATTCTCAGTGTCTTTTCTTATTCTGTATAAATATTGACTGAAAGTGAGCATATAAAATGATTGGATTATGATCACTTCCAATGTGCATGCCATACTGAAGTGTATACTACAGTGTTGCCTAACCTGTTGCACTCCAGGTGTTGTGAAACTACAAGTCCCAGCATGCCCTGCCAGCTATAGACTGACTTTCTACTGGCAAAGCATGCTGGGGCTTGTAGTTTCCCAAAACCTGGAGTGCCACAGGTTAGCCAACACTGGTATACTATGACTCTATTAAGTGTTTTATACATAATTTGTTTGTGTATCAATGTACAGAGCTGCATAACATGTTGGGCCTTTATAAATAAAGTATAATAATACAAATTGAGTATAATACACTTTGATGCACTAATCTGAACGAAAAAGTCTGCCAGGTACCGTATTTGCAAGCCAGTGTTTTCACCAATGATTTGTAATGCAATTTTCTTCATGGTCCATTTGATCACATTGCTGTTTGATCAGATTCTGTGCTTCCTGTACTGAATAATAATCCCTACATACTAGTACAATATGATAATGCCATTACAACTGAACACACGAGTCCTGAGAGTTTTGGTACTGGACAAAGGAGTGTATTGAGGTAATAAATTGCCAAGTGTCAGTCACAATAAATAAGCAGTGAAGAGTGTATGAAGCCTATAGTCGACTACACACTAGTTCATTATATTAAGAATTGGAAAATTCCTGAACTACACAGGGAGTGGCGATAATTGTTTTCAATGACCAGATCAGAATGATGAGCCCCAGATGTTCAATGGACACCTGCTTCTCTGAATGATTTCATATCACTGATTTATTAATGAATCCTTCATGTTCAGTGCCCCATAGGCATGTTATCTCAATCACAACATGTCTATATGTACTGCAAGAAAAATATATATGCATTTTACTCTTATCAATTAAAGTCTAAACATTCTAGAATATGAAATAAGAATTTTATACTTATAGATAAACTTGTGATAGAGAGAGTTATTGACTAGCAAGTATAAGTGTAAATATAGGTGTAGGACACAATTCTTATTGCTTAAACCATGCAATCATGTACCTAATCCCCCTAGTGATCTAATCTATTTTCACATGTAAAAACAAATTTTATTTCCTCGGGATGCAAGAGCAATAATAATTTATACCATGTGGTATAGGACTCGATCAGTTGACTAAAACATACAGTGCTAAAGCAAATGTTCCTGAAATCATTGTGACCATTCCTTCTCACTGCCTTAAGGTGGTGCTCACTGTCGTTGTCGTGAGTGTTAGGCACAGGCTCCCTAATCATAATGTCATTCTAATGAATATTTCTGCAAATATGTTATGTTCCTTGTTTCACTATAAACCCTGGCAGCAGGGGAGGGCTTGCAAATTTAGCCCGGGGGCAAGACTCAACAGAGCAGCCTTTTTTAAAAGAAAATAAAATGCAGATGGCCCAGTGACTCAGCCCAAGGTAGCCCACTATGGGACCGGCCTGGGGGGCAGATGCCCTCCAGCGCAGTCTGTCCCTGACTGGCAGTAGCATATGGAGCAGAGAACCGTCCAATCTGCTTTTCATATTATGCAACAAAAAATGATAGATGCTTATGAAAACAAAATCAAAAAAAGATTTGTTAACATTGCTGAACAAGGTTAAATCAACACAATTATCTATACCTAAGAGAAGATTATAAGGCATGTTTAAGTAATTTTGTGCACCAGTAAATGGTGTTATTAATCATAATGATACTAAATTATTCTGATTTACATGACAAATCTAAATATTCCTGATATATTTCATTGCATGGGTTAATGTCCACTGAACACATCACGTTAATATAAGATACTTCTATTAACTTCTGCCTATGGACAGAACTATAAAATGCTACAAACTATAAAAATGAAACAATATTTATTACCATTCCAGCTCTACGCGCAATCACTGTGTGGAAATATCCATCCGAGACTTTCTTCATTGTTGTGAGCTTGTATGTTCCACTGCCAAGATTATAGGAGAACCTCATCCTCTCCTCTACTATCTCCAGTGCAAGAAATTCAGCTGTATCACCAGTCTGGTTGTCGTAATTATACAGCAGCAAAGCATTGGCTTTAATGGTAGAAAATTTTATGTAAATATAATTATTGTTGGGATCCAAACTGGGGAACTCCATGTATGACAGTTCTTCAAATCCATAACTGTTTAATTCACAATGTTTTCCAAAGACACCTACATGAAATGAAGAAAAGAGTGGTATAAAAGAAAAATCCATTGTATTAGGTCTATACATCATCATCATCATCATCATCATCACCATTTATTTATATAGCGCCACTAATTCCGCAGCGCTGTACAGAGAACTCACTCACATCAGTCCCTGCCCCATTGGAGCTTACAGTCTAAATTCCCTAACATACACACAGACAGATATAAACTGTTATGAATTAAAAATATAATTTGTTTAGTAATATTTTTTTTTTGTGGTGCCAGCTTACTAGCCACATGCAAAGCAGAAAATATGTATAACTTATTCCAATATTTTCTATTTTTGTCCCCTTTAATGCACATGGCTGCCTTATTAGAGCTTATGTTTAAACAGCAAGGTCACATACTGCTAAGCAATGCTCTACAGCTAAGCTGCACAACAAGTAAATTATTTTGGAGTGCCCTGGTTGTCAGACGTGCACTAAATTCTATTGGAAATCACCTTTCCTTGGGGTTCTCAAAACATCTGACATTTGGGTACCATCTAAAGGAAGGGTGAGCACCACTGCTCAAGAATCTAGAATCAGCCTTCTTACTGTATGGACTCTATATGCCCTTCTGTCTCCTCACCTGCTCAATCTATGGGATACCAAAGCTCAAATGAGTGAATTGAAACTTTCATTCACAAAAGAAGCTGTTGCTTATCACCATGCTGAGTAAAAGACCAATAAGAATATTGTATAATAAGTATACTGTTATATTATTATAGTATATTATCAATCTAACGTTCACGTCTAATGATATGAATTATGAGTTCTATGTACTGACGTAATGTACAAACTATGTACTAAAATACATAGAGCCCCAGTGCTCCATTTTTGGAGCAGAGCAACAACATATGTAAAATTTAGTTATCACATATAGCGCAGCTTTGTTAAGAAAATGGAGCATAGCTTTACAACCGTCAGTGGTGCTGGCTGAGCTCTGGCCAGGGTGGAGGGAAGAGAGTAGAGTAACACAAGTATTGTAATGATAACAATCATTCCACCTCCAGCCACACCTCCGGTGCACAGCCGCGCAAAGCAAGAAAGAGTGGAAATGTTCCGCTGTTTCCTCCATATTTGCATGATACATAGCCTTATATGAGTCTTGCAGAGTATTCTTCCATGTTCAGAAAATATTTCAATTGCTTGACACAAGTGAACTGTAGCCCATATCATAGTTGTAACCCATAGCAAAGTGATGTTTTAATTGACACTTTTTAGCATTAGAAAATAAAAGCAAATATGTGATTTATTGCAACAAGTAACAGCAATTTCTGCACATTTTATTTGTTCGAAAACTTCTGCAGATGTCCCCCACTGTAAGTGTTCATCAGGACTTTTCACTGGTTAAAATTGTTTGAAACAACAGAAGTCTGTATTGAAATGTGTTTAGATAAAGGAATTTTGCTGAATGTCCTTCTAGCTCTTTCTATTGTTTTCTTTTTGTTTTAATACCATTTTGGGTCTTAATTTGATGATCATGATGAGCTGAAGCGAATAACCATAGGGGTAATTTGGAGGCTAGAATCAGGTAAAGAATACATTTTATGTACAAGTAGAGATGGTCTCACTGTGCAGGTATTTGTTAATGTTATTCTTCCTTTGCATGCAAGTCAAATGTAGCTTCCTGCACTTCATTAATCATTTTGTGTCTCTCATTCCTTCTGGTTTTTTAAGCTTACTTTCACATGAAAACCAATGGAACATTTTCAAGCCAGAAAGTTGAAGCTGCTTCATTTTTCATGTAAACTTGCTGTGCCTGATCTCTTCTTTAACGTATTATCCAAAAAGAAAAAAAAAAATCTGTTTTAATGATGCACAAAAGTTTGGGGAAGTTGGCTTACCTTTTTATACAGCCCCATTAAACCTTAAATCCTGTTCTTATAAATTTTAGTGAAGTGTATCAAATAATCTAGTTAAAATTCTAAAGCAAGGTCATCTGGAAATGTAGAGGTCTGACTTATCTTGAACGGCAATATACATTGCTTTATTTCCTTGTAAATCCTGATGGTATCAGAGTATGGTATGAATGAACAGCCTAGACACTGGAGGTTAACGATGAGCCACTGTAACTATCCCTTTTGTGATGTCATGACCCTATGTTTGCGCAGTTGGTATAAACATGCACAGGTGGTTAGTCTGGCAAGATGTCTATTGAGAGGGGAGTAACTTTTTGCTCCCTATGATGGGAGTACATGGGCAAATTAAGGTCTTTCATGGAAAATGTGGCCACAGTCAAGCTCCTAATTCTGTGTACATAGGCAGGAATGAGGTTTCAGTCTGTGGGAAAATATATTCTAATGGACTTCTAAGAGTGGAGACTGAGCAGTATCCCCAAACAGGTGTTTTTAGTAGTGCAAATGGCCAGTTAGGTATGCTATATAGGAGTGATGCCAATAGGCCATGGACTAGTTGTTCTATATAGTGAGGAATTTAAGCAACTTGCTGTGCCTGCTGAACGAGGCCTCACCTTGGAAAAGAAGCTGAAGAGCATGGCCATGCCTCTTATTGTCAAGTTAAGTACAATTATTTACTAATTATCTCTGATTTATTTATTGCACCCTGGAGTTGATTTTTCCATAATAAACCAGCAGTAAAACTGCAAATTTGTGTCTGATTGTTGAATCAAAAGTCTTGAAAAGCTTTAAAAGAACCTTGAACGTGTGTAGATATCATTCCATACTATTACAAGGAGGTGGTGGTGGTAATAGGGACCTTGGATGACTATTTTCAGTGTGAACTCTTTCTGCATTATTAAGGTGCATTTCATAGTGGAAGCTCATTATTATGTTGACATAACCCAAAGTAAGTAAGCGAGGTTGTAGATTTTATTGTTCACAGTTTTATTTGGTTCCTACTTTTTAAACTAAGGAATACCCATCAGCGGATGTACAAAGAGCAAGTGGCCAGGACACAGTCCCTTACCAGACTCCTAGTCTGTCCTGGACAATCGGGGTGGAGCAAAAGTGAACGCAGAATTACCTGGTTGTAATCTTTATTGGAAACTTTATTCAGACAAAATAAAGAGATACAACGAGTAACAAAAATAGTGACTTTAAAAAATAGAAAGTTAAAAGCATAGGGCTCAATCAGAAAGGTCGTATTTTATATGGTTTGTACTTTTCATCAGTCTACTTGTGTAGTGAAAAGTCACTTCTTGAGTCATGTCCCTACTTCTTGAAAACCTCAATAACATCTTAACTATAACTAATTATCTGTCTGTCTCTACATTCTTCCAAGATGCACTGATCACCAAATTGATAAATAAGGTTGTATCCTCATGGAAAAGCTGGAAGGCACACACCAACACTTATGAGGTAATAGATCTCTGGCTTTCAAAGAGAATGGAAACAAGTGATTTAACGGAGTGCTTCTTCCAAGATGTATGAAGACATAGTTCTAATTATTTAAAGACATCTTTAACTTTCTCGGCTGATTTCTCTCCAAAAGTCGGTCCTATTGGCACATCACAATATTCTGGTTCCAAGTCCATATTATTCAAAATTAAAAATGAGCTGCATTAAAGTTGATACAGAATCTGACTTCATTGTTCATTGTACTTGTGAAGTGCGGACAAATTCTTAAATTGTGTGGAAGAGTTTACCTTTTGTTTAGGATGGGCTTTTAAAACCTGCAGATTTGTAGCTATCTAGCCTTGAAGGAAAATAATTGTTGCCATATATCTATGATGATGATGATGATAAATGTGTACAGTCATTTTGATTATTGTTTTGCTATACTATTCCATTATCCTGCATTGGCAAGGAAAGTTGCAATCTATACAATACTATACAATACTAATACAGTACTAATTGCAACATAGCGAAAAGCTGCAACGTTCAATAGTATTTAACAAAACATCATAGAAATAATGTAATGACTGCTACGCTATGCATTCATCTTATCTTGAGCAAGGATTGGCATGCTTGGTGCAGTACTTGGGCTATTGCTGAGCATCCTGGGTAACAGCCCAACCATCCCATTCACATTTTATAAACATATCTTTTCTTAGTGTTGCTTCCACACTAATTAAATGACTAAATCAAAAGATAATAAAGAGTAAAGAGTAATAAAACTCACCAAAAGGGCAATAACAGTAGTACCCATCCACTCCACTTTGGCAAGATCCCCCATTGAAACATGGATTGCACTCACAGTAATTTATAGCAGATTCACATAGTTTGCCTAAGATTGAAGAAAAAAAATCAATTTGGTATTTATAAAAATAAAATAATAATCAAAACAAAATGAATTACTTTGGAAACTAATAAAAATAACTTTTGAAATATCCACCTGCATATGAACAATCTGAAAATGAAAACACTGAATGTGTGCTAAAGACACATCTTTAGCCAAATTAAATTTACATTTACACATATAAAAATAATTATTACTTAATTAAAATGTACCAATCGAACACAATGAAGACATTCCTCAGCATTAGCCTGTAGATACCAGTTACAAGCTAATTTATAGGCTGATTATGCCTGAATGACATCAGTATTCTCAGTGGTTCCACCCACAAATGGCTGCCTTCACTGTTGTATGTTTCTTGTCCACTTTTAACACTAGGGGGTATATTTACTAAACAGTGGTTTTGCAAAAGTGGATATGTTGCCTATAGCAACCAATCAGATTCTAGCTGTCATTTTGTTGATGGCACTAAATGAATGAAAGCTGGAATCTGATTGGTTGCTATAGGCAACATCTCCACTTTTTCAAACCCGCAGTTTAGTAAATCTAACCCTAAGGTGTTAAATAACTAAGGTTGGAAATATTAATTCTGTATTTTGCCACGCTATTTTGAGCATAGTAGGTTATCTATATTTACAAACGTATTAAGCCACATATTTCTATTCACATAACACCATGAGTAAAAAAACAAACAATCCAAAAAATAAATTTTTAAGATAAATCATATAAGCCTTCACCCTGAGAATTTGATCACTACATGTATTTCTACTCCAGGAACCATGTTTGAGCAGATTTTCATTTTAACGTCCAAGTTATAAGATAATGGCAATTCCACATGTTGAGAAATTTACAGACCATCAAACTGAGTCAGGGAGTGGACAGGGAACGCTTAAAGCAATATGGTTCCGATCTGTCAAATGTGCACAGAGAATTTAAAAGCATCCAAAAATTATGGAATCTCCCAGGCAAAGATTCATATTTTGATTAAAGAATATTTCAGCGACACTGACTGATGCACAAACGTATACAGATAGTGAAAAGCTTTTATGTTGATATATTCTTTGTAGTTCTGGTATATTACAGTACCAGGACAATTTGACCTCTGGCTCACTCTTAGTCAACTCTAACTGTCTGGAAAACTTAGTCATGATGGTTTTCAATTATATGCTTTTTAAACACAGACTATATACTGTACTTGCACTATAAACAAGATGGTTTAGCTATATGCAAGGGCCATAGCAAGCCATGCAACTGGTATTTGCTCGGCAGCAGAGAGGGTCTAGGACAAAGAGGAAAACATGTGCCAAGTCCCACTCAATAGTCAGATTTCACAGCTACTGAGGAAGAAAGGAATGTACATATAGTTCAGCAATGTCAAATAAGTGAGGACAGAAACAGTGCATTGCAGGGTTGTGTATTGTTTTGGCATAAGACAAATCTCAGTAGGTGTGGTAAGTGTAACTTTAGAGCGGGAGCAGAATCGGGTTATGGCGCATGTCTTCTTGAAAATGTTGCTATGGGGTCCTGTAATTTGTAGTAATGTCCTAGCTAAATGCACAGTTCTGTATATCATGCATAATAATGTATTTACAGGTTGTTTATTTTGCTGATGCTCAGTAAATTTCTGCTTTATTCGCTTTATAATTATAAGTTGCAGAATTGGGATCATGTATGCACAATTTCATTTTGACAGCACTGCGGGATGTTTAATCCATAATAATAAAGTCCTACAAATTATTAGCTGGGCAATTGCCCAGGTGTATGAACATAATATAATTGCACAAATTCCAGTTGATGGATTAGTAAATGAAGCTTCATGAAATTATTATGCCAATTATAGTTACATGTGTATAATAACAGCAGTAACTGTGTGTTATTATGGCCTGGTCACCTCCCTGTTGGCTAAATGCAGCTAAAATTGCTTTAAGAGGATATGTGTCAGCTTACAATATATTATTTGCAATCTATAATTCACTTGCTTCCCACCACAGTGACTATTTTTCATCTTGTGAAGCAGTTAGATATTATGGCAATGGCTTCATTCTTGTTGGCTTTATACATTTCTGTACTTCTTCATAGCTGTCTATTGAGAGTAGTGTTTGACCTTTTAAAATTGGCTTACTGGACTGTTCTATGCTGTCCACTAACCTTTATTTCTATCCCATTGGTTTTGTTTAACGAAAAGCTAACTGTATGTTATGTACAGTGACATTCATGTCACTAAGGGGCATATTCAATTACGTTTCCGGTCAGCGGGATCACGCCAGAACGGGCCGCGAAGTTAACCCACGGTACCGCAATAACATGGATTTTCGTTCGTACCCCATAGGGTTGCGTACGAAAATCTGCGTTATTGCGGTACCGTATTACCGGCAATACTGCGCACTTTCCGTGGTAACGCGCGTTACTGTGGACCGGAATCCTATGTAAATATGCCCCTAAGTGTCTACAAATGTGTAACTAACTCTTCTATTAGAGCTCATTATGTTCCTTAATCCCCTCATCTTCTATAAACCCCGTCCTGTTTTGTATTCCTATTTAATAATACTTTATCCAAAAACAACTTGGGGAATAGCGTACCCTAGGCATAACCTGTGGCTCTCCAGGTAAAACTACAAGCCCCAGCATGCTCTTGTGTCATGCAAATATTTGTCCTTCACAGCCTATCCTTTGGCTCTAAATATTGCATGTATGTTTATTAGCATTTATTCTTAGACATATTGTCATTATGTTTTACCTGTGGAACCAGCTTTACAGACACAGTTGAAGCCTCCTGGGAAATTTTGGCATATGCCACCATTTTTGCATGGACTTGAAATACACTCATTGATATCTCTCTCACAAGCAATTCCGGTAAAGCCATCCGGGCAACTGCAGGAAAATCCTCCTACTAGGTTGTGGCAGGATCCGCCATTATGACAAGGGAGAGGCAAACATTCATCAATATCAGTTTCACATAAATTCCCTTCATATCCAGGCATACATTTGCATATGAAAGTCTGAAGTGGGTCATTTGCCACTATAATTACAGGAACACTTTCCAAAACTGTTGCGGTTGGACTCACGGCAAGTCTTCTCATGCAGCTTCCACCATTGTGACACGGATTATGCATACATGAATCATGATCTACTGATTCTATCCATACACCACTTTGCCGAAATAATATTTCCTTGATGCTCTCAAAGAAAGTACCTACACCACTTGGGTTGACATATTGATTGTTACTTCTTTTCACTGCTGTCATGACATAGGTCCTGTTATTCTTTTCAAACACCCCGTAGACTTGTACTGCAGTTCCAAGGCCAGTAAGCTGTGAACTACTTAAACGCAAAAAGTGCAAGTAATTATTGGTTAAAAAGTCTTTAACAGTTGGTATGTTTATACGAAGAAGAATACTGTTATCTATTGTAGCATTGCTGAATCCGGTAAAGAAAACTCGGACGTTATTCGTTACTGCACTGTGTAAACCATCACTACTGTGAACCATAAGGTCAAATGTTCCATCAGTAGATCTTGACTGAGAATGAAGGTCACAACTATCTGTTGGAATGTTAAAGAGACTTGTGACGCCTGATGTAAGAGAGCAGTGGAAGCTATCCAAAACGTCTGGATCTTGAGGTTTCACACTGCCTAAAGAGCCACCAGGAAAGAGGTTTCCAAAATAGTGAACAAAAATTTCAACTGTCCTTGATTCAGATGGGTTATCATTTTGGTCGATAACTTTAACATGTACAATTCCTGTAGATGACATTTGTGGAAATCCAGAGTCTCTTGTCACAACAGATAGAAAAAAATCACTAATTTGTTCCCTATCAATTTCTCTGGTTGTAGTAAGCATTCCTCCAGGGCTCAGACTGAAATAACTGGTAGCTGGTCCAGTACTAAGGAGATAATAATTAAATGGACCTTGATTTGGAGGAAGGTCATAGTCTGTGGATTGTAGTGTCATCACATGAGTCCCTGCTCTATGATTTTCCTTGACTTCTCCTTGAGTGGTAGATAAAGCAGGTCCATTGTCATTAATGTCTTCTAGGGTTACTCTTAAGGTTGCACTTCCTGTTGCAGATGGAGTTCCAGAATCAATAGCTAACACAGTAAAGTTATATATAGGTGTAGTTTCTCTATCTAGTTCAGTGGTAACAGTAACCTGGCCTGTTTGTGGATTAATTGAAAAGGCACCTTTATCATTCCCAGCACCAATAAAGTAGGAAAATCGGCTCCAACTAGGAACTGAATCGGAGTCAAAGGCACTTACAAAGGTGACATGTGTACCTGGAGGTACACCTTCACTGATCTGCACATTATACAATTTTAAGCTAAAGACAGGGGGGTCATTAGCATCAAGAATAGTGATGTTCACATTTACTTCATCAATGTCAGCACCACGAATGCTACCAGTATTTTTAGCTAGGACTTTCAATGAGATTCGTTCTTCCTTTTCTCTGTCTAGAAGACCAGAGACATACAGCTTTCCTGTCTTTCTCTCAATCTGGAAGCCTTTTTTCCTGCTACTGCCAAAGATTAAATAGTGTACTTCCCCATCAACACCCAAGTCACGATCACTTGCAAAAACTTCCCCAACTACAGTTCCTTTAGAGGCAGCCTCAGAAACCTCAAAATAATACATTTTGGATACAAATCGAGGTACATATTCATTTGCACCATCCAGTTGGACAGTAACTGTCACAAAACTGCAGCGTTCTTCATCAGGAACATTAAAAGCTTTCACAGTCAGATGGTAAGACTGTTTTGTTTCATAATCAAGAAAACCTTGAGTGGTGATTACACCCGTGTTTGGGTCAATTACGAAAAGGTCACTATCTGATGATTGTATTGAATATGCTATAACTGCATTAGGGGCAGAGTCTACATCAGATGCATTCAGGCGTATAACTGTTGTGCCACTTGGTGCATTTTCCATGACCCTAGGTAAATATTCTTCTGCTTGAAAAACAGGAGGATTGTCATTGACATCTTTAATATGTACTGTTACAACACAGTAACCTGTTTTAGCTACCCATCCTCCATCAACAGCACTGATGGTTAAGTCATGTTTTTGGCACACTTCATAGTCAAGGTTTTTGGATAAAGATAATGCACCTGTGGAAGTGTTTATAGCAAAGAGACTAGCTTCATTTCCTGCAGTTATATTATACGTGATTACTCCATTCATAGAGGTATCCCTGTCCCTTGCCGATACAGTTCTGATAACTGCTCCCACTGTAAAACTTTCCAAGACAGTTATGCTTATGTGGCTTTGAGAGAATTCTGGTGTATGGTAATTTTCCTCAGTCACAGTAATGTTAACCATTACTTGGGATGACAGTGGAGGATTGCCTTTGTCTTTTGCTGTAACTTTAATCATAAAGTTTTTATGCAAATCCATCATTAAAGATGATACCACACTAATCCAGCCAGATTCTTTGCTTATGTCAAACTTTCCGCCAATGTTCTCAGCTGAAAGAGAATATTCCACTTGTGAATTAAGTCCAAAATCCTTTTCATCAACAGCTGTAACTTTAATTAGTTTTGTGCCAATTTTCGCATTTTTGGCAACAGGGGTAAAGTATTTACTCTGCAAAAATTTCGGAGGATTGTCATTGCTGTCAACGATGTTAATTGATATTGTAGTTTCACTCATGAGAGGGGGGCTACCTCTGTCAGAAGAACTGACAATAAAACTGTGTCTGTTGATATTAATGTTTCCTGATGCACTGGGGTTCTGATACTTTAAGTGTTGTTTATTGAAAATATCCCCTGTAGTAGAATTAATTCGGAAAAATTCAGATTGGGATTTAATAAAATAATATACTTGGCCATTGAGCTCCTCATCTGGGTCAAATGCCAAGACTTGGGTAACCTTAGTTCCAGGCTCAGTTGTTTCTGGAAAGTTTAAATAATACGATGGTTTACTAAATCTTGGTGCATTGTCGTTTACATCTGTCACAAATATGGTCACATCCGTACTTACGGTCCATCCAGAATCGTGAGCAGAGACACGAACAATGTAGCGATCATTATCTTCTCTGTTTATTGGTCTGCTTACTGTAATCACACCAGTACTGGGATTTACATGGAAAGGCAGACTAGTGTCTGCAATGGTGTACCTACTAATTGCATTTGCCCCAGAGTCTTCATCTGAAGTTGTAACTTGTGTAACTACATAACCCAGAGCTGCATTCTCTGGAACTGATGCACTGAATATTTGAGAAAATCGTGGTGCATTGTCATTGTCATCTAAAACATTGATGATAACTTTGACTACTGAGCTCTGGGAAGGAGTCCCTTTGTCCGAAGCTTTGATAGATAAAATATGCTGAGAAACTTTTTCTCGATCCAGTAGCCTTGTGCTTCTAATGTCACCAGTAACTCTATTTATACTAAATAAGTTATCTTTATTCCCGTCAACTATGGCATAGTCCATCTGGCCATTGGAGCCACTGTCCTTGTCCTTAGCATAAACTGTGAGTATTTTGCGTGGCGACAGGTTTTCCATTATTTCGGCAATGAATGGGTCTTGCCTAAATTGTGGCATATTGTCGTTGACATCTAAAATATCTATCTCTAGCTTCTGGTAAGAGGAGAATGGTGGGAAGCCCATGTCTCTAGCTTCAATCCATAGGACATATTTTGAAATGATTTCAAAGTCCAACGGGTTCTTGATGTAAAACTGTCCATTTAGTTCATCAATATGGAATGTATTGCCAAAGTTACCACTGGCAATATAAAAAGATAAGGTTCCGCCTCTTGTTGATGATCCAAAGACTGTTGTCACCAGTGTTCCTACTTCTTCATTCTCAGAATACACAAATATTTTCTCATCAGCTCGTATCTGTGGGAAGTCAGCTTTGTTAGCAAACCTCACAGTCACTGTGGTAGAATCGGATTTGGAATTAAATCCACCATCTTTTACTTGGACAGAAAATGTTAGCTCAGAGGCACCCTCTAACGACTGTGCAGTACTTATAGCACCTCGCAGTGGATCGATGTGAAACTTCTCTGCATGTCGACCTTTTAAAGAAAAATGAAGCTCTGAGTTTGAGCCCATGTCTTCATCCGTTACTGTCACAGCAAACACAAATGAGTCTAAACGGAAAAAAATAAATAAAGACCAATTTAGATAACAAAAAGCAAAAACTAAAAGCAGACATTTTCACATAAAGTGCAAAGAGTATTTCAAAATCAGTACTGTATCTGAATATTCAGTCATCTTGTAGAATAGCGATCAGTTTAATTTATCACAAAATTACACAAACTAGGAAACTTGATTATCAAATGTCATACAATTCTGCAGTTCTTTATGCTAAAGAGTTGGCATTTTCCATAAGTTCATAGTAGCAAATTCTTACAACGGTAATCTTGCACCAGATAGCAATAAATGTACTAGTAATTATATTATATATTGTATCTTAAGAAAAAAGCCACTAGCTCCTAATTGCAGAATAATATTATCCAGCAGTGGCCAATGCTTACCTGAGGCTGTAGGAGATGGTATGTGAGTGACATATGGATGATGTAGGAATCTTGGTGGGTTATCATTTACATCCAGGATATTCACGGTCACACTTGTTGAACTTGACAAGGTAGGTGACCCACCATCAGTAGCCATAATGAGCAATGTATAATTGTCCTTTATCTCCCTGTCTAACAATGAGCTACTGATGATCTGACCAGTGGAGGGATTAATCGTAAACTGAGAATTCCCACCAACCAGACTGTAACTGTATAAAAATACAAGATAAGATATAAACAGTTAATATTTGCACATTAAAACTGGTTTTGTTAAACTAAATAAATGTTGTTTCGGTTTAGCACAGACTATATTATAGAGCTTTCTACTGGCTACAGAGAAGCACCCTTGAGACAGAACATTAAAATGAGTTACTCTGGGGAAACTCATTAAATTGTACGTATTCTGTTAATGAATACTAAGCTGAGATGCAGATTTAATGTTCTATTAACATTGCTTCTGCTTCAAATAAACCTCTACGATCATTTTAAATGACTTTAAAATTACAACTATGGCTATTAAATCCTAGCTCTTAATAATCTGCATCCAAAGTAAATAACCTCCTTTATGAAAAATTAAATACTAAATATAGGTTTCAAATGCATTACATTACAATCAAAAGACCAATTTAATTAGTTTTTTTCTTTTGTGGGAAATGAGCCATTGAATGTATTACAAAAAGTAAATGGCAATTTCAACATATAAGTTTGCATTATTTTTATAATGTATTTTGTCAATTTGCCTCTGAACTGACTTAATCTAGAAAATAAAAATAGAAAGTCTACATATGTAATGCTCCAGCAATATAAAGTGATGGGTCAGTAATGTTCTTACAAGCTTGAAAAAGACTCCCTACATAGCAAGGCCGGCTAGCACAGAAGACTTAATTAATAACTACTAAAAAATTGTTTTGAATTCCCCAAGTACTCAGTAGGTAGCATTTGGCTTGTCAATACAACTTAACATCCTCATTATTCGGCTTGAAGAATATAGTAGTGGCAAATACCTTAAATTATGGTTTGTCACATGAAGGCAAATGGTGTTGACAGCAGGAGGTTGTTTGAAATAGAGGGTAGAAATGAAATGAATAACTTGTAACAGAATGAGACTAGCGGAAGCGTAGGCTACAATGCTTACCGAACAACACCATTCAGGCCAGCATCAGGGTCCGAACAACTGACCAGCAGAACATCTGTGCCAGTGGGTGTGTCTTCTGGGATACTTATAAAATGCTGACTTAAAGCAAACGCAGGTTTGTTGTCATTGACATCATCAATGTTCACTGTAATCGTGCCTGTTCCAGTCAGGGCTGGGGACCCTATAAAACAATAATAATCATAATAATCACCAAAGGAAGTTAAAATACAATGACATTTGTGAGACATCTCAAAAATAGGCAAAAAATTGATTAATGTCTCATTTTGGCAAATGTATTAGTAAATATGAGAAGGATGCAAACACAATTGTAAGCATGTTAGCATGCTGATAAGCATTGTATGTGTGTTTTAATTACTATAAATCAACCTAACTTAAGCTATTTGTTACAGAAATACTTGTAGATATAATTTTTTAAATGGCCTGTTATTGCCAGTGGACCCAGTATGCAAATTAGACAGAGACGGCAGTCATTGGAAGGAAAGATGGTCTATTTGTTTATTACAACAGCCTAATTTTATTAGATGGCTGAGGTTTTCGTGAGTTGCTTATTTATAGTTATAATGCATGTTGTCTGTATCAGAAGTATTCAAAAACACATTTCAAAATGTCAGGAACTAGTTTCACACAATATATATATACCTATGTTGGTACAAATATAGAAGTGCATATTTATGAAACTGCTACAAAGGAAAATGTGCTTTAACCAATATCAACCAATAAGATTAAAATCAAAGTAAATGTCTGTTTGGGTTGCTATGGGTTACAGGACCTTTTTCACAGGCACCATATTTCCTAAAACCCCCCTAGGTACAGATGTTATTGCTTTGCAATATGAAGCACACATTCTATCCTTTTAGAATAAATGTAAATATGACATGCAGCGACATAATGTGTACAATAATGTTGCATTGAACACTCACGGAAGATAATGTGAAAGTAAGCCCTGCTTATAAATAGGATACAAGTGTATTTTAACAGTGTTTCTAAAACACACGCATGCAGAAACATATGGACACTGTAATGGCTATATTTAAAAAAATTGACAACAAATGACGTAAGTAAAATTCCCGAATTAGCACATTTGCTGCAACATAAAACCTATTAGTCTGACTCATTTCACACCACCCTGTTTTCATCACGTAGCCAATGACAGGTTTTGCTGGCAATGACAAGTAATGTTCTTGAGATAAAAAAAAATTGCTGAGTGCTTTTTCTTTAAAAATGAAACGTCCATTGGCAATTTAACATTTGTCAACAGCAATAAAATGTAAGAGGAAAAGAAGCGTGTGATTGCTTCCTGATTTCCACAATTACTTTAAGAGGAAAGGAATGTTCAGTCTGTCACTTTACACAGGTAATAAAATGTTCTTTCACCATGTTTAACAAGTAAATCTTTTTCTGGACAAATTCCCTTTTTTAATTTGTTTTACAAAGCTACAAGTTTGGTAATGTTTACTAAATAGGTTCCTTTTCAAATTCTCATTTAATATGTGTCAATTTATAACAATTTACACAGTGTGCCCCGCTAACTTCCACTAGATGACGGCATCTAGTAAAATATATCACATTTTACTAGAAATTACAAAACATCTAAGGGTAAATGTATCAAAAGGAAAAGTGGAGATATTGCCCAAGACAACCAATCAGATTTGAGCTATCATTTATGGAGTACATTCTGGAGAATGATAGCTAGAATATGATTGGTTCCTGTGGCCAACACCTCCACTTATCCATTTTAAAAGGTTTGATACATTACTCCCTAATGTTCTGTAATGTCCAACTGAATTGAACTATTTCAGAGCCTGTAAGAATGGGTTTACAGTTGATGGAGCAATATGTTCTGAGGAAAAGAAACAAACTGACATAGTGCTACATATCTCTTGTCCACTTCTTATTTTCAACCATTAGACAGTCTGCATTTTGCCTACAAGCAGACGGTGTGAAATATACGAAGAAGACGTCAAGGTCTGCACATTCAATGCTCAACATATTTTAGTCGGGAATTTTGTTGCAATCTTGAAATATTAACAGTGTCAACAGTCTGTCGACAGGAACAGGAGTCTTCAGGCTGGTAAAGTGGCAAAGCTGTACAGCCAATAAACTCTGACATACTACTACAAAGCTGTACAGCCAATCAACTCTGACATACTACTAAAAGGTTTATTTCTATGTGCTTTACTGTACTTATGTAGTTATACAAGGCTCTAGAATCTAATGTTAGTTGAATTGATATGCACAGCAGGAGAACAGTAGTGCAGTGTGATCTAGGGGTCATTCATCTTGTATGAGAACTATTGGTGCTAATCAAAATAATATTTATCTTTCTATCATGGTATCTTCCTCTGTCAGAGGTGCATAGATTCTGGATTTCCAAGAAGGATGTAAAATCCAAAGGTAACTAACATCAAGTTCCACCAATATAATGTGGGGCTTTGTTAAAAAATCCAGGTTAGTCCTTCTGGTCACACTTCCACATTTTTACCTCTTGTTGGTTAAAGACAAGTTCCACCTGTGTAAAAGATTTAAGGGCTAAGCACAGGGGCACTAGATGGACATGTGAGTTCTATGATTCCACATTTTCTTTCCACCCAAACATTTGTATTATATGTATATGTATAATACAAGTTAGACACAATTTTCATCTAAAACAAAGAGGTAACTTGCATCTGAACAAAAGACACATGATGACGCATTTCAAGATGCGGCCACGACTGAACACCTTGTATATACACCTGGGGCTAGATTTACTAAGCTGCAGGTTTGTAAAAGTGGGGATGCTGCCTATAGCAACCAATCAGATTCTAGCTTTCATTTATTTAGTACCTTCCACAAAATGATAGCTAGAATCTGATTGGTTGCTATAGGCAACATCCCCAATTTTTCAAACCCGCAGCTTAGTAAATATACCCCCTGGTCTATACCTGAAATAGACATATGAATATGCATCTGGTTTACAGCCAAGGTTACAAGCCTACAGATAAAGCCTAGAGAATTTAACATGAAAGCATTAGCATATCTGAACGCAGTACCTAAATTGTTCACAAACTAATATTCTAACAAAGTGTCATATACATAACAGTGTAAGAGGCGTGTTACTCATAAACGTGAATGTCACATTTAGCATTTTAAATACCATTGAATACAAATAATTTTTGTTATCTTTTAAAGTGAAATCTTTTTTCCTGCAGCGGTCATAATGCAAATAAATAATTAATGCAAATAAATTTGCAGATATTTAACATAACATAGAATTAACAATAATGCTTTGGATTAGGTCAGTGGGAGGGGTAAAGATGCATTTATTATCAGTTTGTATCTTACACTAGGGGTAGAGCAACCACAACAGATATGTTTCCTGACAGGCCTATCTGCGTCTGCGCCCAGGTCTAAATCGGTGGCATTTACATGAGCATGTCCTTACTGCACTCGGCCTACGCTTGCACGCTCCTTGCTTCCACCAATCCGCTTCTATGAGCGCAAGGAGTCACATGGGCAAGATGCAACTTGCTATGCATGCGGTCTTTTTTGTGCACAGTAATGCAATTTATATTAAACGCTACTCAAGTTGATTTGCATCCAACTCTACATAAGGCTCAGGATGTGTAGCAAACATTATATGGTCTTCTCTGGAAAACATGTAATTGCCTCTGGTTTAAAGTGATTAAATAAAGCTATATATTTGATTGGCTTTATGTACTGTTCCTACAAAAGGGAATCAGTTTTTGTTGAATTGTTGAAAGCTCAAATTCAGAGCAATAAATATTGTACTCTGACATGTGATCTGTGAGCAACAGAGTTATGTTTAAATGAAGTCATGAAGACTACAGAAAAAAGCAAGTTGGTAACTGTTTAACTATGCAGTCTGAGTCTAATACCAATATCATTTTTTGTGGTGAGAGATTCTATTTTTCTTGGTCAGGCTCGTTTCCCAGAATCCTGGATTTCCCTGCAATAGCAGTTACTGCTGGGGACTGGGTTTCTAATCATTCACTAGTGGACCACCAGTAAGCCTTTCCTAAAGCATCCCTTGACAATAATCTGCATGATGAGGAAGAGAGCTTTTGTACACTCTCTTTGTTGTGTTACTATGAAAAGCTAACGTCATACGGTGCCCATTTTAGGACATTGCTACTGCTTGACTTGTTTCTCCATCAGTCTTCCTCCAAAACAACATCCTAGAAAAAGTACCTGTTTCCTGCTCCAAACCCTTTGTCAGCCCTGCTCAAAATATCTCTGCTTCCTTCTCTCAAAATCCAGTCTCCATTCTCTGCTACCAACTTCTCCACAACATGGAACAAGTCATGAACAGTGTCAGTGGTCAATTCTTTCACCCAGAGCAAGAGACAATAGTGCGGTGGCTCAGTGGTTAGCACTTCTGCCTCACAGCGCTGGGGTCATGAGTTCAATTCCTGACCATGGCCTTATCTGTGTGGAGTTTGTATGTTCTCCCCGTGTTTGCGGGGGTTTTCTTTGGGCGCTCTGGTTTCCTCCCTCATTCCAAAAACATACTGGTAGGTTAATTGGCTTCTATCAAAATTGACCCTAATGTCTCTCTCCCTCTCTGTCTGTGTGTATATGTTAGGGAATTTAGACTGTAAGCCCTAATGGGGAAGGGACTGATGTGAATGAGTTCGCTGTACAGCGCTGCGGAATCAGTGGCGCTATATAAATAAATGGTGATGATGATGATGATGTTGTGGCCACTCTTGCATCTAGTACATGCATACCTGGTAAATTGTAGGTTCTATCCACTGGAGCAGGGAACACAGAGCATGGCACCTGTGCTGTGACTCAAACGGTTCAACTAAAATGCCAGTTGCTCGCAAATGCCAACCAGAATAGAGCAGCAAAACAAAGTATGTGAGTGCAGCCACTTATATCTATCTACTAATCTGGCTTCATTGTGTGTGTTCATGGCACTCATTAATTGTCTTGTTATTGTCTAATTTAATCTATCTATGTAGCTATCTATCGTACATATATGTGTTGTGTGATATATGTAATGTATAAGGAATTTCACTCAAAATAGGTGAGCACAACTCACTTTGCACTTTTATTATTTATTTATTTATTTATTATTTGATTTCGAAACAACACATGTTGTTTTGTTTATTTTATTTTTTTCCTTTTGGGGCCATCTGTATGTGCAATCTTGTGTGGAAGGACAATATAATAACAAAATAAAACCAACTATTAGCAAAATGGAGTGACGATTTACTGATTAAGTGAAACAACACATAATTATGTGACAAATTAAATTCTAGCAATTAGCGTGTCTATGATCTTTAGTCAACATGAGCTTTATTCAGCAGATTTTTAATAAGCTTAATTTAATAATTATTCTGATTTCTTTAAAGTAGGACAGATGTGACATATGGTATTTAATGGTTAAACATTTTGCAATGAATCTGATTTAAATTAAGTCGTAAAAATGCTGTCATTGTGAAGTATAATATTCAGGCAATATATTGTGCAGACAATTATGGTTTTCTTGCATATGGACAGCAAATTTGACCTAAAACCTACACAGTAACATATGTGTCTGATAACATCATCATCAATCTTAATTAGTTCCACTTACTGAGGAAATAATCTCTCCAACCGCACATCATTTTATCTCAGAAAATATACAGAATCATCATATAAAACACCTTAATAATTCACAATGTTCTGTAAAACTGTTAAATCCAAATATATTTAGAACACTATTTCATTAATAAGATCTAATTAATAGCACATTGTACTAATTCAATTAGGAAAAGCATCTGCTCTGAGCTACAGCTTAGCAATACAATAGTATACATGAGCCATTAATATTTTGATGCCTTATGCCTCTTAATCACTAACATGTCTGCTAACTCGTTAATGGTCTAAGCTGATCAAGACACATTACAGGAATAATTAGGTGACAGCACCTGCACCTGATGTGGTATATTTTTTGGTTATTTGACTATATAACAGATTTTTCAAGTTTTAATATAATACGATTTTTAAGTTATAGCATTATAATGAAACAGAAATCCAGGACAATAATGTTATGCAAAAATAATGGGAAACAAACACAGTCAAACAGTATAGGTGGCTATTCCCACTAATCCTGATAATCCCGATATATACCAGCACTCTGAATTATAGGAAAAAATATCCATCTCTTATTTTAAGATTTCTAGTGTCATAAACTAGACCTACTTCTTGGGAGACCAGAGATACATTTATGAAAAACAATGTGTGCACAGGAAAGCTGTCCAAAATAAAAGCTCCTGACCCCTGTACAGCCTGTTTTTCTACACATATGCATTAGAAAATGGATAAGATGCATGGAAAGCACCGTGCGTTTTGGACATGTTTTAGTGATGACATTTTATCTTGTCTTCCATGCATTTTTAAGGTGTTGTACTTTTACCAATACAGTACATTGTATTGTTAGTGCGTATTAACGCATGAAAAATAGGTTGTGCCATGTTTTAAAATTGACATAAAAATGTTAGCACTCAATGATGGCCACAAGCCCAGAAGAAAACATTCATTTAATGTGCCTCATCTCTGTCCAGTTTTATATTATTGCTGTGACTGATATTCAATAAGTCAGAGCGGCAAAGCAGTCTGAGTCACATGACCGTGGCAGAGATAGAAATAAGTGAACAAGATATGGAATTCATTGCCAGGGAAGTTCGTGATGGCAGATTCAATAGATATGTTTAAGAAAGGGGTAGACAAATTTTTAGCAGAAAAGGGTATCCAGGGATATGACCGTTAATTAAAATGAAGGATAGTAGTGGATATAGGGTAAAATAGGACTGCAGTATTGAGTTTGGGGGAATTTTCACAATTGAAACAGATTGGCGGTTGCTTACTCTGGATCAATTTCAAATATAAGTGCAGGATCGCAGGAGATCCAAAATAGGTTGAACTTGATGGACTGGTGTCTTTTTTCAACCTCATCAACTATGTATGAACGTGATATTGTGGAAATTAATTGTTAACTAGTGGCTATTAGTTAATTAGTTGTTATTAGCTTTTAACTATTGGTGGGGGATCATTGGTACTCCATGGTGAAGGCAAGTTGGGTGTTTGAGTGGCATGTGGGGCAATTTGTGTCAAGTGCTCAAATGAGGGCACGTTGGGGATGCAGAGGTAGTTTGAGTTTGGGGAGGCTTTTTTTTGCATTTCTAACTTTTTTGGCTTAAATTTGTATTTTTGGGGGTGGTGAGCTGTGTGTTGGGGGGAAGGAGAAAGAAGGAAGCAGAGTAAGAGAGAAGAGGAGGTGTATGTGTAAAACTGTATTTAATACTAAGATTGAGGGTAGTGTACGTCCAATTGAAGGTTAGAAGGCTGCACATGCAGCCATTGATGTGTATAAGGTCGCCCATCACTGGTCCGTGGACACCACACTCTACTAAGAGATACCAAGTTAGTCACATGCTTATAGTGACCAAAATTTGCAGACTCGATAAGCCTAAGGATACTATATACAGTGTTGTATAATAAATATTTGCAATAAGGTATACATATTAATATGAAAATCACTCTAAAGATATTTATATGAAACAGAAAAAAGAAGATGTAGCAAAAAGAATCTTGGAAAATATTTCACTAGTTTCACTAGAAAAAATGAACTAAAATTGGTTCAACTGAGCGTTGTTTGGAAATTAAAGGACGAGCTGTTAGTTTATTTTAACTAATATGTAAACTACTTTCACACCTTAGCACATGGCTTTACTTTCTATTGGTTTGTCTGCCAGTGACTGCATTAAACAATTCTCCCTGAAGCATAGCTGAAAGATTTAAATGTGTCCTGCAAAGGATGATTTGTGTGTGTTCTGAAGACTGTATTCTACTGGGGAAATGACTGAGCGGCTGATGGCAGTGAGACAATAAATAGGATAGACGATGCAGTCGTTCAGAGTACGAAATGTTTCATTAGTGTCCTTACTTAACATTTTCAATCAATCTGTTTGTGAGTTACCACTTTCCTGAGCTCATCCTACATCAATAAAATCATACCCAGATGTTTTCTAGTACAGCACGGGAGGATACCAAATTTCATTTTAAATTGGCAAATTTACTAGAGAAAAATATTTGATACTTTACGTGTGTAAAGTAAGTGTGTTTGTTTTACTTTCCTCAGCTTAAATGTCTTATAATTTATCCAGAGTAGCAATGTAAATAATCTAAAATTACATCCACAAGAAAAAAGTCATCCTTAAAGTCTTATTTCCATCTAATAGTTATATACAATGTGATCCTTGTGATTAATAAATACTACATCTTATATAGTACTAAATGGCATGTTACAGATTACATGCCTCTAAATACACTTGAGATATGGTCCATCCGACCGACATCTATCGTATTATTGTTGTGACAATGTTGAACACAGAAGGCCACAGGGCATTGAGCAGAAAATTAAACGTTTACCAACTGTAATTGGTCTTTGCTGATCAAAAATAAAGATTAAACAAGTATAGTTTTACAAGAAATGCTTTTCATAAACACACAAAATAAAGTAAAACAAATCAAATGATTTGTAATGTTTTTGTTTGCATTTACATGTTGACTCCTATCCATTTTTTTACACATACAGTGATGTTCTTTTAAACCTGGCATACAGGATATTCCTAAACGCTTTTATTAGTAAACTTGTAGTTATTATATGCACCTATGGGAAAGTGATAGCAAAACAGACACTGGGTGCATTGTAAGTATGTGACTATTTCAATGACTCACAAATTACCACTGATGACAAAAGGAAATGAAGAAAATTACTGCAAGTTTCCTCTTTTATAATTGGTTCACCTCCCAGTAATTGGCATAGGATAAAGATGGATCAGTGTTAGGGCCGGATTTACCATAGGGCTAACTAGGCTACAGCCCAGGGGCCTCGAGCATCCAGGGGGCCCTTTTAAGTGCTCAGCAGCAGTACTATTTGGTCGGGGGCGGGGGCGCCCCCGGCCCGATCAATGCTGCTGAGCACTTTCACTGCGGTCCTTCCCCAGCGCGCTGTAGTCTCCTTACTGAGGAGATCTCGTGAGTCTCACTCTCACGAGATCTCCTCAGTAAAGAGCATACAGAGCGCCGGGGAAGGACTGCAATGCCGGGAGAAGGAGGTAAGTGCCTTGGGGGCGGCTCAGATCACGGGGGGGGGGCCCTCACGGGGGAATGGAGGCCCCCTTAGCCCAGGGGCCTCCATTCCCTTAATCCGGCCCTGATCAGTGTATATACCCAGCAAGATTTTACAATTTAACAATTGTGTGTTCATTATCATTGTAAAAAAATATATATGTTATAATTATTTTTATTGGCTTGTCATGCAAACTTTTATGATGGATGCAACTATATAGAACTGTTTCAATGCTTGTAATATTTATATCAAATTATTTGTACAGTGCTATTTATGCAGTATTGAAGAAGTGAATCAATATAGGGACTCCAAGAATGTAACTGAAGTGCATACATACATAGTTTAATGGACTCCTAGATACAGTGTAGAAGACGCAGTAAGGGTGACTTACAAAGAAAGGAGGTTCATTCCTCCCAGCTTTCAGACATTATGCACTCTCTATAGCGCCATGGAACCAGTTATAATGGCATGAATTAGCATAGCAATATGCACTGAGTGCAAGAGAAACACTTTAATCATCAAGGAAAAAATTAAGCATTTTTTCCTTTTCTGACCCATCCTGAAATAGCAATAGTGTTAGGAGGACACTGGCGGTACTTATCCCGCCACTGCCCTTGTTAAAAGACTTCCCTCCCATGCTTTGCATAGGAAAGATTCGCCGGAGGCCTCTGGCAAAGGCTACCGCTGGCCGATTACCCAGGGATAGGCTTCAACAGTCAGGAGGCTTTGTTAAATAAGGAGAACCCCTAAATCCGGTGAAAATGTGAGCTTTTCTCCCCTTGATAAATAGACCCCTTTATTCTACAATTTTATTATCTACTACAAAAACCTTCCAGTCAGTCTAATTCATACTAAATGTTTTACAATATAAAGAGCATGCGGTGTTATCTAGTGACCAGGTGTATGACATTACTGGGGATATGCTGTGATATTATGTAATTGGGTGTATGGTCTGGTCAGAAGGACCAGCAAAGTGGAGACAGAACGGAAAAGGGAGATATATACAGAGATATATATATTGCCAGGCTGATTCAGTTAGGAGCAAATCTAGCTCTAGGTGCAAAATTTGATTTCCAAACAACTCTCAGGGGAACCAATTTTAGTTCATTGTTTTCTAGTGAAACTGGTAAAATATTTTCCAAGATTCTTTTTGCTACATCTTCTTTTTATTGTTTCATATAAATATCTCTAGAATGATTTTCATCTTAATATGTATACCTTATTGCAAATATTTATTGTACAACACTGTATATAGTATCCTTAGGCTTATCGAGTCGGCAAATTTTGGTCACTATAAGCATGAAACCAACTTGGTATCTCTCAGTAGAGTGTGGTGTCCATGGACCAGTGATGGGCGACCTTATACACATCAATGGCTGCATGTGAGGCCCTCTAACCTTCAAAGGGACATACAATACCCTCAATGCACACCACCACTTCTCCTATTACCTTCTTTGTAAAACTATAAAATTATCTTCGCTTACCTGTCCATTACATTTTCCATACCCCCACTTCTAAATTTTAACCTTGACCACTGACAGCAATGATTTATAAATAACATTTGCCACCTCTGATGATCGACTCCCTTAATGTACACAATTAATATTTCACTATTAAAAATAGATTATATGGGACAGGAACACCTGTATTACCTTAGCTGAGCCTTGCCAGCTGGGATAAGTGATGTTTACTCAGTAGTGCTATATAAATAAATAGAAACATATGCATGAATGTCATATATATATATTATCAGTGATAGGTCATTCATATCACGAAAGAAAGAAAGGAAACATTTATATCCATTTCTGCAGCTTCATAGAGATCTTATAGCTATAAATAGCAGCATGTAACTCCACAGGGAATTCTCCAGCCAATGACTATACAATACTCTTAATATTCTCTGTGCATGCTCTAAAACATTGGAGTTCTCATATTTGCATTCTGCTGCAAGTACTGTAAGTTCCAAATGATATTTATGGTTGGACGCAGCTGTGTGTTTTATAGAAAGAAAAGCTCTTGGACTCCACATCCAGTTCTTGTATTGAAACAGTAGACCCTGACTATAAGCAGGTTTCCAGATGTGCAGTTTAATATCCATGCAACCAATAAATAAATGGATGATGATGGGTAGAAGGCAAGTCTTAATAGAAAAATGTTGAAAGAGTTAAAGGTATTAATGAACAAAGCTGCCGTACCGGCACTATTCCTGTCATACAGCCAGAATTTAATATTTACCTATCTTTCTTAGTCTCTTCCAGATGGAATAAAAGAGAAGAATTCTCTCATTGGCTTTCGCACAAAGCAAGGGACAGTTACGCAAAACAGTGATTTACACACTTGCAAGCTGCAACAGACCCGTAAAAATGCTTTCACATAGACGCCTATTGCTTTTCTGGCAAACGTACGAGGTAGAGTGATAGGTAAGTATATGCAATTTGAAGGCTGTCATGGTTGTTGGAGTATTCATATCCCATAGAGATGTAAGCACAGCCCACTCAAGCTAATTTACGCATCAATGAATATCTTGGGACAAAAATCATGACCTGAATCTTTGGCGTTTTTGCTAGGGATAGTGCTACAGAAAATAATTCAAATGAGAAATGTTAGTATGACCAATTATTGTATTGACAATTAATATATTTACTGTACATTTTATGACATTCGTATATTTAAAAAAATGCAGAAAAACATTGATTATAACCCATTGTGTATAATTAGATACTTAGAATGTAAGCGCTCAAATGAGCAGGGTCCTTCATTCCCTTTGTTTTCATGTCGATTTATTTTGTCTGCCTTGTATTTCCCTGTTTTATGTATGTACTGTTTTCCCTACTGTACTGCGCTGCAGAGTACTCTTGCGCCTTAGAAATCCACGATAATAATAATAATAATAATAATAAGGTAGTGTGGATGGACATGTTGCACAAGCTGTAGAAACAAAAGTTTGTGCATTTTTATTTATTGTTATCTATTGTCCATGGTTGTACAAGGATATTATAACCATTACAACACTAACTCATTATTTCTTGTAGGTTAGTGAGACAAGATTAATAAAACATCTTACGCAGGGTTGGTGAAATATAGTAAGCCCGGTAAGCACAGAAGGTGGGTACCACGTAGATCGGGAAGTTCCGTCTGCCCACGACGTGACGTGACCGCTTGCACTCTGAGTCCCTGCTCTGAACAGAGCAAGGATCGGATAAGTGGGGGTATTAGGGAACGGCGCTTCACTCCACATGCGCAAACTCCAGAATTGGGGGGTTGCTGGGGATCTCAGCACCGACCCTAATTATCATCATTGTCGTCTATTTGTTTATATAGCTCCACTAATTCTGCAGCGCTGCACAGAGAACTCACTCACATCGTTAATTTCCTCCAGGTGCTCCAAAAACATACTGGTAGGTTAATTGGCTGCTATTAAATTGCCCTCTCTCTCAGTCTCTGTGTGTGTAAGTTAGGGGATTTAGATTGTAAGCTCCAATGGGGCAGGGACTGATGATCCATTCAGACTTACACATACTTTGTGATCATATGATCACTTTTTTCTGTAGTATTCCTGGACTAGACTTAGAAAAGCATAATAAACATCCCGTTGCATTAAAACTCAGATCAGATATTGAACTTTACTCATCATTATGCTGAATGACTTGCTGCAGTAAGATGTCTAAGTATTTCATTTATTTTCCACTATGACAAACTATTTTTTAGACTTTATTAAAATATTTTGTCAAACTGCACCCATTTTGAGTAGGTCCAAGCCTTCATTTGGGTGTCAAAAGCTTAGCACTGACCTGTAAAAATCAGGCAAGCATAGTATAAACTAACTATGAATCACTGTAACCACAATTCCAACCCCCCGTTTCCTCAAAATAAAGATGGGGAACCCTTGTTTTTATTTTTTTACATGGCGATCACCAAACAAATAAAAAAAAGAAATAAACACATTATAATTATGTAAATAAAGTGGTGTGTATATTTGTACCCCTGGAACCCTCTTTGCTAATCATTCCATACAACGGGGTACTATTCTTGTCATAAGATTGGGAGCTATGCAGAAAGGTATGACAATTTCTCCTTCTCAACTGTTTGCTCAACAATAAATTAAACCACTGGGCATTTAAGTCTTGCACTAGAAAGGTCTGTTAACCATCATATGCATAGGGTATTTAACTTTTCCAAAAATGTTTGGGCTGCCCGTATTATTAAAGCACATTTTATGTATTTCATTCAAAATAGCAAAAAACAAACAAACAAATTGCATTATCATTTTGAAGTGCTGACCTAATAAAAACCTATAGGTAGAATCCTGATTTTTGCTGTTTTAAAAGGCAAATTGATACCAAACCTATAATCAGAAAGTGTTTCTTTGTAGAATTTAGCAAAAAAACACACACACACACACACACACACACAAATTTTAATTATAAAAAATCACATTTTTGGCCGGTTTGTTAGATTTTTGTTACTGCGTCAGCAGTTATAAACAAAACAATGGTATTTTCTGAATATGCAAATTCTTATGAAAAAAAACCAAGGTATAAATTGTGTGGGTACTGCACAAAGGAATGACTCATATCGATGTTGGAATATGATCAGCCCAAAAGATCCAAAACGGGCTCAGCACGGGGGTGGGAAGTGGGGGGATTGGGATTGGGAACAGCCTCAGCAGTGAACGGGTGAACAGCAAAATTGCAAGCGTACTCATTTGTATGTGATTGCAAGAGTAACATTTATCACTTATAGAGAAGGTGGATTAAGGACAGCATGCAGTAATACCCCACAAGAGACAGACGAGACAGAATTGTTTTACATTGTCATACACACAAACGTAAACATTGGTTTGTACAACATTTTATCTCAATAGCCCTGGTACTGATTGAAAGCATGATATATTATTTCTCCTGCAGATCTTGCGATATGCTTCAAGCATAATTATCCTTAGAAAGTTTAAAAACGAAATCTCAGTAGTTTTAGTGTACACACATAAATATCACTGTTATATTAGGTATCACCACAATATACTGGCCTTGAAAAATCACTACAGACTCTGTAAGATCTATTGTTAACCGTCTGGCAGTGACATCACTCATTGGAAACTAAATAACACTGACACACTTCTCAGCATCTTAAATGGCTCAAAAGACATAATACTAACATATTAGTTATTTTAACAAACAACATGTGTTCTGTGTAGCTCTTGTAACTGAATTAAACTATAGCATTTCTATGTATCAGATATCTCATACTTACCTACTTTCTTCAGCTCCCTTCCGGGAGCCAGCCAGTGGAGGGGGGCGTGAAGGGGCGGGGTGGCCGAAATCGCGTCATTTCGGCCCCGCCCCCTGTGACGTCATGACGCAAATTGCGTCATTTGACAGCGGGGGCGGGGCCAAACGCCGCGATTCACCGGGAATCGCGGCGTTTGGGATCTAATTCTGCCCACTTCACTAGGAAGTGGGGCACTTCCTAGTGAAGTGGGCAGAATTCGGGAGATTGCCACACTCGCCCGGGAGTCCGGGAGACTCTCACAAAATGCGGGAGTCTCCCGGACATTCCGGGAGAGTTGGCAAGTATGAGATATCTTTTATCCAAAAGTGTTTTGGTTAAGCCTACCCAGCATTACATTATGTTTCATGATAATTTGGTTACTGGGGCCAGATAGTGGCAAGAGCATATAAACAAACTTAAATTTAAAACTGGAGAACAGCAGAGGTAGAATCATAAGGATGGTGGAAGTAGCAAATGCTACCAGGAACCGATATGGGCCTATATGTTGTCGAGGTTCAAGGCCAGCATGTAAGGTGCAGATAAGAATGGACAGCCATAAGGAGATACAAAAGAGGCAGACAGCAAACAATGGGTCCCATAAAAAGACAGGCACTATGGGTAACACACACCCATGGAAGTAGATGCATTTTGATGTTTGTGTAAGTGGTGATAATATTGGTAGGGTATGTGAGGAGGGCACCTGCTGATATTTCCACCAGGACCCAGGGGCCTTTAGCTATACCACTGGAGAAAAGACTATAAGAGAGGAGAATAGGTTATTATCCCATGTTTGCCTATTTTTCATACCTTGCTGCCAGGAAAAGGTGGGTGGGACATGATGATGCCATACTGGTCATTAAGTGATTGGGGCAAGGTGTATGATGACACTATTTTCGTCACCACGCCCATGCGATGTGTTCATTAAAATGTGCCATTCTCTCCATTATGTGCCTGGGAAAGCTGTATGATTTTTTGATCTGAGCCATCACAGTAAGTCCTGTCCACATTGCAGGCAGGTAAGTTCCCTTCCATATATTGCAGAGTAGACAACTATGGTTTATTGTTGGAGCACCTAAGACATGCAGGACCGCACTGTCAGGGCCGCCATCACGGGGGTATGGCCGGTAAAGCTGTGAGGGGGCCAAGACAGACTAGGGGGCCCGGATAGACAACTTCATCTGTCTGGGCCCCCTGGACTGTCCGGGCCCCTTAGGCTGACCAACTGGTCCCCAGACACAGATTGAAATTGAGCCCTACAGATCCCTAACACCTAGGATCCAGACGTATGTGCATAGCGCATGTTTTTGCAGCTGCGAGACAGGAAGCTGTCTGTTCTACTTCCGGCGTTTGGAACGCACTCGCAGGTAAACCATCTGACTCCTGCTGTGAATGGAGGGATAAGGAGAGGATCGGTAGCTTCAGGAAACATCACCTTGGAGTGGTAATTCCATTTACTCTTTACCACCATTGCTTAATAGGGAACGCAGCTTTCCTTAAGAGATATTTCATAAGAATCTTTTCTGCTCACCATATTATGCTCGCGTTTAGATGTTAATTATTCCCGCATTTAATTTTGGCATGTATGTACTTCTATAAGTGGCAAATCAACACTAGGACTTACTGTTTGTGATTTGCAAACTATCACCTTCATTACCATTTGGAATTGATTCCTCTGAGGACTTTTGCTCTGTTTTGTTTTGGACTTTGATCATTTGCATATCAGTATATACGCCTTTGGACATTTTTATTTTAAGTATTTAGTGCACTGATCATTGTTTAAATACAAGTAATTAATTTTTTAATTATTTGCATGTCTGCAGTTTCCTTCATTTACATTTTGTGAACACCATCCTAATTGCTATTGTTCGTCATCCTTTGTTTCATTATTTAATGTTTTTGGGGTGTTACTTTCTTTACATTTTCTATTACTTTACGTTTATAAATTCACTCATTGCGCCTTGGGAATCTTTATTTTGATTCCCAGGCACTGATAGGCTGGAAGCACGGTGACATCATCACTATGTTGCGCACTTCCAGTCTATAAGTGCCCGGGAGCCACAGCATCGCTTCAAGAACCAGGTAAGTTAATTGGGCATTTATTATGCTAGAAGGGTAGGGGTGGCATTTACTATTATGGGATGGTGAGGTGGAGAGGTGGGGGTCATTTACTGTGATTAGATGTTGAGGTGGAGAGGTGAGGGACATTTACTATGATGGGTTGGTGAGGTGTTGAGGTGGGGACATTTACTATGATAGGATGGTGAGGTGGAGGATATTTATTGTGATGGGATGGTGAGGTGGGGGATATTTACTGTGATGGGTTGGTGAGGTGTTGAGGTGGGGACATTTACTGTGATAGGATGGTGAGGTGGAGGATATTTACTGTGATGGGATGGTGAGGTGGGGGATGTTTACTGTGATGGGTTGGTGAGGTGTTGAGGTGGGGACATTTGCTGTGATGGGTTGGTGAGGTGTTGAGATGGGGACATTTGCTGTGATGGGATGGTGAGGTGAGGGACATATACAGTGATGGGATGGGGAGGTGGGGGAAGAACATTTATTGGGATGGTGAGGGGAGAACAGAGCATTTACTGTGATGCGGAAGTGGGGAGAGACATGTACTGTGATGAGGGAGAGGAGGAATGTACTGTGATGAGGGAGGGGGCATGTACAGCGAAGAGGGAGGGGGAATGTCTGAGGGAGGGGGGGCTGCCAGATTATTTAGTTCTGGGCCCCACAGTTTCTGATGGCAGCCCTGCGCACTGTATTTGATGATCAGGTCAGCAATAAATGTTGAAGCACAAAGGAAAAGGGATATGACTTAAAATTTGATACTAAATTCTAAAAGAGATGAGTACAAATGGTGTGGGATGTAAATGTGTCAAGCAATGGCATTAAGGACAAAAAAAAATGAGCGTTAAGACCGTTAAGAGGAGGGTGTGCAGTAAATACGGCATACCAGGAAAATGAATTAATCCTAGGTAAGCAAATTATATATTCTGTGAATTTTGTGGCAAAAGTGTGGGGGATTGAGTTTATTGAGGTGGCTGCTACTGTGTCTTCTTCAGCAGTCAGGGATGGGAGTTTTTGGAAACAAGGGTATCAAGATTGTATATATATAAACTTTCCTTGAGAAATCTAGCAGTACTGTAACAACAGGCACAATGTTTGTAATTCTACATAAAACAAAGGTTAGATGTAATTAGAAAAAGTGAATTTGGCTATGAAGTTCATAAATGTGATACAATAACCCATAACTGTAAATATATATATATGTATGTATAGATATATATTTATGTATACATACAAATATATTTATGTATATATATATATATATATATATATACATGAATATGTGTAATATATATATATATATATATATATATATATATATATATATATAGTCTTCTAAACTTTGTGCTTGTTTATATACTATTGACAGATCATCCACTTTGTCCAATTTATATTTGCAGTTTCAAGATTTAGACCAAGTCATTTTAACTCCTCCCTAATTTGTGCTTTTAAATTGTTCTATGTGTGCTGAGCTGATAGATGCCAGATATTTGGTATTTGAGGATACTATATTCTTCCCTTTATACATAATGCTGTTACAGATGGAAATTATTATTAATTTAGCTTGTAAAAAGTATAATTTTAAATATATTGCTGAATGTCATTGTTCCTACCTCTTTAGCATTATATTTATTTTACTGGACTATATATGATAAAGTAAAGTTGTAAGATTTAAGGAGTAGCTACCCTGATGCAGACATATATTATTTATGATGTGCACAACGCCAAAGTGCCAGCTCAAAGGGCACACTACCCAATTTAGAAGAACAAATCATCTGGCCATATTGAATACTGCTAAGCACAAATCCGCAACTTTTCAGCCCTTTGCCCTCGATCTAGGCAAAACTGCTCAGTGAGTAAAAACTCTGAATATGATGCATGCCCTCAATATATGCCACATGAGTAACAAATTCCAAATATGTGAGCTATGTTGCCTTTTGACTTAAGTGGTTAAACTCTAGGTACACATAATGAATAAATACAATCTAAGCTATTTCTTAATACAAAACAATATATACCCTCTAACTATAGACAACGGGTTTTGAACTTGTCATCAGGCCTCACTAATAGGTTTGTGAATCTCCTCCCAGGAACATTTCATGTTTTAAACCGTGCCCTGCTGAGGATAGATGTGGAGGGACACTGTTTTATATTAGTAATAAAAGGGACACAGTTATGATCTCTTCTTTTTATGTTTACATCGGAGCGTAGCTTTAGAAATAATTATTGCTTGTGTGTGAACAGATTATATCAAGATGATATTAGTGTCAATAATAAATAATAAGAATTTATAATGCATTTAAAAGCAACCATGAAAAGTACCTGAATCGGTAGCTGTGATCAGTAGGATATATTGCTCTTTCACCTCTCGATCCAGGCTTTTCACAACACTTAGCTGCCCATTAGGTGACAATCTGAAGGCCTCGTCTTTATTGCCAGAAGCCAGTGCATATGTCAATCTGCTGTTAATACCTTGGTCGTCATCTCTTGCTACAACCTAATACAATGAAAACAGAGGTTAAATATTTCACAAACGTATTTCCTTTTTTGTTCAAAGTTGTTTTTGATCTCCTGCAGAATTGGGATTAAATTGACCCACTAACTGACTATATATATCCTAAAAATTGCACTATGAGACTCTGATGTCCCCAAAAGATTTAACCAGGTAAGTCATGTAGAACCTGCTATTGAATCTGTCTATTGGAAAGTATATCTCTCAGAGGATTTAAAATAAATTATAATGAATAATCTTTTTTCTACATATTCCCATTTCTGAGCACTGCTTTGTCCTGAAGTTGTAGCAAGCATCCTACATTTTGTTAGATCCACCACTGACTACTTTATTGTTGGCTGCAAATAATACTGCTGACTTGTAATAACAACACACACTTTCCCGTCTAGCTGCTACAATTAGAATTCCACTTCCTTTTGTGGTCCCAAACCTCTTTGATTTTAAGATCATTTGGGTAGGGCTATATTTACCTTTTGTTTCATGCTATTGTATGTAATTTGTTTATGTCATGATCCTCTCGGTGTAGAGCGCTGTGTAGTGTGTCCGAAGTTTATGGATAAAAGATAATTATAATAATTGTGTTATGTCAATGTCACCACTAGGGGCACTGCTCCACTGAAATCTACAGGTCATAAATAACCTTAAGAAGACCATCAATGTATTAGCTACCACTCATCAATAAATACAAATGAAATAGAAATTGGTATGTATTGAAAAAAAGATACATGTTCATGTGTTTTACAGAACATTTATTAAAAAAATTATAATCAGAATGAATAAATAGTGAGTAAATTACCCAGTGCAGTACCTGTCCATGTATGTTGTATGTTATAAAGACTTCTGACATATTCAAATAGTTAATAATGTTGAAGTTTGCACTGGGATTTGGATGAATGATTACTGAGTTACACTTACCTGAAGAACAATTTTTGGCAATGTCTCCAGATTTTCAGGAACATTAACTGAATAGGGGGACAATTCAAATTTAGGAACTACATCATTAACATCAGACAGAAGAATGCTGACTGTCGCTGTGTCAGTCCGTGGGCTGCTTCCACGGTCCGATGACTGGACGACCAGTGAGTATGAAGACTTCTTCTCTCGATCCAAAGGTTTGGCAATTGATATTACTCCAGTGACAGAATCAATCCTAAATTCACTTCTTGGATTTCCATCTGTAATAGTATAACGAACCATACCATTTATCCCTTCATCTGCATCTGCTGAAACCACCTGAATGAGGTCTGTTCCAGTTAGGGTGTTTTCACTAATCTCCACTTTATAGAGACTTTGTGAAAAGCGAGGACTGTTGTCATTGACATCAAGCACTATAACCATGACATCCATTGCAGAAGAAAGTGATGGTTCTCCTTTATCAGTAGCTATAATTGTTAGGGTATAGTTGGAAACATCTTCTCGATCTAGCTCCCCTGTCAGACGCACCTCACCATCAATATTTCCAATACTGAATTTGTTCCCCAAGGAACTAAGCAATGAATACTGGACATAACAATTTGGACCACTGTCTGGGTCTGTGGCTTGTGCTCGGAATACAGTAGTGTCTGTGGGTGTATTCTCTTCGACATAAGTCAGCTTTGGAGAGATGAAGCTTGGTGGGTTGTCATTGACATCCAGCAAAATTATGGACACTTCCACCATGCTTGTGTATCTATATGCTGGAGGAGGAGTCATGTCATGAACTTGAACCATTAGACTATAGAAGGATTGGCTTTCCCGATCCAAAGTCTTAATAATACTTAAGGCTCCATCTTTGTTAATCTGAAATTGACCCATACTGTCTCCAGAGGATATACTATAATGCAACTTAGAGTTCAACCCTGAAAGTAAATGAAAAAACATGATTATTGTTTAAATCTTGCTATGTCATGGACTTCAGTGGTATAAAGCACGATGTTAAGATATTAAAGACACACTAGCCATAAAAATGTATTTAATTAATTATTCCAAACAAGAGGGTTTGTATGGTATCTCTTGGAACAGGCTAAGAACAAAGTTGTGTCCATCATCTCTTTCCCTGCCTATTTTATTTTCGTGTTTGCCTTGGCCTTCCCACATCCCCACTAACATTATGTTACATCCCTAATTATGTGAGAAACCTTTCCTGCTGATAAGCCATATACCAATCTGTTATCTTGTGAAAGATTATCACACATGGATAAACCTGAAAAAAGGTCTTTGGTAGGACATAAAGGGATTATGGGACAGATACAAAAATGATGGCTAAAAGTATTATTAAATGACCATTTTTATGTTTACACTAGACGAATACAAGAGAACAAAGGATATATTAAAACAGGGTTAGTGTGCAATAAAGGCAAAATAACATGTTTGAAAAATATCCATACTATATATGTATTTATTCCGGTTTGATTGTCTCATTCAATAACACATTTTCACATTGATCTGTTGCACGTGAATGTATAGAGAAGCTCTGTTCTTGCTTACAAGTAATTATGACAATTGTGTTTTAGTAGAGCGTTACTGTGTAGATAAATAACCAAGCACAGTCCTGTAATACGAAATGTGCTCATTCTATAGAGTCACTCCTTTCTGAATTCCTCATGGTCAGGAAACAGTTATCTGCATGGACCCAGCTTCAAAGACCAAATGCTTGGTTAAAATTAATATTGTATTTTGTTAAGCCATGCCATTATTATTGTTAATAATTCATTAATTTGTATATTATTATCATTATTATTAATAATTATAATAATAATAATAATAATAATAATAATAATAATAATATTATTTGCACAAGTACTGAATTTCATAAGTAACATTTTAATTAGGTGAATCAATAGTTTGATTGCTACTTATGTAAAGATTTTTATCAGTAAAAAGCAGAACAAAGGGCAATACTAGTGGAGACACCTCTGATATTATTGGACCATTATGATGCAGAGCATGTAGAGCCCCATAACTAATGAGGCTTGTGGACAGAAATCAGTAATCTCATCTCAGGGAAAGAAAGAATCTACAGACTTGTAAATTCACATGATAGCAATGAAATAACTGAAGTAACTGAAATAATAAGATCCTTCAGAAAACTGGTGGACCACTAGACGGATTCAGTTAATAAACATAATCAGTTTTGAACTAAGTCACTGAAGGCAAGATTATACAAAGAAGCTTTATGATTTACCAAAGCTACCAGCTATAGATAGGGGATTAATTAAGTTAATTGTTCTGGAGGCTTGTCTCTCTTAATACAATACAAACATATGTATTTACTCATTAGCGTGAGTTAATAGATTAAATCCCACCCCAAAAATTGGATGATGCTGGATATATTAATTAACAGTAGCTTACATCCTGTTCTATATAGGAATATGCAGTGTACATAAATATTTTATTAACTCAGCAGAAAAAAGCTGTAAACTATATCAAACACTAACCCCTATTCAAAAACATTCATGTTTTTTTAATGAGTGTTTTTAAAGCACTCTCCCAAGCCAAACCATACAATATGAAATCTGCATAAAACAGACACAAACACACACAAAGACACAAACACACAAAAGAAGAGGAGTGGAGGTAATATTACTACTGCACAGAACCTAATGTCTGAGGCTGAGAAAGAGTATGATAAGGCATGGTAGAGAATTCCATAGGTGGTTCAGGGGACACAGGAGAAGCTGGAGTGATAGGTGGTTGTCAGTGAGGAGGCAAGGTGCAAATCAGAGGCAGATTTAAGAGGGAATGTGTTCCTTTGATTTAAAATTAAATTCAAATTGTATTTAAATTAACTTCAAAAAGTATACCAAACTAGTATAACACATACAATAGTTATTGCTATTGCACTGTTAACAGATGATAAAGGAATTGTTGGGCAAAATTAAAGAAGTCATAAGGTTATGTATTGTAAAAATTGTGTTTGGCCTAGACTTCTTAGGCTAGTTTCATTGTATAATTTCAGGGTAGGAAAAATGCAAATATAATGTGCTTCTAAACATTACCATAACACACCTATATTAATTCATTTTATCACAATCTTACATATCTATCATGATGTTTCTGTAAGCTTTAGTTGTAACGTGCTTAGCTGTAGGTGGTATGTGTGTGAACTCCAATACACGTGTCCTCCACCTTGCAGACCTAGAAATAATAGTACTACTTAACCGTTCATAACTGTGGAACGTCAAGACTACAAACACAGTTTTTGATTACCCCTTCTATACTCATTTGTTATACTAAGTTTTCTCTTTATTTTTATGTAATATTTACAATTAGTTTGTATGTTCTCCCCATGCTTGCTTGGGTTTCCTTCGGGGGCTCCGGTTTCCTCCCACATTCCAAACACATACTGTTAGGTTCATTAGAATGCAGATAACCTCCTTGGCGCTGTTAGCTGCCTAAAGGAGAAAGGTAAAGGTGACCCCCTGTACCTTAATAGGAAGAAGAGAATGTAGTAAACCTCCTTGGCGCTGTTAGGTTAATTGGCTGCTGACAAAATGAACCCTAGTTTGTGTGCCTGTGTATGCATGCGTGTGCGTGAATTTAGTCTGTAAGCTCCTACAAATCATTATCTCTTTTTCAAAAGTTCTCTGGTTGGCGAACAAAAATGGCTGCCAGACTCATATAGTCTGCAACACATACAGAAGCTTACAGCTCTCAGCATGTCATGTGATTGAGAAGGGGTAAGTAGGAAGATGTCACAGTGCATGCAGAGTTCAGATTGGCATTCCAAAGTCTCTCTGCTCACTACATTATGTGCCACGTGATTGTGGTTGTCATGGTAGTCCAGAAACATAAATCATTAATAGCAGCCTAAAGAGAAAAAAAAATGGAGTGGAAACAGCAAATACTGCATACCCGCCAACTTTTATAACCTCCCCTCCGAAGCTCCCAGAGGTGGGTTGGTGGCAAGTGCATGAGGGGGTGTAGTGATGTCATTGCTTTCATTTCTTTTTCCACTTCTAACCTTTCTAAATATCCTCCTCTGTCTTCACCTCTCTATAAACAAATTTTTCTTAACTAGTTTTCTTTTCCAGCTTACCTGCATCTATTCCATTGTACAGTCATTGCCAAAAGTTTTGAGAATGACACAAATATTATTTTTCACAAAGTCTGCTGCCTCGGTTTTTATGATGGCAATTGCATGTACTCCAGAATGTCATGAAGAGTAATCAGATGAATTGCAATTAATTTCAAAGTCCCACTTTGCCATGACAATGAACTTTATCCCCAAAACAACATTTCCACTGCATTTCAGCCCTGCCACAAAAGGACCAGCTGACATCAGGTCAGTGATTCTCTTGTTAACACAGGTGAGAGTGTTGACGAGGACAAGGCTGGAGATCACTCTGTCATGCTGATTGAGTTAGAATAATAGACTGGAAGCTTTAAAAGGAGAGTGGTGCTTGAAATCATTGTTCTTCCTCTGTTAACCATGGTTATTTGCAAGGAAACACGTGAAGTCATCATTGCTCTGCACACAAATGGCTTCACAGGCAAGGATATTGCTGCTAGTAAGAATACACCTAAATCAACCATTTACCAGATCATCAAAAACTTCAAAGAGAGAGGTTCAATAGTTGTGAAGAAGGCTTCAGGGCGCCCAAGAACGTCAAGCAAGCGCCAAGACCATCTCCTAAAGTTGATTCAGCTGTGGGATTTTGGCACCACCAATGCAGAGCTTGCTCAGGATTGGCAGCAGGCAGGTGTGAGTACATCTGCATGCACAGAGAGGCAAAGACTTTTGGAGGATGGACTGGTGTCAAGAAGGTCAGCAAAGAAGCCATTTCTCTGCAAGAAAAACATCAGGGACAGACTCATATTCTGCAAAAGGTACAGGGATTGGACTGCTGAAGACAGGGGTAAAGTCATTTTCTCTGATGAATCCCCTTTCAGATTGTTTGAGGCATCTGGAAAAATGCTTGTCCAGAGAAGGAAAGGTGAGCGCTACCATCAGTCCTGAGTCATGCCAACAGTAAAGCATCCTGAAACCATTCATGTGTGGGGTTGCTTCTCAGCCAAGGGAGTGGGCTCACTCACAATTTTGCCTAAGATCCCAGCCATGAACAAAGAATAGTACCAAAACATCCTCCAAGAGCAACTCCCAACCATCCAAGAACAGTTTGGTGATGAACAATGCCTTTTCCAACATGATGGAGCACCTTGTCGTAAGACAAAATTGATATCTAAGTGGCTTGGGAAACAAAACATAAAAATTTTGGGTTCATAGCCAGGAAACTCCCCAGACCTTAATCCCATTGAGAACTTGTGGTCAATCCTCAAGAGGCGGGTGGACAAACAAAAACCCACAAATTCTGACAAACGCCAAGCATTGATTAGGCAAGAATCGACGGCCATCAATCAGTATGTGGCCCAGAAGTTGATTGACAGCATACCAGGGCGAATTGCAGAGGTCTTCAAAAAGAAGGGTCAACACTGCAAATATTGACTCTTTGCATAAACTTAATGTAATTGTCAATAAAACCCTTTGACACTTATGAAATGGTTGTCATTTTATTTCCGTATACCATAGCAACATCTGACAAAAAGGTCTAAAAACACTGAAGCAGCAAACTTTGTGAAAACCAATACTTGTGTCATTCTCAAAACTTTTGGCCATGACTGTACTAGCTTTACTTAGACATTTTTCTGCAACACTAATAGTATCACATTTTTCATGACCTCTAACAGCCTTCACCTCCACTACTCTACCCCTCATTCTCGTCGACAAGGATGTGAACCCTACGCTCTGATGAAACACTACTCCAGGAACTATACAGGGAATCTAGAAACTCCATACAGTGCTCTGTGTATATAAGTGTTAGTGTAAGCAAGACTGGCGCTTACTAAGTATGACATTCATATCACACATTAAAAAAGGAATTAATAAACAAGACCTATATGGCGATAGGTGACAGCTAAAAAAGATCCCCAAAAGTTTCACAAATGTTTGCAAAGCATTCTTGAATTTTTTTGTAAAAAATATATGTTTCAAGAGAAAATCTTTCGATAAGCAGTCATTTAAATGCCTCTACATGAATACTAATATATGCAATTTAAATCCTGCCTTGAAAAAACATATTCCTAGAAATGTAGGGAATGAATTGAAATATAGAGAAACAGATTAATGTGACCACAGATTTGTAAAGCCTCAGCAGACACTCTAAGTCGCTGTGAGGATTTTTCTTTGAATGGATTTGGAATAGTGTCATTGTTGTAAATATTCATGATTGGTGTATGTGGAAACTTCCTGAACTGCAGACAGTTCCTTTGTGCAGATTCCTGCGAAGATTAATCATGGTCTGCCATAAATGGAAAGGGTGTAGTGCTAAATGTGGACGGACAATGTGCAGGAAGCTACTATGATAACAGCATAAACAATATTACACGGTATTAATACTGAAGATACATATTCTAGTTTAAGAGATAACAGAAATAACACACAAAAGTATCAAAGGTAGAAGTACATGACCTGATGATAGCATATGGAGATTCAATTGAGGTAGATTACTGTACTCAAATATATTAATCAACTGCCACTCACTGGTAGATTATAAAGTGAGTTGTAGAACCTTAGATACATTGCTTTATTATCCACATGTCTTCCAAATTCAAGGAACAAACTAGAGGTCAGCTCACAAGGCTGCACATGCAAAAGCAATGTAATTATAGGATTAAAAGGACACTGTCATAGATCATGTATAGTATTATATACAGTATACAATGTATGAGGAGATTGGTGCTTATAATACAATAGATGGGCAACAGGCGGCTTGTGGTCCTTCCCCTTCCAGCTGCTCTGAATCTTATACTGTGCTTAATAGACAAAGAATAGCAGAACCGGGGCAGACAACGTCCGCATCACATGACCTCCTCTGCAGATGCGACTCTCCGCCTATTTCAAGTTGCCTATCACTGCTATAGATAAAAATATCTATATACATTGATCTCCTTACATAGTGCATAGTGTATAATACAGCATAACTCCCTACTGCATAGGTCCAAAAATGTCTGTGCTCGGCAGCGGGACAGGGAGTGCGACCATGACGCAAAGGGGACATGACTATGGTGCCCTGTAAAGCACCATTATATACCTCTCTTCCCCCGACATTCCCACCCGCGGGAAAAACATGTCCCCGGGTGGGATAGAGACATAAAATCGGGACTGTCCCACTGAAATCAGGACAGTTGGGAGGTATGCAACTATCCCTGTTTACGTGGGACAGCCCTGATCAGGGCAGCTTTATACCGACCTGGACAGAGGGTTGGGAGCTGTGTCCCATTAACTGCTGCTCTGCATAGCAAAACAGAGGTGAACGGGTGCTTCCAAGCAGGTGAGCATGTCAGAGAGTGGGTGCTAAGGGAAGGGGGCTGGGGGCAGTTCAGCATGTCAAAAGCTATGGACACACCACTATGATGAATGCATATTCCCCAAAGATGCTACTCATGTGTGCACCATTGGGAGGTATAATACAGGATTGATAAGTAATACTTTAGATAATTTATAGTAAAATGTATTAATACTATATTATATATATACTGTGCACAGTATGAGGACAACTTTATACTTGTAAAGCCTCTGTTTAAAATCTAAATGTAATTTATACAAATTATGGCCATTTAAAACTGTACTCCTGCAAAACACAAAAACACTATTTAGCATATGAGCGGTAGAAAGGGTTGTGCACCGAAGTACCTTAAATACCTTCCACAGCTTTCCCCTTTAAATGCTTTGGAGAATGCCATAGAGAAGTGGTTCCCAAACTGTGTGCCGTGGCTCCCTGGGGTGCCGCGGCAATCTCACAAGGGTGCCTCGGCCAGGGCTGCTTGTAAGCAAGGCGGGGGACTTCTTGGTAAATATTTTGGCTTAGTGGTGCCTTGAAAAAATGATGGAGACCCTAAGGGTGCCTCGAACTGAGAAAGTTTGAGATCCACTGCCATAGAGTACTAGTTTCAAACTAATCAGTTGCTTCCTTCTATGGCACTGAACGCTCCCCTCTCTTCATAGATCTCCCAGCCAAAAGCTGTTGAATCCTATGGGAGGCGTTTACTTTGGTGTACAGCCCATTTAATGAAGCATTGCACTCCAACAATTATTTGAACACTAAGGGACTGTTGCAATAGTCTATGACAGGTGTTTAATTTTAATTTGGCTGTGCGAGCACTGTATCAGTTTTCATTAGTTTTATGAAATGCAAATATGAAGAGAAAAGAGCAATATAACATATGTTAAAATATTTTAATGAAAATTTATATAGGAACAAAACAGGATTATACTTTTATTAGAAATAGGGTATATTTTCACTTTAAAACTTAGCTCAAACTCTAACACTTATTATTACTGCAAATTTGCTTGGGTCCCCAATAGATAGATTCAGAATATTACTTATTACTACCCAACTATGTCTGGGTAATACAAGATTATTTAAATGAGAATACAATAGCCACATGTTTTACAGTGTCAATAACAAATGGTAATATATGAAGACAAAACATAATAATAATAATAATAATAATAATAATAATAATAATAAAACAAAAAAATGCAATATATTCACGTGAAATACAGATATCCATATTTACCAATTATTATTTAATATTGAAACACAATATACAGTATAGTTTAATGTCCTTAGGAATAGCAGTAATTGTGTTTCTAATTTTTAGATAACATTTGCCAGAAAAATTAGAAGCCTGACTCAGTATTTACTGTATAATCCTAATTAAAGTGGATTATATCTAAATAAATATTCATGCTAGCTACAATACTTATCGTATATCTGAAATAAACAAGTAAAGTTGTCTATGCAAACATTCTTCATAATATTTATACAGTCATACTGTTTGCAATGCTAGCAAATTGCCTGTCTGTCAAATAAATTGATTCACTCAACCTCAAGCCAGCTGTCTAACAGACGATTCTCATGACTTAAAAATTCTAAAGTTCTGCTTTCTTACACATTGAGGCTTACAATATGTTCAGAACACTAACCTATCAATGGTCTCGACACAAGACAAGCTTGTCACCTTTGGAGAGGACTGCTACATGACTGGCTCTGTCCCGCCCAGGGACATGTTTGTCCCACAGGTGGAAATGTTGGGGCAAGGGAGATAGCTAATGGAGAGCCTAGCTGGTTACAGCGCTAGGCAGCCCTCTGGGAGCATAGCCACGCCCCATTGTGACTTGACCCTGCCGCCATCTAGATGTGACCACGCCCCCTTTCCTCCTCCCAGGGTCTTGCCTGTTCGCAGGCATGCATCACAGGTAGCAATGTGTTAAAACAGCAAAGTTTCATATTTCTTTTGCCAACGGTGACTGAAAAAGCAGCCTATATACTTAATCAGCCAATAGACATCAGGAGGGTATGTATCTCCTGAACAAAAGGGGACACAGGCATGGCCGCTGTTCTGACACCTGAGAGGAAGGGTGTTTACAAGTAACACCTCTATACAGCCAATGTGATATATAGTATGTACTAAATGTTTTTTAAAGATTTGTAGAGTTCTGAAGTGCTCAATATACTTATGGGCCTATAGTGCCAGCAAGAGGAGTGCTGTCACCGCTGATACCCTTTGATATATTGGACAAATCTAAAAATAAGACTATCTCTGGTGAAAACAGCCATTTTGACCTGAGACTTATGACTGCATTATAAATAGACCAGTTAATATCAATATAATTCTGGCTTAAAAAAAAATGGAAATGAAAAAAGAGTGAAAACTGTTGTGACAACCAGGCTTAAAATAGCAAATAAAGATCTCCACCCAAAACGAAAAAACGTTTATTGGATTAAGTTCAATGAGTTAAAATATAAAACAGGAATCGTTATAATTATTGAGTATGCGCTGTTTGCCTCATCTGCCAGGACCGACAAACCCTTTAATAATTTAACCATTCATCTGTTTAAAACAGGCTTAACGGGGGTTGATGCCCTCCACCGCAAACGTTAGAAGTTATAGAACATGCACAAGTGTAAAATGCTAGAAAAAAATGTATCCGCTCCTAGTGTATAATTTAATATTTATATGCTTTAATGAAAATTAAAATCCATATTGTACAGTTCTGGAAAAAATATTTTACTTTATCATAAATAAAAAAAAATGTATTGCCACCTTCAATTGAGTAATGTTTTAAATTAATTATAATATATATTGACATATTGGATTTTAAAAGGCCACACAATCGCAAAAGTGCTTGGCTGAGGGACAAGCCGAACACCTTGTTTTTCTAGACCTGATTTAATAAAAGTAATAACTAAATTGTCTGGAAATGAAACCATCAGAAAACAAGCCATACCTTCATCTGCATCCGTCACATTGAAGGTGAGAATTGTTGATCCATAAGGTAAATTCTCCATTACAGAGGTGCTATAGGAGCTCATACTGAAGACGGGAGGATTGTCATTGATATCCAAGATATTGAAATAGACTCTCACACATGAGGACTGTCCTCCACCATCCCCTGCGCACACCGTGAGAATGTAATACTGTTGTATTTCATAATCTAGTGCACGTGTTAAGTTAAATACTCCAGTCACAGGGTTCAAAAAGAATATGCCATCTTCATCATCATCGATAACAGCGTATGTGATCTCTCCGTTGACACCAGAGTCATCGTCCATGGCCAATATTGCAGCTACAATGGAACCTAATAATAATAAGGAAATAATTTATAATAATACTATTGGGCATATCAATGGAAATATGGCACAAAGTAAGAATTTGCCGGTTTGCAGATAAGATGTAATAGAACATAAGTTTAGCTAGCAAATATGTGTACAAACATAATATATTCCAATGAGATCGTCCAAGTAACTGTACTAAAGTGACCAAATAATCAGAGAGGATGCCTTTTGTGTTGTCTGTCAGCTTTGATTTTCATGAATCATTCCATAGAAAGAAAGGGAAGATAAAGAAAAAGTTTTATAGTTAACAAACTTAGCCAATCAGCATGACTCGTCTCTCGTGCCGTTGAAGTGTTGGGTCGTGCTGCATTAGCTGCACCATTGGTGATAGGTTTCTCCATTCTACGCATTGATTATTTCAAAAGTTGCAGCATTGTTGCCCTTCTATAACGTGAAGCTTTTGCAACATGTTGTTGAAAGATTTACTACCAAGGAATTGCTAAAATGTGTTCTAGTGTGTACTGTACGTTTTCACATCCATACTGCTTCATGCATGTTCTAAAAAGCTTATGAGTACAATATGTGCATTTCTCCATGAGATCAATGATCCATACATGAACATCTGTCTCCCTTCAATACACCTGGATAGAAGTAAAAAGAGGCGAATGTGCACATGGCCTAGTGACACACATTAGCTTCTTATACTAACATAAAGCGCAGCTGAATTAATTATTACTTAGAGAAATGTGTTTTACCTGGCATGGTGTCTTCCGCAATGTCGAATGAGTAGACGGCTCTGGTGAACTTAGGTATGTGATCATTGACGTCACTTATTGTAATGTTTATTCTCATGTCTGAGGACTGAAGACCGTCATCTGCCCTGACCAGCAAGGAATACTTGGAGCGTCTCTCTCTGTCCAAACGTTTGGTAGCAATCAGATCTCCCGACTCCGGGTCAATACGGAAGCTATCATCCGCACCACTGATGATAGTGTACGTTACAAGTGCGTTAGCACCCTAAAAAAAATAATGAAAACATCAAAATGTTCTTCCTTAAAAAAAGGCAACAACTCAATAAAATAGGCGCAGATATTGCTTTTATGGAACTTATTACAAAGACCATGAAATGGGATTGTACTTTTTGGGATTGTAGAAAATAGAATTTTTTAAAAAAAAACAACTTTATTTTAAAAAAAGGAAAAAATTATATATTTTTACTAATAAAGCATTTTCTTGTGGTGACCCCCCCCCCCCCACACACACAACCAGTCATATCCTTATTAAACAGTCTTCCCCATGTGTTCCCCTTAATTAAAGTTCGTTGTAGGCCCCCAGGTGAAGGCTATCCCACAGCAATAGCCATCAATAGCATTCACCGGCCCAGTTTTTCTGTGTTGATAAATAGGCCCCTTTAATTTATAAAGACCGACTTCCATTAGTGTCCTTTAAAAACATACCTATTATTTACTTACTTTTACTAGACTATATTACGCATCATTGTACAATGGAATAAAAGAACAGCACTGAGAATTATAGAACGCACTGTTTGGGCAATGTAATGTTATTACTTGCTCATTGAAACAATTAACATGGAAATGAAATGGCTGTGAAAGGTACATAATCTTAGCTATGATTAAAATTATAAACAGATGTCATTTAGCTAATTCCCTTACATTTTTCACTCACTATGAGTGAGTCAGTGGTTTTACTTTTGTGTAATAAGAACTTATACTGTAAGTAGTACAGACATTTTAGCAGTGATATTATATTATATATTGCTGAAATCACAAATTTGGAAACATAATAAAACAGACTCTTAACGAAGAGTGATAATATCTGAAATTAAAACAAATCTCAGTGAAAGTTACAATGTATTTCACTTTTTATTATTTTTTTTTTATTAGACTAGCCCATTCTTTCCCCTATTAGTACTCTGGCTAATATCGCTTTACCATAGAGTGTCCAATAATGTTTCCATAAATAATACTGGCATTATCTGCTTGTTCTGACAACAGAATGTGCCAGTTATACAAGTACGGTACACTGGTAGCCACTGCTACCATTGACTTGCCCTGCTGCGCAGTGCCCTATCTTCTGAGAACCTTACAGTCTGACTAGCCTGCAAACATATCATATGCTGCTTGAATCAGTGAAAATCTCAGAAGAAAAGGAATAGGTGGAACTGCACACAACTTGTATTATAAGGAATAATGTACAGATACTATAAGTCACTGAGTTGTCACTAAGGAGTTCCATGACTTGTTTTAATAAACTTTTTATACTAACAATAAATTAATAGTTTACAGTAAACCAGGTGCAAATGCAGGATTTGTAGAGGGGGGTTTCCACACCACGCCACCAGTGGGAGTGACCAGCATGCCTGGGGCATTGGTATAATATTAGACAGTGCTTGGCTGCTCTCCAACTCTTCCTATCCCCATAATATACATGGGCAATGCTGTGTGCACTACTGATAGGTGCACGCAGCTCTCCCTTTTCAAGCAGAGCCGTGTGAAGCGGGGGCAGGGTCCAGCCACCTCAATTATACAGTGCCCCAGGCTTGGAGGGGGGTTTCAGGCACTAGGAAACCCCCTCGGTTTGCCTATGTAAGGGGTACATTATCCTCTATATAACCTGCAGGTATCACTGCTACTATAGCTGTCCATGACTGGACGGTCTTCATAGACAACAGCTTACAGTAGAAGCCCTTACTAATGTTAATGTCATTAATACCATTGATGTTAATCAGAAAATGCTACATAAGTGTTGAATCTAATCCTATGAAAAAAAGTCATGAATTCAGAATTAGGAACCTAAAAGAGTTGTATACCAAAACTAGTGCAAAATGGTGATCCCTACTATGGACAGGATCAACTGGGAGTAGGTTGAATAAGGGAGCAATGTTCAGTGCAGGAAAAGGAAGCATTTGAGTGTTGGTTGTGAAGTGATCTTGTGTTGCTACTGGCCATCACCACCTTTTCCGAACCTGTCCCAGTCTAACCAGCAGTGATCGGTACGCAGGAGCTATATACAGTATAATAATGTGTAATAGCCAAAATACATATTGATAATTAAATAAGTCAGAACTCCTAAATTGCTGAACTGTAAGACGTTTTCAGCAGCATGTGTTCTGCTCCTGAAACTCAGCTGCATGTTACACTGTACCGTATCTGGAAAACATTCCTGGAGTATTTAACATGTCTTTATAAACCACAATCTTAATTTTTCTTCTGCCTCGTTATTTTTCAACATTTTTATCATAATATAATCCAGCTATTTAAGCAAAATCTATACCAGTTTAATAATAAATGGATCCTGTAGCAGGTATGGAAGTGAAGTAATCCAAACACTAAATGCAATACAATACATAAAGCAAAATAAATACTAGACAAAGTATGATGACCACAGACTAAATGGAGCACAATGAATCACTACTTAATAATTTTATTACAAACACTTTTTGGTACTTAAGTAATTATAAAATTTGAGGTGTTACAAGCAGAAATTTTCAAAACAGCTCTGCGAACAATTCACCTCCAAGCTATATTCAAAAATTGTATAACCGGAACGTTGAACCTCTGAGAAATGGTTTATTCCAACGTGCAATGCGATCTGTGGAAAATTGTGCCACAAATTCACTCATCTCTGGTTACAAGAGATGATCTTATGCTTTCCAACTATAGCGTTGTATTAGAAATCCTCTGTGTTAGGCTTTCACGCGTCTTATACGCTGAAGGGTACTATGCCTGAATTCAAATGATTTCTGGTGTATAAAAACTGTTGTAAGCTCTTTCTGCCTGTTGGTATGACTGCCACACGATTTGCCCTAAGGACATTTCAAAGCAACATTTCATTTATGAAATACAAGTAGTGGAAATATTCAATGTAACAACTGATGGCTGTTCAATAGTTTGATGCAACAATCTATTCATCTTATTTTACCAATTACTCATGTCCATATGGGGGCAGCATGGTGGCTAAGTTGCTGGTATTTCTGCCTTACAGCACTGGGGTCAAGAGTTCAATTCCCGACCATGGCCTTATCTGTGAGGAGTTTGTATGTTCTCCCCGTGTTTGCGTGGGTGTCCTCCGGGTGCTCCGGTTTCCTCCCACACTCCAAAAACATACTGGTAGGTTAATTGGCGGCTAACAAAATTGACCCTAGTCTCTCTCTGTCTATGTGTGTGTGTGTTAGGGAATTTAGACTGTAAGCCCCAATGGGGCAGGGACTGATGTGAGTGAGTTCTCTGTGCAGCGCTGCAGAATTAGTGGTGCTATATAAATACATGATGATGATATCTCCAGTGATGTCTCTAGTATCAGTGACCCACTTACCTCATAGGCAGATTATTTTGCCTTTATATGAGATAAATAATGTTCAAAATTAACTATTAAATATTGCAGAGAAATGTGAAATGTTTGAACACTACAAGGAGTGTTTCAGTATTATGTACCTTTCATCTTCCTGTACCTTATTGGTGTCTCTTTATTTGAACCAATTGCATTTGTAAATATATAAAGTTAGACTTTTCCGCTTGGAGAATTGCCCAGTTCAAACAATGTTAACAATTCATGGGCTCGTTATCCACAAATAAGAAGTATCACAAGTAAAAGAGCGATATTTCCTTTCTGTCAGTTACCGCGTGAATTATACCAAGGTGTCACAAAAATATGTGAAAGATAATACAAAAAATTTCAACAGAATATCCATGATTTTGCAAGGAAATTCCAGGTGCCTACAGTCCCCGGAGACCAAACATAATTCATTCCTTGTTTAAATGTTGAGAAGGGCGTTCCTGGTGCGGTACTATGTCTAGCTAGCAGTCATTCAGTGTAAATGATAGGCTAAAGGAGAGTTCTGGATACTGCATTATGGTTATTTATGGCTGGTTCAGGCAATCTGTATATCTACAGCCATTAATGAAAAACGCTGTCAACATCATGAGAGACATGGTTTGCCTATAAAAGACCTACACCTTACGTTACTTTTTATAATAAAAGTTTAAGGATTTATAATGTAAATCAACTAAAAAGTATCCAGGTTAGAACCCATGTCCTCTCCAAATATGGCAACCCTCATGCTTCCTATGAAGCCCTCTATTCCATAGCTAAGGCATACCTTAGTAACCATCCTCAGATGTGACACATACACTCCTTCCTCACACCTTAACTACCGACATACCAAATATCAAAAGTTTGTGTCATGTGCTTGCAATGACACATATTATTTTGTAATGGTATGTGTTACATGTATCTATAAAGAATTAAATCCAATACTAAAATATATTTTTGAAAAAAAAACAAGCCGGAATTCCAAACAGGAAATTTAGCATTTACCTTTGCAGAACTCAAAATTTAAAATATGGGGACAGATTTATAGTTGGGGTAGGGCATGTTCTAGATCAATTTCAAATGTCAGTGTAAAAATAAAGTATTTATATATCAAGTATTTGTGTGCTACATAAAAAAGCAGCCAGTATTTTCCTTATGTGCAAAAGAATAAACTACTTTGCACACCTTGCGTTGTATTATGGTTTTGCCAATGTGCAAAGTTACTCCTTTATTTGCCTTACTTTCCTTAATGAATCAGGCCCACTGTGTTATGTAATATCTACATGTCATTAGTATTTAATTTAAATTCAGCATAAAAAAGCTGCCTCCTGATTTAAAAAAATGACGCTTCTGTGTTATAAATCATACCCTCTAAATATATATTGTGGCAAATGTGCATTTCTCCTCTAATGCTTAAATGTTTGGCTGTTAACTTTTAGCTTTTCATTCTTTCTATTTGGACGCAACCAGTTTCTACAAGTATTATAATAAAAAGATAGTAGGTTTTTTGGATGATTAGATAAATAAAAGGGGAATTATAAAACGTCCTCTCTTTATTAGCCCACATATGTAAACAGTTACTTATTTGATTACGTAAGGGCACAAATGGAGTTTATATTAACTTGCATAAACTTTAATTGGTCGATTTTTAAGTCCCAGTTAGTCCTTGGTAGCAGGAACAGCTGCCTGGCATTACATGCTGATCACCATGGGAGATACGACTATCAGGCAGCAAGATCAGGAGTAGAAAGCACCAGCCCCATCTGTCTTTCGGCCCTAAGTCAAAAGGTTTAAAGAGACCCTATATGTACAGCTATTTGTGTTGCGATTTCAACCCTAGTGACATTGGCTGAATGACGCCCAGGGAGAGGTTGGATCCATTCTGTAAGGTGATGGCAATCAGGGCAATCCATATAAAGCCAGGCAGCCAGTACAGATAGCTGTAAGTCAAATATTAAGAGATTGAAGTAGTTCCCTAAATGGGATAAAATAGAGATGAGCGAAAGCTTATAGAAATTTCATGCAAATTGGGTTTTGTGATGGAACAGACCGATTCTCAGAGGTGCAAAGTTCCGCAGGTACTATCTTCGAGGACCGATTTTACTACTCCGTTCAATTTAAGATGTTCAACTATGAAATAATATACAAAAACATTGAATATATCTGTTGTGAATAAAACATTTTTTAATTACAAATACCTCATCAGCATCTGTTGCAGTCAACTGCATTATTTTAGATCCGTCTCCAATGTTTTCTTCCACTGTGAGATCAAGTATATCTGTTGGAAATACTGGTGGGTTGTCATTTATATCCTGTAGTGTTATCTCCACCTGCAGAAGAAACAATATCACCTGGTTACTACACTGCTTAAAACCTAATGACTCGTCAGGCAAACAAATGCATCAGATAAAGGCATTTCAATGTCAGCTGGCCACAACAGCACTTAACCACACCAGTTGTTGCTGAACTACATCATGTTGGTGCATGATGGGAGATGTAGTGCAGTAATATTCCTTTGTGTACTTCAACTATTGCTGATCTCCATTACACTGGTGTGTCATTGGTGATGTAGCTCAGCAACAGCTAGCATGTCAAAGATTACTCATAATAATATAGATACTATAGATATTTAAATTACATTTTTTGCATTATACATAATAAACTGAAATTATTTATTTGCAAACTAATTTATTTGGAAGACAAGTAAGCATGGCCAGTTAATTACTTTTAGAAAATGCAACCACAAAACTAAAACAGAGAATAACTATTTTTTTTTTAAGTTACTAATTCAGAGTGGCCTTGAGGGCATTTGGACTTAATCAAGTGTAAATACAGTCCACATTCACAGGCTCGGTGGCATATATCTGCCAAGAGCTAAGTGAAAAACGCTTTTCAGTCATTGAAGACTGTAATTGACATACGGATAAGAAGAAATAAAACACTCTTTGGTATATTTATACATCAGACTCCCTCAGTGAGAGAATACAAATTTCCCATTTTATATAAAATTACTGAACTTTATTTTTTTTTCCATTTAAATCTAAATGGGGACATTTTACTATGGGGGCATCCCAAACCCACTCATTCATTCAGATCCAAACAAACGTCCCCTCTACATATAATGTTTATGTACTGTTCAAATATTAACAAATGTTTCTAAATGATGCAGGACCAGGCTATTTGCACATATTTTTTGTATATGCTGTTTGTTTTACAAGCTTCAGATGCAGCATTGAAAGACAAAACTGTTTGTTTTCCTTAACTGTGAGATGGGCTGTAGATGCCTAACATCTGATAAGAAAAAACAAAACAACTGCATTTAGTCTATCCTGAAAGCAATCTTTTCCTTTACTACATGCAGTGTTGAGTGGTCACCAAAATTACCAGGACCACCAGTAAGACACATTTTAGTTCCAGCTTGTCCAAATCTAGTAGTGTTTAACCCCTGGCGCTAGTTCACTGCAAGAAGGGTCATTTCAGAATGGTAAGACAAAGCAGAACAATGCTGCAGTACCTTTACTGGCCTGAGTCTGGTGGTGGTGCTGCATGCTGTTGTTCTAGATTGAAGATTCTGAATTGGCTCAAAAGATCAAATATTTGCTATAAATTCCCGAACTTTAGAGAGGGAGCATTTAACCCCTGGCTCTAGTTCACTACATCAGATCACATCTGAATAGTTTGGCAAAGCATAAAAATGCTGCAGTATCTCTACTGGCATGAGAGTCTTGCTGGTGGCATAACACAGATCATCCATTAGCCAACTTAGGCTCTCGTCTAAAGCCAAGTGGGTGGACTGGATTACCACAACCCGGTTTTTGTGTTGTCTTTTTCAATTTATATTTACAAACATAGTGGTTGGTGGGGGGTCCAAACCAGCATCTTGCCTAAGGCTATTTCCGGAGAGTAGGCATCCTCCCGTGGTGGAGGCAGGGGCTTAATGATGCAAACTTTGCATCAGCAGGCCCCAGCGCCACTATGCAATGCCGTGAAATTCAGCATTTTATAGCAGGGGTCGGGGCCATGGTGACATCACACCCACTCCTACACCATTCCTCCCAACATTTGGAGTTCCAAAAGAGGGACAAATAAGCCACGCCCCCAGTTGAGACCAATCACCGACCACAAAATTCCTGTGTGCGCAGCAGCACTTTTAGAACAGACGCCCTGCCCCACTACGTCCTAGACCACCAGGGAAACTGGCCGCTATGGAGTTCGTGCATGCGTAGTAGCGCTTTTAAGACAGACGCCCTGCCCCACTTCCTCCTAGACCACCGGGGAAACTGGCTGCTATGGAAACGAAGTGTGGCGCTCTGATATGGGGACAAATTGTAAGTCGGGCAGGACAACGGGACAGTCCCCTGAAATCGGGACTCTCGCTGGAATCAGGACACTTGAGAGGCATGCTACACTTACACATGAACTCCCCTTAAATGTAGGCAAGTATGGAATATATTTACTTCAATGGTACACTGTCCTATGTATAAAAACCCTACAAATAAAATCCGAATATATCCAAAACCAATTGCAAAATAAAAAGATTTACCTGAAACCTGACGCTGCAGATCTCCGATGGCAGCAGCATGCTGACAGCAAGTTATTCCGAATGGACAGGTCTTCGGCACTACAGCTTGACGTCATCGCGACCTCTGTCGATGTTAATTTAAAGCGGCAATGTCGGAACCCCTCTGGTTAAATGTTTAAACTATTAACCCAGCCACTTTAACATTGACAGAGGTCGCGATGACGTCAAGCTGTAGTGCCGAAGACCTGTCCATTCGGAATAACTTGCTGTCAGCATGCTGCTGCCATCGGAGATCTGCAGCATTGGGTATCAGATAAGTCTGTTTATTTTGCAATCGGTTTTGGATAAATTCGGATTTTATTTGTAGGACTTGTCGCTGTCGAATTTGTACTAGTCAGTCAAGCATAAAAACAGGTGTCCATGCACATGCTTAGATGCTTTGTTAAAAGTTAGGACACATATACATCATTGATCTGAAAATTATTACAGTAGGTGCTGACAAACTTGTGTAACAAACATAAAAATCACAAGGTAATGGCCTTTTATTTAGTTTATTTTAGCTTAAGACATCTTAGGTGAAAGAATTAAAGAAAACTATTTTTTACATGGAAACATTTAAACCAGGCCTGTCCAACCTGCGGCCCTCCAGATGTTGTGATACTACAAGCCCCAGCATGCTTTGCCAGTAGACAGCCTGTTGATAGCTGGAAGGGCATGCTGGGACTTGTAGTTTCCCAACATCTGGAGGGCCGCAGGTTGGAAAGGCCTGATTTAAACCATGCTCTAAGTACACTTAGATTTATTTAAAAATGTTAAACTGCGTACTGTAAACGATGCATTAACCTGCTGTGTGAGATGCGTTTATCTTTGTATACTTTTTACTTTGGAAAGTCTGATAATGAAAAAAAAGTTAAACTGCGCACACTTGCATAGCTAATTGTGTAAGACACTCCACTTACGATACAGCACTCTTTTTAAGTACATCAATATGTATTACATTCAATTACACAAGCAACTCAAGGGTAGGGGAAAATCTTGACAACTTGCAAACAAATCATACATTCAAAATACACTCTAGGGAAACATGTTGCAAGCTGTTTACACAAACCAGGCTTCTTGTACCCTGGACTGCACAATTTAAGGTCTTGAGAGGTGGTAAAAATCAGCCTTAATGGATGTTACTGCATTGTGTCAGTAAATGTATAGACTATTTTGACTTTCAAAGCTATGCGTAATCAGAACAGTCATTGTTGCTTTTCTAACTATTCAGAGTTAATATACCACAGATAGAGTTCTGACCTTCAGATTTGGAAGATTCTAGTATTAAAAAACGCAGATTGCATAAATATTTTGTTGAGTCAATAGCCATGAACATGCATATAACCGATAATCATGAGACTTGATCAAACTGTATGCAGTAATGGGTCATAGTGAATTGATGGGCTATATTCTCATTGATATAGTCTCAGGTTATTAAATGGCTGCTCTTTAAGTTAATCTGACAGTGGGCGCAATATAATGTATATAAGCTCTGAACTGTCTCCTACAAGCCTTGCCCATATCTGCCCAGTGTGATTTATTGCCAAATCCTCACTAATATACTGTACTTATTTTCAGAAACAGACAGGTTATGCTTTGGCTCTATCCAATAAACCATACTTGCCTACTTTTGAAGGCAGATGTCCAGGAGGGGGTCCGTCGAGGGGGGCGTGGCCACGTGTGGTGCGCCGTTAGTCTCCGCCCCTGTCAATCTTAGGCAATTTTAACCAATCACAGTATGGGTGGGGGCAGGGCTAAACGCATCATCGTGGCCCCGCCCCACCCTCTTAAATAACGGCGACAGCTGGATTTTTGCCTGCTCTCTCGGGAGTCCGGGAGAACTCCCCAAAATTCGGGAGTCTCCCGGACATCCCGGGAGAGTAGGCAACTATGCAACAAACATAGTTGACAATATTTACACAACCATGTAACATTCCACAGTAAATATAAGTATATAAATATATATAAATATAAATGAAATATATATATATATATATATATATATATATATATGTGTATATATATATATATATATATATATATATATATACATATATATATATATATATACATATATACATACACACACACACTTGTCCTAATCATTGTATTTAAATGTATTATGTTATTGTTTGTGATGTCCAGACCCTAGGAGCTGCCCAGGAGTTCAAATAACTTGCAGCTAATTAAAGCTTCAAAACTATTTCTTAACATTCAGTCTGATTAAAAGAAAAGACGCCGAGATTAATAGATGGCGAGGAATGCTATCTGGAAGCAGAGCGGTTTAGAAGTGGAGACAGTCATATTTCAAAGTGAAGTAAACTTGAAATACTACTGACACTGAGTACTCCTTAACATATCCTTCATTGCAAAAGCATGCATAACACTTAGAAAATGCATTTGATGAGTAATTACAAAAAATGAACAAACCAGGATAAATACACAGTTGATCTTTCACAAGTGAATTTAATCTGCTCAGCGCAGAGGGAATGCAAAGCAATGTTGCAGCTTGGGAACCGATTGTCACCACTTGGCAGAGAAAAATTGTGAATTGATTTTTTTACAGCCATAAAAATGCAGCACTGTGAAGTCCACTAAGGGACAAATAGAAGCGGCGGGGAAGTATTATATAGTCTCCCTAACATATAAGAGATTTGGAGCACCCCAAGTGTGAAAGGACTGCAGGATCATGTCAGAGATAAGCTGGTTGCATTGACAAGACACTGTTTATTATGTTGTTTATTTTTTAAACTGGCGTCCTTGATAAAGAAATTCATCTGGATAATTTAGTCAGACTAACCCCCCTCATGCCTTGAAAAGACAGTCTACCATAGGCAACAATTACAGGACACTATGGGGTATAATTACTAAACTGCGGGTTAGAAAAAGTGTAGATGTTGCCTATAGCAACCAATCAGATTCTAGGTATCATTTATTTTAGTACATTCTACAAAATAACAGCTAGAATCTTTGGATCTTGGTGTTGGTATGTTCTTCCCGTGTTTGTGTGGGTTTCCTCCGGGTGCTCCGGTTTCCTCTCACACTTCAAAAACATACTGTTAGGTTAATTGGCTGCTATCAGAATTGACCCTAGTCTCTGTCTCTCTCTCTCTCTCTCTCTCTCTCTCTGTGCGTGTTAGGGAATTTACACTGTAAGCTCCAATGGGGCAGGGACTGATGTGAATGAGTTCTCTGTACAGCGCTGCGGAATCAGTGGCGCTATATAAATAAATGGTGATGATGATGATAGAATCTAATTGGTTGCTATAGGCAACATCTCAACTTTTTCAAACACGCAGTTTAGTAAATATACCACATAGTGTCACTTATTTATGGTTAACTTTTTTAACACCCTAGTGCTTATTCAATAACTCTAAAGATCATGTAAACTCAGTATCTGATATGATAATATATATAGCAAAGGCTGTGTATTACTGAACTGAGTAATATACTTGAAATAATTGTTTATAAATATGTTCATCATGTGCTCTTTCACCACTCTGCAGCAGGTTACCAGGTTAGGAGGGAGGTGTTTCTCTAATTGAACAGACACGTAGGGCTAGATTTACTAAACTGCGGGTTTGAAAAAGTGGAGATGTTGCCTATAGCAACCAATCAGATTCTAGCTGTCATTTTGTAGAATGCACTAAATAAATGAAAGCTAGAATCTGATTGGTTGCTATAGGCAACATCTCCACTTTCTCAAACCCGCACTTTACTAAATATACCCCGTAGACTTGTTTGTGCGAATTACTAGAGACATTACACAGGTACAGTACCAGTGATGTCACTGTGGTCTGAGCTTTCTGACCTGCATCATACACTGTCCTAAAGATGGGGGAGGGATTTCAGTTGTCTGTGATGATGTGCAAAGGCGAAGTTTTACTTTTTAACAGAGCTAAGCTGAAAAACATATTTTACATTCATGGTTTATATCTGAAAATTAAATTGTTGGGGTTTATCGGTCTTTAAATAATCGCTATTAAAGAAGATCAGTCACATTTTAATTAAGAATACAGCTTGTAGCATAACAGTGTAATGAACAGTGATTACCTTCCATGTTCTTGTTCCCATTTATCTGGAAACTACATTTCTCATGTAGCCACTTATCTGCTCCCCTCCCACTTGAATTCCGATAAAGCATGTAGCATTTAGCAGCTAGTAGGGTTTGTGTGCACAGAAACCAGACGTGATATAGAGACTGACAATCCTGTATTACACAGTGGCCCAGCTGTCTTATAATGACAGCAGTGCCTAATTAATCAGTGAGGGTATAAGCTGGCATTGTATTACAGGGTACACAATATTTGATATTTGGATTGGGTGGGTATATGAATTAGAGATGGGCGGGTCCGGTTCTCCGAGAACCGAACCCACCGGAACTTTGGATATCCGAGTACCGAGCTGAGCAGCTCGGTACTCTCCCGCCCATTCCGAATTCAAATCGAGGCCGAACGTCATTGTGACGTCGTCGGATCTCGGGGCTCGGTTCTCGCGATACTTCAACTTTATAAATACACGCCTCCACAGCAATCCATCGCCATTTGACAGAGGGAGAGAGCAGGGTGTAGTCATAGGCTAATTAGAGCAGGGACAGAGAATACAATATTGTTCTTGCAATTGCTCTAACCAAAATCGCTAGTGCAGAGAGGAGGATAGAGGTTTATTATTTTTTCTTCATATTTGGCACTCCCCAGCGCTTTTGGGGTGTCCCCCATAATTGTGCATAAATATTTCTGGCTGTCAAAAGTCATATCTGTCAGCAGTATCTACTAAATAATTTTTAGCACTCCTCAGTGCTTTTGGGGTGTCCTCCCTAATTGTGCATTAATATTTCTGGCTGTCAAAAGTCATATCTGTCAGCAGTATCTACTAAATAATTTTTAGCACTCCTCAGTGCTTTTGGGGTGTCCTCCCTAATTGTGCATTAATATTTCTGGCTGTCAAAAGTCATATCTGTCAGCAGTATCTACTAAATAATTTTTAGCACTCCTCAGTGCTTTTGGGGTGTCCTCCCTAATTGTGCATTAATATTTCTGGCTGTCAAAAGTCATATCTGTCAGCAGTATCTACTAAATAATTTTAGCACTCCTCAGTGCTTTTGGGGTGTCCTCCCTAATTGTGCATTAATATTTCTGGCTGTCAAAAGTCATAACTGTCAGCAGTATCTACTAAATAATTTTTAGCACTCCCCAGTGGTTTGCGCTCAGAATGGATTCAAAGCAGTCCACATATGATCTGAATGAGCAACCAGGTTCTGTCACCAGTCCTGATGTTAGTGTTCCCAGTACGTCATCTGGCCAAGGCGATGTCAAACAACAGAGTGTTTTCAAATTAGTGCAAAAAACAAAAATCAAAAAAAAATTTACTGTATTGAAGCGAAAAAGAAGTGTAACTGAGCAAAAGTTAAGTGACGATAAAAAAAAAATTGCAAGCATGCCATTCTACACACGCAGTGGCAAAGAGAGAATGAGGCCTTCACCTTTGGCTTTTAGTGGCAGATCCCAAAAAGTTACCCAGCCTACAATTGGTGCACAACTACTGTTACGCGTCAAAGCCGAGCTGCAAGATAACAGTGAGGCATTACAGGAGAATATTTGCTCTGATTCACAAATGACAACAATCCCTGTGGAGAGTCCATCCAACAGTGGAATGTCTAATCGTGAGCATTCTGCTGATGTGTGCCTTAATAGCCCGAGTGTAGCCGGTGATACCCAAATTGAGGATGCCACTTTGGAATTAGAAGAGGATGAGGGGGAGATTTGTGTAGGCGACGAGGGCGCTAATGAGGATGTTGATGAGGATGAGGTTGTTTGTGTAAGTCCTGCACCAGTGGCAGCAGTTCTGGCACGTGACAAGAAAAAGGCCATTGTCATGCCTGGGCATAAAACAAAAAAATCCACTTCTTATGTGTGGAATTATTTCTACCCAAATCCAGACAACAATTGTATAGCCATTTGTAGTGTATGTGAAGCCACAGTCAGTCGAGGGAGGGACCTTAACCATCTTGGAACCTCGTCTTTGTTACGCCATTTAACGAGAGTTCATGGCAAAGTGTTGGGAAAAGCTGAAAGTTCTTCCCAAAAGAATACAAGCACTCCCTCATCAGCTAAGACCCTCCGCTCACCGACATACCGACGGCTACAAAATACACCCACCACACCATCCTCATCAATATCCTCAGTAGCGCTCGGAGTTAGCCCGGCATCCCACTTAAGGCTGGATGACTCCGGCACTATTATTGATTCCTCTGAAGAAAGCGTTAGTCCTGCTGCTGCTGTTGCTGCTGCTGGGGGTGAATCGTCATCCCAGAGGCAGGTTAATAAAATGAGCAGTCCTACATTTCAGCAATTAACTGTGAAACAATCATTTGCGAGGGGAAGCAAATATGACAGCAGTCACCCAGTCGCCAAGCGAATCACAGACGCCATGGCTGCAATGTTAGTGTTAGATCTGCGTCCAATCTCCACAATAAACGCAGCTGGTTTTTCACAGTTAATTGAGGTTTTGTGTCCGCGTTACAGAATTCCATCGCGACACCATTTCTCCCGTAAAGCTATTCCACAACTATACCAAAAAGTGTGTAAAAATGTAGAGATTGCGCTGAAAAATGCCATTCTGCCCACTGTTCACTTAACCACAGATATGTGGACAAGTGGAAGTGGCCAAACCAAAGACTATATGACTGTGACAGCCCACTGGGTTGGTAATTCACCTTCACCAGCAGGAACAGCAGCAGCATGTACACCACTACATAACATTTGTCAAAGGCAGGCCACTCTTTGTATCACCGGCTTCACTAACAGGCATACGGCTGACAATTTGTTACGCAAACTGAGAGATGTGATTGATGCATGGCTTATACCACTCGGACTCTCCCCAGGGTATGTCATTTCAGATAACGCCAACAATATAGTGCGAGCATTACAGCTGGGTGATTTCCAACATATTCCCTGTTTTGCTCACACCATCAACTTGGTGGTGCAGAGCTTCCTACGAAATAACCGTGAGGTGCAGGAGATGCTTTCGGTGGCCCGTAAAATTTCAGGCCATTTCAGGCATTCAGCCACAGCATGTAGGAGATTACAGCAGCTCCAAGAGCAGTTTAACTTGCCCTGCCACCAACTTAAGCAAGAGGTGGTAACTCGGTGGAATTCCACCCTGTACATGCTTCAGAGGATGGAGGAACAGCGCAAAGCCATCCAAGCATATTGCACAAGTCATGACATTGGGAAAGGAGGGGGGATGTATTTCACTCTTGCACAGTGGGGAATCCTTTCAGTGCTGTGCAAGGTGCTGAAACCATTTGAAGTTGTGACATGTGAGGTCAGTGCAGACTCTGCTAGTTTGAGCCAAGTCATTCCTTTAATTAGACTATTGGAAAAGCAGCTTGAGAAAATGAAGGAGGAGCTGAAAGCAAGCAATTCAGCAAAGTATGTTGGCCTTGTCGATCAAGTACTTAATTCGCTTCACAATGATCCTCAAGTTATTAAGATCTTGAACTCGGATCAGTACGTTTTGGCCACTGTGCTTGATCCAAGGTTTAAAACCTACATTGAGTCTTTACTTGTAAATGAGCGAGATGTGAACTTTTGCAAGGAGCTATTGCTCAGCAAGTTGGCCGCTGAACTGGGCCTCGGCTTGACGACGTGTCCTCCTTCACTTTCTCAAGCTGTTGCTCGTAAAAAATTAAATTTCCAAAAAAGAAGCAGGGAAGACACAGGGGGCAGACCAGAACAATTTAACATCTGGGCTGGTTTGAAGGATTTTTCAAAAAAATGTGTCACTTTGCCCATAACTCCATCCAATATGAGTATAAACATGCAAAGGATGGTGGAGGATTACTTTCAAGAGGTAGTTGATATGGAAATGTCAGACAGTCCCTTTCCTTACTGGGAAGAAAAGCAGGCCATTTGGAAACCCATGTACAAACTTGCTTTGCAATACCTAAGCTGCCCACCCTCCAGTGTGTACTCTGATCGAGTGTTCAGCACAGCAGGGAACTTAGTCAGTGATCGCCGTAGAAGGTTACTTCCCAAAAATGTGGAGAAAATGATGTTTATAAAAATGAACTACATCTTCCACGAGGAAGGCCTTCACCATCCAAGACATCCAAGCACTGACTGTTCTCTAATGGCGGATTCAAGTGGCGATGAATTGATAGTCTGTGATGATGACGTACACACTGATGAGGGTGAGGATTAAGCTGAAGATGATGCCGATAACATCTTTTTAAAACTTTCTATGTAAGTGTAGGGTGCAATCTACCCCCAAAGAGGAAAGGGACTTGTGGCATTTCCATATCACATACCATCTTGAAAGGCTGCTGTTAGGGCAATTTATCCTTAAGGGTAGGGTGTCATAGACAGAGTGACCCTAAACTGGCTTTGTCCATTTTTTATAATATTGTACAGTCTATAATGGCTGAATTTTTGGGTATTTTATACAAGTGGAGGGGGGCCTAGCGAGACAGAAACCAAACTGGCTTTTTCCATGTCAATTAATATTGTACAGTCTATAATGGCTGAATTTTTTGGTATTTTATACAAGTGGAGGGGGGCCTAGAGAGACAGAGTGACCCCAAACTGTCTTTCTCCATGTCAATTAATATTGTACAGTCTATAATGGCTGAATTTTTTAGTATTTTATACAAGTGGAGGGGGGCCTAGAGAGACAGAAACCAAACTGGCTTTCTCCATGTCAATTAATATTGTACAGTCTATAATGGCTGAATTTTTTGGTATTTTATACAAGTGGAGGGGGGCCTTGAGAGACAGAAACCAAACTGGCTTTTTCCATTTCTTTACATATTTAACTATAAGTGTAGGGTGTAATATACATTCAAAGACGATGGCTGCATTGCCAATATGCATAGATGGAGAGGAAGACAATCTGTTTTGTGTGTAGAATAGGCCTACCAACGAAGAATTAAACAGTTTTTTTGGATGATTTATTACCTCAACAATTAGATTACTTGTCTCTAAAACAGTTGGAGCACTAAATTGGGTTAATTTACGCCCAAAAACATGGATTTTCCAAAAAAATAGCAAAACAAAACCAAACAAAACCAAAACCAAAACCAAAACACGCAATGGCGGTTTTGCAAAACCAAAACCAAAACACGACGGTAATCCAGATCCAAAACCGAATCCAAAACCAAAACACGGGGGTCAGTGACCATCTCTAATATGAATATACCTACAAGATTTCCACCAAGAAAGTACACAGAAGAATATGGTGTATGCTAGTAGCAGAGACTAAACTGTAAATACAAAACATCCTTATATTTAATACTACCCTCTACACGAATAATAACTACCACATAATGTCATCTCACTTACGTATTACTTACTCACTCTCGTATTCGCTCCACTAAAGTGCATTAAAATAAATTAATTAAGTTATATGTCACTCTCTCTAGAACTTCATCCATGCTATAGTGCCAGTTTAGGCCAGTGTTTTAAGCTGGTGGTATAAAAAGGGAGCACTGTATTTGCTATCTGATATGTGACATGTCCCTTTAAACTCAATACATCTAGCAATCTATCCTACGTTTCAAATCTAAATCTACACGGAATGATTAGATTCCTCAGTGCATCTGTTATCTCCAGGATAACATAATGATCACAAATGTATCCTCATAAACACTAACAAATACTTTTAAAACACGGAGTTGCACCTGTGACGCCAAGATTCTATCGACTTTCTGAAGCGCTGCCGCTATGTACGGCACAGTAGAAGAGGAGAAAAGAAAAACTCTGGCATTGGATGCTGACATCTGGATTCTTTTACAGGGAAGAAATAGTTTTCATGTGTTTCTACTCTGTAGCCTGCTTCAATTTGTTTTCCAGTTGTGAAGTCCAGAAGGCTAGGTTGCTGGGCTCTAGGACAATTAACTTAGGAAAACACGGGGTGTAATTCACTGACTACTGCGGGCAATTCTATATAAATCTGTTACTTCAGCCATGGAAGAATCTTCATAACAGAAGAGAAACTTGTCAGTGTATTTGGGAGTGGACGCATTCAAGAACCCTTTTAATTTTCTATTTTTGTTCAGAAGCAGCACATGTGAAAATGGCAGTGCCAATTTTCCTTTGTATAATTCACCACAACTTGGAAGCCAAATGTCTAGAGATGTATAGAGTAAATCAGGACACTTATGCTTGAGCTCAAACATACAGACTGCTGTCTCCACTGTCTGCTCCCAAACCAGAAGCCTCACTCTTCAGTACATTATAAGTGTTCCTGCAATGGAGGCCACCTGTCAGTTTAACATGATGCAGTCCCCAGGAACATACTGACTGATGGAAAACTGATGGGAACTTTCTGGAAGAAAAATTAACCAAATTTAGCTCTGATTTCGACTTTCGAAGGCATGCACAGTTTTACAGTGCACATGTTATTATTTTATATTTTACTTTCTGGAGCTGTATGAAAAAAGACACTTTGAAATGAAACCATAGTAACATAGCTGCACAATGGGATTGTGAAAAGAGCGAGTTTTGCCAAAATTGGACGAGTACAGCACATTTGTAGGAGTATTATTCAATTCCACACCAACATCAAGGGCTAGATTTATTAAACGGCGGGTTTGAAAAAGTGGAGATGTTGTCTATAGCAACCAATCAGGTTCTAGCTGTCATTTTGTAGAATGCACTAAATAAATGAAAGCTAGAATCTGGTTGGTTGCTATAGGCAACATCTCCACTTTTTCAAACCCGCAGTTTGATTCAATTATAAAAAAGATTCTGTGATTTCGGAAAGTAGTTTAATGTTATCTTGAGATATATTTTTAAAGCAATGAAATAATTTGTTTGTTTTTCCCTTGACTTGATCAGGTAAAGAACTTACCTTTAGGCAAGCTGTTTATAAAAGCTCTCTACTGAAAGTGAAGTCTGGTCTAACGAAACACATAAAAAACGGCGTCAATTCATTTTCCCCCTGCATAAAGACATTTTCCCCGGTGAGAAATCCTTTCTCTCCCAGCTTGCAATAGGAATTTCACATGATGTAATGTAATAGCTCAGTTGAAAGTAATGATTTTCTCCTGGTCTGAGAGGTCTACACCATTATAAATAGAAATAATATATTTTTTTATATAGACATCAATATGATTTCCTGGCAAAAAGGAAAAGGGATGTAAAACAAATTCAGCCCATGATAAAAGTCCTACTTCACAGCATTATAATTAGAGAAAATAGTCAAAGACGTCATTTGGAATGGAAAAACCGTTGGCGAAACCACTTCGGATTTTCTAAATATGCCCCCTAATTTTTTTGCAGTATATGTCTTATATGATAAGTGAGCGTGATATACCTGTAATCTGCAGAGATACTGTTGTATGCAGCGTCAATGTACTAAACTGCGGTTTTTCCATTAATAAGCTATAAAACAAATCTGCTGCAACTTGTACTAAAGACAATTTGACACAATAGCGGCTTATGATTGGGGCTTTAGGTATGGTAGCCCAGTGCCCAGAGTGGTAAGGGAGTCTAGGGGGTAAATGTATTAACATGCGGGTTCTTAAAGGGAAGTTTCCCTTTACAATGCAGCGCCGCTTTAAATTTAATCGCTAAAGACGCTGAACTCGCGGGTGTTGAAGAACCCGCATGTTAATACATTTACCCCTAGATCTTTCCTGCTCAGACATAGGCTGGGTACACACTACAGAGTTTTCAGCTGATTATCGGGCCAATCACACAATAAATGGCCGTTTGGGGCGATATCCCATTAGTGTGTACACTCCAACGATGAATGATTATCGTTCCAAAATGCATTGTATCATTTCATTTGATTTGTAAACTGAACTAAAAATCTCGTTCAACGATGGAACAGGTTCTAATTCTGCAGTGTGTATGCACTCATGAACGGCTGTCTCCATAGATCTTTATGGAATGTGCAGAGTCACCATCTTTTCAGCTGACGGTTATGATAGATAAAGAGCACAGATCTGAAGGTAAATTGTGTAAAATGTGTTTAGTGTGTAACATGAATCGGCATGCTGATCGGGACTTTTTTTTAAGTCGTTCGTAAAATCGTTAAGGAGAGATCGCATTGGGAGAAATTTTGTATAGTTTATACCCAGCCTTAGTGCTACAAGTATGACTTTGACAAGATAAACGTAGCTTGAGATAAAGAGTTTTCTGTGTATTCCCAGGAACACAGGTAGATGTACTTTTTTTTTTGTTAAATACCTGAAGTATAACCCTTCCTGGATACTCTGATGAAAATGGAAGGGGTCTGGAGTTATTAAAGAATTATATGTATTTTGTGGAATGTTTAAGCATGAAAAAAAAAATATGTGGAATAGCGAAGCCCATGACCTGAGCACTACAAGGGCAGATGGTAGATTTAGTCCTCCACAGTTCAGGCTTATTCAATTAGGTGGCTCAAGTACAAACCTCCAAGTGAGACTTTGCCTTATTCATGAAAGGATTTAGAACTTTACAACCCCTTTCACAAATCTACAATTTTAGCTTTATGCCTGATTTGCAATGAAAACAATTAATATCCTGTATTTCAGTAAATCTGGCATATACAGATTTTGTTTTCTAACTTGGTCTATGTTTCGTATAATGATTTTGACAACCGTATGTTGTAATGAGAGTTTAAATACCATTTATTTAATCGAAGGAGCAGATATGAGTGAAGCCCTCAGTTTTGACTATACATCTGAACTGTCGATTAAAAATGAGAGACGGATTCCACAGGAATGCTGATCTAGCTGATGTGGCTAAAGCTGGACTTTACATTGGCAAATGCTGACTATTTAATAGCTTGACAGTAATCCCGGCTACCAACCATCATGTCAGAGTGTGCTCTAAAGATGTGTGTATTACTAAAATATGATCTTACAGAAATGTAACTCACTTTCCATCACAACACCACAGACAGTGTTTAAACAATAGAGATATTTGAAAATATACAAGACTGCCATTAAGACAAGCGCTACAAATACAACATATTAAACCCAATCAATCTCCTGAACATGTTGATATTACTGCATTTCAGAAAAACAACCAACTTTTAGTGATTGCAAAGTATAAATATTAATCTATTTCATGTTAAAGGCTATGGCCCTGTTTCAGCAAAGTCACTTCCTCAGGCTCGTGATGCATTGTGGGGAATTTCAGACTTTCTACATGGGGTCTACAGAGCAAGGTCAGCTTAGGTAAAAGCAATGTTATTGTCATATATCACTGCTTGTCATGATATTGGGAGACAATGTACAGTCAGTTACACAAAAAGATGATCACCACTCTTATTAACTAAATATCTTCCAATATTCATGATTTTGGTGGTAGTGTCCTTGTTATTAGACCCCAAAACGGACATGATCTAGGTGTGGCTTTGGGAGATTGTGGGCATGGTTGAGAAACATAGGCATGGTTTGAGTAAATGGGATTTGATTTGGATTAATTCTGGGCAGAAATGATTTTCTTTCCGATAGTTTTATTGTGTAGTCACCCCCCTTGCAAAGTACTAAAGGACAGGCGCACGCTAAATGATAATAATGATAATAATAATAATATGAGTGGCTAAGTGGTTAGCACTTCTGCCTTACAGCAATGGGGTCATGAGTTCAATTCCCGACCATGGCCTTGTCTGTGTGGAGTTTGTATGTTTTCCCTGTGTTTGCGTGGGTTTCTTCAGGGTGCTCCGGTTTCCTCCCACACTCCAAAAACATATTGGTAGGTCATCAAATTGACCCTAGTCTGTGTGTCTGTCTGTCTGTGTGTGTGTGTTAGGGAATTTAGACTGTAAGCTCCAATGAGGCAGGGACTGATGTGAGTGAGTTCTCTGTACAGCGCTGTGGAATTAGCGGCGCTATATAAATAAATGGTGATGATGATGATGTATATTTGTGGGTGTTCGGCCATGTAGTTTATGTCTTCCCCAAAGCAGGGATGACCCTATAACTCTGGTAGCTGATCTGTTGCAAATTCTAAATCGGTGGCAGCTGTGTTGTATGATCTAAAGCAGAACAGAGGAATGGTGGTTTTGCCAAGTATAAACTGTGTGTCTGTTGGGTAAACATGACATCATGACGCTGACACAATAAAGAGGTGCTACAAAGCAGACAATGAGTGAGTTTATCATTACTGCCCAGGTGGTCCTCGAGTCGGGTCATTATATGGTCTATTCTGTCTGAAGACAGTTTCACCAAATTAAGTTTAACTATCAGTTTACTATTTCCTTTGTCAGAGACAGTAATATCACTACCCAGCTCACAGTCACTTTCTATCGCACAACAAAGTACGCCGAGTGAAAATCTAATATATTTTTGCAATAAAGTTTCCATCCTTTATGACCTAATGTCAAATACAAAGACCTGAGCAAACTCAGAAGGACTCGGCAAAGTAAAGCCTACCTTGCTACCGTTCACTGCTGTGCAAGCTATCTTTAATTTACACTAGACAATCACAAGCCGCTAACCAGATGAGAACCATGTGTAATTCAAGATAAGCCTATGCTTAGCAGTAACAAACAATACAGTATATCATCTCAGAACATCAATCTCTCAGATGTAAAGGAATTGATACCTCAAAACGTTCGCTAAATTGCACTGTTTATTGTACACAGAGCTTTAGTCAGCAAATTTCTAAAAGTTCTATATATATATATATATTATATACTGAATGAAATAGATATAAATGTATCTGTTAAACCTGCCCTGTCCAAACTTTTGATTACATAGGCCCAAATATATTGCTGGCAATTTTTCATTTTTTGCAAAAAACAATTCTGGTGTTCCAGGTGTCCGGATAAAAGATCACACGCCTATATTATCCTTAGCATGCTGAAATAAATGGACATACTTCATGTTTCCTAAAACTCAGGGTAGAGAATGACATAAAAGTGAGACGCTAAAACATTTATTTTTGCAAACTAAACCTGCAATATATTGCTAACTGCATAATTTTGTCTGAGAAGTTGAACCTAGTGAATACTTTAGGGGAAATCTTATATTTCTTGGCCGCAACATATGTAAAACAGCTTTAAAAAAATAATTGCAATAACTTAATGATTGATTGGCGGGTTGATTGAATCTCACAATTAAAAAAAGAACGTATTTTGTTTTTGAATATTTTGCATATCTAACAAACATTTTGAAGGTGTTATCACGTGTTTGTTATGTTTTTCTAAGGCTGTTTCTTAAGGTAACCCTAGGGAACTCTCTCTGCCTAGAGTCTGGATTACATTTTCTGCGCATCCAGAACACTTCATCATGCATCTTAGCCAAAATCTGTTCTGGTTTGCTGGTGACTCATTCTGTAGGTATGAGAAAGCCATAATAAAGAACATTTTACATAATATGCCAAATGCGTGGTAATTTAATCCGAAAACCAAGAAGGTACGTACTGTTTTAGAACTGAACATGGGCAAGTCTCTGCAGACAAAAGAAGGTTTTCTAAATTTTGTTACATTAGAATGACACATTGGGGCTCATATATGAAAGTGAAATAAATTATAACTGGAGTAAAAAGGGGAGATACTACTTATATTCGAGAATTTCATCAATGCCACTGAAGAAAGCTGAAATAACATCACTTACTCTAGTTTTTCTTTACTCCACTATGATAACTGTCAATAATTGAATTTATACAGCATAAGCTACGCCAACATTTACAGCCTTTAAAAGACATCTTGCACCGTGATCTCTATCTTGTTCAGAAACCAATGTAGATAGATGTAGAGTTAGAGAGAGAGGACGAGAAAGAGAGAGAGAGGATGATGGATGCCATGAAACACACAACTAAGGTAGATTGCTGCACAAATTAAATAGACTATATACGTACTTTTAAATACTGAGTGCCAGAGTTCATAGTGATAGACTGGGCAAGGATTGAAAGGAGGGGGGTGTTCAACGCAGTAGAGCGCAGCATCTGGTTTGTTGTACGTCACTCAGAATCACAACCAAACAGATGCTGGGTTCTATGACACTGAACACTCCCCATCTACGAATCTCTCCTTGCTGATCACTCTCAAAACCAGCAATCAGCAGTAAATGCCAGTTATGAGCACAATTCCTTTAAAAACTGTTTGTCCTGATTTAGATGGACCTCAGTTAATGGCGTCACTCTCCTTGCTTTATAAACAATCCATTTTCTCTTCTCCTACTTACAGTATTTAAGCTGCTAGTTAAAAGCAGTGGCGCAATTCTTGAAGGGAGAAAATGGAATAGTCAATTGAAGCTTGTGGAGCTAGAAATAGGATTGAGCAGACTCAGTAATAAGCCACTACACTACCCTTCCATGGTGTAGAACTACAGCGCAATTTAATGTCAAACTAGATAAGAACTGTTGTAAAGTCAGAGATATTTTGAAATGGAGATAATGGTTTGTAGGAGGATAGCTAAGAAAAATGACAGATCAATGCTTAAATAGTGCTTAAATTGTTATTTAAAGGAAAAAAAATATATGGTTGCAACTATAGTGAGAGGGAAGAGAGGGAAGGGGGGTGTGTAGAGGCGTGTTGGAGCAATAATTATTATTATATCAGTTTCATACAAATATCGCTCTCATCCACAATAACCCTGAAAACATAAAAGGGTAACACATTTATAGATTCTGTACTGTGCTGACTTTTTTAAAACACCGGTAAGTTATTTTTACAGATTGTGCAGTTGGAGTAGTTAATGTATATCCATGTAAAGTGCCGTAACCATACCCTTTGTTTTGCGCATAAAACTGGGCAAATCATTATATTATGTTTTAGACTTGCTCAGTTCGCCAAATTCTGGGAATACTTTACAATCCACAAATATTCACTGGAAAACACAATACAGATATTTGACATGAAGTACAAACAAATGTTTCCCATTTATACTTGTACTATTAGGGACTAGATGCCAGCATACACTTCACCATATGTTTCAGATTTTATCCATGTTCAAACTAAGTGCCAGCTGCGTGACAAAAGTGTACAACCAAATCAGTCAAACGTTCACAGTGCAACAGCACTAACAGGTATATGACAGTAACTGATAAAGACAGTTCTGGACAACTAAAAGCTAAAGATCAACAAATAATTATTCTGGCAACAGGAATATTCCTAGGAAGGACAAAAACAATTTTGTTCCGAGAAAGACTGCTGTAATATCAACCAATCAAATAACTTCGTTTAACTGCAGTGTTTCTATATATTGTCAATAGAGAGCAAGCCATTTTGATCTTCTCAATGCTCCTGTTTGTGCTCCATAGAATATAAAGCATTAAGTATCTTTTCATTCTACCACTGCAAGTATAGGGAGTATATCAGGTGCCCAGCCACAGAGGGGCTCTGGGCCACAGCAGCAGAGCGGGCTACATAGCTGCCACCTATACTACTCCAGGAGCCCCTTCAGCTGCGGGAGCCCACTTGGTAGTTATACACCGCATCTCCATTATACAGTTAAAGGAGGTGGAAATACCTTTCTAAAAGGACATTTCCTGAAGGTAAAATGTATTTCTGGTATGGGAGAGTTACAGAGTTACTTTCCCTCTGGCGTTCCCTTCCTCTCCTAGAACAAAGTGAAATGCTGAGTGGGCGCAGCAGTGATGGAGAAGGAGGCAGTCAGACAGCTTTTTAAGTGAAGTGAGGGAAGGGACAAGGTCCTATAAAAATACCCTTCAAATTTTTAGTTCTAGGTCCCTCAAAGTTCTAGTTAAACCCCTAGATGCTCGCCCAGCATCCCCAACTTTTTGCACTGTACAAGATGGAAACTCATATAAAAAAAGCAGATGTTTGGAGCAAATTTAAGTAGAGCGTTCCATTGGACCACCCCTTGACCCCCGAGTCCTATGCAGCTGCTGTTTTTTTGCCAACACAATGATATTTCAAAACCCCAGCCCCAATAGTTACCGTCCAGGGACTTTGAAGTCTGACTAATTGCTTAGGACCTCCTTACAAACAGACTGTTTCCTTTAGGTGTTTCCCAGAAGACTACAGGACCCGAAAATGTAAATTATAACACCTTACCATTATTACCATTTATTTATATAGCGCCAGCATACACCATTAAAAATATTTCTAGTGATTTGTAGATAAATAATTGGCGAATATGATTATTTTGGTGAAAAACAAAGTGGAACACCCTCTATTAAAATCCTGTAGCAGAAATGAATGTTAAAATTGGCGTATTAACGGTAATAGGTTTAACGCTGCAGTGTTTAGGGGGAAACTGAATTCCCCCCTTAGAGTGCAAGTTTAGCAGTGAGCTCTCTTAAGAGTGAGATGGTTATGCTGCATTGCATAGATAAAGTTATATTAGTATCTGCATTTACAAAAGAAGGAATATGTGATAATTGCAGAGAATTACTGGGAAGCTGCCTTTTGTAGCAGAATTAGACAAGGACTAAGGTTGTAGAAGAAAGGGTTGAAAGAGGAGAGAGGGGGACACCAGAGACATTAGGTAACTGCTACTTGAACTACTGTGTTTTGAATCTGCCAACAGCCTCTAAAACACAGCCAAGGGCAGCATGTGATACAATGTGCTTGAGTGCACGTCATAGGGAAAAAACGTTAGAAATCAAGAAGTGCAGACAAAAGGTAGAGCAGCTTAACAGCTCTAGATGTGATGAAGTAAACATGTTGGGAATACTGCACAAGATGTATGCTATGTTTATGGATTTATTAGAAAAAAAACTACATATGCATTAATATTAATATTTCTATTTCATTTACTTGTAAAGCATGGGTTACCAAAATAAATCATTGTCAAGCTTTTTTCCTCTTTTTTATAATGTTAGTTTTTCCTTTTCTTTTTAAAACTTTAACAACAAAAAAAAGAATTTAGAACTAGAAGCCCAATCCCGGGCATCCAGTTCCAGTGTGCACCCACATGCTGGCGAACTGTCACACCTGTGCGCAGAGGAACCCTGCACTTGCCTGGCAAGTGGTAAGACTCCACTTATCGCTGCCAGCCAGTATCATTGGGACAGTATCGCCAGGGAGCTGAGCCTTGCTCGCCTGTCTGGCAACCTTTTCTTGTTACATTGGGTGTTAGAAGATTTTCTATCTTTGCAAAAAGCAGCGAGAGAAAATCTTCAATATTGCCAAATATTGATATAGACTCCGCAGTGGCGCACGCAGGGGATGTTTCTGAGTCTCCAGAACAACCCCCCCCTGCGCTAACTAAGTGGCCGCTATAGCTGCACTGTCCTATACAGCAGCCGCGGCGCTGTCAAAGAAGCGTCCGCGGCGGTGCTGTAGTGAATACAGCACCGCCGCGGACACTTCTTAGACAGCGCCGCGGCTGCTGTATAGGACAGTGCTGAAGAAACGAAGCTGCTGCGCATGCGCAGCAGCTCTCGCGGGGGGTGGTTTTTTTTTGGGATGGGGGGGAAACCCCCCCGGAAATCCTCCGTTCGCCCCTGCTCTGTAAGGTAGTTTCAATGAAACTGGATTAGTACTACAAGAACACATTGTAGAATAGATGAGTACTGTATATTAACAGAACCACAAAGAAGATTATAATTCCTGCTTCTGGATGTGGAACTAGGAAAAGACAATATTGTTGTAGGCCCATCTGTATTTTATAATTGAACTGGTCCTATGGTACATGGATTTTCTCACAAATGTGTTTTATACATATACAATGCACAGTCTCAAATGCCATTGGATATAAATGTAGGTATATAGATAGAGGTATAATACAGGATAGTAATAATAAAACTCTAAATCTAAATTGAGATCTATGTAACATAAAGATCAATGACTTCCACTTAACCAGTCACGATGAGTAGTAGTTTATACCTTTGTGAGCAAATTATATGTCACAGCTTTGCTGTGCTTGGTTGACTGAGTGTACCTACTAACTACTAAGTGTACCCAAGTGAATTTCACATTATTTCTCTGCAAGAATTGGATTTTCTTTTGGAAGTATATTGAAATACATATATATTTTAAGTACATTGTACAGGAAAAACAAACAAAAATAGCAAAGAAATATACATAATTCCATAATTCCTACCTTAGTTGCCTTAGTTTAATTACAGCAACCCTAGAAGGTAACCTCAAATGTGAACACCTAGTGCCTGATTTTAAGTTAGGAACAAAGCAAAGAAAAAGAGCAACTTTGCACCTGGACAAACAATGTAACATTGCATGGGGTACAAATTGACTTAATTTTTAGCACACAAGGTAAACACTGGCAGTTTTTTCATCTAGCACACAAATACTTGATAGCTTTATTTTTACACTGAAATTAAAGTTGATCTATGACATGCAAGATCCCAACTATAAATCTGTCCCTACATTTTATATTTACCTCTCCATCTAATGCAACATGGTTTTGTCAATTTGCAAAGTTACTCCTTTTAATTGCTTTGTTCCTAACTCAAAATCAGGCCCCTAGGTCTAGTTTAGTGCACAGATACCAAATATGGGCCTCATTTAGAGTCCATTTCAGGCGCATTGTGCACATTTCCAGTGACGGGCATGTGCAGTAAGCATCAGTTCCGTCTGCTTTTCAGATGCAGTGTATATTTGCGACAACTTGCGTCTCAGTACGAGGGAAAGGGTGGAACACGGAGTTATGTAGGAGTGACCATGAATAATTTCGATACTTTGGACGTCTACCCGCAAAAACAACCTTAGACGGATCAAGACGCAGACGGAACACACAGCAAAATTTTTTTTAAAAAGTGCGGCAGGAATTAGCTGGCGCAAGTAGTTAGCTAGCTGTGGGAACTGGTCGCAGCTCAGTAGGGTATTACGAGTGGGATGCAACTGGGGTTGCATGCCACTCGCAATACCCTACCAAGCTGCAGCACACTCCCACTCCTACTCTTGCATCTTAGACGCACATTGCGTATGACTCTAATTGAGGCCCTATGTGTACATTATGGGAGACCTAACACAGTCAAAGAAAGCAGTATAATTCAAACTACAAACTTCAAACTTTGTAGAATGGTATTACTGTCACTAGTTGGTGGTGACTGCTAATAAAATGTAATTACTAATTGAACAAAACAATTTCCTTGCATTGAACATAGTATTGTTGGTAAATACAAAGAGGAAATACAAACAGGACAAGGAAAACTTTAATAAAGTAAAACATGCATGTCTAAAATATGACTACATCCTACAATATACTTACGTTTTACTGAAACAGAGAGATGTTTCCATCAAGTCTATGTAAACATTCTTAGATAGTATACACATCGCCATGTTAATATAAAAATCTATTTGTGATAATGAGGATAAAATATATCTACTCGTTTTTTATTTCCAATGTAATTCCTCTTGTGAATACTCAAACAAAGGCCTTCTATTTTCTTAGAGCTCTCTCCCTTAATGAAAGCTGACTAGTTTATGTGCTTAGATACTCTGTCAATCCACTTAAGAGACTGATAGTGATGTTGTGTTAAGTTGTGCGGGGCAAGTAAGGTCAAATAGACAAACACATGCATCATTTGAATCTTTCAAAAGAAGTTATATATATATATATATATATATATATATATATATATATATACATATATACATGCATCTGCATACATCTGATATTGAATAGTTTTCAGAAACTGCATCTTTAAGCGCATACATGTAGCATGTTCCAATTCTGCTTTTTGATGGTTCTTCTGAACAGATGCTTACTATTTTGCAAAAGTATGACCACATTCCTATTTAAAGCCCTGACCAGCACCAGTCTGTACTTTATCTGGGGCAAAAATCCTCCATCACCATTTGATGTCATCTTGTTGTACTAATCAGTGTGTGCAGCCACTAAAATATGCATATCTATACATAAATAGGATTGAAATGATCCCTAAGGGTCTGATTCATTAAGGATCTTAACTTAAGAAACTTCTTATTTCAGTCTCCTGGACAAAACCATGCTACAATGCAAGGGGTGAAAATTAGTTTTCTGTTTTGCACATAAGTTAAATACTGACTGTTTTTTCATGTAGCACACAAATACTTGATAGCTTATTTGTACACTGAAATTTAAAGTTGATATTTGTGTGCTACATGAAAAAACAGTCAGTATTTAACTTATGTGCAAAACAGAAAACTCATTTGCACCCTTTGCATTGTAACATGGTTTTGTCCAGGAGACTGAAATAAGAGGTTTCTTAAGTAAAGATCCTTAACGAATCAGGCCCTAAGCTATGTTTCTGAAGAAAGATCTCGAAATACTCATTTTAGATATGAAGGCGCAAAGGCGCTTCGGACATACTAAGGTAAGAGTAAGTAACTAAACAACATAAAGTAAATGAGTAAAGTAAAACTGGAAATGTGCAAGACATGCTAGACATATAGGGTTAACATATGAAAGCAATTGTTTCCAACAACCAAAAACCACAAAATGTCTTCTGGCAGTCAGCAGCATATGTTCCTTGGACTTAAATGTGTTTGTAGTCATGAACAAATATGCATGTGCAACAGGCATGGCTGGAATAGAGCCACAGACTGCAAAAAGGGTCGTATAATAAAAATAAAAATATTAAATATTCAGGTCGAAAGCATATATACAGCAGTCATAAGCAGAAATATATAGAGTGTTCAATGACATAAAGTTTGTTTTGATTTTAAAAATGTCATTTTCTAAAACAAGAGAGGAATTTGGATTATTACCAATTAAAGAATAAAGCACATTGCGTTTTTATTTTTACAAATATGAAGTTTCAGTGAAAATTTCTGTTTTAACGCCCACATTCAAAAGTGCATCAGTCAGAAGTGCTGACTGGAAGTTCATTACCAGTTAAGTATCAGGTTTCAAATTATATCATACTTGCCTACTCTTTCGGAGATCCTGGAAGGCTCCCAAAATTCGGGGAGTCCTCCCGGACTCCTGGAAGAGTAGGCAAACCTCCCGGATTTGCCAAAATTCACGCCGTTGAAGGGCAGGGGCAGGGCTTAATTGCGTCATTAAGTCCCACCCCCGCTATTCAATGCCGTGAATTTTGGCATTTTATATTGGGGGGCAGGGCTATGGTGATGTAATGATGGCACCACGCCCCTTCCTACCCCTGTCACATGACTTCTCCCCGGGATCTCCCGGAGGAAAAGTTTTGAAAGTTGGCATGTATGAATTATGTCATGCTAGACCCACCAGGCCGACAGACCCAAAATAACCACAGATCGCATATTGATCAGTACTGGTTAAAAATACAGTTAGACGATGACTGAAAATTTTCTTGTTTTGTCCCTTGTTGTGCAAAAATTAAAATACAGTGGTACATTATTTTAAGCTTATTTAAGATTTTTTTTAAATTTGATCTATTAGTTGTGTATATTCATAATGATTTAGTTTTTGTACAAATGATAAAGATAAATACCAAACCCACATAGACTGAGAATTATAAAAATTAACGGCCATTTCTTCTTATTATTATTATTATTATCACCATTTATTTATATAGCGCCGCTAATTCAACAGCGCTGTACAGAGAACTCTCTCACATCAGTCCCTGCCCCATAGGAGCTTACAGTCTAAATTCCCTAACACACAGACAGACAGACAGACAGAGACAGACAGACAGACTAGGGTCAATTTGTTAGCAGCCAATTAACCTACCAGTATGTTTTTGGAGTGTAGGAGAAAACCGGAGCACCCGGAGGAAACCCACGCAAACAAAGGGAGAGCATAGAAACCCCTCACAGGCCATTTTTTATTTAATTTTTAGTAGCTGCAGTTGGATGGTTATTATTGGTCGGATAAGAATAAGACTTAATTGTTTCCAGTCCAGTCCATGTTGGTTAGGGAATGATAACGTCTGTTAGTATAAACACAAGCCCAAGTAACAGTTTCAGTGTGAGGATGCTATTTACTGTGTTTATTGGTGGTCTTCAGGACAGATCTATCACTCTCCATGTGTTCCAAGCAGACAAGAACCAGGCCCATTGTGAGAATGTGATAAAATGAAAAAAATGTCATTAAACGCTAATTAACCTTTTGACGTCTGAACACCACTTAACAAACCTATGAAGTTTCAGACGCAATACTAATTGCTTAAATATTGTTCAGATGCATTGTTATGGTTCAATATGTGCGCAATGTGTAACTGTTTGCTCAAACTGTAGATAATATATAAATTATTCCTGCTTGAAGTAGAACTGTGCAATTGTAATTAATGAATATTATTTAACATTACTAAGAAATACAAGTTTGCCAGGATATCCATAAACCTTTCTGTTTATCAGTCAATCTAATAAAAATTAAAACAAAAGACTTCTTTCTGCCAAATGGCATAAGTTACAACCACTCGATTGCAGATATTTTAGTTTACTTGTTACAAAAAAAAAATAACCGGAGGAATAAAGTGCTATTGTAACCCTCTCTAATAATCAAAACCCTGGAACATCTGCTATGTTCTCAGTCACCCCCAGTGAAGTTCTCCTAATTATAATTCCAACAAGCAGCATGTCTTTAGTATACAGACGGCTCATCTCTTACTGTACTGTTTTGTCCCAGAGACATAAGACAAAACCAGCCACATTTAAATTGCTCCAGTAGACATTGTCAATGTAACGGCAGACAAGCTAACCTATGCAGCATGTTATATTCTGAGGCTCGCATTAAATAGACATGTTTGTGAAAAAATGTAATCTTCAGTTTAGCTGAAGGAGACACAAGAAACCATTCAAACAAAGAAAAGGTTGGGTAAATGAACAATCTACTTAACTAGAATACATGTGTAATCATTTATACCCTAGCAGGGAAATAAATGGCTCCACTTCGCCACATATTTTCTGATTTTATTATAATGCAGAAGTTATGTTAACATTCTAAAGCGCAGACGTAAATGTGGTTAATTAGTAAATTCCTGAAATATGCTCGTCTAGCACTTAAATTATAGGAGCATGCAGTAAGTGTGGTGAGATGCTTCAGTGCATTTATTTGGTCTGAATTTACGCCTTCGTTACTGTTATCTTCAGGCTTGCGATACGTTTCCTTCATTTCCAAGGTATGGAAAGCTGTCTTTAATTTACTCCAATATGTTTACTAAAGCTAATCCTATAAAAGAAAGCCTAAACAGTTTAAATGAGTTAGGTCTTTAACCCTTCATGAACAAGAGCTCTTTATGACTAGACCTGCACGTTTAGGAGGTATGCAGCTTTCATTACAACTTTATCCATACTTGCCAACTCTCCCGCATTTTGGGTGAGTCTCACGGACTCCCGGGAGAGTATGGCAATCTCCCGCCTTGGGCAGAATTTGGTCCAAATCGTCGCGATTCACCGGGAATCGCAGCATTTGGCCCCTGCTGTAAAATGACGCGTTTTGCGACATAAAGTCGTGGGGTGGGACCAAAATGCCACGAATTTCGGAGCCCCGCCCCCTACACACCCACCTTTCCTCTGTAGCTCCCGAATCATACTTGCCATAAGTTGGCAAGTATGACTTCATCATTTAATTATCTACCTTGGAAAAGTTATTGTTTTTTGGGACTTATAGGGTGTTATTTTTGCATTATAAATTATTTTGTGAGCATTGTATTGGGAAAATAAGCACACTTTTCCATGGTTAAGAGCCAAAATGCAGGCAAAAAGGCTTTTTCACCACTTTTTGAACTTTCCCCTCTATTTTGTTATTTAACAAAGTCAGAGATTCCTCCGTCCTTAGCCTAATTAACAGAGCTTGACGACCTCTATGAGGACAGTACTATTAGTCAATCTATTAAGCTTTTCTCAGTAATGTAATGCCATCTCAGGATGGAGGTACTTTTTTTTCCATGGGATCCAGCTGAAGCCTCTTCGGCTTCGTTGGATCCCTCATGGGTGAAATTGCTATGTGTATGCACATAGCACTTCCTCCATCTCCTGGCAGTGTTAGGCTGCCGATGAGCAGGAAGAAATCTTCATGAAAGAGGGTGTCTTTTTTCGCTGGGGTAGGAAGGCAGAGTGCAAAGGTCTTTGTGGCAGTAAGGGAAGGCAGAATACAAAGGTATTTGTGGGAGTAAGGGAAGGCAGGTGCAAAGGTGTTTGTGGGAGTAGGGGAAGGCAGAATACAAAGGTATTTGTGGGAGTAAGGGAAGGCAGGATGCAAAGGTCTTTGTGGGAGTAAGGGAAGGCAGAGTACAAAGGTCTTTGTGGCAGTAAGGGAAGGCAGGGTGCAAAGGTCTTTGTGGCAGAAAGGGAAGGCAGAGTACAAAGGTATTTGTGGGAGTAAGGGAAGGCAGGATGCAAAGGTCTTTGTGGGAGTAAGGGAAGGCAGAGTACAAAGGTCTTTGTGGCAGTAAGGGAAGGCAGGGTGCAAAGGTCTTTGTGGGAGTAAGGGAAAGCAGAGTACAAAGGTATTTGTGGGAGTAAGGGAAGGCAGGATGCAAAGGTCTTTGTGGGAGTAAGGGAAGGCAGAGTACAAATGTATTTGTGGGAGTAAGGGAAGGCAGGATGCAAAGGTCTTTGTGGGAGTAAGGGAAGGCAGAGTACAAAGGTCTTTGTGGCAGTAAGGGAAGGCAGGGTGCAAAGGTCTTTGTGGGAGTAAGGGAAGGCAGGATGCAAAGGTCTTTGTGGGAGTAAGGGAAGGTAGAGTACAAAGGTCTTTGTAGCAGTAAGGGAAGGCAGGATGCAAAGGTCTTTGTGGGAGTAAGGGAAGGCAGAGTACAAAGGTCTTTGTGGGAGTAAGGGAAGGCAGAGTACAAAGGTATTTGTGGGAGTAAGGGAAGGCAGGATTTAAAGGTCTTTGTGGGAGTAAGGGAAGGCAGCATGCAAAGGTCTTTGTGAGAGTAAGGGAAGGCAGGGTACAAAGGTATTTGTGGAAGTAAGGGAAGGCAGGATGCAAAGGTCTTTGTAGGAGTACGGGAAGGCAGGATGCAAAGGTCTTTGTGGGAGTAAGGGAAGGCAGGGCACAAAAGTCTTTGTGGGAGTAAGGGAAGGCAGGATGCAAAGGTCTTTGTGGGAGTAAGGGAAGGCAGGATGCAAAGGTCTTTGTAGGAGTACGGGAAGGCAGGATGCAAAGGTCTTTGTGGGAGTAAGGGAAGGCAGGGCGCAAAAGTCTTTGTGGGAGTAAGGGAAGGCAGGATGCAAAGGCATTTGTGGGAGTAAGGGAAGGCAGGATGCAAAGGTCTTTGTGAGAGTAAGGGAAGGCAGGATACAAAGGTATTTGTGGGAGTAAGGGAAGGCAGGATGCAAAGGTCTTTGTGGGAGTAAGGGAAGGCAGGATGCAAAGGTCTTTGTGGGAGTAAGGGAAGGCAGGACTGATGTGGGACAAGCAAAATTTGGGGGTTGGATCCTTTTTTATGTGTTTGGACAGCATTTTCTTTGTGTGACATTCAAGCATTTTTATATGAGTGCATGACACCAAGTGTCATGCACTCATATAGTATCAGATTGAGTGACATGGTCTTATGGTGCTACAATATCGGGAAAGTGTAAATGGAGAGTTTCTATAGACTATGGCATCCCACATTTTTCAGTGTGCATTGATAAAAATACAATAAAGTAGTGAATAAGATATAGTTACCAACATTTAAAATACTTTCCACAGACAGCTTACTGCTTAGCCGATGCATCTTAGCATGTCACAAATTATACTGTCTCAATGGACCTTGAAGTACTACAATCCTCATCAAGATCACTTCACTTCTGAGCTTACTTATAACATGCTTTGTACATTTTAATTACTGGATAAATATTGACTTATAAAACCTACAGATTGAGAATACATGGCAAGAATTGCATTCAACATAGAAAAACTGGCATTTCATTGACAGGTTTTGAACATTGAAAAATAAGGACTTTTCCATAGATAACAATTTCCACAGACAAAATCTTTAAATCCTGGGAATGTCCTTGGTAATTAGGGACCGTTGGCAACTAGGGTAAGATTCTAGAGCCGAGGACACACAATCTTTCTGTTGTATATATAAAACATGTAATGTAGGACGTAGTCTGCACCTGCTGCCTTCATCACCTTTGTGGACGCTTGACTGAAAACTCGAAAAAAAAATCAAAACATTCTTAGAGGAAATATATAAAAAGACCTTTATAGGATCTGCAACAGCAGGAATCTGAGCCAAGGCAATGCTTTTGTAAGCCAAGATTAAATCAAATGACCAGGAAGTTGAGTAGAATTGCTTGACACATTAAGTCTCTATTCATCATGGTGAGAAGCAGGGCAAAGAATGTTTAGCAAGGCATGACATAATCTATAGGCAGTTCTGCACTTGGTTAACTCCATAAAACACTATTCTTACTATATCTTTTTGAGAAACCTATCTGACTGATAAGAAGCCAGCATGCTTGATATATATTATTAATGACTAGCTGTATTGTTATTTTACATTTGGTATGACACATTGACTGAAGATATATTCCTGCTTTTGTCTGCAGCATTTTTCACATTCCTCAGGTACAATGTGGCCCTAAGTGTTCTGTGCAGAAATTCTCCCTTTATGTTTGTTCAACGTAGACTTTCGAGACCTACCCCAACCGTACCACACAACACATAGAATTGACCGCTGTTGTCCCAGATATATTTATAGACTATAAATTCTGCAAAATGTAATTTAACAACTAAAATGGCTAATGTAGGGATGATGCTACCACTATGTGACACTAGGCACTCGCCTAGGGCGCCAAAGTTTAGGGAGAGCCTACAACACTGAATGAGTGACATAACAAATTGACCCTAGTCTCTTTCTCTCTGTCTGTGTCTGTGTGTGCATTTTAGGGAACTTAGATTGTAAGCCCCAATAGGGCAGCGACTGATATGAGTTCTCTGTACAGCGCTGCAGAATTAGTAGCGCTATATAAATAGCTGCTGCTGCTGACGATAATGTTACTCTGTGTATATATTTTCCTCACAGCACCCTAAAACCAGGCGTAAGCTGCTGACATGGAGAAGTAGCAAGCGGCAGCTTCTCACAAGTGTACATCATCATCACCATCATCATCACCACCCCTCTGGGGGTCTCCCCATCATCTGCGCCCTTCCTCTTGGGCTCTGGCACTTGCTGGTCTTCCTTCCCCCCTCTTTCCAGCTGTGCTTTGAGCTTACTGAGTTACTGTGCTTATTGTTTACTGTACCGTGCCGTCCCACCTTGTATTGTACTTGTTTGTCCCTGTACGGCGCTATGGACACCTAGTGGCGCCCTATAAATAAAAATTAATAATAATAATAATTTATATAGCGCCACTTGATTCCGCAGCACTGTACAGAGAACTCACTCACATCAGTCCCTGCCCCATTAGGGCTTACAGTCTAAATTCCCTAACACACACACACAGACAGCCAACTAACCTACTAGTATGTTTTTGGAGTGTGGGAGGAAACCGGAGCACCCGGAGGAAACCCACGCAAACACGGAGAGAACATACAAACTCCACGCAGGCCACCGTGCTGTCCTCCCAGGGCACTTCCACTGGCGCTGGCTAAATGGCCGTTTCACAGAACAGTGAGGCAAAATCAGAACTGTACAGCTGGGACTTCACGCCTGCTCCATTGGGAAATTCGATTTGCATGAATTTTCGCCACAGCTTTGTTCATCTCTATTATCTTTCAATGGCGTTTATTTTACAAATAATATGCCACAGCCTGTTTTTAAAAATACTATGCCACATTGGTACTTAGGGCATTCTCTGCACAGTTTTATCAGGACAATGATGGAACATTTGCATCCTAACTTAAGTGAATTACCATGTAGACTACAGTCATTTTGTGGCTAGCATTTATTAAGTACCTCAGACATAATTTCCATTATATTCTGTAGTTCAAGTAGATGTGGAAATAATTGCAAAGAAAATGTTATCACAGTTAGACCTTTCACCTTGCTTTAAGAAACAAGCTGAATTGAGGGAATGTTGTTTCTTACTTGGCTAACAAATGGCGTCAGTAGTCATGTATTAATCCTTGGGATTTTAGAAGTCCTTGAAAACTGTTTCTTTGCAGATCATGTGATGGTTTAAACAATATTTTAAAAATCCTAAAACTTCTAGTCGGCAATTCTTTAGGCCTGTGTTATTTGCTAAGGGCTTTATAAATGTGGCAAGATCAAAAAAAATAACTACTATTATATAATGTCTGCTCATCAATGGAAAACTCCCAAGGCACCCAATTTGGAAAGTGCTTATGAAAGATAATGTATTGCCAATGCAAGGGCTGTGTTCATTCCCTGGCAATCAATCGTAGACAAGCCAAGCCACATGGATTAAATTAAAAGTCCAAGCATTTACCAAGGGAAATCTCTTATTTTCCAGCAGCTACATATAATTCAGAAACATAAGGAGTGAATTTTTAATAAGACCAGTGGAGTAAATATGGTGAAAGATAAGATAATACAATTCGTTGTGTTAGGCCTCAGACAACATATACACAATGTCAGCACATTTGGTGACCTTGACACAGCTATTTACATCTGTAAGATGCCAAAGACTGCTCTTGATGGCCTGGGAGTTGGGCTCGATCTGGAAATCATTCAGTAACTTAGCATTACTAGCATCCCTATTGTGAGCTATTTGCTTTTAGGGTCTCAAAACAACTTGGTTTATTATGTTTTGTAATGAGGTCTAGTTAACATTTTTTCAGTAACAAGGAATGCAGGAACATTAAAACTGATGTCAGATAAAGAACATTTGGTCATTTCGGAATGTTTAGTTTTTTTCTTAATTGCTTGAAAACATTTGACTGTGAAGCTTTCTCTTATTTCATATCTGAAGCAGTTTTTAAGATACTTCAATGACTTTGCAGTTGCCCTGTGGCTATTAGTTGACTTCATCTTAATCAAGTTTCATACACCTTTGAGCTGTCACAGTTAATGGCCATATTATGCAAAACTCAATGTCTCAGCTTCTGAATAAGAGAAAACATTTCAAAGGTGGCTTTAAAAATAGACTTTCATTTAGCTCCAAAATAATATAACAATTGATGAAATGTTGGTAAATGCCAATTTCATCACTCCGTAAACAAAGCAAGGGACACTTGATTAATGCACCCATAGCCGTGGACTAGCAACCAAAGAGTGTTCATCCAAGGTCAGCCACCAAAGGAGTGTTTGTAAAGACCCCCCAGAGAACTACAATTAATGACCTACCATATTTCATGTACTGCTTGCTGTGTGTTCTCACTACAACTCTGCATCAGTCTCTAGAGGTTACCAATCCTTATTATCAATCTGTTGTGTCTAATAGATGTGTTTGTAATTTTCACCAATTACTAAGAAAACGAGTAACTGTATTCACTTTTAAAAAATGCCAAATTGTGTGGGATTTATCTTAAAGATAATGATTTCAGAGATACTCTGGAATTACAACGTAAAATTGCAATTACAAGCAAGTCAGCTGGATAATATTCTTGTTATGCACAAGCCAAATATTATTACTGTACTAAATGTTAAAGGGCTACTTTCATAAAACATTTACTGACACATTGTGGATATTGTTAAATTGATAATTTATCTAAGTGATCTTTAGAAAAAACATGTCAAGAGCATCAAAGCTCTAAAGCACCATTCCCATGATAATCTTAAGTGAATTTCATAGTGTTTCTGATCGCAATGAAGATCTTATGATAATGGAAATGCTAGGCTTAGGGCGGAAATTGGGTAAACAAAGTAAAATGATTGAATTAATGCTTATTATGTAAACACAAATGAACAAACTACCATTTTTCCACATTAATAACATGGTTTATAAACAAAAAGTGCCTGGCACCTAATTAATATACATTCAAAATAGATGTGGTCAGAAATACTTATGTTATCACATTATCAATTCAATGCTTAATAGACCACAACAAAACTTTTCAATCACAGAAGCTCAAATGCGTACACATTAGGACATTGGTAACTTTCTAAGGGGGGAATTCAATTGGCCACGTTACTCTCGAAAGTAACGCAGCCGGCGCACTGTTACCGTTAATACGGTAATTTTAACCTGGATTTCTGCTCGCGGCTCCCTGAGCCGTGAGCAAAGATTAGCATTAAAAATGGCTGTACTAATGGTAATAATGCGCACTATTACCATAGTAACGGTAATAGTGCGCAGGCTGCGTTACTTTCGAGAGTAACAAGGACAATTGAATTCCCCCCTTACTATCTATCTATCTATCTATCTATCCTATATTTGAAGCTGTGCCAAACTCCCCTCACCCACTAACAAATCGGGACATTTGGGAGGTATTACCTAATATCAAATGATCCATCCATTTACTGTTGTGTATATATATATATATATATATATATATATATATATATATAAGTTAACCCGTGCATGATACTCATGCATTCTAGTCAAATCAAGCTACTTAAGGTCTTAAAAAGGTTCTTGTCATGCATTTGGACCTAGCCCAGGCCTCCTCAGGGGAAGAGCGTTACTTCCCGACGCAAGCGGCCTTTTTAATGTGTGTTCATGAGGTAAAATTACCTCACGAAAATGAGTTTGACTCCTCAACTCCTAAATTGAGCCTTTACTACCCCTCCCACGGGGGGAAGGGGGGATGATGGAAGTTAACTGACTTGACTATTCTAATTTTTTTATCAAAAATGTCAGTATACCAAATTTCAGGTCAATTGGATGAGCCCTTTCTGAGAAAATAGTTTTTTCCACACACACACACACACACACACACACACACACACTAACGCACGCCTCTACACATGTGTGTTCATGAGGTAAAATTACCTCACGAAAATGAGTTTGAGCCCTACCAAATTTCAGCCCTTTTTGAATTTTTTTCCCCACACACACTAAGAATTTAGTAGGTCAGTGTATAACTCTGCCCAGCAGGTGGCGCTGCAACTTGGTTTTTTTTTCCACACACACACACAGACAGACAGACGCCACTAAGCATTTATATATTAGATATATATATATATATATATATATATATATATATATATATATCCAAGGAAAGGCAGCACTCCATATTGGAAGTGCAAACCAACACTGTGCCAGATCCAAAAAACCATATGCTGACTCACGCATGTCTTCTGGGACGGGCAGACCAGCACCAGCGTCTTAGAAGAATAGATGGATGAATGGATATAGATATTTAGAGCAATTTCTAGGATAACAACAACCATATTACTCACTAAGACATATTTAAAAAGTAATCATTTCAATTAACTTAACGTGTGGCATTCCATTTAATTACCAGTTGCTGCCAGTGTAACCCAGACCATGAAGCCATTATATCAATAGCCCTATGTGTGAGCTTTCATGGTTAATTAAATCCTCACTAAATATGTCACATTTGTGATGCTCTTATCATTACTTATTTATTTATTTATCTATCAAAACATTGACCCATTAAGGTGATACACCTTGAAGAGGGCAATGGCTGTGCTACATGAATATTTTACAGGGCCCTGGAGATTATTTTACTCTTGGAGATTAAGCCTTGACAGCTGAACTCAGTGCAAAGAGACTATAAATGTAGAATGAGAATTGGATGTAAAGTATTTCCATTCATTTAGCCTGTTTATAGTACTTATATTTGTTTCTAACTATAATAACTAACTAACTTAACTCTACTTTTATATTTTGATAAAACCTAGTAAATGTGTAGGGTTCAATGCTTTTTAAGAATATCTATTTCATTTATTTCCTAGAAATCTAAATGAAACACCATTGGAGTCATTTATTTATAAACGTACAGTAACCTATAACAGCCAATGATACCTTGGTTTGATTGTTTAATTTACACTAGATGGATCAAAGCTTTCTAGTAAGGGGTGTTGGGCTGGTAAGAGTATTTTTTCGGTGCAATACGCAGCACATATACTACATGCTACATTTAATTTACCACAAGCTTGCAGAATGGTATGCATGGACGTGAAGAATAAAGTCAATTTAAATTAAATAAAAAAAAGTTAAAGTGCTACCGAACACCGCACATTAACATTAAGCAGATTCTCAAGAAGAATTAATCTGGAGAAAATCTAGAAAAATCTATAAAAAGTCATTGCTTCAAGCTGCAGTTCCTAGTAAATTTATAGGTTGCATTATTGAACATTGGTTTAACCCTCAAAATGACTCTACGGTGTGTTCAAGCAAGTGGAACAATAATATGATGCAAATAGTGGTATAATAATCACATTTAATATATAATTGATCGCCGTGAAAACAATATTTTGCAGCTTAGAGTAACCAATAAGATTTCTTACGCAAGTCTCTACTGAGCCAGACTAACCAGTGCAATTAATTTGCTTGTTGTTTCCCAATTTTTTTTCCCAATGTACCTAAAATCTGCACCTCTTACACATTTGCACCATGTACAGGGATTTATTGCATAATGGCAAAAACGTAAATGACACAAACTAGAACTGCGTATGCCTACATAAGACTGTGAGTATATCTTTTGCACCTGCTAGAGGGCCGCTGATGATCAAGATGACGGTCGCCAGCACTAGTTAGCCGCTTCTGATTGGCTGATTGGGAATTTACCTCTGAAGCTGATAGGTGCTTTCTGTATAAGATTTTGTGGTTGTATTTTTAAAAAAAAATTATTTGTATGCAAGAAGGACTATTATATCTGCTGTATTATATAAAGCCTAATAGCAAATGTGTTTTCTTTACCAAAACAAATGTAAGAAACTTTACTTGTGCTTATGATCTGATTGTGTGTATGCACATATGGGTGTTTGTATGTCTGGCATAAATCTGGTGTATATGCTTGAGATGCCTCCGACTCACCCTATGTGCGTGAATACACTATTTTTACGGGTCATTTTTCTTTGCCATAAATTATGCCTAACATTTCTGTAACGCATCGGGCCCAATGTTTCCAAATGAAAAATGATATTTTTGTTCAGTGGTACTATGCTTGTTTTATCCGATATGTGGAATAGATGCCTAATGGCGTATTGCCTAATACACACATAAACAGCTTTGTCTACAGATAAACCATCAGTCTAGGGTGCTGTTATCCAATTCTTATGTGGCCGAAATGGATTATCCGAGCTGTATCACAGTCACATCTTTCCTGAGTTTATGCAGGATTATAAAAAAAGCATTAGATACATTCTACTTAGACCTAGAAAGCACCTGTGTGCTACAAGCATGTGAAGAACTAGAAAACAATGTACATATGAAAATTATACAGAATCCTCTGTGACAGCTTTGCATGCTAATGTGATGTAGACGGAAACATTTCTAAAAAGTGGTTTTAAGGAACCATTAATCATGGCTTCATAGTTTGGTATTATGTAAATGTAGAGTCACATTCATGTATTTATGAGCTCCAAAAAAACAAAAAAAACAGTATTGTTTAATAATGTGGTTTTCTAGCATGACTCAACTCACTTTACTCAACTAGTTGGTTTCCCAAAACTATACAAAACGTTATTTAAAAAAAACTGAAATGATTGCACACTTCACAAAGATAAGGTTTACAGAGATCTGCTTCACTTTGGCTTTTCCAGGGATGATTTTCAGGAGGCTCCCACTGATTCAACGACCCAGCACTATTTTTGAAAATATGCTCAAAAGACTGTACAGCGTTTGTAGGTAATTGATGAAATTACCCAGCATTCTACATATCAGAAATTGAACTCATCATCATCATCACCATCATCACCATTTATTTATATAGCTCCACTGATTCCGCAGCGCTGTACAGAGAACTCATTCGCATCAGTCCCTGCCCCATTGGAGCTTACAGTCTAAATACCCTAATATACACACACAGGCAGATAGAGAGAGACTAGGGTCAATTTTGATAGCAGCCAATTAACCTACTAGTATGTTTTTGGAGTGTTGGAGGAAATCGGAGCACCCGGAGGAAACCCACGCAAACACAGGGAGAACATACAAACTCCAAACAGATAAGGCCATGGTCGGGAATTGAACTCATGACCCCAGCGCTGTGAGGCAGAAGTGGTAAGCACTTAGCCACCGTGCTGCCAGGCGGGCTCATGTTAGGTTGAACACAAATGGCGTTTTTGCACATAAGATGCTTTTATTCACATCAGAGCATGACCATCAACCACTGGTTTCTGAATTAGTGCTTGTGTGTTTACGCAGAAGTAAAAATACGTATTATAGGCTGAAAATGCAATTTACGTTCAACTTAACATGAAACCATGATGCTCATACAGAAGAGGAACAAAATAACTATTCGCTTTCCTGAATAGGGTTCCCACTAGCAGTTTATGAATAGATCCAATGAGCTAAATTAACTGACCAATCACGTGCACTTCAATTCACAATTAGGCAAACAAGAAACATCTTTGCATGATTTTAGAGGACCAGTTCAGCTTTTACAGACAAGGGTGCAGAAAACATTAATTCTGGGTCTAAAATGTATTAAAAAACAACATTTAAGAGTTGTGAAATGTATTGGTAAAATAGCTATAATCTAATAAAACAAATAGAAAACAGGACGAAATTAGCTTCTTTATTTTTTAATTCTGCACTTTATTTTACTTTACTCGGTTGGCCAGCTTGACTTTTCTAAGAAGTATTTGTGCGGTAATTCAGTATACCAAGGCTGCAGCAGTGAAAGCCGCTTCTATTCTTCATGATGTCCTGTTCATTAATCATCCTATGATCATCGTGACAAACGTTTCTCACTTACAACTGAATATCTTACCAGATGGCCGCAGTCTAAACAGTAAAGATTATACTGAGCACTTGGGAGGTTTTTAAGATATGGTGTAAGGCTACAAGTAATTTGGGATGAATTAATTTTGTGTTAGCATTAATAAAACTGCATATTTCTGTAGGTTTGTGCCTCCATAATCAAATAACAGCTTCATGTGTACAGTAATAGTTTTTAGATTTAATATTCAGCATTTGCAATGTTGATATGTTAATTTTCTTGTTCTTACAGTACTATCTGGGGATTCTAATTCCCATACACAGTTGTTATATTTGCAAGGTTCAAGGCAAATTCTACCAGGGATCCAAGACCTTTATCCCAAATATTTTTTCTTTTTCAGCATGATCTCATTAATGTTACATTAACTTAACAAAATTTGCAGTACTAAATTTTTACTATAGCCTTATAAGTAAATTACTGTACCTTGCTTGGGATTATGATATAGTTAGATACATTTAACGCCATGTTCTGTACAGTGCTACAAGTGGAATTGTTATCTGCATGTACAGCAATCCCAGACTTTATCTACCCATAGAGGGGGCCAATCCAGTTTCATGGCCTGAGAACCCAGCAACAGTATCTGTTTCCAATGTGCTCCTCCACATATCTATTTAGTGCATTGATCTGATGACTGCACAAACTGGCAGATTTCGATTATCGGTCTATTAGTTTGTCTGACAGCTGTGATCTAAATCTGACCAATTATATGGTAACCAAGATTGCTAATTGATTTCTCCCAGACATCCATCCAAAGTGCTGAATTTATAGGAAGCTTTATTTTAACTACTGAGTTGCAACACATTGGGGTCAATTTAATTCCTTGAATAATGCGACCTGCGTACTATTACCGTTACTACAGTAATAGTGTACAGTATTACCGTTAGTACGGTAATTTTACATCTGATTTCAATTCGAATTACAATAACCATACTAAGCAATGGGCAACACGGTGGCTAAGTGGTTAGCACTTCTGCCTCACAGCGCTGGGGGTCATGAGTTCAATTCCCGACCATGGCCTTATATGTGAGGAGTTTCTATGTTCTCCCTGTGTTTACGTGGGCTTCCTCCAGGTGCTCCGGTTTCCTCCCACACTCCAAAAACATACTGGTAGGTTAATTGGCTGCTAATAAATTGACCCTAGTCTGTGTGTGTGTTGGGCAATTTAGACTGTAAGCTCCAATGGGACAGGGACTGATGTGAGTGAGTTCTCTGTACAGCGCTACGGAATTAGTGGTGCTATATTGGTGATATATAATTGGGGATGATGATGGTAAAACAATTAGCGCTGCGTTATTCCTACACTAAAGTGGCCATAATAAATTGGTCTCATTGTTGTAAACACAGGCAAAATATACAAATAAAACATGCACAATTGCATGGATCCAGAACAATTGTTACTTTCTGTGAAAATTATAATTTGCTTGGTTTCACAGTCAACAATATAAACTGTTAAATATAAAACAGAATTTAGTTCATAATGTTAAAGCATGACATTGTAGATACACGTTACACTTTACGGAAGCCTGATAATCCCAAAGTAAAATGTTTACAGTGGGCTAATACTAGTAGTAATCATTGCTTAATTATCCCACATCTTGTAGTACATAATTGCTGTTTTGGCCATGTGTTTTGTATAGCACAGCAAAATCATATCGTGCACACATATGTCTATTATGTGCAAGGAGGCAAATTACTGAAAAGGTAAAAAGCACATGAGCGGTATTTTGTTTTCATTGAGACTGCAGGCAAATTTTAACAAGCTACAGTATAACACTATAAAATAAAAACAATAAAGAGCATTGTAGACTGAGCGACAAGAGCTGCACAAACACTTGTCTCATTTTAGCCATTGTCTCTTTCGTGCCAAGGAATTGCAATAATTAAATACTGTTGAACTAACATCATCATGTATTTAAATAACCACAGGGAACTGTTTAAGTGCATCTTGACTGTGAGTTTACATTTTTACCCCCACTGTTGTTTATATACACAAGTAACATAAACAGAGGCAGTCTGTCCTTGAGTAGTTTAACCACGCCACCTTTGGGACCAACAAGCTCAGTTTAGAAACTCAGACATGGGACAGCTGTGAGAGGATTAGCTACTCTAGCCGACTTTTTTCATATGAGCAGGTAAAATATCACCCACCCACATCTTATCCATCCACACAGAGGTCCCTGTGCTTTTCCTGTAATTTATCTCCTCTTAAGCTAAGCATCCATCAAGTTTAAAAACAGCAATCGATTACAAAGTCATTACAGTGGTAGACTCTTACAAAGGGGTCCAATCTCATTTGTCCTACATAGATAGATATCTAAAGATTTAACAAGACACAAAAGGCAAGTATTAATTAATTAATTAATTAAAATAATTTGAGCACCGTGTTCTCATCTGATTTTCTGCTAATAACCAGTAGCTGTTATACACTTCTTTATAAATGCCACACTCTGGATAATTGTGTGACAATATGTCATTGTTAATAATTGTTACAAATAATATATATATATATATATATATATATATATATATATATATATATATATATATATATACCATTGCACAGTATTTACCAAATATTCTCATGGTATAGTGCAGTTTTACTAATATAAGCATTACATATTATAAGCAATGCAGTTTTAGTGCAATATTGTACAATTCACTAACTTCAATCACATCAAAATATGTGATAGATGAATAACATTCTACGTCACTTAGTTTGCTACCTGTTTGGCGAAATTGCAACACACTATCTGGGCACTTTGGGGGGGCTGTCCAAAATGGAAATTGCATTGCTGTTTTGTTGCATAATTTTAATAACAGTAACTCATGTTAAGGAGAAATCACTGCAAATAAACTGCTCTAGAAATCACTGCAATAAACTGCCCTAGAAATCAGTACAATAAACCGCTCTAGAAATCACTGCAATAAACTGCTCTAGAACTCATTGCAATAAACAAGTTAGAACAATCCAAACTGACTACTTGTCTTTCCTATATTCACTTTAATGATGCACCTTATTTTCATAACTACTGATCACTGCAAATTTCATGATAATAATGGTGATGGTTCTTTGGCAAAAACATCATTTCTGAACGTGATTTGTCACTTCTAGTATATTTATTGAATGTATGACTTGTATGCACCCAAATGACAGTGCTATTCTTCCATGTTGCATTAACAATATTGTTGTATTGTTTGGTGCTCTCATGCTGCCTCGTCAATGTGGTAAAACAGTAACTGCAATCACAGCTCCTGGGTTAAATGCCTTTCTGACATTCCCAATCTAAACCCATTGATCCCAGATTGATGGGGATTTTGGGAGGATGGTAATTGTGGGTTGTTTAGGACACGCACATGGAGTGACACCTGAAAACCACCAAATTCTCTGTATGGCCTTATCTGTGTGGAGTTTGTATGTTCTCCCTGTGTTTGCGTGGGTTTCCTCCGGGTGCTCCGGTTTTCTCCCACACTCCAAAAACATACTGGTAGGTTAATTGGCTGCTATTAAATTGTCCTTAGTCTCTCGCAATCTGTGTGTATGTTAGACAATTTAGACTGTAAGCTCCAATGGAGCAGGGGATGATGTGAATGAATTCTCTGTAAAGCGCTGCGGAATTAGTGGCGCTATATAAATAACTGCTGCTGTTGATGATGATGATGATATTCGGCCAGCTTAAGGTTGTGCTCCCCATATCCAGTATTTTGTCTTCATATACATCTTGAAATGTATTTTATTATGAAAAGTTTTACCACCAAAAAGGACAAACATGCCTGAATATAAGTGCGAAATGTATTTTTTGCTGCATCAGTTTGTACATTGCAGTAATGTGAAATCTGTGAAGGTCTATGAGATGTATTTTCAGTAATATCCCACAATACAGTGGCATTGTTCTAATCTCACAGCCTTGGAAACTGGCAAACCAAGCAGCTTCCCTTCAGGTTCACCCATGAACAGACAAACAGGTTTTAATTTCAACGTTCAGTATTCTGATCCCTCAATTAACCGAGATGCTAAACCAGAAGGTAACAGTAAGTTCAGTGTATGTAACTTGCCACCACTGAATTAATTCCAGATATCTATCTGTTGCATGGTTTACATTACTTAAAATTGAGACGGCAGAGTTATTTTCAATATAACAGACATTATCACCTTGAAAGTTGTTCCACTATTGATTCATACTACAAATTACATCTATTGTGAAAATATTTAAGAATTTCCCGAAATTAAATGTTCTGTGTCTTACAAAATGTTCACCATTAAACACCAAACCATCCCTATTTCTTTTAAGTGTGCACAACATTGTAAAGGGAAACTTTTATCAATAAATATAATTAATTTTTTCTTTTCAGTTTCATTTTTAAATAATGTAAACAAATAATGTATGCAAACTCCAAAGCAATACATAATTTTCTAAGAATATTTCTTAAATTAACAATTGGTTTTGGAACCAATATCAAGGTACTCATTTTATTAATATTTCCTAATATCAATAGAAGCAACAACCCACCGCCATGGTAGCAAACTTATAATTTCAGTCCATGATCTGCAAATTGATGAAGATGGTCTCAATGTGCGTCCAATAGCTTCTAGCTGGTCAGTAGGCAGATTAGACACGAGTAAGACTGATTTCCAATGGCACAATGGAGCTGTGCATACAAAGTAACACTCATGGTTTTTTATGTGATTCTTACCATAAATGATTTTGATTGCATCAAATTAATATTTAAAACAAAAGGTTGAGTTTTCTGATAGAGGTGACACCTTATTAAAGGAATTTCATTGGTCTCCACAAAACACTGTGGGCCTCATTTAGAGTCGGACGCAAAGTCCATTTCAGGCGCATCCTGCCTATTTCCACTGATGGGGCATGCACAGTAAGCAACGGTTCCCTGCAGTTCCGTCTGCTTTTCACACGCAGTGTACACTGCGACAGCTTGCGTCACAGTACGAGGGAAAGGGTGGAACACGGAGTTATGTAGACTTGACTGTGAATAATTCAGATACTATGGGCGTCTAACCCGCAACAACTACCCAAGACGCAGACGGAACACACGTCAAACAAGACTGAAAAAGTGCGTCAGGAATTAGGTGGCGGAAGTAGTTAGCTAGCTGCAGGAACTGCTCGCAGCTTGTAGGGTATTACGAGTGGGACGCAACTGGGTTTGCATGCCACTGGTAATACCCTACCAAGCTGCGGCACACTCCCACTCCTACTCTTTCATGTACGTTTTAGAAACACATTGCGTCTGACTCTAAATGAGGCCCTGCGTGTTATCTGATTTTTGCCTTTAAAATTGTGTGAATAATATACTGCAATATACTGAAAAGACACTACATTTCAGACGTGCTTATATACGGGTTAAGAGAAGGTTCATTATCCATTATTGATACAGTGCTTACAGTATAACAACTCTCAGTTTACAGTGGAATATGCTATGTATTTATGCATTTTCTTTGTGCTAACCTGTGAACTGCAATTTGGGTGAACTGCAATTCGTGGTGGCTTCTAATTTGTCATTGCTTAGCAATTCAGTAAATCGGTTTGTGAAGATCAGATACAGCTTATTCATTTCTTTTATTCTTCACTGTGCTTACAGTAATGATTTGCTAGAATTACATATCAGTTTGAAGAGTTGCGTCAAAGATGTCAAGGAAGTTAAGCAGTCATATGTAGCACAGATGTATTCTACTCTTGTCATGTTCTAAAAACCTGATTGGGTAAGTAAATGGCAATTCCCAGATGTCTTGTATCCTATACAGCACTTGTTTATTCTTTGAGCAGCATGCAGGTAAAGGGGTAGATATATAATTAGGCACAATAGGGCCATGCCTGATATAGTTTTTGCAGTCCTGTCAATCAGGCTCTTTTACATCTTAAATGTATAGCTAACTATGCCATTATTCCATCTCCTTACACCCATTGTTTTTGTAACTTCTGCTAAATTGACCGCAGTTCTCTATACTTATTTCATTGCTTAACACACCTGTTTTTACAAATAATTTATGTCGGAATCTGTGATACACAGCAAATCTAGTCTTCTGCCAATGTCATGAAACAGACGATTTAGCAAGCTTTCAAATTTCTCAGCGTTTACTTTATTACGATGGACAATCAAGTCAGTCAAAGTGAGTCCTGCTCCCTTATGCTGCCAGACAAAAGTTTAGGAAACGTGGGAATAAGTCTTAAGTCAGAAACCTCTTCCCACAACTAAAGATTTTTGGAAGATGGTAATTTACTGGAGTGTTTTACATAGCCAATAAAAGCACCAATACAATCCCACACTATCTTCTATCTTGCATTTAAATAAGTGCAACGAGCAGAAAAAAGTAACCCATCCTATAATAAACTTATTGCTCAGCGATATATCATGCAACCACCTTGTCAGGAACTTGTAACCAACATTTAGGAACAAATAGCAATGTGAAGGGAAGCAGATTGGTAGAACGTCTCTTACACCCCCGCATCAGCAACTTCCGTCTGTTCTGACTTCAAATCCAAAATGAACATTGCAATTTAAATGTTATTTCATGTTAATGTAGTTTGTAATTTTGTACCACCGCAAAATAATGGATATGTTTTCTTGTTCCTGTAAGCAACCCATGCACTGCTCTGTGAAAGTACTTTGCTCCGGCAATCAAACCTTTGCTTGCACTTTGAACATTTGTATGAGACTGAAATTTAAGATACAAATTACATTGGGGGAAATAAAAAAACTGGAACAAGGAGAAAAGGTGTAGTTGTCCATCAGAGAAAATATCTGTTATGGGCAATAGCACCTTACATAAATACCTTCGCCTATCCATTTTTGTATTAAATGCCAGCTTTGAGCATTCTTAGATAGGGGGGAGGGGGGGTTGGTTTCTAGCAGAAGCCAGTTCAAATGTAATGTTTTAGGGGCATGAACTACATAGATGTGCCTGGTAGCAGAGAGACGGGCAGAGGATCCCTGTGGACCGTTCTGATCGCATTGAAGTACTCAATTAGAGCAGCCATGCACGGTCATACCCAGTAGCACACTGATTGGATGACGATGATGGCGCTAAAAGATAATGTTAGCATAAGAAAGAAGTAAAAGAACAAAAATCAATGAAGGAATAAACAGTAAGAGAAAGGAAACAGGAAACTTCAAGCAAAACCATGTGGGTCACATGCCAAAGTTTGTCCAATCAGCTTCTCTCTGACAACTGCATAATGCACAGTTTTCTCCCAAATAATCCTACTACCAGGGACAGGGGGTACCTCTGCCTGGAGCTACTTTTTCAACATGGAAATAAAATATATGCAAGGAGTTGTAGGAAAGACATATAGGAAATAAGGGAGGGAAATAATGTACAATAATTTGATGAAAATTGAAAGAAGTGAATAAAGGATCATAGGAAATATCAGAATGTATGGCTATGTTTTTATTACAGGATGACTATGAATGTCATCTGTTAATAACTTCACGTGGGTCAGTACGTGGTCGTGGCGATTTATTCTCCAATGATCCACTGTGAAAGAGTTAAAGGAGATCTTACTGCTGACTCAATGGGTATTTAAATCCTATGATTAATGGAACAAGCCACTATTAAAATGGTTAGTTCTTAGGTCACCCACCAAGGGAGATAACTGTACTCCCTCAAACTAAATTTACTATGCCATCCCATAACCTCCCTCCTTCTCAGGCACACACATAAACACATTTTTCTTCTGCTTGAGGCGCCTTTGTGCTCCTCCAGGCATATTCTGTCATATCTGTAATGTGCCTTGACTATGTTTGGCAACTTGCCAAGTGAACTGCAACTCCTGGTCGCTTCTAATTTGTCATTGCTTAACAATTCAATAAATCGGTTTGTGAAGATCAGATACAGCTTATTAATTTTTTTTTTCTTTTTACTCTTTACTATGCTTACAGTAATGATTTGCTAGAATTACATACCAGTTTGAAGAGCTGTGTCAAAGCTGTCTTTAAGTTAAGCAGTCATATGTAGCACAGATGTATTCTACTCTTTAATGTTCCCATATGCATTAAATTACAGAAACACACAGATCTTAAGAAAACAATTTGCAGTTTAAACTAGCTAAACAACTTTCTATATGTTGAATTAATTCACTTTATTTCCTATTCCTTTAAACTGAAAAAACCCCGAATATATTTACAACCAAACACCCACCACAAAATGTACATAAATATATTTGTTTTGTTTTCTTTTATGCATATAGAAAAAATATATTAGTATTAATTTATCTCTCAAAGATCTGAACAAAAGAAAAATCACCATGGATAGAAGCTCCTGCATGGAGTTGGCTGTAGATAATGAGCTTACGTGTAATTGGCCACTTTCTAAAATCAATAACCTATGATTTGTATTGGCTGCTGAATGTCGACAAGCTATAGAAATACCTTGTCCATATGATAAACTCTTAGAGATATTTCATGTGCCAAAAATTGGCTACAATAAATAACAAAAGATTATCTCTTTCATGGGCGTTTCAAATGTAGAATTAACAAGGGACATATGTGGACAGAATAATAATGTTATGTAATGTAGGTCATTATTGTAAATAAAGTGACTTAGCATAGTGTACAGAGATGGCAACTGGGACTTAGGGAAATGCGTATGTGAACATTAATCGCTCCATAAGAGACTGATTAATGGCACTACATCACTCTCAAATCCTGCTGAACTTTATGGTATGCAGATTGCTTTGTTTTCTTGCAACTGCTTGAATACACAAATTAAAGTGAGATAGAGTAAAAGGAATATTTTGCATTGCTATAAATATTAACTTTAAGCTTCTGATGTATCTATTGCCTGTAAACTGTGGAGATCATATCTTCTATCACAATTATCTATCTGTGCTCAAACACGGATGTACTGGGGGTGCATCCATCACCAGTTGTTGATTGTAAAGGTATTACGGGGCTACCGCTGTAGCCTCCAGGGATCCCCGCTCTGCTCTGAAAAAGCAGAGAGGGGCCCTCAGAAGAGCAGTCAGATAAGGGAGCAGCCTCAGAAGAGCAGTCAGATGAGAGAGGGGCCTCAGAAGTGCATTCAGATGACAAAGTGGCCTCAGAATAGCATTAAGATGAGAAAGTGGCCTCAGAATAGCAGTCAGATGTGAGTGGGGCCTCAGAAGAGCAGTCAGATGAAAGAGGGGTCCTCAGAAAAACATTCTAATGAGAGTAGCCTCAGAAGAGCAGTCAGATAAGAGAGCGGGTTCAGAAAAGCATTCTAATGAGAAAGGGGCCTCCAAAGAACAGTCATGTAACAGGGGGGCCTCAGAAGAGCAGTCAGATGAGAGAGCGACCTCGGCAGAGCATTCAGATGAAAGAGGGGCCCTCATAAGAGCATTCTAATGAGAAGGGCCTCCAAAGAGCAGTCGGGTGATTTTCATACCCTATATATAACTGTTCTGTGTCTGTTGTATTGTCATGTTACTTCTCTCTCCTTTGGCTTCCATTGTTAAATTGCTAGGGAGTTTAACGCTAAAATTCCAAGTATAAACCAAGAGTTATGACACGTTGTCTGTGTTTATTTGAATTTCATATGACCTAATAAAATATACTTTCTATTGTGCTTAGTCTTCTAAACTAAAGGACATATTAGAAAAGATCAAACACTGCTCTGTTTCTGGTTATACTTCCCATTAGAGAACTGTCTCACTGCTTCATCAGCAACATTGTAGCCAACAGGAACATGGAACCAACTTGAGAAAATAGTTCTGAGCTCAAACCAGCACACAGGGAAAAAAAATGACATAATGTACTGTATTAAGTATAACACATTTCTCTCTACGTCCATGAGCTTACTGGGATGCACTATAATCATTGCTCACTGCTATGATACAAAAGTGTTTATTGCATTATCTACTTGCAGCAGTTTCCGATATATATGCGATTCACTCAAATTTGCCACGTGTCCCTGATTTCCACAAATAGTTTAGATGTTTTAATTTGTTTGTGTACGTTTTTGGACAAGCAAATGTACTTGTTTATTTAAAGTAAAATATCGACAAAGTCTTAAGATCTCACTACGTACGCGTTTTCTTCAGTTACCTGCATTACTGAATGTATTTCTGCCATCTCCCTATAACACAATATAGAACTGATGGAGAATAATAACAAGGGTGTACACTGCTTATTTTCACATGAATCTGACCTTGTAATCACAAACTCTGTGTTGAAATCTCAAGCTCACTGTAACTGAATTCAAAGTAGGATAAATAGTGATCCTACATTAGTCCGGTATTTATAACAGATATACTAATTACTTAGCCTGATAATTATAGACTAAGATGGGGCTGCACTATTTTTTTTTACAATTTGGCTTTAACTATTTTCCCCAGAAATAATCCATATGATAGCTGAACGTTGGAGTACTCTGTTTTGTGTATTTGGGTAAAACATTTATTTAAAACTGACAACTTTATAGAATCACTTGTATAGAAACACTTATCACACTTGTTTTGTGTTCTGGATCCATTTTTTATTAATTACAATAATGCTTTATTGCTCGTGCTGTACAAGTTAATTGTCAACTAAAGTACCTGTTAAAAACTTAATGCATTATAAATAAATGATGATGATGATTGCATTGTCTTGTGATTATGATCCTGCCCACTGATAATATTTTATATATTGGGATACCATCCGTGTCAGAAGTAGCAATGAAAAAAATAATTAAAGTTTAGTACAATTTGAATTGTGTTGTAGCCATACAATCTTTAAGTTCCGCTTTTGCTTCACCATTCCACACTGTATTAGTAAATGTACATTTTATTATAGTCTATGAATAAAGCTGAGGCGACAAAGGCTCAATTCATTCTGTCATGTGATTTGGTTGGACTGAGAGCACACAAGGCCGTAGTTCGCCAGGGAATAATTCAAAATTCCATGGACAAATACGGAATTAAGTGAATATTTTGTGGGACAATTATGAAGATTCTACTCATCTCTACACCTCAAAAATGTCCAGATTTGAGGAGGACGTCCTGCGTATCAGAACTTTTGTCCCGTTTCCAGGACAGTTGGGAGGTGTGCCCTCTGTTGATTGCCCCTTCAATGCAGCGTGTACCACTGGCAGGAAAGTGTGGCATTAAAAAAGTGTCTTTATGGAGTGTAAGGGGATTGGTGGAGGCCTGGTGCTTTAGAAGCAATGAGTCGGAACTCCCAAGTGATGTGGCATGATCCAAAATTATGTGATCACATCCCTATGCATTTTGACCATGCCCCTCCTTGTACACACAATATACTGATTTTAAATATGTGAGTTGTGCATCTTAGGACAGAGCCAAACTTTTCCTGAAGCTTGTATTTAATTACTGCATTATGAGGACATTCCTGTATTACTTCAATGCTTTTTAATCTTTTATTGTACACTTTGTCCTTTACTGTATGCAAATTTCCTGTTAGACATTACAGTAATTATTTTTCAAACACAATGTTATCTAGCATTTATATTGGGCCTCAGTATATAAAGTACAAATATGGAGTGTAATAATAATGTTAACTCCAACAACAAAAAGTGACTAATATATGCTTTAAAATAAAAACCTAATATAATAGTAAACTGCAGGCTAATACATCAGATGAGAAGAAAGGAGGCTCCAAAGAGCTTTGTATGCACTGCTTTCTAATTCATATACTTCTCAAAAGGAAATGTGAAGGACTTAGCTTGGTTCCTTCTTGAAGTGGATGGGGGTTACCAGCCCTGTCACTTCATTAATTTACACAGTTTAGACAACAATGTGTGAGGGCTCTCAGAGGCCATTCATACCAGGGCAACAACAGGCTGTGCTGTAAATGACAAGCCCCCTACAAAGAAGGTCTATGGCCTCTGTTGAAGCAAGCTGCACACAAATACTGTGGACACAAACCCTCTGTGCTTTACAGTTTACTCCCTGACACACTTTTATCACTGTTGCAAAACTGGTTTGAAAATATTTACCTTCTCATTAGGAAGTCTGACAGCTAACACAAACACATATGACACCCGATTTTAAAATGGCAAGGGGTATCTATCATTAAAGCGTGCTATGCTGTCATTAGAAATGAGCGAAGTTGTGACAGAATTTTGTGCGAATTGACTGTTGTGGCAGAACAGGACATTTCCCGGATGTACCATTCGCCAGCGATACAATGAGTTTAAGTTTTGCTTCACCATTCCGCAGTGTGGGCCCCATGTAGAGTTGGTCGCAAGTCGATTTGCACAGCGTAAAATACGAATTTCACCACCACGAAAAAAAAACTTATGTTTGCATCTTGTGTATAGTACAGCTTATAGAGGAGGATCAGGAGAGGCATGGAGCGTGCAAGTATACGCCAAATAGAGTAAGGGTATGCTCAAGTAAATGCAACCGATGTAGACCTAGACGCAGACACAGATACACCTGTCAGGATACATATGTGTTGCAGGTGCTCTATCCCTGGTGTAAGATACAAAGGGATAACGGTGATGATCAGCTGAGATACATCTGACTCAGCATGCTACATATAATGTTTATATTTTATGGATGTAATTTATGCCTGCAATTTTTGCGGAAATTGTGTCCAAGACTACATAAGGCCATGTGTCTTCATTTCTGAACTTTCGGAAATTCTACTCTATAAATAGAGCTGGGTCGACGACTATGTCAATTAATTGTCTTCTGCGGTGTGGCTGGGCTATAAAAAGGGAGAAGTCCGAGTGTAACGAAAATGATAGGGGAAACTCCAGGAGAACAAACATTGTAGAGGGAATGTGCCTACAGTTTTGCCCTTTAAAATATTTCTATTTTAATTACAGTATAATTTGTCTGTAAATTAAATGCAGTTCTCATTATATGAGTTGATGTTTATTAAAGATGAGTATTTAATTGCAAAGATTAACTGTAAGCAATTTTATTTAAACATGATACGCAGTTGTCTATTGTCCCTCATTTCCAGTCCTAGTAGTGGTACGTGAGTGAGGTCATCAACCAATCCACAAATGGTATGGCAGCATGGGCAGCTAATTTCTACTGGTTCTGGATGTTGGTATGTTTGCTGTAAGCAATGGTGAATTTACATGCTTAGTTGTTTGAGCTTTTTGTCATATGTCAGTACTCCTTTACAAACTGTCTAATAGCTGTGGGATGTGGCGATTATTGTTTTGGAGGATATTATATAACATGTTACTTTTTAACATATTTACAGTGGACAGTCTAGTTTAGTCTGAATGCTGTATTTTACCCTCATATTTTGAATGGTTACATTTAATATAGGATTAGTCCTTAATTCAAAGAGCAATTGTATTATTTAAATAATGACTCCTCTTCTAACGCAGACAGTTCCAGTCCCACTAAAATAATATTTCTTTGTGGGCGCTAAGCATTGTAATTTGTAACTGTGGCTTGTAATTTTACTAAATTTATAATAAAAGCTTTGCTTATATATTTCTCTTAATTCCCTTTAAAAGTCATTTGAATAATATGTCTCTGGTTAAACAATTTTATAGGCTAAATCTTATCAACTTTCTAAGCATTCATAGGTAACAACAAGGTTTGTCCTTCTGTTTTTGTACCAGATTCTAAAGGCTGCACATGCACTTTTCTGGACAATGCCACTATCTGGTCAGGATGGGGGGAGAACCTGAGTATATTGATGCATTCCTTGTGTTGTATGGGACAGGTACATCAATAAGCCCCATTATGCAGATGTAAAAATAAGAATTTATTTTACTGAGTGGAAAATTACAATGGAGGGACTGAAGACTGTGTATATTTGCTATATATAACTATATAGTATATATAGCTGTAGTCTGCAGAGCCTCAAGGGTGGCAGTAAACAGTACTCTGATACTGGTTATAATGGAACGCCTTCAGTCACATCTTATAGAAGAAGCACATAGCACAGATAAGTCAATGCAATAAAAAAAGTCAAAATTTAAAACTGTTGTATGTAAGTAACGGCAGCCTTGATGTCCTCTTATTGTTTTTATTATTACAGGTATGTGCACTCAAACTGTGGAACAAAAATTAGCAAATTGTCGCACAAAGTGACTGCTCAACTGGACTGTGAGAACTTGGCATGGTGCATGCACCCGCAAGTTCTGGAAAAGTGTACAATTCAATCAGAAAAAAGTGTGATGCTCATCCGTATATTGTGGGTAGTTAATGGTGGCTAAAAAGAAGCCACCATTAACAAGAAGATAAATAAAGTAAATTACCGATGCTCCTCTGCAGTCTCACTGGGGGGATTACTGATGATGCACAAAGCACTAGCTTTGAAACTACCAGAATCCAACTTAGTCACCCTTACTTACAAAGTCCTCAACAATACCACCCCTTCATACATCTCAAATCTCATATCAAAATACTCTCCCTCCTGCCCTCTTAGATCTACCTCTGACCTGCGCATTGTCTCATCTCTGGTAACCACTTCTCACTCACGCCTACAAGACTCCTCCCGAGCTGCTCCCCACTCAGGGGCTGGCTGGGCTGGGAGGCATCTGGCCCACAGGCCTTTCCCATAGTGGGCAACCTTGGGCTGGGTCACTGGGCCACATGCTTTTTTTTTCTCTTGAAATGCTCTTGGGCTAAAATTCACCAACCCTCCCCTGTCCCCACTTATGGAATTCCCTACCATGCCTAATCAGGCTTTCCCACAGCCTTCAAGTCTTTAGACGTTCTCTAAAAAACCTTCTCTTTTTTTAAAGCTTACCTTATCCATGATGTTACTATTCACACTAATACACCCTCACAGCTATCCCAATCTCCACTCTGAGCCACACTCGCTCCTCTTGTTTCAGCTGTGCCCTCTTCCCTTTAGAATGTAAAATCTCTAATGAGCAGGTTCCTTCATACCCATTGTTTTCATGTCTGCATTTATTTTGTCTACCTTGTATGTCCCTGTTTTATGTATGTACTGTTTACCCTATTGTACGCTGCCGAGGAGCACTGTGGCGCCTTACAAATCTACGATAATAATACTAATAATACTACCTAATTACATTTATATTTTTCAAATACTATTACTTTTGTGGTACTTTTTTTGTTTTATTTTGTTCCAAAATCAAGCATTTAGAAATCCAGACCAATCTAGAAATCCTACATTTGTCCCTGTAGTTAGGAAGATAGTGTGGCTCTGTGTGCTGAATGTGCCTATAAGCCAAGAAGTTTGCTGTTGTGGTGAAAAATGTACATCCTGCAAAATGTTTCATTATATTTGCAGAGCTGTTGATACATGATACACTTCCTTTATTGAAATGGGATTTCTGAATCAGTATCTGTCTCGTTTAAACAAAACAGCGAGCTCTTCCATGTATATAATATTTCCATTTTTCCCGCACTTGCACCCGACCACCAGGATGGGAGCGAATGAGCTCAGCTGCTTTCTTTTTGTACTTTTTCAGTTGTTCAAAGGCTCTGTGGCAAGGGGCAGCTTTTATCAGCTCTCCCTTTGGGTTTATGAACTGAGTGGAATACGTGTGATGCATTTATGACAGAAGACAAAACATGATTGAATCAGCAGGGTAGCTTCTTTTGAGATATTGGCGTGTCAATCAGGGAGGGCAGCTGTGACTGGGACAATACTCCGCTGCACTGAAATAAGCTTAATCAGCTTCCTTGTGCTTATGTATGCTGATCTCGGATGAGATCAGCCTAATGTGTATTAGGATGCAGAGCAAGTAAGGCAATGAGAAAAAGAGACCGCAGCTACAAAAAAGAGTGAAAGGAATCATAATAAATAAAAATAATAATAATTACGTTTTACACTTGCTTCTTGTTACACATATATGTTCTGGTAATCTATAATCTAATCTTCATTACAAGGAAGACAGTAATTCATTTAAAACGATTACATAACCAATAAGTGAATGTATTGATTGTTATATGCGTTGCTATACATCTAAACAATAAACATCATTAGAAAAGCAATGTGACTATAATTCTGCTCCATACAGATTAACTATTTATGTGCGACCCAACACATTACTGACACTTTGGGGTATATTTACTAAACTGGGGGTTTGAGAAAGTGGAGATGTTGCCTATAGCAACCAATCAGATTCTAGTTATCATTCATTTAATACATTCTACAAAATGACAGTTAGAATCTGATTGGCTGCTATAGGCAACATCTCCACTTTCTCAAACCCGCAGTTTAGTAAATATATCCCAAAGTATGGTTTTATCACAATTACATGTAACAGCATGTAATATGTAAATGTATAAATCAAACAAAGAAAACCCACAGTTAATAAAGAATATTTTAAAAAGTATATGAAAGCACAAGTGAACGAACTTTCTTACATCCTACTCTCTTCTCTAATAATGAGAAGTATGGAAACACACAGTCCTCACCGCTGTCTGGATACAAAATTTATGAGAGGATTACTTGTTCAGTCATTGTAGGTATATGTGAAATTAATCACCACGAGACACACAGACACCTATACAATCTTAACAGAACTATTCTATGATTTGCTTGGAGAGTAACCCAGGGTCTGTCTAAGTACTTAAGCTGCTTCTGGATATGACAGAGCTGAGATATAATAGTGATAACATGTGACAGAGGAGTACTGCAGATACCAAGTGACATCTCAGTACATACAGCCCTTTCACACATGCATAAAAATGCACATTTTATATGCAATTCAAATATTAAAACATTCACATTTGTTATGGCGAGTAAACATTCCCAGATTAGGTTTTATAAGCATCTGTAAATGCAATGTAATGTAGAAGCTTTGTACGATACGTAACTTATAAAGGTAGGATTTGGGCACTTACCATTCCAAACTTAAAAAATGCTCATACAGCATATGCACAGTAACTCATTTACACATACTTCATGCGTATTAATAAGACACAGATCTAGGCTAAATCTGCTTTGTTTATTTACGAATGTTTGAATGAGCCCATAGTATCAACGTTATGCAGTAATGCAGTAATACTTCTCAGTCAGCCTGCTACAATAAATAAGATGTGAGGTAGAACAAACATTAGATGAAATTGATTTAGGTTCAGTGCGATTTTTTATATATATATATATATATATATATATATATATATATATATATTTATTTATATATATAACCATTAACAGTTGTTATAGATTCAGTCTAAACATGGCACATACCTTCACTTACAGTAACATTGTCTAAACAATATGTCATTGAGAGTGTTGTAGTCCAACAATACCAGGAGGTAAAACATACTTGCCAGCTTCATTTTGGCTCTAATTCTGCCCACTTCACTAGGAACTGGGCAGAGTCCGGGAGACCTACCCAGACGTTCCGGGAGAGTTGGCCAGTATGAGGTAAAATTATATTATAAGTTTACATTATTGTTCCTACACAGACACTGGATTGCTATAGCTGTTAGTACTATATATTTTCTAGGAATGTTTTTGAAGAATACACAAAGATTCAAGATGCTGAAAACATGTACTGAGATGGTATGACGATACCCAATGAAAAGGATTATCCTGAGGTCCAATTTCAGCTGATTTCACCTGAGTTCTGTCTAACATAACAATCCCAATAAAAAGTGTACACTAACATATAAGAGAAACATACAAACAACAAGTATTATTCAGGGGCTGGCTTGGTTCAGGGGCAGGTGGGCATCAAATTTACCAGCCAGTCTTTGGGAATATTGTAAGCTTTCAGCCCCTCTTGGGATATGCAAAGTGGTGTAGAATGGTGTACAGTAGACCAATCCTCTGACAGGTCTGAATACCAACACAGTGCTGCTAATAGCAGGCAGTACCAGGCCACAGTCTCCTCAATTTGGATGGGTTTACTCTGGCTACTTGGATCTGATAGAAATGGCAGTGACAAACCGTTGTTTTCTATGTAACTTTCCACAGCTCTCTCACTAAAATAGGCCAGACCTCATTCCTCAGCTTTGGCCTACCCAGACACTGTCTTTTATCCATAGTTGCCAACCATTAATGATTGGCCTCCGGGAGTCTTGGTGTAGAGATGGGTGTGAGGGGGTGGGGCTCTATGAATTGACCCCACCCGCTTGACATAATTATGCAAACGCGTCATTTTAGCTCTGGGGGGGGCTGTCAAAATGATGCGATTTCCGGAGAATCATATCATGGAGGCTTCAAATCTGCCCACTTCACTGGGAAGTGGGCTGATGCGGGAGAATTGTCAGCTCTCTCGGGAGTCCGGGAGACCTACCCGGAATTCGGGAGTCTCCCGGGCATTCCGGGAGAGTTGCCAAGTATGCTTTTATCCCACCAGAAAATTCCATGCTCTGGAGGCTGGTCAAATCAGTTGGTTGTCCGTGAGTGTTAGCCTGCCATTGGCTGAAGCCTTTATTAACATGGTTTGGGGACCCCAACCATCTCAACCACAGATAAAATGTAAGCAATCATTTCATTGCTATCGCTATGTGTGTAACCCTAGAACATTATATGCTAATTAAAAACACGTGTTATTTTAATAACTGGACATTGTCTTTGCTCTTTTTATTGCATATTTATGTAAAAATATACAATGTCTACACAAAAGTGTAATTAAAAAACAAAGCATTGCAATATATTGCCTCCTCCTTAGCAATGACAATGTAAAGCGCTTCCAACCATCAGAAAGTCTACTGACAGCCAGAAAAAAACAATATAAAAATGTAATTTATCCAAAATAAAATTAGATCAACAAAATTGTAAAAATCTTCTAAAACTACTCACTACACATAGCAGGTACCATCACAATGGTCTTGGGACAGTTTTCTTACTCCCTTACTGGAATTGGCAACCATGACAATCTTGTCACACAGACTTTGCAGGGTTTGATATGCTGAAAATTGGAAAACGACTGAAATGATTTGAAAATGAAAAATCCAGACTCTTGAAGTGGTAAAATCTCCTACTTATGTATGGAAATGAAATGAGTATATTTCATAGCAGGGAAATCACTAATCTTTTGCAGTGAAGAGAGTGCAGAGCTAACATAGACAGAATTATCTGCAGTTTATAGATTACACAAGAAATTAAAATACAGAAATTCATTCAAATAAATGATCTACTTTCAAAATAAGACGGAAACGGTCTCTCTTTTATATTGATATTGCAGAAATTCCAGCATAGAAATCCTATTTTTGAAGGAAGGCGTTTTTTTTTTACTGAGGATATTTTTATCTAAATTTTGAACAAAAAGTAAAAAGAAAGAAACAAATCTTAAAAGGAAACACAATAAAACCATCTGGTTATGAGTACGTTAACTCCTTCTGGTCCAGAAAGTTTCAGCTATTATTCATTAATTACTGGTACTTGTATTCATCTAGTTTTATTTCTAAGACTGCAATGTAAATATTATATTCTTTTTAATAAACATTTGTTAATTGCAAGGACAAAACGGTGACCGGCATGTTGTTTATTTTTCTCTCTGTAATTTATCTGCAACAGAATAAATATAGTAAACACAGGAATTTGTCCTTATATGTGGTCCATCAATAAACTGACTAGTGCAGTCATCTGTCACCCATCAGTCTTCAGTCATCAGTATTCCACATTTGGCATTATTAAACAAGGGGACAGCAAAGGAAAACAGCACAAACAGGAAACACAAAATCTACCTGCCAAACAATAAATATAAATATATATATATATATATATATATATATATATATATATATATATATATATCTCGGAACATAAATAACCTATATTAACAAAAAGAAGCACATTGTACTTAATTAGAAACCATTTATAACACATAATGTAAATATTTTACAGACTCAATGGTTTATTTGCTTATACTAAAACGCATCTGTTTAATTTTAGGCACAACATAGTGAAGAGTCTGTTTGTTAGCAAAGAGCAACATGTCTGATCTCTTCCACTATAAAACAATGTTATACTTGACCTGTTGGTCCTTCAACGGTGGGCCCAAAATGTTTGATCCAATTAAGATTTCGATTAACCTTGGTGCAGAAACATATTGCCTATTAACCTCATTGGACTTCCCACTGTGTTCCAATTGTTTGCCCGATTGCAAGTTACTCAGATCTGTCCAATCTTACCCAACAACCGATTGTCCAAATCAGCCACATTAAGATATTTTTCAATCCATCCAAACAACCAGATCTGCCAATGTGTGGTCAGCAGAAGCAGGCCCATGGCATGATGGGGTTATGAAATGTTTTTGTTTCTATGCAGCACGGATGAGCAGGGCCGCGGAAGAGCAACTTCTTGGGGCCCCTTCCATAGCCGCCAAAGGGGGAGTGGTCACACCAGTTTGGAAGCTCCTCCCACTACACAGTCAGGCCAAGGCACCCAGACAGGCCTGGACCCTACTACTTTACTAACAAACTCCACTTATTTAAGTTATCAAGAAGCCATCACTTTATCGGCTATTACACAGGACTACTTTCTGGCTTGTACATACAAACAGGACATGGAAAGTATGGTCTCATGGCAGTTGGCCTGTGCTCATACAAGCAGACATTAAGAATGCTTAAACAAAATACACTTTATAGTTAGTATAAATTGTGGTGGAGAGTTCTCGGCATCAACTATTTAATGATCAATTCTTTCCATTTTACAGCGAACGTTTCTAAACAAGCTGGTGGGTATTATTAAACTGATATCTTCAGGAGGCAGAAGCAAATTACAGTTCAGCTACATAACTGCTCTGGTAAAACTTTTATTACTTTTAACAAGCTGAACATTTATATACATCACCATCATAAATCTGAGCAGACTGTACACTATGTTTGCTTACCCTTTATCCGTGCCCCACACTGAAAGGCAACATTTTGTGTGAGTAAACCACCCCCTTCTAGGCTTACTGGGTAATGCTTTATAGCCATTAGTAAAATTCTAGCAGAAGTTAAATATAACTCCATAAAAATGCCACTATGAGTATTATCCTGCAGTTATCATTTTAATTTTTTAAATACCCCGAACATATGTCTTGCTTTAATTTTCTACAAATTCTTTGGACCTAACACCTCACAGATTATTCCCATCTTCGTTCAACCATCCATCCCCTGAAATATATTGAAACGTGTTCTCTAATTATGTTCCATGTAATACGAACTCTGCATGTTCATGATTGTACATCAAGACCAACAACAGGCCACCAGAGGAGTACACAGCTATCCGCTATTTCTACAAATAAAGAGAAATGCCAGAATATTCCCTTGGTTCTAATGGAAAAGAAGAAGAAAATGGGTCCCTGTAGACCGGCACAGCTGGGCTCAGCTGTAGATGTTTTTCTGAGACATCCTGAATTGTAAATTAAGTAACTCACACAAAGGTATGTGGGTCATAGGTGTAACTGTCAGGCTAGTTTTAACACATTATTTGACAAGGGATGTAAATCGTATGTATTTTAAAAACTATAAACACAGACCTTTTGACCAGACTTATTAACTTGTTTTTTGGCATTATTAAACAGCATGCAAAAATGTTGTACAAGGTTTCTTAGGAGAGGTTTTCTGTCTTCTTATTTCCGCTATCAGCAGACATTTAAATCAGAGGTAGCACAGCTCTGTCTCCTGTAGCCATAACTGAAGGACAAGAATTGTTATATCTATCAAACAAACAACATAAATACACTGTTTGGGTCTGGCTTGCTGGTGGGTGGTTTGCTATGGAATAGTGTTAAAATTTGCCATATAGACTTACAGCATCTATTATATTTTCACATGGGTTTTTTTTCATACTTGCCCATTCTCCCGGAATGTCTGGGAGACTTCCGAATTCCAGGCCATTCTCCCACATCCTGCTTGGGAGTCTTCATGCAGCGATTTGCAGTGAATCGCTGCATTTTGGCTCTGCCCTCAGCATTAAAATCAAGCTTTCACTTCATTGTGCTGCCCCCTGTTGTCCTCACACTTCACCCCCCTTCTGGGATCTCCCGAGTTTTTTTCAGTAACTGTTGCTGGCTTAGATTCCAACCATGGCCATATCTGTGTAAAGTTTGTATGTTCTCCCCGTGTTTGTGTGTGTTTTTTCTGGGTGCTCTGCTTTCCTTCCACAGTCCAAAAACATACTGGTAGGCTAATTGGCTTCTGAGCGGGTGCCTGGTAGGGAATTTAGACTGTAAGCTCCAATGGGGTCGGGACTGATGCGAATGATTGCATATTCTGTACAGTGCTGCATAATATAGTTGGCGCTATATAAATTAATGATAATAAATGCATACAGAAACAATAACTGGTAAATTAACAACTTCACAGAGGATTTACCCATCGTCCCTTCATGTTCAAGTCAATATTTTAAGTTTGGGGTATCAAGGTTTAGTTGGAAATTGACTTTTATTTCTCTTAAAATATTATATTATTTTTCTTTGGAGCTTTCTTTTGGTAGCATATTGAAATACAAATATTTCCTTTTTTATTTTAGTCCATGCTAAAAGGCAAGATTGGGCAAGTATATATTTTTTAAGATTCTGCTTTTTGTAACTCTTACACAGTCAGTGCAAGCTAGGTCTGCTGAAAATAACAACACAAATATCTGTAGTTTGTATTGTATTACACTAAGGGGTATATTTACTAAACGGCGGGTCTGAAAAAGTGTAGATGTTGCCTATAGCAACCAATCATATTCTAGCTATCATTTATTTAGTGCATTCTACAAAATGACAGCTAGAATCTGATTGGTTGCTATAGGAAACATCTCCACTTCTTCAAACCCACAGTTTACTAAATCTAGCCCTAATTCGTGATAGGTCTGTTTATATAAGCCGTGTCATTTTCTTATTTTTAACTTGGGAAGAGTTTGGCTTGTATAATGGGTTTGCCCCTTTGTTGGCACTAATAGATTCAGTGTATATTGGATCTAATAGAGATGCTTATATTAGATCCAAAACAGAGCTAGTCTTGATTTCCTGCACAAAGGAGAAGACTCAATGCTGGCAATGTGCCGCGTGGATATCAACGCAATGTCTGGTTGCGCAGATTGCCCGCCATTACGATAGGAATCTCCGCTCATGTTTCTGTACACCTCTATGGGGTGTGAGGAAAAATGATCAGAGATTCTTGGACACAACATTGGCACGATGTGTATCCATGGACGTTGTCCCGAGACACAATGTCCTGAATTGAAAATCCCAAATAGCGTTCAGTTTGAACTTTATGTGCTGCGATTGTGGTGGCAGGAACCAAATGAAATAGTTCCTGACACCTTCCCAGCATTTTTGCCTTCCATCTTAAATTGTCAGTGCAGAATAAAGCAGCAACCACGGCTTCACTGTTTTAAGTTGGTGGGAGGTCGGGAAGTAATTAAAGCAGTACTCTGCAGAACATTATTTTATCATACACTCGTCTGCTACTGCAGTAGCCCTCCCCCCAATAACTGCATTTATTTGTTTACTTCCACTTAACCACCTCATGGAACCGAGCACTATAATATGTTACCACATATAGCAGAGGTGCTCAAACTCAAGAGCTACCAACAGGTCATGTTTTTAGGATTTCTTTAATCATGCACAGGTGAGTTAATCTATTTTTCTGGATCAGTAATTATCCCACCTGTTTCTATAGACAGAAAACCTGAAAACATGACCTGTTGGTAGCTCTTGAGGACAGGGTTTCTGCACCTCTGATATGTAGCAGATTACAGTGTATTATGGAGGCCCACTATGACTCATGGAAAAGCTGGTCTGCAAAAGATGAGTGTTGTTCGGTGTTTTCAAATAACTCGATCATCAATGAGATTGCAGGTGAGGCTCTATTTAGGGTGGTCACTGTTTTAGGCATTGTGAGTGAATATGCTCTAAACTAGTATCTGGGTTACAGACTGGGCCCTGCACAATCTGGGGGTAAAACCCATGGGGTGTGGTGAACGGAGGTCATGCTGACACTGTGAAAGCTTGAGACAGAAACGAAGATTGGAAAACAAGTATGTGTTATCTCTTTCCACCTCACCCCTCAGGATCCCCCAGTTTGTGGTAGTTCATTTTCTACTACGCCGGGTGTGCATTTACACCATCTGGAAATCTTCTGAAGATCATCCACCAAACAACGTGTGCTAATACACATTGTCACCTGGCTGTAGGCATCTCACTGACCAACTGCCAACTAGAAGGGCTGAGGTCTGCTATGTGACTTGGACGGCACAGGACAATGTTTGAGTGTGTTGTGATTCTCAGAAGGCTTCACAGAGCTTCAATGTTTGCACCTTTCATTTATTTTATTGTTTAAGCAATGGTCAAAGTGGGCTGGTATATGGTGGTATGCAGAGGGAATTTAGAAGTAGCAGTATGGAAAAGTGAATGGAATTTGATAATTTTACAATGAAGAAGTGGTGGTATGGCATACCACATATACCAGCCCACTTGTAGACAATGAAGAAGTGGTGGTATGGCATACTACGTATACCAGCCCACTTCTAGACAATGAAGAAGTGGTGGCACGGCATACCACGTATACCAGCCCACTTCTAGACAATGAAGAAGTGGTGGCATGGCATACCACGTATACCAGCCCACTTCTAGACAATGAAGAAGTGGTGGTATGGCATACCACGTATACCAGCCCACTTCTAGACAATGAAGAAGTGGTGGTATGGCATACCACATATACCATCCCACTTCTAGACAATGAAGAAGTGGTGGTATGGCATACCACATATACCATCCCACTTCTAGACAATGAAGGAGTGGTGGTATGGCACACCACATAGACCAGCCCACTTCTAGACAATGAAGAAGTGGTGGTATGGCACACCACATATACCATCCCACTTCTAGACAATGAAGAAGTGGTGGTATGGCATACCACGTATACCAGCCCACTTCTACCACTGGCGTTATGTCATATCCCTACTTCTACTGATTTGATTGTAAAACTATTAATTTGCATTCACTTACATTCTTATTACATTTTCTATATAACTATTTTTAAGTAAGTGGAAATAAAATGATTAAAAATGATTTTCTGTGAAAAACCTGCATGAGTACAAATTCTAAATAACACGGGTGCACTGCTGTGATTTATGAACACCCTGAAAGCCAATACCTGTATATTCTGGGTGCAGTGAGGAACACGAACACAGTAAGCAACGAATATATTCAGAAACCAGATAATAGTACAAAAAAACTAGATCTTTATTATTTTCAAAATAATGGCATCATTTTAAAACAACCCTAGCAGTGAGCCTTGCATATAAAATGGAATTATCTGATGCTGCAAGATCTTCTTCTACTAATACCATACTTGACCACTCTCCTGGAATGTCTGAGAGACTCCCGAATTCCAGGTATGGCTCCCGAACTCCCAGGAGAGCAGGCAATTCTCCCGCACCCTAGTGAAGTAGGGAGGATGGGAGCCCCAATGACGCGATTCGCCCCGCCCCCGTGACAAAATTTCAATTTCGTTGCAGAGTGGAGGTTCAATATTACAGGATTTTACGCAACCCCCCTCCTCCCACCATGCCACTCTCCTGGAGGACAAAAACGAGCTGTTGGGAAGTATAACTAATACTATTTTGAAAGGTTTACAAACATGGCCGTTACTGCTTTTTAGAAGAGAAAAAGAAGTCTTGCTCAAACCTTGTTTCAATGGTTCAAAACAGAAAAAAATATTTTATTAATAACTAACATTTTACACGAAATAAAACACTCAGGGAAATCTATTTGTGGTCCATTAAATAGCTGTAAAAATTGTAGTCAACAGTATATATATATTTATCTACAGTATATCTCCTAAAATAATATTCCAGTGGCAGAATTCTTAGCACTCATCTAATACCTCTGTGTCTTGCAAAGCTAACTCATATAACTGATCCTTATTGTCCAGTGCAGGCCTGGCCAACCAGTGGCTCTCCAGGGGGTATATTTATCAAGCTACGGGTATGAAAAAGTGGAAACCAATCAGATTCTAGCTGTCATTTTGTAGAATGTACTAAATAAATCATAACTAGAATCTGATTGGTTGTTATAGGCAACATCTCCACTTTTTGAAACCCACTTTTTCAAACCCGCAGCTTGATAAATTTACCCCCAGGTGTTGTGAAACTGCAAGTTCCAGCATGCCCAGACAGCTAGGCCTGATCTAGTGGAATGATAATGCTTACAGCTTCCCTATGTTTTAAATATAATTGTCATTACTATTCTCTTACATATTTTGTATCTGAGATATTTGATAACATTTCTGCGGTGTATATTACATAGTTCTGATAATATCAATGAGACCACAGTGGTTTTGAAGAAAAGGTTATTTTTGGGACACATTAAGCTTAATATATTCAGCTTGCTGATGTATAACAGCAACAGTGTCTGTAGGGATATCAACATAGACCTCCAAGGATAGAACATAATCATCCAAGGGCAACTACGTTGTAATCAGATATACCAGGAATGTTGGTAAATGTTCATTCATCTAAAGTGGAAGGCAAAACATATGAGCAAATGCAGATGATCTGGTTGCATACAATTTAACTGCACTTATCTTTTAAACAAGTTGGGGCTACGATATGACACTGTCCCAAGGATACATGACTTATGCTCAGATATCCAGTATATCATAGTTCCCTACTCTTCCGGAATGTCTGGGAGACTTTGGAATTTCTGGGAGTCATCCCGGAATACCGGGAGAGCACTGCAACCTCCCGGATCGAGCCTACTTCATTAGTGATTTGGGTGGGGGTAGGGCTTAGTGACATGGGGCCTGATTCATTAGGATCTTAAATGAAGAGGTATCTTATTTCAGTCTCCTGGACAAAACCATGTTACAATGCAAGGGGTGCAAACTAGTTTTCTGTTTTGCACATAAGTTAAATACTGACTGTTTTTTCATGTAGCACACAAATACTTGATTATTATTGCACACTGAAATTTAAAGTTGATATTTGTGTTCTACATGAAAAAATAGTCAGTATTTAACTTATGTGCAAAACAGAAAACTAGTTTGCACCCCTTGCATTGTAACATGGTTTTGTCCAGGAGACTGAAATAAGATACCTCTTCATTTAAGATCCTTAATGAATCAAGCCCATGATTATCATGTCATTGTGGCCCTGCCCCATGTTACAATTGGCCAAAATGGTGATATTTGCTTAGGGGGCGGGGACAAAATGACGCAGTTATTCAAGCCCTGCATCCACACCCCCACCTCTAGCTGGATCTCCCGGAGGCCAACAAGTAAAAGTTGCCAAGTATGCAGTATATATCATTCCCAAGTAGCCGACACTGTGCCGTCTATGATATTCTCCCCATGAGAGACGGGCTCTTTAGTTGCCATGTGATGAATGAGATGACCAGGGACACTGCAGGTCTAACACATAGACATTTAATCCAGATTCTTATTGGCTTGGATTGAAAGGATATCAAATCTGGCAAACGTTATATATTTAAGTCTAATAGAAACTGCAGGTAAGAAATTAAATGAAATGAACATTCCACTGGGAATTTGGCACCGCAGTACAGTGCAAGTGCACATTTATTGTGCAAGCCATCTCAGGCTTACCTTTCATTTATACTCGGAGCTGCTATTAACACTAGCGCTCTTCATCTTCAAAGCAAATGTATAAAACACTGTATATTAGAAACAAACAACATACAGCATAAATCCAAGAAAAAATGCAGATTTATTATTTCGAAGGTTTCAACTCCTAGGGATATTATTAAACTTTAAAAAGGCTATAAACATTTTTGGGGGTGGGTTAAGTGATTTAAGCCTAGCTTTAATACATTCTTGGCAACAAAGACTTGGCTTTAGACCAACTTTCAGGGAAATATATTGAACAATGAGGTATATAAATAGAAAGCGGGTTAAACCAAGAAAGAGAACAATGCAAAGTAAGAAAAAGCACTTGTGAACTCTGTCACATACTTTATACCAAATCAGAATGTTATTTAAAAGGACAGCACCATCTACACAAAACAGGATTCAGTGAAAAGGCAGTGTGACCGCAAGACCTATGTAATATGTAATAAAAAAATGACATTCCTTTTGTTTCTGTAAATATCTGCCACTAAAGAAGAGGGGAAGTATGTAACACTGTAATTACATCCATACATTGGAGTCATTTTTTATATAATAGAGGTACCTGTTTTCACTAAACAGCGAATGACAAGGTGTTATACAGCGTCTATCACATACACTCAGATCACTAAAAACCAGCCGTTATTTACATTACATGATAGGACGTCTTCCTTATCACACAACCAATGCCATTACGCCCTGTCACTATCTCCTCCTCTGTAGTAGATATTAGTGTTATGTAAGAATAGTTTCATGGAAAGGAGACAACATCATGGGTAAATGATACCATGAAAAGGGTGGAGAAAAAAAATAGCAAAAGAGGATGGGAAAAGAATACACATGGGGTTAGTTATATACTTTTTACGGTTGGGACAAGTGGGAAAAAGATAGTAAAATAAGCAAACATTTTAATACCTAGTAAAATGTAAATTACACGCTCAAGGCTACATGTAGACAAGCACTTTCTCAGAGTTCTCGCTTTCCATTCCAAATGGAATGCAGATGGCAGGAAAAGCACAATTCAAATTCTACCTGTATAGGGAACAGTCTCCCTACGTTGGTATGTAGTTACTAGTCACATGGGCAGTATAAAACATTTAATAGAAAGAAAACGAAGAAATTGGTGCATAATGTAATTTCTTCTAAATGTTTTTAATTTATTTGGTCTGTTAGTAATCTGTTGGGTAAACACTCACCTCCCATATACTTTGCCTATATGATACTTTTTGATTTATCATCAGCTATTATATAGCGCCACTCTTTCCGCAGCGCTGTACAGAGAACTCACTCACATCATGAGTGAGTCCCTGCCCCGTTGGAGCTTACAGTCTAAATTCCCTAACATACACACACACAGGCAGAGAGAGAGACTAGGGAGGAAACCCACACAAACACAGGGAGAACATACAAACTCCACACAGATAAGGCCATGGTTGGCAATTGAACTCATGAACCCAGCGCTGGGAGGCAGAAGTGCTAACCACTAAGCCACCGTGCTTCCAATATATGCCTTTCTTTATAGCTTTGTCATTTCCTTTCTATCATAGGTTTGAGCAGGCGTGTGTCTGTAATGCAGCAGTAACGAGGCAGTGCTCACAGGCAGCAAAATAAAAGGATTTAATAGTAATACTTAATAATTACAATATTTGTCTTTTTAGATGCATAGGGGCGTATTCAATTGTTCCTCCGGCCGCCGGGAAAACGAGCGCGTTAAAACTATTACCGTTTATCCGGTAATATTGCGCGTAAAAACCATTAATACGGTAGTTTACTCGCTGAATTTAATCTCGCAGCTACTTGCTGCGAGATGAAATTCAGCGAGTAATTACCGTATTAACGGTAATATTTTTAGAGCGCTCGTTTTCCCGGCGGCCGGAGCAACAATTGAATACGCCCCATAGAGTTCATATAAAACTGTTTATGGTAATTTGTATAAGGAATGAGAAGGATACAATTTTAGGTGACTTTGCAGTGAGCATAATGGATTGACATACCCCTGAGTTTTGGGAGGGGATCAAGGTCTGTAGATACAGTACCCCATTCAAAATAGAGTCTATTGCCAACTCAGAACTAGAGTTAAAACATAATCTTTTGAGCGGTGCGAACAGTATTTGCAGCAAGAAAGTATGGAATGTCTACTACTCACCATCCATCCATTGTAGCTTATTTAAACATGTAGGGCCTGATTCATTAAGGAACTTGAATTAAGAAGTTTCTTATTTCAGTCTCCTAGACAAAACCATGTTTCAATGCAAGGGGTGCAAATTAGTATTCTGTTTTGCACATAATTTAAATACTGACTGTTTTTTCATGTAGCACACAAATATCAACTTTAAATTTCAGTGTGCAAATAAGCTATCAAGTATTTGTGCGCTACATGAAAAAACAATCAGTATTTACCTTATGTGCAAAACAGAATACTAAATTGCACCCCTTGCATTGTAACATGGTTTTGTCCAGGAGACTGAAATAAGAAACTTCTTAATTTAAGTTCCTTAATGAATCAGGCCCGTAATGTATAAAACACACACACACACACACACAAAAACAACACTTTTATATGTTTTCGATATGCAGACTCCGCATTCAACGCTATTTATGTAACAGAAATATCTCTGGTCAAGACTACCATTGTTACTTCTTTGCAATTTGTACTCCAGGGGGTAAATGTATTAAGCTCTGGGTTCAACACCCGCGAGTTCGGCGTCTTCGGCGTTTAAATTTAAAGCGGCGCTGCCTTGTTAAGGGAAGTTTCCCTTTACAAGGCAGCGCCGCTCTAAATTTAAGCGCTGAAGACGCCGAACTCGCGGGAGTTCAAGAATCCGGAGGTTAATACATTTACCCCCTGGAAGAGGTAGAGGTGGTGGGTTTTGAAATCCCACATGATGTCGTTAAAACAAATGCAAGATGGTTTCTTTGATAAAGCTGAAAACAGGAGTACATATGAAGTCACTGCACAGCTCTTTGTAAACTGACATAAAGCAGTTACCACTGACATTTAACACCTTCAGGACAATGAGAGCGGTAATGTACCAGTGTAAATAATGTTTAATTTTAGAAACACTTAGACCTGTTTAACAGATCTTGGGAAACTGGCATATTGTAGCAATTCGCTCATATTTTAACACCTTTACTACATGGAGCAAGTCTGTCCGCAAAAGCCACTGAGAAAACAGAACCGTGTAAAAATAAATATAATTTTACTTTTAACACAGTTACTGTGCTGTCTTTCAAATCAAATAAAATTGTCTGAGAAACATATATTTTTCCACTATTATAAGCTAACAAGTATAAATACTGTATAGCAGTTTATACAGGTAAAATGGTAATGTACGGTTGACAAATTAGACCAATTATGGGGGAAAATGATAGTTACATTTGGCTCCTCCCCTTCACACAGTGAAGGCTGCCATTTTGTGGATTGAACCAATATTCAAATATAAAATGTTCAAAACAGTCTGCATGTCTCCTAGTATGGAATACATTTGTATATATGTATCTATGCCATCCCTCTCGCTGCCTTGGGAATTGAAGTTTTTAGTGTAAACATAAGTCAGCTTTCATATTTCTCATGAACTATTTAATTGAAATGTTATCAGGCAATTAATGTCCTTTCCTCTTAACCTTTTTAAACAAATGCCGCTGTCATCATTAGTCAAACAGAGGACCAGAGAGTAAGACTCTGAATAAACAACAAGTGTGATATAATACTATCAAAAAGAGATTAGGTGAAAATTGTATAAACAGCATAAACATAATGGCTTAGGAAACTATTTACAGAAGCTGTACAGAATGTGTTAAATTTATCTCAAATGATGTCAGCCAGCTACATTTAGGTCTAATATTACTATTATGCAATCTAGTAGAATTTGGACAAGCAAAGGTTTCAATTTGCCCAACTTCTTTTGCAGACTTACTGCAAAGCCCCAATCTTTTGAAATTGCACAAGACACAATAATTGTACTTGTGAATTTTAATGGTTTGTAGATTTGTAAAAGTAAAGATTATTGGATTTTATTTGCGTAAGATACATTTCTGTGCTGTGGACTCACACCAAAAATGTGTATGTATATGTCAGTTGCTGGTGCAATGATATGGTAACGACTATAAGCAGCACTAGCAATCCACTCTTGATTGGCTTATTGTGTAAAACAACAGATGTTTGTATTTAATTATGTTTGTATTTTTATTTGTATACAATTACATTTTATATTGAATATTTGACTTTATATTTAATAACTGCCAAGACCATATTCTTTCTCTATTTTCTGCATATGACTCATCCTTACATTATTCCATTGTGTACAAATAGGGTAATGCAACATTAACATTTACTACTAATATTGTCAAGTCAATATCTACGCTATCTCTATGCTAACGTGGGGCAAAAAATATACCCATTTGGGCTTGACGTAAACCTGATGCAAATGCTGCTGTGTTTGAGCTGGACACATCTTGAAATGCATCCGATCAATATATGCATGTAAGTACATATGTACAGGCAGCACGGTGGCTCAGTGGTTAGCACTTCTGCCTCACAGCACTAGGGTCATGAGTTTCATTCAAACAAGCATACTGGTAGGTAAATTGGCTGCTGACAAAATGAACTCTAGTGTGTGTGAGGTAATGTGTGCGTGTCGGGGGTGTGTGTGATATGGAATTTAGACTTTAAGCTCCAGTGGGGCAGGGACTCATGTGAATGACAAATATTCTATTTACAGAGCTGTGGAATTGGTGACGGTATATAAATAAATGATGCTGATGACGATGTATGTTTGAATCGCAAATGTGTCCACCTCTAAAAGAGGCATAACAAAAGGCAACACAAAAGAGTGCCACAATATTACATGACAGTTGTGGAACCAGAATTAACTGAAAATAAAAAACAGTATAAGCCAAAAAATGCAATAGGACTAACCAAGATCTAGAAGATGAGCAATTCATTCTCAAGCAACAAATATGTTATCAATGAATAAATATACAATTAAATGTACTATAAAGTTATGGCAGAGATTGGCAACAGGAGACTTTGGAGACACTCACATAGCTTACATTATGTTTTCTGTTTTAAAGCACAATGTAGCCCTCTTACCCTGTACATAACCTTCAACTGGATGGCATTTAATTCCAGACATATTGGGCCTGATTCATTAAGGAAAGTAAAGCAAAAAAAAAGAGTAACTTTGCACCTTGTCAAAATCATGTTGCATTGGAAGGGGAGGTAAATTTAAAATGTGATGGCAGATTTATAGTTGGGGTACGGCATGTCCTAGATCAACTTTAAATTTCAGTGTACAAATAAAGCTATCAAGTATCTGTGCGTAAATGAGAAAACAGTCAGTTTTTAACTTATGTGCAAAATAATAGACTAATTTACATCTCTTGCATTGTAACATGGTTTGTCTTGGAGACAATTTACACCTGTTTTTTGCCTTACTTTCCTTAATGAATCAGGCCCATTACCTTTCTATCCTCCTTACTTTCTGATAGCATTATACTCTAAATAAGGTTACAGAATGTAATAGCTAACCACACATCCATTACCTGAAATGAAACTAGTTGCATAGTGCACTTTCTGTTTACAAAATAGTCTAATACAGTAGTTATTTAGTTTTATGGATTTTTAATGTAATCAACTTTTAATGTAATCAACTTAGCTGTCAAAGGATCCACTGAAGACATTAGAAAACTATTTGTTTCTGGCCAGAGGATGGCATTTGGAAGCAGGACTGAGTTATTGACAGTGTAGGGATTATCCTGGAGGGACACAAATTTTAAAGCACTAAGGTTGATACATTGACACTCACTCTAGGTGCATGTTTCCAAAATAAAAAGTACTTTTTACACTTTCTTCTTGTCTGACTGCATGTTATCCGTAAACACACCAACTTGTATAGCAGTATAATGATTAGTTAAAAGTATATATATAAAACACATCTACAAGTAAAAAAAAATAAAATTAAAAAACTTATTTAAATATACATAGTTTTTAAATTTTACAGGAACCTTAACCAGATGTTTGTGGCCCTGGGTCCCCTGATTTCTCATCAAGCCTTGGTTGGATTGTTCAACGATATAACATATTTTTTTGTAGATGAAACTAAGTTGTCTGAGGTTTTGGGAGCTTTTGCTTCCCTGTAGTACTGTTGAGACACGATCTGCAAATTGATCTGTCTATCTAGGGTAGGAGTACCCTAGATGGACAGGAGTACCTGGCTCCATATATACACTAGTAATACTAACAGTGTTTAGCATTGCTTCGCAGGTTTGATTCCAACCAGGGCAATCTGTGTGGAGTTTGCATGTTCTCCCCATATTTGCCGTGGTTTCTTCCAGGTGCTCCGGTTTCCTCCCACACCCCAAAAACACATTGTTAGGTTAACTGGTTTCTGACAAACCCTGTTAATCTACAAATATGGTTCTTGTGTGGTAGAAAATCTAGTTTGTGAGTTCCAATGGGTAAAGGACTGATCATCATCATCACCATTTATTTATATAGCGCCACTGATTCTGCAGCGCTGTACAGAGAACTCAGTCACATCAGTCCCTGCCCCATTGGGGCTTACAATCTAAATTCCCTAACATACACAGACAGAGAGAGAGAGAGACTAGGGTTAATTTTGCACCCAATTAACCTACTAGTATGTTTTTTTGGAGTGTGGGAGGAAACCGGAGCACCCGGAGGAAACCCACGCAAACACGGGAAGAACATGACTGATGTGATTAGTTCAAGAGAATGGCATAATATGGTGGCACTTTACAAATAAACAGTAATAGTATATCAATGCTGGTACTCAGGGATTGAAATGGTTATTATAACGCCTTGCACAGTTATTGCATGGTTAAATAATCAGCCATTTCATTCTGTGAGCACTAGGAAGTAATTATATTATGTATATAGGGCCCATTTCATCTACAAAATTTTAAATAGCACAAGCACTGTGATTGGGAATCCTTTATGGGCATTTATACTTGTTAAGTATTAGTAGTGCAATGATAAGTGTCTGTCTATTATGTGCCCAATAATGCCTCTCATGCACTATCCTATGTTTCTTATGTTCCAGACACTGTCTACTGTGCCAGTAGCTACTGGTTTACTGCTCATTAATAAAAAAAAATGGTGTCCAGTGAATTCAAGTAATATAAATTGACGCCAATCTAAGCATAAAACAAACCAAAATTTGCATAAGCAATTTCCAAATATTTCTAATTTCTGAATCTTTTATTTCACCCGGCTCCTATGGTTTTTGGATCTGACTTCTACATTTTCTCAAGACTTGTCTAAAGGTATACTGCATCACAATTGTTTACTCTCCGGTAGTGTTCAGGAAACTCACCCTAATGGATCCTGCTTCTCATTCTGGTGAAGTAGGCGGGGCCTTGATTATGTAAATTGCACAATCAGGACCTGCTTCAGTTGCATGAGAAAGCAATTTCCATCTTCATGCAGTGGTGGGAGGGGCCTGATTTCCTCATAGCCCTGCCCATTGTAGCGCAATGATCCAAACTGCGTCATTGCACAGTGGGGTTCAGGGCCGCAATGGCGCAATTCGATTTATCACGTTCCCCTCGCTTGCCCTTCTAAGATCCTGGAGAGGGACCAAAAAGTAGGCAAGTGTGCATTGCATGGACAGGAAGTTCGCGGCCATGAGGCTGGTTGCAGTTCAGGTCTACAAAACAAAATGTTTGGTCTATGCAATTGTGATGTCACAGGAGGTTGTTATTTCCATATAAGGTATTTTACTCACAATTTTCTACAAAAATGATACAACACTGAAAGAATTTAGTAAAATATACTGCATTATTCATATGAAAAATGTAACCAGCGAGGATAACGTCTATAATTTCATTGTAAAACTTTTGAACAGTTAATAGCTTTCCCCTCTGTGCATAGTTGTGAACCTATAAAGATTTTGAAACTGAAAATTCCCGATGTATTAAAACGCCTAAGTACTGTACTTTCCCAGATAAAGTCACCATTCAGTTTGCGCATTTTGTATTTCAGTGGCACAGCTCTCACAGTGTATTTGACTATTTGGGGGGATTGTATGTTCGGGAAAGAGGTCTTAGCCTAAGATCAATTCTTTTGCCATGTCTGGCATTCAGGCAGACATAATAATCCCTCTCTTGTTGATGGCATGGGAACAGAAGAGGGGTTAACATGAAAATCAAGGGAGGACCCCAACGCTGTCATAAAGGCAATGAACAGGAAAGCCATAAAGAAGGAACATGATACCAGACAGGAGTCAGTTATACAGCCAGTAATGTGTTCTTTGGAGGGGAAGTGAATTTCCTGGAGACACTTCAAATTGTCAGCTAAATTTCAACAGTGGAAAAAAGTCTCACTCCTCTTTAAAGTGAAACCATCCAGTGCCAGAGCTGTGCTGCATTGCTCAACGTGGAGCAGTGGAACCACTTCTGTTGACATTGTCCATCACCATAGGTCGTACTTGAGAAAGCAGACACAAATAATTGTTGAATGAAAAGACTCTACGTTCAATTTAAGGAGGTCTCAAAGTCTAGCAGAACACGTCCACACAGTATGCAGTATTCTAGGCATAGATGGGCATGCTATTTTATAATCCTTCCCTAAATATATCTAGTAAAAAGATTGTAGTTCACCACTTCCAAGTCAGCATATGGGGTGGTCAATAAATTCCTCAAAATGGGAACAACATCATACAAATATCATGAATGGAACTCTCCAGCATAGAACTGAAGACTAAAACATGTTGAAGTGTGACAATCATTATCTATCTATCCATCAATCTAGCTATCTACTGCGTGTATAGATAGATAGATAGAGATAGATAGATAGATAGATAGATGTATATATATATATATATATATATATATATATACATATATATAGACAAGGGACACACACTTACCAAAGATCAGGAGTATACAAGCATATCTTAGTTTTATAGCTGTACTGTCAGAAGATCCGTTCTCGTATTACGGCATACGTGGCATACAACTGAAGCTGATGGCCACTTGCTCCAAGCCAAGTATATCATTAGACTTCGTCAGGAGTGGCATCAGGGCCGAATAAGAGTTTAGGCCACCATAGTATGATACCATGGTAGCACCTCCTCGTCTACCATGCGAAGGCTAAAGTTAAAACTGAATTTGTTTTAAAATGTGACTTCCTTCCCTCACCCCCCGGCCCCCACCAAAATTTACGTTGGCATGTTCTGAAAATCAGCTCCACTTTGCTTTTTAAATGAGTCATGGAAATCTTTGTTACTCATTTTGTTTTCAATAAAATCAGAACTGTATAAGGGAAAGGAGGTGTGAATGTGCAGCACTAAGGGTGAGGATGTGAGGCTGGAAGCCAGTCGCCGTTCTTGTCTCTCGTACTCGCTCAACCGAGGAAAACTCATTGTCTTCAGCCTTCACCTGGGGAATATGTCAAGATTAAATCCTTACTACATTTTTCTTTCAAGTTTTCTTTTTACTTAGGAGATCAATCGCTGTCTTATATTGTACAATTTATACCACTTCTGGTCACAATTCTGCACCCCCAATTATCTTGCACCCCCTAAAGCCTTGCACCCTATGCTGCAGCCTCTATGAGGCATCTGTTGCGGCTCCTTGTCCCCTGGTGTAAGATCTCCACTGATGATGATTGTGTGCATTTTGTGTACTACTCCAAGTCACACGTATCTTATGATAGGTAAGGCTTGGAAGGCAAAAAGGACACAATTTACACTTATGTTGTAGGTGTAAATTGTGTCCAACTCTACATGACCCTCATGATGCATGAAATTGCTTTTATCACAAGCTTTTAAATAAGAAATAAAACAAATATACTGATTAATTTGAGGATTAGACAAGAACTTCAGCTGACAGAATTGGTTACAATATGTATAGTGATCAGTATATATTGTATATATTTATTTATTTTGCACTCTTTGTATTTTCCAATGTGTGAAAAGACAAATGTGCTCTTCACTGACAGTAGATGAAACAAACCTCTAATATAAAATTTAATAAACACGTTTCCCATAAAATGTGTTTTGTATTGTCATTATTACAGCCAATTGCAGTCAATTTCCAGTGATGTGTTCTGTAAAGCAAATGATACAAAAATATGGAGTTTGTATGTTCTCCTCGTGTTTGCGTGAGTTTCCTCCGGGTGCTCCGGTTTCCTCCCACACTCCAAAAACATACTGGTAGGTTAATTGGCTGCTATTAAATTGACCTTAGCCTGTCTGTCTGTGAGTGTGTGTATGTTAGGGAATTTAGACTGTAAGCTCCATTGGGGCAGGGACTGATGTGAGTTCTCTGAACAGCGTTGCGGAATTAGTGGCGCTATATAAATAGCTGATGATGATGATTGAATATATCAAAATCAGTTATACAATACACTAATAGGGGCCATAAACCATTGTGAATAAAACATTGAAATAATAATTGTCTTTTAAAACAAATTGGGGTCTGAAGTCCCCTTCAAGGGAAAACAATGGGTATTTTAGGAAGAAAAAAAAAATCAAAGAAATTAAAAGGGTAGTTAAAATGTGCAGGTAGGTAGTACTTCCAGGTGAGGTTGTCACTTCTGCTTATATGTGCATTTCAGTCACAGCCAAAAAATCTGCAAAATGTCATTCCAAGAATTTGCTTATATGGCTCATCATAATAAAGAATAGGAGCTGGTACCTATAACAGTGGGTAAAGTGGGCAAAGGTGCGTGTGAAAAACTGCCCATAATTCCCTGGTTCATAAATGCCCCCTACTTTCTTTAAGGATTATGTTGTAAGTAGTATTTCGGCTACCAGTGTGAATAAATAGTAGCCATTTCATATATGTCATAGATGCTTTGACTTTTCTTAAATTTTTTAATATTGAAATTTTTTGGCTGTAGTGAGTTTTGTTCACAGCTTGCTATTTCATCAATTGCAAAAGAAAACATTTATGAGTCAGAGAGCATACAGACTCTTGTTTGTGTATAGAAAGCAGTTGTTAATGAGAATTCCTTCCCTCCAAGTCTCAGAGCTTGTTTCAAGTGATTTATTTACTCCGAACACTGTGGTCTAAACCATACTGAGTCTGGTATAGCTCAACCAATTTTGTGTTGCAGTTGCAGACTAAGGGTTTCTAGACTATTAAACTTTCCAACAACATTCAAGCCCCTTGTTTGTCTGAGTGACAGAATATGCCATAATTCTACGTGTATTCTTCATTTATATTTAATAGCTGTACTCTATTCTTAAATAGAGGCAGCGTTGTAAGCTGCTGATCAGCTCTCTCTGCTATTCACAAATTTAAAATGCTAATCATATTAAGCACAGTTGCTCTGCTGAGCCAGCTATTAAGGATCATAAAAGTCCTGCAAACCCCATATGGTTTTAATATTATATTTTAATGATCATTTGTATGCAACTTCTTTGGAACAATGCAGGATATTCAGTAATTGCACTTGGAGAAGAGAGACCTTGATCCAGTTTCAACTGAAGTTAATGGCGCTCAATGGAACACAAAAATAAAGAAAAATATTTATAACCAAGAAAGAAATATGTTTAGAGTCTCTTTAAAGATGGCATCTCTGCTTTACATTGTGCTTAATGAGCATTTTCAGTAGCGGAGGGGCAATTCTGGCTGTCATATTATTACTGATTGTTACATTGTAATTTATAGCACCAATATATTCCGCTCTGCTGTATAGAGGGGGACGGATTCAACGCACCATGGTGACAACACAGTAACATACGATGAAACAGAAGGTGAGAAAGCCTTACTCGCCCAGCTCACACCCTAAGTTAGATGGAAGAATGAAACACAATACCTAAGTGAATATTGTGTAACATGGTCCAGCCACTTAAATGTAATGCTGTTAAAGGAGGTTTAGAATTTAAAATTATATTTTTATAACTATGCATGAATCACACTGCACACTGCCCTGAAATGTATCACTTAGTAGGTTTCTTCGAATCTCACTCTTAGGGGCATATTCAATTGTTGGCGTTACAGCCTAAAGTAACGTGCCACGCACACTATTACTGTCATTACGGTAATAGTGCGCGTAAATGCCGTTATTACGGTACTTTTCACACTGGATTTCAGCTCGTGGCTCAGGGAGCTACGAGCTGAAATCCGGCTTAGATTACTGTAATAACAGTTATTATTGGCATATTCAATTGTTTACTTTTTCCGTTGTTACGGTAATCTAATCCGGATTTCAGCTCCCTGAGCCGCGAGCTGAAATCCAGCGTGAAAAGTACCGTAATAACAGTATTTACGCGCACTATTATCGTAATGACGGTAATAGTGCGCGGGGTGCGTTACTTTAGGCTGTAACGCCAACAGTTCTACCAATAGTGTATATACACAGGGGCGGATCTAGAAAAGTATCCTACCCGGGGCGATTTAGGGGGGGCAATTTAGGCCCCGCCCCCTTTTTGACTTCAAGGCTGCCGGCGGCTGCACAATATGTGCAGGTCCGCTCGGCAGTGACAATGTGCTGTCCGGCTGCTCTGATTGTGTTTTAAACACAATCAGAGCAGCCGGGCAGCACACTGTCACTGCCGAGCGGACCTGCACATATTGTGCAGCCGCCGGCAGCAAGCCCCTGCTAGGGGGGGCGACCGCCCCGATCGCCCCATCCTGGATCCGCCACTGCATATACATGTAAATTAATTTTATGATGCACACTGTCTACTACATTTTCAAGAGACTATGAAATGCAATAAGTAAAAAGGACAAACACGATGACTATTTCTACAAAGCAAACAACTACCGATTGAAACTTTAAATATCCACCAACGTTAGACCCCTGATGCTACATTACACTCCTCTTTCCATGTTCTCATTTTCACCGAATTGTTTAATTACAACTCACCCATCTCTCATGTCAATTTACATAAAAATAACACAGAAAGGGAGGAGTGAGGGGAGAAGTGCTTTTATCTGGATGCTAACAAGTATTAGTCAGTCAACTTCAGGACACAAGAGCCACTGTTCCCATTCAGCGCTTTGTTTTAAATATTGCCTTGTTTTTTCTCAACAAACCATAGCGTGGCACTGCACTGCACAGCCCTTCCAAACCACAGCTGTCAATAAAGAGGCTGTTTACCCTATGAATATGCTGTGCAGAGTCAGTCTTCCCATGAAAATCAAGTCATTGACCTGACTACCAAACCCTTTGTGAACCAAAAGGGACTATAATTTTTCCCCCTTAGTTCTCACATGTTGTAAAAGTTCACTTGTTACCTAATACAAAATGCATTAATTCCTCCAATTCGAGCACACCATGAATGATTTAATTGTGAGCGATTAGACATAGTTTTTCTTACTTTCAGGGGAAAAAAATAACTCTGGCTATGCTTGGAAATGTTTCCCTTAAAGTCTGCCTTAGCTTTATTATCTAATCAAGTGGAAGACAAAAGGCCTTTGTTGCTATTGGCTCATCCAGAGAGCAGCAATAAAACGTTTTCAAGATCTTCTCACTCTTTTGTTATCTAAAATGGACTCAGTTCTGGTGAATAGATGTCACATAAAAAAATATATATATATCTATCAAAACAACAAATGGAGTATAGAAACAATGTTTTCTCTTTTATTTTATTTTTTTTTCTTCAACAAATCTGCTTGCAATCTGATAGCGGCATTACACTTGGGAAAGATTTGCATCAAAAAGATTATACATGGGTTTGGATTCAGGGCTTTTCGTGACCATAGAAACTTAGAAATGGTGGAAAATTCAGTCCACTGAACTTCAAATGACTTTATTAAAGTGTCACTAATCAGAATAAAAAGACACAAAGTTTTAGTGTTTAGGCTAACAAACTGAATAACCTTTAAAAGCCTAATGACCTTCTTAAGAGCATTACTTTAAGGAAACCTTGTAGACAGCAAGCTAAATAAGAAATCCTTCACTGCTCTCTCCAAAAGATTAATTCCAAACAGAACCCACACACTCGGTTGAACTGAGCTTGTGAGAAAGAATCAAGGAGCCTAAATTGTTATTTAATGGAATGTATACAAATACACCGCATGTACTGTACTCATGAATAATAATGTCAACTCCTCAGACACGCAAGTTTGTAATCTAACATAAAAACAGAGATGAAACAAGGGCTGTTTCTCTGAATAAAAAAAACAGCACAAAATACCCACACAGTGACCCAAGTCCAAGTTGACCCCATACATGGGCAGGTAAGTTTGACAGATCTGATTGTTTAGTGCTTGAGCTGAATGCATAGATCCGACGGGACCCACTATCAGAGTTTACAGGGCGACCGCAAACCCTGTTAGAGCACGGTTCACGTCCGACAGTACTAACGTCGTAGTTAAATCCAGGTCAGATGTTGGTTGGAATCCACAGGCATTCTGTCATACGTGGAGGGATTTGCAACCAGTTTTGTCTAAAACTAACAAATTGGTCATCAAAATCGCTGTGTGAATGGGCAGCTTAAATATTAGGCCAGTTGTCGAGGTGGAAATGTAAGTGAATGGAATGTGATAGTGTTACAATGAAGGCAGTAGGAAAAGCACTGCATACCACTGTATACACCCCCACTTTCACCACTGTACTAGACAGATAATGATCAACTCTGACCTGTAATATACTTAACATACAAAGTTTTAAATCAAAGACAAAGAAAAAAAATCCAAGGACATTAAGGAATGTTATACACTGGTATCTATATAAAACTTTGAGGAATGTGATTTTCTTTTCTTTTTTGCTATTAACGATAGAAGAACCTATTAATGAAATAGCTTGAATGCCCTTTGAGTTTTTATTCTTGAGTCTAAAGTAAGTGTTGTCTGTGCAAAAGGCTCTATTTCAAATAATGAAAACTAAACCCTAAAATGATTAGTAGTTACTTCAATTTCTCTTGTAAAACAATCCAAAAGTTAAACATGCTTAATTCTGGAACATTCATCTGGTATGAAGTTGATTAAGGAGACCTGATACTTATGTTATTGTTAGACCCTCACTCTAAATGGTCCGCTGAGAGACCACTCCTTGAGTGAAGACAGTTTGAAGGACATAGGAAAGAAAGCAATGTAATGGGTAAGAAAATTAGCTCAATGTAACAAACCACCTGCTTTGCTATTATACCCTCCCAGCCATTCTCCTAGATACAAAAATAAGTACCAAAATGGATGCTAGGCTTAATTATATTTCATTGCAAATTTTTAATTGCCATATTTTCAGATAACTAGTTATCTGGGAAATTGACTGGGAGTTATAGCCATTTATGTTTTGTGTGTGTGCTCTAGAGCCGTATCTTTGTAATTATATCTAAATATATGCTTTGGGGTCTATGTATTAAGGCAGATATCTAAGGAAGAGAGGAGCATTTACACTCTTAGAACCATATTTTTCACATGACAGACATTTGCACGGCCATCTGCGGGAGGTGTGTGCTGAGGAGCAGTTGGGAAGGAATGAGGGGATACACACATGGTAATGAGATTAATCGTTATCATGCGGCATAGTGCACTACCTTCTACCTTCCTCCGTACGCCAAAATCCTTCGTAATATTTGTCATGTTATTGAGCAGAGCGGAAATATACAGCAAGTGAACAGTCGGTGCTTAAATTTGATGTGTTGGAAACAGGAAAAATGGGCATGCATAAGGTTCTGAGTGACTTTCACAAGGGCCAAATTGTGATTACTAGATGACTAGGTCAGCACATCTCCAAAATGGCAGGTCTTGTGGGGTGTTCCCGGCATCCAGTGGTTAGTAAGTACCAAAAGTGGTCCAAGGAAGGACAACTGGTGAACCAGTGCCAGGGTCATCAAGGGTCATTGATGCACATGGGGAGCGAAGGCTAGTCGGTCTGATCTGATCCCACAGAAAAGCTACTGTAGCACAAATTGCTGAAAAAGTTAATTCTGGCTATGATAGAAAGGTGTCAGAACACACAGTACATTACAGCTTGCTGTGTTTGGGGCTGCGTAGCCACAGACTGGTCAGAGTGCCTATGTTGACCCTTGTCCATCCCGAAAGCACCTATAATGGGCACGTGAGCACGAGAACTGGACAATGGAGTAATGGAAGAAGGAGACGTGGTCTGCTGAATTATGTTTTCTATTACATCATGTGGATGGCCGGGTGTGTGTGAGTCATTTACCTGGGGAAGAGATGCCACCAGGATGCACTATAGGAAGATGACAAGATGACGGAGGCAGTGTGATGCTCCGGGCAATGTTCTGCAGGGAAACCTTGGATCCTGGCATTCATGTGGATGGTATATTGACACATACCACCTACCTAAACATTGTTGCAGACGAAGCACACACATTCATGGCAAAGGCATTCCCCGGTGGCAGTGGCCTCATTCAGCAGGATCACTACAGAAAATGTTCAGGAATGGTTTGAGGAACATGACTAAGAGTTTAAGGTGTTGCCTTGGCCTTCAAATTCCCCAGATTTTGATCTAATCGAGCATCTGTGAGATGTGCTGGAAAAATAATTCCAAGCCATGGAAGCTCCACTTCACAATTTACATGACTTAAGAACCTGATGCTAACATCTAGGTGCCAGATACCACAGCACACCTCCAGCGATCTTGTGGAGTCCACACCTTAATGGGTCAGATCTGTTTTGTCAGCACGGGGAGGGGTGCTGAGGTATGATGGACCGACACAATATTAGGCAAGTGGTTTCAATGTTGTGGCTGATCAGTGTACGTAAGAACTAAATATTAGCTATGGCGCCTCTCTGCTCAAAAATAGGGCTCTGTGGACCTCTGTACATAGATAAAAGCCTTCTCTTTTTAGTTCCCTGTGTTCTGCACTTTTAGAACTATTTATTTGCAGGTGATAACAATTGCCATAAATATTATTTTCTAGTGTGCAAAACACACAATGATCAAATTGTATACCTTGATAACAAATAATCAGTGTTCATCATCAAGGTGTTTTTACAATCTACCTAGTAAAAATAAGTATTGTAATTCTTAACCTGGGACTCTCACAATCCAAAACAACATACATACATCACTTTCCAAGTTCTAGAGCTGGAACATTTTTTTACTTACACATCATCAATGGCAATAAAGGATAATAAGCCACCTTAACAGCAGCCTCTAGATATGACCAGGGACAATGATTCAAGTATGGTGGTGCTCCCTTGAATACCACATTGGTAGCATGAAGGAATATATAAAGAATTAACATAAGGAGTAATGTATTTGTATTATGCTTACTTAGAGGGGTTGTATACGTTTGATCTGCCGTGCCTAGCTAGGCATACCGCCCCATGTATTCTTTCAACAGTGATTCTCCTGGACATCCACCATCAGGGCCATCTCTTCCATAGGGCACGATGGGCAGGTGCTCGGGTGCCCTGCAGCTCAGGGGGCCCGTCAGAGGCAGCTGCTCACAGTGCATGTCGGGCGTGACGTCATCACGCCCGCCCGACATCCATTGCGGAGCGCAGCATGGAGGAGGAGACCAGGGAGGGAGCCGGATCGCCAGCTGAGAGCAAGGTAAGTATTTTCTTCTTCTTTTTTTCAGGAACTTTTTTCTCTCGCTGCCTCTGATGGGCCCCCTGGACTGCAGGGCCCATATATATAATCATTTTTTTTTTATATATATATACAGGGGCCCCGGCGCACTGCTTTGCCCGGGGGCCCCAAATGTTGTTAAGAGGGCCCTGTCCACCATTACAAGATTTGAACTGGGCTCCCACAGCACTGACAACTGGGAGATCACTGCTGTTGTACACAATCCACCTTAGTTGATCAAGCAGATAGGACATAAGAGGGGTGTAGTAAACTGAGCTCCTGGGTGCACTGGCCAGTGGTCCTCTAGATTGGATATCTACTACTTATATTACTTACATACTGAGCATGAGTTTGAATCTGCCACTCACCCAGCTGTCAGTGCCAGCATCTGCAACTATCTCGTGACTGTCAGAACTGGCACAGGGCAGCTGGTAAGATATGGTTCCTTACAGTGGGGAGATGTATATGGGGGAAGTTTTTTAAATTGTCTAATAGTTACTTAAGGCAGATGTCATGTGTTACATTGTGCAGGTATGCCGTAATGTCTCTGCATGAGATATATATAGAATTAGTCTAAACGACATTTGTGAGCAAATAAAATAAGTGTGATTACTTTACTGTAATTAAACATCTACTGATGGCTTCTTGTGGTGGGGATTACAACAAGTATTTTCAAAAAAAGACAAAAATCTGGTACAACGATTAATGGCACACTTATAATGCATGGATTTCAGTAGGAAATTAAAGTAAGACAACTTGGACAACTTTCAAATTGGGAGGATTTTTTTCCATTACATTGAGCCAGATAAGATCCAGCAGCCTTCAGCACAAGCAGACGAGGAGCGAACACAGGAGACAAGAAAAGATTTTGCATCTGATACTTTCAATTCATAAATAATCTCTATAGTGACCCAGCCAGAGATCACTACCTCACACATAAACGTACACGTTCTTACAAGAGATCGCAGCTGAGCATCACAACACCACAGGGCAATTTTTGATATTATGTAGGAACATCAATGGGACTAACAAATGAACACAATTTAGATTATGTTTCGTCTTTTGTTTTTCAAATGCTTCCCATGAGATGTTACATCTATGCCAGCTACAAGGTATAATTATTTAACATGCACCAGGCATTTATGCAGACATATAATTCTTGTAAATTTGGCAATCCAGTCCTGGAAATCATGTGGTTTTGGATGTTCTATGGAAAACAAAGGGAGATATTTTATTCTTTTGAAAAAAAAAAAAAGCAAAGATTCTGCTCAAGTTCTCAACACGTCTTAAAATATCATTGATCAACATCATGAACCAATTAAAATTTTGACAACACAGCAAGAGTCAAAGAAATCACAAAAAAAAAGATACTTTCAAAGGTCTTACATTTTTGTATGTTGTAAAATACCAAAGTAGTGAATTTTTTAACAGAAAAATAATAGATAAAGCGAAACAGCTGTGGAGTGGTAGCTTTACCTGATGAAAAACTACAGTTAGATCCCGCAAGTGATACTACCTTATATGCAAACAAGATGGAGAAGAGCACTCGTTTCCAAATTGTACTGTCTGAACGCTTAACGCATGGTTGGTTGTATATATATTTATATATTTGATAGCGATGCCCTTTTAAAAACATGAATGCTTCTGTGTCTCTTTTCTACCTTCTTGGTCCACAAAAATGTCGATGTGTATTCTCCTTCATAGGCCCCAACAGTGTCTGCCTGAGCTCTAAATTGAAAATAATTGTATGTAGTCGGTGGTATTATTGGGAATTTTAGTGATTAACAGCTGTGTGCAGCAATATGTATCGTGTATTAAGTGAATTTGTATCTGGAAAACTGCCAAGTAGTGTACGTAGGTTTACATGCATATTTATAGCACATGCGTGTACACGGTTACATTTGCCCAAATAATAATTAGCAAAATGATTTCTAGAGAAATGAAACATGCTGCATTTTTTACACAGAGGGCAGCGGTGGGTCAAACAGCACATTTTCCTAAGCTGAGAATATGTTGTTTTATGCACATTCTGTAGCAATTTGAAAAAAAAACGGTTAAAGGTGTTATAAAATTGCGCCCATCTAATCCATAATGAGACTACAATTAACTTCCATAGATAAAAAATGAATAACAATGTACAGTATACAGGACTTTTTAACACTAATATTAGTGCATCACTTTTAAAATACTCTGTTGCCAATAAAATGTATTTTAGCAGAGTAATAATAAATAAATAAACATACAAAAACCATAAAAAAACATAAACACAAAAAAAAAAAATATAGACCAATGGTGTATATGCCAGTGTTGAAACCCTTTCATCAAATAATGCTGCAGGCTATTTGCTTGTGCTAATTTTAGAGTAATTGTTTATACATCGGAGTGTTTTCTTTTTTGGCTAACGTAAAATGCACTTCATATAATCATCCATGAACTTTCTGCATGTGCCTTGTCAGGACTATAATGGTAACATGCAGAGATTGTTCTGCGCCAGTCAAACTCTCTGCTGGGGTTTATTTCACACAGCGGGTGTGGCTGACAAAGCCAAGTATTCAACTATCCCTTATTTTTTTTTTATTGCAAGTGTTAAGTACCCATCACATATCATATGTCTTTTTATCATGCACAAAGAAAGGCTTGTTTTGCTCATCAAAGGTTGTGAAAGACCCGATACATAGTTTGCTTTTGATAAGTTCTTTGGCAAATCTAATAAAAAAATAAATAACTAGCAATTGTTTGCAAGAGAGACTGTGAGCTATGGGACCAATATAGTACTGGGATTCCGGTAATATGTGAGTTGAAATATGAATGTGGCATTGTAATTCCAAACAAACGGTTTAAATATGGCATCAGCCTGGGCAATAGACTTCCTTACACTAAATAAAAATGTGTAAATAAAATCATCATCATTTCTTGACTCTGAAGCCATCGGAAGGGTTATTTTTGGATACCCAGTACACAAATACAGGAAGTGACATCACAACTTGGCCTTGCAATTATTTCTTTTAATTCTGACATAGGTAGGGGTCATTTTTTTGGTCCACTACTTGTATATACTACTACTTGTATATAACTGTGCATACTATTCTGTGAAGGCTAACAACAAACTAATTTAGCTTCGAGTAACTGACAGGATGTTGTACGTCCAGACCTATTCTATTCATCCTAGTATTTCAAATGACCTAAAATTTACAGTTGATATGCATCAGACAATATTCTATATATAGCCTATATTCTCCACATATGATACGTGTACATACCTACAACACTTAAACTCACATGGTGAATATTTTATTGAAGCTAGGAACCTAAGACCTCCAGGAGACAGAAACAGGATATACTGATATATACAGTACAGAAAGATGTAGGACCACAAGATGAACTGCTGCTTGGACAAAATGATTTGGTGGCGTCTAACAGCTACCGTGTTTCTCTAGTGTATAATGATAAAGGCACATCATTTCAGTATAATGCTTTTCTTACTGCTTTGTGGTACCGGTAGAAAAGAATATTTAGTTAATAATTAACCTTTCTCCATCAGAAAACAGACATGCTAACTGTCCTAATTAATCAACGTCTATAGTGATCACAAGAGAGAATCTACAGCCTTCTTTTATTTAATTCATTACCCTTCTCTTCCAGTGTCAAGCTTCCATTGTGACAAACTATGCAGATTGCTGCCTCTCTATTCAATAATGGAAAGTGATTGAACATTGCTGAAGACTACTGAAAAAGATTCACACTAAGTAAAATAGCGGCTTGTGTGAAGCTTTCTGGCTAGTTGCACTGCTAAGCAACCACTTCTTATATGAGACTAAAACGTGTATTTATGGATGAGCATTGTACATGGCTATACATACTGCTATGCAGACCATGCCACGCTATAGATCAGCAGCAGAATATTGCTATACAAATTGAAGAAACTACACCCAACTATTGTAGCATTTATTCCATTTTGGAAACCAAAATAGACTTGGTGAAAAGATTTATTCAGAACACATTTCACAATCTAGTAAAAAAAACGGGTATATTCCAATACATCATATCTGATAACATTGGCATTTGGAAAATCACATTAGAACATGCCCCCATCCCCCCCAAAAGATAATCTATAAAAATTAACCGAAAATGTAGACTTTAGAATTTTTTTCTACAATATTGTCTCTTTTGTCCCATACCCAACCATCAGTATCAAGTCTCGATAAGCCCGTTGTACTATGCACAGAAGAACATAGTGACACTAAGCTCAATGAGACCCAACCGTAGAGAATGGGGGATGAGATGAATGGTTGTACAGCATTTCCATACGCATAAACAATGGGAAAATCTCAATCCCCAGCAGAAAAACATATATCTTAAAAGCTGTTATCAACTGGTTCTTTTTAAAGTGATCTTTATATAACCGTTTTTAGGTGTGTTTGACTCTTCATCTACTACTCATCCAGATGTCCCCAGTTTTGAAATGGTTGGTGACAGAACCACCTGAAACCAAATGGATCATCAGAAAGCAGTATAGAGTATTTTATGAGATGAGCGTGTGGTTCTTGTGACCTGTCCATGTGTGTGATTATGTCAGAGACGGCAGGACTTCATATGATACATACAGTGCACTGATGTGACAAAGGGATTTGAAACAAGCAGAAAGTCACAGAATGAAAGTTTAATAATGGAAGGAGCAGGGTCCTCCAACAGTACAGACTAATGATGATGTGAGGCATCTTCTAAACTGACATTGGAAGACTATGTACCAGCCTATTCTATTGTTATATCACGTTTACTTAAGAAGAGCAAGCAACATGACAGTCCATACTCTCCCAAAGTCTCCCAAGACCAACTATATGTTCCCTGCACAGAAATATTACCCATAAATTATATATGGACTTTGCGGAATACAAGTGTTCACTACACGCTGGGCTCATGTACCCCAGATGCAACTAAATGCAAGGTTTAAAGGAAAATAAAATCTTTGCTATAAAAAGGGTATATTTTCCCAAATAAAAATACCACATGCTGTTCTTTTTTCAGACCTAATAAAGAAGTCATAATATGTGGCAAATATTTACATAATGATATCCTTTTTGAAAAATGATATGGTGATTAATACTTAATTTTCACAAAGAAATAAATTGTTTATACAAGAATAGGATCCTTTCTCATAGGCTTTTCCTCTTTTATAGATGTTATTGTAAGAAATTAAATGGGTCAGACAAGAATAAGTCTCCTTCTCAGCAAATAAGTCCAGACCGATTCCTTGTTTTTTTTACCCACAATCACAAAGACACCGATGTAGATCACAGTTTATAACTGAGTTAGTTTAGTCTATAAACATGACTGCACTTTAATATCTCCGAGGCCTGTGGATATCTATCTAATCCTGGTGTTTTAGTGGTCCCACTTGTCTTTATTACTTAGTATCAGAGACTCTTTGTAGGGTGGGAAACCTTTTTTCTATTGATTAACACTTTCACAGGGATTGTAAGTAAAGCGAGTTATTCTTTTGTTTTACCACTAACTAGGAACTAGATTTAGTGGCAGATGCTTTCTCTGGTGTTACCAACCTACCATCACAAATCATTGTAACAAAGCACTGTAAAAAGTGATTTATTCAAAAAGCGTCAGATTCTCTTTAATTATACGCAGTATTTGTCGAACATTAAGGGGAGGTGATCAGTAGGGGCCTTAGACTGCGGGCAGTCAGTGCGATTTTAAGCAATGCTGCGGGAATGGATTTAGTGTAATAAGTCTGTGGCAACATCAGATCAGGTTATGAGATCAGACCAGCACTGTGAAGTGATCACACAGCTGGAACAGTTGTTTAATCTATACCTGGATTGTCAAGTTGATGACATCAGTATACAACAATGACACATGCCAAAGGAATTCATCAGAATGACGAGGAGGAGGAAGAAATAGGGCCAAACAATCAGGAAAGACACATGTGGCCCCTTTGTGCAAGGAAGTATTGTCACAAAGGTATAAAATAAGCCTACTCATAAAGGTGATTTTAATGCATACTTGTCCACTCTGCCGGAATGTCTAGGAGACTCTGGAATGTTGGGAAGTTATCCCGGACTCCTGGTAGAGTAGGCCACCCTCCCGGATCCCACATAACTTTTTTTATTATAGCAATGGCATGTATCACATTGTTGTGCAGCAGGGGGCCATAATGTCGCACGCTACTTCCTCACCCCCCCGTACTTGTCCCTAGGACCTCCCTTCCTGGATCTCAGGGGAGGTCCAAAATGTAAGCAAGTGTGTATTTCTGGGGAAGACCCGCCACTATGTTCAGAACTTTGTTTAGGATTGACAATTCTACAGTAGGTTCTGGGTAAAAGAGGATGGAAAGTAGCACAGAGTGATGCCCTGCAATATCTGCTGCACTCTCCTCGTTCCTAGGGGTATATTTACTAAACTGCAGGTTTGAAAAAGTGGAAATGTTGCCTATAGCAACCAATCAGATTCTAGCTGTCATTTATTTAGTGCATTCTACAAAATGACAGCTAGAATCTGATTGGCTGCTATAGGCAACATCTCCACTTTTTCAAACCTGCAGTTTTGTAAATATACTCCCTAGTTTTCTTTTAGACAGGCATGGTGTCCGGCCTTTAGGATAGTAACGTTTAGGGACAGGTTTGTACTTAGGATTTACTTATAACTGCAGCTATACAAGCCTGTAGTACTCCCATTCCTTCCCACATGGTAATGTGTTGTGTTGTGAGATTGTCACTTTACTTCTTCATATATTTTATTGACCTAAACCAGCATTTCTATGCTTTCTTGACTAATTTTTGTCAGTCACTATAAAGAAATGTGTAACTTATAATTGCCGTTAGTATGTCTTTAAAAATAAATCTATGTTTAGTGAAACCATGTATTTTTTTCTCTCTCTCTTACTCTCTCTCTTTCATTTCAGTCCTTCTCATTTTCATTCCCGAAGGGAAACATTTGGTAGAGGACCTGACAAGTGTAAATGATTAGGTGAGGAATTACAGGAAAGGACTGGAAAGTAGCACTGATAATAAATCTTCCATAAACAATAAAAAATATATCTTGCATATGTTTTTGCTGTGACTAATTAGGAGTTAAGATTATTTGCAAAACAAATAAAGTACATATTGTGATCTGCTATATGACCACAACTCATATTTTACATCTAATAAGGGACAGGGCATTAATATGATTAGTGAGTAGCCTATAAATTTAAAGAAAGTAACAAATCCATGTTGAAAGTAAATGTAAAGAAATATATGTAAATTACACGGTGCCCTCAATGACGAAGTGCATTCAGTGCTCAGCGTGTACCTTACAGTGGCAAATTGCAATGAGGAGGTGCAAAATTAATTCTATTGAAAGAATAGGATAAGATCTGTAGGTTGGTGCAAAACTCCTTTCCTAGGGGTAAATGTATCAAGCTGAGAGTTTTCCGGTGGGTTTGAAAAACCAATCAGATTCTAGCTATGATTTATTTAGTACATTCTACAAAATGATAGCTAGAATCTGATTGATTGCTATAGGCAACATCTCCGCTTTTCAAACCCGCCGGAAAACTCTCAGCTTGATACATTTACCCCTTAGAGTGTTAACGGCTGTGCGCTTCAATAATCGCATTCTGAAAAAAACAGGTGGCATACCGTTGTGTCTGCGGCTTAATTTGCAAAGAATGCAACTGCATCCAGTGTAAATGACTTCCAATGTGTTTCCATGTTAAACAACTTTGTGCATCATTTATCATTTCCTACATTGAGATGTTAAGAGGCAACATATTTGGCAAGATAATTTTCCTTCACTCTGTTATCACTCTCTGCATTGAACTGTACCCAAATTAACACTGGAGCTACTTCCCCACGTTATATTTTATTGCTGGTTATTAAGTAGATGAGTACAAAACCCAAACTGCCACTAGATGGCAGCGCAGTGCTCTCTTTTCTACAGCATAATGCTCAATATAACACAAAGTCTATGTATATTAATAACAGGATTAACTGCTGCGGATGAGCCTATGTGTGGCACACTAGTACAAGAAGGTATAATTCTATTTCACACTGGTTTAACAAGCAAAATAAATATGTGTCAGTCTGATCTGGTTTAAAAAAAATAATTTCCAAAGAAAATCTGACACATTAAAATATGTAGTTTCATCTTTTATTTTATTGGAGATTTTTATAAAATCAATCATTAACAAAATGTTGAGCTGTACTTACACTACTATGTGTCATACACCAATAACAAAGAGATCAGATTATTTGCTTTTATTCTACTATTTTTTTATTATAAATTTGTCATTGTCGTGCTGTTCCACTGAGTATATGGCTAATTTCATTCTCTCTCACCAAAGCAAACCATATGGTACAAATCATGTTAATAAAAGCAATTATGGGGAGAAATTAGATTCTATGTGCAGAATGATCTCTTGTGTTCTATTGAACATTTATAGAAAACTTAACAAATATATATTCTTACACTACATTGTTCTGGTGTACACAGAGTAAACTGGATTGGGTATAAGGGTGAAAAATTATGTTTGCAAAATTATTTACGCGCCTTAACACTTAAGCACACATTGCTCAGTAAAAGCATCAGCATGGATATAGCCTGATGTGTAATGGATCATTTTACTACTAATTATTATATTCCTGTTTGGGGATAATACAGAATGTGACACCATAAATTAGAGTAAAATGTCAATCACCATGTCAGACCTTCCAACATGAACCCATGACGCGATTGTGTCATCAAGGTTTGACCTCATCCTCTTTCCAAGGAGAGGAGGAATCTGAGCGGTTGGCCTACTCTCCCAGGAGTCCTGGAGAACGTCTACCGGAAGTTCCGGGAGAGTAACAAGCGTACATGACCCATTTCACCCAACAGACAACTGCATGCTCACAATCCTCTCACTTGAAGTCCCAACTGAATTAATTGATAATTTATATATTATGCAGCCAAGATGACTGAAGTTGGGAAATCAGTTACAAAAAATGTAACTCATGAAATAACTTCAGGATAAAGGATAGACGTAAAGAAAGCTAACGCCTAATTGGTCGCACACACAGGCTTTACAAAAAACAACATTAAAGAGCAGATAAAACCTTGTAATTTAGCCTCATTTTAAGAGAGCAGTATAAGAAGCGTGTTCATTGACAAGTCTACTCTGTTTCCTCAATTAATTTTCCCATACTGTGTCATTATATTTTAGTGTTAGCACTTCTATTTGCAGCAGGGAACATTGAAACTGACACAAAAGCAAAGCAAACTCTCTTGTCAGAAAGTGTGGTATACAGGACATTATTTCCGGGAGTATCAGTATGGCAGAGCGTTTCATGTACAATAATTCCTGTGTGTAAAAGCCTAGAGGTAGTCTTTTAGAACCCATCCATAAAAACTACTACTCACAGTAGGCCTGAGTCATTAAGGAGAGCAAGGCAAAAAAAGGAGTAGATTTGATCCTGGACAAACCATGTTACAATGCAAGGGGTACAAATTAGTTTATTACTTTGCACACAAGGAAAATACTGGAGGATTTTTCACGTAGCACACAAATACTTGATAGCTTTATTTTTACACTGAAATTTAAAGTTCATCTAGAACATGCCTTACCCCAACTATAAATCTGTCCTCACATTTTACATTTACCTCCCTCTCCAATACAACATGGTTGTGCCAAGGTGCAAAGTTACTCCTTTGTTTTTGCTTTGCTCTCCTTAATGACTCAGGACCATTATGTTTTAGGTTATACTTTTTTTACCTGTTCAGTCTAGGAATCTGTTTTTTATCTACAGGGTTCGTGTACACCTCTTTCAAGCTAAAGTAACTTTAGACATTATTGTATACATAACTGTAATAAAAGTACCCTTAACTTTGATGTACAATGTATAAAGCAATTCCGGATACATAAGGTAAAACTGTGATTTTGTTCTTTCATGTGAACCATTAGTAATTTAAAAAGTTAACTTTTCAGTTAATAAAGTGCAGACAATTACACAAATTGTTCACAAGCTGGCTTCATTAAGTGGTATAGAAAAGCAGTTGCATCTGCTCTGTATCTAATGCCAATCATACTGCTGGTTACTTTAGACATTCTTCATTACTTGCTTCAAAGAGAAGTTTACAATCCCCATAATCCAAACTGAATTATTTTCATTAAAGCATTTCCTGATTCCTAATGTGGTGATTGGCCATGAATTGTAGGAAGGTCACAACAAAGTCCATCTTGGGGTCAGAGGAGCTTCAAATGCACTGATCTTATAGTAGTGTGTGTATTAACATGTACAATGATGGGCATGAAAAGGTTTATTCCCCATATATATACAGTATATAATAATAGTATTTCCAAATGTGTAAGTTGTTTGTACACGGCAAACCCAACCTTTGTTACTGCTCATATATAGTACAAGTTAACCCGTGCATGATACTCATGCATTCTAGACAAATCAAGCTACTTAAGGTGTTAAAAAGGTTCTTGTCATGCATTTGGGCCATAGCCCAGGCCTCAACCATCAACCACTCCCCACTGTCACCCCCGGCAACCACCAACCACTCCCAACTGTCACTTCTCCTTCAAGAAATATATATATATATTTTTTTTTAAATCTTTATAAACACTTTTAACAATTAACAAATTAAAAACATCTTAGTATACCAAATTTCAGCCCTTTCTGAATTTTTTTCCCCACACACACTAAGAATTTAGTAGGTCAGTGTATAACTCTGCCCAGCAGGTGGCGCTGCAGCTTGGTTTTATTTTTTCCACACACAGACAGACTAACACACGCCACTAGACATTTATATTATAGATATCAACTGGTTACATATGATCTCACTACAGCCAATCAAAATCTACTGGCAGCAGAGTTCAAGTATATCTAGTTATAGCGAGAGTATCTCCAGAACTAGACTTCTCCCAGAAAGTCTCCTCTAATTCTGGTTTTAGACACTGGAGGGGCTGAAAACAAACAGGAACCATTATACATTTTAATTAAGATGCCAATAAGAAACAGAAAAACGGTATCAATAACATCTATGAAATCAGCCTTACATCCATGTTTACAATAGGTGATGGCTGAAATAGAAATATATGGGCAGCACGGTGGCTAAGTGGTTAGCACTTCTGCCTCACAGCACTGGGGTCATGAGTTCAATTCTCAACCATGGCCTTATCTGTGAGGAGTTTGTATGTTCTCCCTGTGTTTGTGTGGGTTTCCTCCGGGTGCTCCAGTTTCTTCCCACACTCCAAAAACATACTAATAAGTTAACTGGCTGCTATCAAAAATTGACCCTAGTCTCTCGCTGTCTGTCTGAGTGTGTGTCTATGTTAGGGAATTTAGACTGTAAGCTCCAATGGGGCAGGGACTGATGTGAATGAGTTCTCTGTACAGCGCTGTGGAATCAGTGGTGCTATATAAATAAATGATGATAAATCTAACGAACTTGCCTTACCTTCGGATAAACCAGCTTTTTCTGGCCACCCAACATACCCCTTCAATGAGTGCATCTGTCCGAACCCTCGCAGCTACTGGCATGCAGCCAGCTTTCCACTAGGGTTTGTTTAGTAAATGTGGCTCGAAACTGAATTGGCCACAGCTTCCATCCAATCTGGACCCAACTGAGTTTCCTGCCAAATTTTTCCGGCCAGTTCATTCCTCTTTCAGCTGGCAGCACTAACAATACTCAGCTACAACACAGTAACAGTTACAGTTCTAGGGGGGATTCCAAACCAAGAGGGTACATGAGGAGGGGGTATCCCTTAATAGCAAGAGGCTCTATATTCTTGTGTATCCAATACAGATTGCAAGCGTAATGCAATTTTATGTACTTACCGGTATTTAATTGTGGTGAAAATTGTACTTTAAATGATTTTAAAAAAAAATACTGATACTAACTGGCTTTTATAACAATTGAATAATTGTATAAAAATTACTAAGGTTGAAGATATTTCTCTTTAACCACTAAACTAAACTATTTGATAGAAATATAACACTGAGTATCAACATAAAAGTACAATATAATGTATGTAAAATATATATAGCTGGGGAGTACCTAGCAAGATTATATTACCTGGCGTTTGGTTAGGTAACAAAATCTCTCTATAACTGGAAGAAAGCTGCTGAAAGTTAATACTGTAGATGAACATTATTTGGCTGGTGTCCTCGCTGATAATTTTGACTGACTAAATAAATAAGAAATGATTGCTGGTAGTAATTAAAGAATATTTTATTGAAGATGTAATTTTATATAAAAGACAAAAATAATAAATAAAACTCAACAGGCCTTATGAAAATGATTGTAGTCATTCTCTAAGGTGAATGTTTTACTGTCTATGCAGCCAAAAAACGTGGAAGCTTCTGAAACAGAAGGTTATATATTTACAATTTTCATTGTATTAGTAAACCATCAAGATTAAGAATATAATAAGAGGCCAAAGCTGAAAGGAAGAAAATTGCTAAATGCAGGTACAAAGTTGTATTAACCAAATTGATTTGTTAGGACAGGGGTTACAATGCCATTTAAACTGGGTCCCTATGACACAATTTCTAAAAACATTTAGGGCATTCTTGCTAACTCTTACGGAATGTCCAGGAGACTCAGCACTAAGTTACTAGCACTTCTGTCTTACAGCACTGGGGTCATGAGTTCAATTCCCGACCATGGTCTTATCTGTGTGGAGTTTGTATGTTCTCCCCGTGTTTGCGTGGGCTTCCTCCGAGTGGAGGTTTATTGGCTGCTATTAAATTGACCCTGGTCTGTGTGTGTGTGTTAGGGAATTTAGACTGTAAGCTCCAATGGGGCAGGGACTGCTGTGAATGAGTTCTCTATACAGCACTGCGGAATCAGTGGCGCTATATAAATAAATGGTGATGATGATGATGATGATAATGAGTCCCATATTCCTGGTAGGTCTCCTGGATTCAGTTCTCCCACACTTCACTTTTAAGCGGGCAGGATGTGAGCCTCAATGACACGAATTGCGGGGAATCGCTTCATTTTGGTCTCGCCCCTGCGATTAAATCAAAGTGACGCAATTAACCGCGACCAGCCCTCCTACCACAACCCCCCCTTCCGGGATCTCCCGGAGCCAAAAAAATAAAAGCTGGTAAGTATGATTTAGGGCTGTCTTTATGAACGGGGGTTAACACCAACAATAGCACTGCAAAGCATAGGGCATCCTATTTAACAAGTAGAACCATGTCCTTGTTGTTGTTGCAATCGTCCTTCTGCTATCTCCATCTTCGGGCCTTCTTGGGCCCTAGTTAGGGAATACATACTGAGCACCTCACAAATGTGTCAAACACATTTAGATTTTTAATTTTTCAATACAGATCATTGATCTCATATGTCTTGAATTGCTTTATACTGCATTTTGAAGTATATATATATATATATATGAATATAAATGTAAATACCTATATATATATATATATATATATATATATATATATATATATATAGTTATATATATAGAGTTATAGTGCTTACTGTTATTTGTACTGTGCTGTTTCACCTTGTACTGTGCCATTGTTTGTCCTTGTATGGCGCTACGGATACTTTGTGGCGCCCTATAAATAAAAATTAATAATAATATATATATATATATATATATATATATATATATATATATGAATGAAACTCTTCCTATCTTGCACCATCTAGCATGGCCTGTGGCAGTACACTGAGAAGTATTTGTGGCACATAAAATACAAGTTGGGAGGCAGAATAATGTTTATACTAGAACGTATATAATGAACTTGTAAAGCAAAAGAAAATAGCTCTAATATAGAACTGTAAATAACCTCATAAAACCAGTGTCTCCATGTGGTCCCCGAATGTTTAAAATGTTAAAGGTTATTTATTTTAAACATGCCCCATTTACTATTATTTAACAGACTAAAACCCAGCAAGGTCATAATAATCCCAGACAAAACGTAAATCCAGACTTGATTCTGCTGTATTTTGTGTATTAGGCAGTTTTTGTTTATCTCATTTACGAAATTGCTGGCTCAGTAGCAAAACAGAAGAAAACACAGATTTTTCACCACAACGGGTGGTTGGAAATTGGCGTCAACCAGTGCTAAATTACAGGGAATAATTTATGGCTGTTTAGACCCACATAAGAATTTATTGCCCTTCCTCGGACTTCTGTATTCTCTCCCCATCCCAAGTTGAATAGTAACCATTCAGGTTTTTTGGAAGATATAAGCGAAAGGCCTCATCCACTGAGCTAAATCCAAAATGTTTGTAAAATGCATTATGTGATTATAAATTGTACCAAAATGTCAGTGCTGAGATAATATTCAGCTCAGATATGAAGCGCCAGAAACTGTTGGCAACGACACAGCACAATATTATCAAGATACAAATGCTGGTGATGCTCTTTTGATGTTAAGCTCTGCCAGAAATAATTTTACAAGTTTACATGACTTGAGTCTTCCCTAATAAAAATGGAAGACTTTAAAGTGAAAAAAACGAAGTGTAGGGTAAAATCACAGTGTGTAGGAGGAAGCTATGTCTGTTTTCTAAATCCTTGCATCCAACGAAAGGAACACAGATGGCTGTTAGTGATAAAGGTGCAATGTATTGTTCTCTGCATTCTGCACTGTGAGGCATTTACCATTAGTTTTCACTGCACTAATACGTCTTCAAAGGCATAGAAAATGCTTTGAGAAGGTCCTTCTGGCTAAACATTTCCTTTCCCAGGTTAAGCTGTACATTCAGTAACATATCGCGAGTGTGAAGATTAAGAAATTCCTGTAGATGTCAATGTTAGGAGCATGCACAAAAGTGGACTATCGTATATAAGAGTTTCATTGAAGAAAAACACTTGTTAGTATGGCTCTGTTAGGTAAGATTGGTGATTTTAAATAACCCTCTAACTACATGCAGATTATTCGGTGTCAAATTGTATAATGCTGGCTAGACGTGCCGATCTCAGCGACAGTCACAATATGATAGCTCGCCTTCTGTCTACCCCCAAACTGAGTGCATTGCCTGGTGATAATCTAGCGGAAATCGCTTTGATCGTTGTCAGTTATTTCTTTAAATGCCGTCAATAGATAAAATCTGTCTTTATTTGTAGCAATCTTAACAGGCCGAACAGCCAAACTGTGCACCCATGTGTGTGGCCCCATTGGATTCATAGGCAAACCGAGAGGGGTTTCCTAGTGCCTGGAAACCCCCTCCAAGCCTAAGGCACTGTATACTTGAGGTGGCTGGACCCTGCCCCTGCTTCACACAGCTCTGTTTGAAAAGAGAGAGCTGCATGCACCTAACAGTAGTACACGCAGCATTGCCCATGTATATTATGAGGATAGGAGGAGTTGGAGAGCAGCCAAGCACTGTCTAAAATTATAGCCACGCCCCCATGCACGCTGGTCACGCCCACTGGCGGTGTGGTGTGGAAACCCCCCTCTACAAATCCTGCGTTTGCCCCTGGGATTGTTGTACTTTATCCTCTGACACTTGAACCTAGTAGAAGGATCTGCCCATATATCTGTTTTGTCAAAGAACATTACATGGTGCCATATAATGACATACAGATTAACGGAACTTACATAAAATGTGGAAACCATATTTTATTTGGTTTCAGTGACAATAGGGGAATATATTATACATACCAATCTCTTACTGTTTTCCTTCGGGAGATCCTGGAGGGGAGGTGAAGTGTGAGATTGGAGGGGGGCAAGGTGCCGTGAATTGCGTAATTTTGGCCCCGCCTCTGCAACACAATTCGGAACAAAATTCCGCAATTCACCTTAAATTGCGTCATAGAGGCTCCCGTCCTGCCCACTTCACTAGGAAACGGGAAGATGGCCTGCTTTCTCGGGATTCTAGGAGACTAACCCAGAATTTGGGAATCTCCCAGACATTCCCGTTGATTGCGCAAGTATGGACTATATCAGTCATATAACCTTCATTATCGGAACTAGAAATCACTCTCCATATCAAAATATTTTTTTTACAAAACTGTTGTAAAGACATACCCTGTTTGTAAGAAAGTATTTTAATTCTGCTTTTCAAGTGTAGGAAAAGAAATAAGAGTTAGTCATTTTGTACAGAGCCACATTTTAATACATATTTCCATCAATGAATACAAGCAGGAACAATGTTTTGTGAGCTACATTTGACTAAATGAACAATCAAGTGCCAGTTTTGCCTGTGTATTGTTTTATTTGACATTTAAACAGCTCACTTCACATCACTTTAGCTCATATAATCTTATTAACTTGCACATTGCTGTTTTCTAGTTGGTAATAGACGCATCACCCTTCACTGAGCAAGCGGCTGACACAATTCTAAACACGGATTATACATTTATTAACAAATTAAATCATAACTCATTGAAGGAAATTTTGTAAAATGCTTATTGTATGTGCTATAAAACACATATCATGGTTTGCTTTTTTCAGAATTACTGGATAATCCAACTATTCCCTATCATACCAATGACACACTAGGCCTACAGTTCAGTAAAAGGAAATCGTAACCATCAGGCAGTGGATCATTTTAACAAATATTGAATTATATTACATACTTGCCTACTTTCAGGCAGTGCAGTCCGAGAGAGGGCCGTGGCTAGAGGGTGGGAGGGGTGAGGCGCGGTCAATCGAGTCATTTTGGCCCCGCCTCCCGCAACGAAAATTATGTTGTGCCGCCAGGGCCGGGCCAAAATGACGCGATTCCCCGCAAATCGCATTATTTTGGCCAGGGAATTGCGGGATGCGGGGGACTTGCCTGCTCTCCCGGGAGTCCAGGAGAGTTGGCAAGTATGTTATATCGATATGATAAAAAATATATTTTCCAAGGTTACAAAGTAAAATGTACTTAAAATATGAAATACCACACACAGCCTGATCTTTTGGACATCAATTGTTTGTGCACATATGTCATTATTACAATTATAAAATAAATATTCATTATTACATAATATTAACAAATATGTCTTTAAATATAGATTCAACATAACCTTAGAACACGACTTCACTTGTAGATAAAAAAAGAACCCGAAAACCTATGACATATGGTGAGAGGCCATAAAATATTCTTCTTAAACATTAATGACTATGGGGCCATAAGAAGTGCAGTGTATGTGTTCCTGTGCATTCCGGTGCAAATGAAACCCAGCCTTGTAAACAATGGCCTCTGACATCACTCATCACAACTCACTAGTTCACCATTCATCAATTTTAAGGTCATTTAAATATACAGGCGCATGATGGGCCTGATTCATTAAGGATCTTAACTTAAGAAACTTCACATTTCAGTCTCCTGGACAAAACCATGTTACAATGCAAGGCATGCAAATTAGTATTCTGTTTTGCACATAAGTTAAATACTGACTGTTTTTTCATGTAGCACACAGATATCAACTTTAAATGTCAGTGTACAAATAAGATATCAAGTATTTGTGTGCCACATGAAAAAAGTCAGTATTTAACTTATGTGCAAAACAGAAAACAAATTTTCACCCCTTGCATTGTAACATGGTTTTGTCCAGGAGACTGAAATAAGAAGTTTCTTAAGTTAAGATCCTTAATGAATCAGACCCGATATCACAAAATGCCATATGAGCCATGGGCTGGCATTTTACAGTTTTTTTTGACTGTGTGTAATCTACAAGCCTGGTTGTATTCTGCCCATTTGTGGTCAGTCTGTTTGTCTGCCTGCTAGTGCATGGATGGATTGATGAGAAAACTACGAGAGTGATGGTACAACAAGTACCTTCTGAAAAAACCCAAAAGAAAGATGTAAAGCAAGTGAAGTGGGAAGGAAGGTCCCCCCCCCCCCCCCCCATTTTTTGTAAGTAGGTACGCCGGCAGCTGCACAAATAATATACACTATACAGCAGATTCTGAACGATATCAACAAGGTGTTCCGTAACTCTAAGAGTATGATTTACAGTAGGGCTGTCTAACTGCTCAATCCAAACATTTTTGTGCTTTCCCCCCTAGTTTCCGTGAAAGCTCCATAAATTCTGTTGAATGATATTATTTTTTTTACAGTCTTTGACCAGCAAACACAAAGTTATAACAGAAATGCAGCTTCAAACAGCAGTGAGATTCAGAACAGCTTGTTAGTTTCTTAAATGTTAGTATTCATTAGGTAAACTTGTTTCTTTTAAGGAATAAGAAACCCCTTATAATAACTATGATAAAGTATAATATTCACAACTTGTATAAAAACACTTAGCCTTCATTTTTATGTCCATATACAGCATAGTTGCCTTCTCTCCCGGAATGTCCGGGAGACTCCTGAGAGAGCAAGGAAACCTAATAGGTCCAGGACACACTTAATTAAATGGTGTGGGGGGGCTTTTGACGTGAATCACGCGTCATCGCCAAACAACGCAATTTGCTGAGCCCCGCATCCACATGCCCGCCTGACCCCCGGAATCTCCCGGAGGCAAACTTGCCAAAGTTGGCAAGTATGATATACAGTCACCAAACTCTTTGGTGATTTCCAATATCTGTATAAATGACACTACATGTTGCATTGTACCAGGGGTGTGTTTATAACGAAACAAACTCAAGCATTTGTCTAACACACTAAATTGTAGGGTATACAAAACTTCAGGAATTGATTTAAAAATGCTTATTTTCTTGCTGCAAAAACTTGAAATTAATGGATTCTATTGGTTGGTAAAAGCAAACATTATTTAAGTGACAAAATGTGTCTTATAGTGTACACCACACTAACGTGCTTGGCTTGGGGTATATAAAACATACTTGCCTACTCACCCGGAACTTTTCGGAGGCTCACGAATTTCAGGGAGTCCTCCCGGAAGAATAGGCGGCCTCCAGAGTTGATGGAGGAGGGTTTTAATGGCAGCATTTTGCGTCATTAAGCCCCGCCTCTGCTATTATAAAATGCCGTGAACTTTGGCATTTCGTAGCAATGGGCAGTTCTACGGTGTCACCACACCCCCTCCTACCCCCAGTCACATGACCTCTCCTCCCGGATCTCCTGGAAGAGACATTTGAAAGGTGGGCCAAGTATGGTATATAAAAACACTGACCAATCATTGTATTGTGTTTTGGCTTGTTATATGTGATCAAAATGTGAGCCCATTGGAAAGAATTGGATATGGTTTAACAGAAACCTTTCTTGAACAATGGTAATAATAATAATAATAATATTAATAATAATAATAATAATAATAATAATAATAATAATAATAATAATGCAAAAAATCCTGTTTCCACCTCAAGCAGAACTATGACTTGCCTTATTCCCAATCATCCCATACAGTATTGTTATCTTACATTAAATCACATCCTATTCATATCATATCATTAAAGCCACTATCTACTATCGTTCTCTACATTTTTTGTAGCATAAAAAACTATAGAATCCCACTGCATGCCATATAAGTTGGCCAATAACATTCACAGCGCAAAAAGCAATAACCAAACTACAGTTTGGATTTCATCATTTCAGTATCAGGTAAGCTAGAGGAAGCAAATGTACTTAGCATATAGCTGGCAGATACATAATGGCAGGGATGCAATTAATCACCAATGGCATCTCAAGTATGTCCAGCGGGTTTATTAAACTACAGAAAGTAAAGTGCCAATAAGAACTGCAGCGTGGGGACTGGTGAGTTGCCTAGCAACATCACATCAACTGGACATGTCAGTGCTGTTGTACTATGGAAGTCCAGCACGTTAACAAATAGCCTATTGTGATAGTCAATCAATACAGAACAGTGACTCAAACGTACACACATAGGTATGTATGATAAAAAATGATGCTTTGTGAGCGTAACAATAAAAATAATTGAACAATTAAACAGGAAGAACACGGTTTCCTCTTGTTCTCTATTTTATTACAAAAGGAAGCTCTGACTACTCTCCTGCTAGAGCACTCTCCAGGCAGCAACTCATTTTCAGTCTGTGGCAGATCTCTGGGCTAATAAATATAATAATGCATGCTTATAAACAGATGGTTAAGAGGAGAATGCACATCAGACCCAGGCAAGAGGTGAGAGGGATCATCCTGAATAGCACAGGATGGGATTAACCACATAGCGCGAAAGAAGAATATTTTACAGTTATTATTCAGTGTGCAAATGGAGAACAGTTAGGATACTTCTGGTCAGGCTTAAGCATACTTACCAACCTTCTGTTTTTTAAATCCGGGAGCCTGCAGAGGAGGTGGGCGTAATGGGGGGGGCGACGCGCATTTTGGACCCACCCCATAACGTGATGACGCAAAACGCTTCATTTGACACCGGGGGCGGGGCCAAACACAGCGATTCACCGGGAATCACGGTGTTTGGGATTTAATCCTGCCCACTTCACTAGGGCAGAATTATCCAGATGCGGGAGATTGCCACACTCACCCGGGAGTCCGGGAGACTCTCGCAAAATGCGGGAGTCTCCAGGACATTCCGGGAGAGTTGGCAAGTATGGGCTTAAGCAAGTGACATGTGTGGATATGGCTAACCCATACTTGCTAACTTTTTAAAGTTCCCCTCTTGGAGGTGGGGTGTGAGGACAGAAAGGGGAGAAATGCATCATTTTGGCCCCGTAATGCTATGGTATCATTTTACTGTGGGTGGCATCATGGAGGCCCCCATCCTGCCCACTTCACTAGGAAGTAGGCAGAAGCAAGAGAATGGCCTGCTCTCCCGGGAGTCCGAGAACCCGGAATCCAGGAGTCTCCCAGGAGAGTGAGCAAGTATGGGCTAATCAATAACAGATAATCAATCAATAGATAATCACAGCTTCATTTTTCCCCTTTCCCAATCATGTCATTTCACTGAGGGGACGGAGCCAGAATGACACATTTCACTGTGAATTAGGGCCCCTATCCTGCCTACTTCACTTGAAGGATGCAGGAGACTAGTCTACTTTCCCACGGGTATGGGAGACCTACTTACAATTAGTGAGTCTCCTGGACTCATACAAGACAATAATTCCCCAAATGTAAACAATGCATGGAGGACAGTAAAATCTCACAGCAACAGTAAAATGTACACTAACAGATAGAGCACAGAAAATAAATAGATAGTAGCACACAATGAATCCATTAACATGAGCTATTTAGAAAATGCAATCAGTGGTGAGTGTAATGTTTAAGAAAACCTTTACTAGAGACCACTTAGGGCTAGACTTACTAAGCTGCGGGTTTGAAAAAGTGGGGATGTTGCCTATAGCAACCAATCAGATTCTAGCTGTCATTTTGTAGAAGGTACTAAATAAATGAAAGCTATAATCTGATTGGTTGCTATAGGCAACATCCCCACTTTTTCAAACCCGCAGCTTAGTAAATCTAGCCCTTAGTGTTTATTACAGATTACAAACCTGCATTTAAATCTAATTTGGTTAATAAAATAAATGAATGCAACACCCAAAAATGTCTACTGTACATTCTTAAGGTTAAGAGGTCACTTTAACTACAAGCAATATAAGTTAAACAAAACCATGTACCGATCCCACTGCACTAAGCAAAATGCTTACACATTAAAGGAGGAGAACACATTGGGCATCTATGTGAGTGTGGTTGTGTAGGTTGAATAGAAAAAAAGATTTTTACATGTGTTTCAAATAATATACTAAAATAATCTAAATATATTGATTGGATTACATGAAAAAAAATCAACATATAGACCTAATCATTCTTTGCTAAACAAAATTAGTGCATATATCATGTAGACCAGAGAGATAGGTAAACTGTGCTCTCCAACTACAAGTCCCAGCATGCCTGGCTGTAGCCCAGGCACCACAACAGTTTGGGAGCTAGAGGTTGACTAAGTCTAACGTAGAGTGTTTACAGTAAGAAATACTGCATTTGTGCCTGTGGACTATGTCCCTGTATAAGTGCTGCAAAGCTCCCTAGATTTTAAGAGCAATTGATTTAGAAGAAAACTGGAGTTATCTCATTATATTATATTAGCTGTTAAAGATAATAATCATTTTCAGCATCAAAACTGGATTATGCTGCAATCTTCAGTCTTGGTTGGTAATGTATTCAGTACTCATGCAAAACACAGCGCCCCAAGCATTCTAATAATATGCCACATTTATTTTCCATGTCTTAAGCATACTTGCCCACTTTTAGTTTTTGGATTCCAGGGGATCCTGGAAAGGGGAGGGAACGGTGTGTCGTTTTAGCCCCGCCCCAGCAACCAAATTGATATTTTGTTGCGGGGGCAGAGTCAAAATGATGCAATTACCCGCATATGGCGCTGTTGAGGCTTACATCCTGTCCACTTCATTAAGAGAACTGTCTGCTCTCCCGGGAGTCCGGGAGACCTACCCAGAATTCGGGAGTCTCCTGGACATTCCAGGAGAGTGGCCAAGTATACTCTTAAACATACTTGTCTACTGTTTTGTAATGTCATTGATGCTCCCGAATTTTGCACCACTGCAGCTAAACACCTGTGGGTACATACCTTAGGCCGCTAAGTGTAATCTGCTGATTAGTGCAAACCAGCATAATGGATTCTTCACAACATGTTTCCAGACCTCACAACATACAACAGGAACACTGGATGGCACGTCCAATGTTTTAGTGACAAATGGTCAAAAACATCAATCAGAAAGTGTAGTTTCTAGTAAAACACATCAATAAGCACAGAGAGCAATAATCAGAGCTCCTGCATGTTGAAGTCCTAAAGGAATGCCGTTATTAGTAATAATAGCTACATTTAGCTGGTTTATTCTGAAAGCAGTATCCCATTCCACTGGAATCTCTACATAAGGCACATTTTATGTATCAGATGTAAGGGAAGAAGCCATGCATATATAAACTTTAGCCTCTAAGTGAAGATCCTAAAATGCTTCAATAGGAAAACATTTGTTTTTCATTTGAGGTAAGGCTTTTGCTAACCAGTAAAAGCCTTAACTTGCTTGTAGAAAGACTGTAAGCAAAAGAACGTTTCTCAGGCTACTGCGACCAAAAAGGGTTTAGCAGTGGCTGGAAACCGGAGCTGCTTAGTCAGAAGAGCTCACTATAACACTGCAAACTTCTGCAATGAAATACTGCATACCTACAGCATGTCAGCTACAGAACGTGAGCGCTTCCAAAATGTTTTCATTAAGTATAGAGAACCTAATCTCCTGTTTTGTTTAAGGCCACACAACTTTCTAGAGATTTAGTCAGCACTAAGGAAGATCGCTGGTCTCACAATGGTAACAAACTGGAAACTAATTGCAAGACAGAAAATGAAACCTTAGGTGCAAAATTATTTCTATTGTGATGGTCTACTCCACACAGGGTTATCAGATTGGCCATATAAATCAGGATACATATGATATATACATGCTACAAGTCTGAATGGTAAAAATTGTAGGCATATGGCATGCATCTCAACTAATCTGAGTGCAGCCAAGTTATATATATTCCAATTTACATGTCTAATCTGTTAAACCAACACTCAGGTATGAATAACCACGTTTCAGTAATGTCATAGTAGATGAGTTACAAGTACACTTTAACCAACTAATACAGCAATATGACAAAGGATAAATATTTATAAAAACTATGGGCCTGATTCATTAAGGATCTTAACTTGAGGAGCTTCTTATTTCAGTCTCTTGGACAAAACCATGTCACAATGCAAGGGGTGCAAATTAGTATTCTGTTTTGCACATAAGTTAAATACTGACTGTTTTTTCATGTAGCACACAAATATCAACTTTAAATTTTAGTGTACAAATAAGCTATCAATTATTTGTGTGCTACATGAAAAAACAGTAAGGGGTATATTTACTAAGCTGCGGGTTTGAAAAAGTGGAGATGTTGCCTATAGCAACCAATCAGATTCTAGCTGTCATTTTGTAGAATGTACTAAATAAATGAAAGCTAGAATCTGATTGGTTGCTATAGGCAACATCCCCACTTTTTCAAACCCGCAGCTTAGTAAATCTAGCCCTAAGCGTTTATCTTATGTGCAAAACAGAATGCTAATTTGCACCCCTTGCATTGTAACATGGTTTTGTCCAGGAGACTGAAATAAGAAGCTCCTCAAGTTAAGATCCTTAATGAATCAGGCCCTAAGTCACGTATAGTTTGCACTGTTGCGAAGTGTGATAACACTGCATACAACAATCACATATATTATGCATTTAGTTTTCTGGCATATTCTGTGTAAACCTGGCCTGTAATCATTTTGTGCATTTGCAGGCAGCCTGTCACACTTCAACAGAGAAACCCCTATATATCTCCATTATACATTTGTGAGAAAAATATTATCTACTGGCATTATTTGCATCGCACTGTAGCAATTATATAGCATGGTTAGTGTTGAAAGATCATATATAACATTACAGCTATTGAGCAGTTCTCCTATTATGATCCTGGGGGTGTAATAGCACAATATTAATCAACCTGTCAGAAATTGTGCACGCATTAACAAAAACTCCTTTTTGTTGCAATAGATGATGGAGAGACAGTTTGTTCTCCCCCTTGAGCTGTCCAGCACACATGTATGTTACCTTTTACCTGCACCACATGAAACCAATAAGAAAACAACTCATTATTATTTCAGAGACATTTTCAGGATAATGGACTTAGCATTCAAAGAATCCTAAATGTTCCAAGATGAAATCAACATGTACATTTCTACAATGAAGCCCTCATCCCGGAGGTCTATCACTTTCCTTTAAATATATTAATACAAAGCATTAGGCATATTATCTATAGTTATTGTCAGACATGTCTATACTTATATATTTAGTTGCTGACAAAGACATCACCCATAGTGCTCAGCCAGTTTATTACCAGCGCACATTCCTATGACCGGCTGAACACAATAGATGTATGTTCAGCAACATGTAAAGAGCATACAGTTGCATCTTGCTGATATAGGCCACAAAAAGGTAAAACATCTTACCTCTGCTTTTTGGGTTCTGGGAAAGCTGCTCTCTCTCTCAATGGCATACACATCCAGCAGGTAGAGGCGCGCTCCACGCTCCCGGTCCAGAACTGCTGCCGTTTGGATGACACCTGTATTGCGCCCAATGGTGAACAAGCGTCCAACCGTTTTCCCTTCACATTTCACAGAAACAATGAAGTATTCCACCGTAGCCTCTGAGCTTCGGGCACTGGATGCCTCAATAGACATCACATTGGTCCCAACAGGTTCACCCTCTTTTAAAATAGTTATATACTTTGGCTGGGAAAAAAATGGACCATCAGTTCCCTGAAGAATAATGGTCAACTCAGCAGTCGTTCTCTTCCTCTCAGGTCCTAAATCAGTGGCAGCCACTATTAGTTTGTATAAAAGATGAGATGGTACCATGGGAGAGGCCACCCTTAAGTCACCACTGTAACGATCCACAATAAAAGTTTCAGTGTCTCCATTAATAATTTCATATTCTATTTCCCCATTGGGTCCTTCATCAGGATCAAAAGCTGTAACGGTAGTCAGCACAGAACCAATAACAAGGGTGGGATCTGCAGCAAAGGCGTTCTGAGACACAAATGTTGGGACATTGTCATTGAGATCACTTACTAGTATAGTGACATTCTTCAGGGCATATTTCCTAGTCTCTAAAGGCACAGCCTGGTCACTGGCCCTGACAGTCAGTTCAAAGAGGTTGGAAAACTCCCGGTCAATCTCTGCATTAGTGTAAATTGTTCCTCGCACCTCATCAATTAAAAAGTGAGTACCTCTTGGTTTCTGCTGGATGATAGCATAGTTGAGCTGTCCATTAATGTCTGCATCAGGATCAGTAGCAGTCACGGAGATAATGGATGTTCCAAGAGGCACATTCTCTGTTATTGATTTAAAGATATCTCCTGCTGGGAAGCTGGGTGGGTTGTCATTGAAATCCCTCACTTGTATAATGACTGACATGGTGGATGAGCGAGGTGGCCTGCCATTATCTTTAGCTGTGATGTTTAATTTGTACAGTGCTTGTGTCTCAAAGTCCAGCTTTTTAGCCAGGAAGATGCTCCCAGTGTTGGGACTAATGCTAAAGGTGCCATGGTTATTAGTCCCTGTAATACTGTAATGAATATCAGCGTTATCGCCAGAGTCAGAGTCTGTGGCTGCAACCGAGGACACCAGTTCCCCAACCCTCATATTTTCTAATACATCCACAAAGAGAGCTGCTCTGGGGAAAGATGGTGTGTTATCATTTTCATCGAGTACATCAATACTTAATGTGCATGTTGAACTTAAAGGGAATTTCCCAGAATCCACAGCTTGGATGGTGAGAGAATAGGATGCTGTGGCTTCATAGTCCAACTTTCCCACCAGTGTTACCTGCCCTGTACCATTATCAATTGTAAAGTGTTTTTCCTCATTCCCCTTAATGACAGAATAGGTCATCAGACCGTTGCTTCCCTCATCCCCATCAGAAGAAGAAACCCTTAACACCTGGGTCATGTTTGCTGCTGATTCTGATATACTGGCTTGGTATAGATCTTTAGAGAATTTGGGAGAGTTATCATTGATGTCTCGTATGTAAATCTGGACAGTAGCCTGGTCTTTTAGTGGTTTGGGCAAACCTAAATCAGTGGAGACAACTTTGAGTGTGAATGCCGCTGCTCCCCTTTGCCTCATAAGAGCCTCTCTGTCGAACTGGTGGGTGCTGGTTATGTCCCCGGTAACTGTGTTCATCTCAAAGTCAGGTTGCATAGTTTCAAACGCATACATAATTTCACCATTAGAGCCAAAGTCCCTGTCTACAGCAAAGATTTTACCAACAAACGACCCTCCTTTTTGCTCCTCTTCAAAGTAGAAGACATAATTAGTGCTGTTAAACAATGGCCTATTGTCATTGACATCCTCAAGTATGATCGTAACATTTACTATGGCACTTAGTGGTTCAACGGCTCTGTCTGATGCAGTAACAAGTAATACATATATATCTTTAACCTCTCTGTCCAGTTCACTCTTTACATATAACTGTCCATCTGGGAATATACCAAATGCCTCCCCCACATTTCCATCTGTAATATGATATGTGATTTCCCCATTAGCCCCGGAATCTTTGTCAGAAGCGTGCACTTTAAAGAACCTTGAGTTAACTGGCTCTGACTCTAAGAGGGTCACTTCATATGACAGCTGATCGAACACTGGAGGGTTATCATTGACATCATGCACAGAAACGGTTAATATGAAGCTGGATGAGAGCTGTGGGACCCCCATGTCTGACGCTAGAATTTCTACTTGGTATGACCCAGCGTTGACATCTAGTGCTCCTGTTATACTCACAGCACCACTGACTTCATCCACCTCAAACAAGCCTAGAGGGTTCTGTTTTAAGATGTAACCAATCCTACCATTTACACCTTCATCTAGGTCAACAGCCTTAGCATGAAATATAATGTGACCTTCTTTCCAGTTCTCCACCACATTTACACTTTCTACTGCCTGTAGAAAACGGGGAGAATTGTCATTTAAGTCCTTTACTGTAATATTAATAATTGCTTCCCCAGTTACTGCCCCACCGCTGGCTACAACTTTCAAGTGGTAAAAGCCTTGTTCTTCTCTATCTACCAAACCCGCCGTCATGACCAGACCTGTGGTTTTATCAATAGCAAATACCCCCTTTTGGTCCCCGGTGGTGATAAGGTAAGTGATATTAGTATTCAGGTCCATAGTGGATGCTGTGACTGTCCCAACATTATATCCTAATGGCACATTTTCAAACATAACAAAGCTATATGTTTCCAGGGTAAATGATGGTGGATTGTCTTGAGTATCCAACACAGTGATGGTAACGATAGCATGGTTGTGAGATTGTAAGCCTCCACCATCAGTGGCCACAACTTTCAGCTGATAAGCAGTTTTTTCCTCCCTATCTAGCGCAGCTTTTGTAGAAATGGCTCCTGTCTCAGCATTAATCTGAAATTTAGAAGTGTCCCCAACTCTGATGGAAAATTTAACTGTGCCATTTACGCCCAAATCAGGGTCAGCTGCTGTCACGGAAACAACAAAACTTGCAGGTGGTTCATTTTCCTGAATGTTGGCAAAGTATTGCACAGGATAAAAAACAGGACTATTGTCATTAACATCCAATAGAGTAACAATGATTTTAGCTGAGGACGATAGTGGTGGGGTTCCGAGGTCAGTAGCCAGTACCACTAAGTTGCAATTTTCTTGTTGCTCTCTGTCCAGCTCTGTCCGAGTACTAAGTTGACCAGATAATGGATCAAGGCGAAAAGAACCTTGACATGGACTTTGGGTATCAGAATCAAAATAAAAACGGATAGTGCCATTGTTCCCAAGGTCACCATCTGTAGCCTTTAGTGTGATAAGTTCGGTGCCAATCAGGGAGTTTTCTGGCAAGGACACCTGGTGTTGGCCACCAGCTTGGGAACCAGTAAAAGTAGGCCTTTGATCATTTACATCCAAGAGACTAACAAGAAGAGTAGCATAGCTAGTTTTGGGTTGAGGGCCCTGATCCCTTGCACTGATATTGAGGAGCAATTGAGGGGCAGTTTCACGGTCTAAGGTGGAGGTACTTGTCACCAAACCACTATGTTCACTAATAGAGAACCATCCCAACTTATTTCCAGATACAATAGAGTATCGTAGATTGGCATTTAGTCCTGTGTCACCATCTGTAGCTGAAACTCCACAGATATATGAACCAGGTGGTAAGTCCTCGCTGATCTCCACTTTACTTTGTGGTTCCTGGAAGACTGGAGGGTGATCATTAATATCATTGACATAAATCACAAGGCTGGCCACTGATGATCGTGGCCTAGGGTGACCCTGATCTGACACACTAACAGTCAAGTTGTAGGAAGGTATGCGTTCTCGGTCCAGTGCACTAGCTACTTTGATTAGGCTTAGGTTGGGCACTTTGGATGTTTGTACCTCAAAGTGGCGCTGCTCATTGCCTCCCAAAATAGCCACTGTGACATTCCCATTTGCAGTAGGAGAGTCAGAGTCAGTGACAGTGAGCAACGCCACCACTGTTCCAACTTGTGCATTCTCATCCACTGAGGCATAACGAGAGGTGGCTGGAAAGTAACGGAACTTTACAACAGGGTCATTATCATTAACATCATTCAGAAAGACAATTGCCTCTGCACGGCCAGTAAGTGGTGGGGTGCCCAGATCTTTGGCCTCAATACTGAGTGTATATTGTCGTCGACTTTCATAATCCAGTGGCTCTCTGATAGTAACAAGCCCACTTTCTGGATCAATTTGAAAAGGGGTGCCTTCCGCCAGCTGGTACATGATTGCAGCATTATCCCCGTCATCCCTATCAGTAGCCTCTACTTTGAGAACACTTGAACCTACAGGGGCGTCCTCTTCAACTCTAGCCTGGTATTGGGAGCTGCTAAATACAGGTGGGTTGTCATTAATATCCTGCACTGTTACATTCACTTGTAAGTGCCCTACTCTTTTGGGCATTCCCTTGTCCTCCACTTCCACAAGCAGATAATAACATGAAATGGTCTCCCTATCTAATGGGCCTTGTGACATTAAATGCAGAAAACCACCGTCCCCACTTGGGTTGACTGTAATGCCTAATTTAAAGCGTCCATCTTGGTTTCCTGAAACAATACGGTAGGAGCGGTGATCTACCCCATTAGTACCAGCATCAGAATCTGTCGCGGTGTCCAGTATGACCTGTCTTCCTCCTTGTGTGTCCTCTTTAAAAGACACCACAATGGAGGGTTCAGGGAAGACAGGAGAGTTGTCATTGATATCCAAGACAGTAATACGAACTTCAGTTGGGTAAGTTGGTTGACTGGACAGAACAACCAAGTTGATAACATCACTGGTGAGACTCTCTCTGTCTATGGTGGAGGTGGTGTGTATGTATCCAGAAGTGGAGTTAATGCTAAACAGTGCATGGGATTCACTAAGTCGGTAGGTAAAGCCTGGTTTGGTAGTGATGGTACCTACATATGTCCCTGGTGGTTGTTCCTCCAGAACTTGAAATATCTGACGGGGTTGGGAGCTGCTTAGTGCTCCAGGCACTGACATCAGCAAGAAGAACACTAACAAATGCATCAGTGAAAGTTTATGCAGGTAATATATCCTCACACACAGCAGACTCATTTTGCACATACAAAGTTCTGTGTAGACTTTTACAAATGTAGAATCATCCAATCTTATTCTCCGTGAATTAGGGAGAATAATGCAACAACAAAAAATAAGTTATCTCCAACAACCAAAGAGGTTCCCCTTGTGAGCACTTAATATAAAAAGTGCATGTGATGAGGATTTCAATTGTACATCCAGGAGCTGAATACAGCGGCGCATCCCGCAGTGCAGTCACAGTTCAATCAAACTCAAGAGAAAGTCAACACATATCTCAGGTTAAAGACTTGCAGGGAACTTATTGCACTTGATCAGTATCCACGCACCTTTTTTTGCACCGTGTAGTCAGAAGAGAGCATCAGACAGTGGGATCGCTAGGAGAATCTCTCTGTTCATCAGTGAGAGCTTGGTCCATCCACAGTTGCTGCAGTCTCCTTAGCACAGCGATGAGTTAGTAGAGGGAAGGAGCCTGCTGCTGTTATTGGCTGGATCCCCCACTCTGTGCTCCCCGTACACCTTCAGATGCTCCCTGGGGCTGATCTTTGCATTGTCCGCGCACAATCCAGCTACTCATCGGAACCCGCAATCGTGCAGTCTGGGGGAGATTTCTTTTTCCTCACCATGCCAGGTCCCCTGCGCATCCCAGCCAGTCAGCAGCAGTAATACCTCCTTCCCTGTAACTTGTTTTCTGCCAGAGATGCCCCTTTGTAATCCAGTAAGTGGGGGGTTTAGAGCACCCCAGCGCACAGGAGACTGCGGGGGAATAGCAGCAGTCTCTGGTTGTGCATAGTGTCCTGGTCTGTGGATGGGTCTAGTGGTCACTGTGCGCAGGGTCCTGCAGTACAACTGTCTCCTGCTGCCTTTACTGAAACAAAAAAACTTTCTTCGCTCATTGATCCCTCTTCACTTCAGCCAGGATTGGAGCCCACAGCCCCCTCCCTGCTCTCCATCCTCCGCACCGCCCAGCCACACGCTTGTCACTTCCAGCACCTCCTCCCGACCCCCGGATTGGACAGCAGCTACCGGACTGCAGCCCCCTCACTGCACCATCTCCTGCTACCCGTGCGCTCCCAGCTGGCCACGATTGGCCGGCGATGCTTCTTGTTAGCGGGCCAAGGGAGGCACCTTCTTGGGAGCAAGGTGGAGCAATGACCGGGATGGTCTGTGTCTGCACACAGGGAGACAACCCGTTACTTGCTGTAATAATAGGGTGGAGGGGGGAGGAGAGGGATGGAGGGAGTGTGTCTGGGAATGCACTGATCTCAGTTAACTCTGTGCGGCTGAGCTCCGTCTGCCAGCAGCATAAAAGCGTTTCGCACTTTACACTATTACACATTAGTAGTAACCGAATAATGCACATATCTACCCGATGTCACATGCCAGGGCTCATGTATGTGATAAGTACATTTGTACGCAATCAAACAATAGCAAATGGAAACTTTTAATGCAAATGGTCTCACTTTGCAACACTAACACTCTTCTAATATAAATAGGTGTTCATGAAATACAAAGACGCTCTTTAGTCACATGTGGTTTCTGCATCGCTCAGATACGCATTTAATTGTATTTATTACAGATTTGATGTGTATTGAAATATAGAATTTTAAAGACAATAATGCATGTCCATTACAATAAAGTAAATACACATTTTGTTAGTATCTCAAGCATGTCTCATGGGTTTGTATACAACCTCCACTTATAGAAGTAGTAATGAAATAGCAGGATAATATCAGGTATACAATACATGTTTTCACGATTGAAGAGGAATTACATTTTTATAGCGTATAGTGGTTTGTAAAATTGTAAAAGCTTTAGCTGCGTCAACACCTCCCTCTAGTGGTAAAAAGTAAATATTGTCCTAGGACACGTTTACCTGCTTTAGCTACAGTAGTTCAACTAGTTGTGATTGCTTTTGTTATTGTTGTTATATTTTATTTACAAGGTGGCACAAGGCTTCTGCAGCACTGTACAGAGCAAATCTCATGGCAGCACAAGTCAAAACAGGGACAAAAAGTGAGCAGGTATGAGACATAGAGCACAGATATGAAATAGAGTACAGACATGATACAATGGGTATACTGGGGATAATGACAGACAAAAGAAGCAAATTGGAACAATAGGCATAGTGGGGTTCACTGTGGTAAGGGCCGGATTAAGACATTGTAGGCACCTGGGCTAGGGGTACTGAGTCGCCCCCATTTATCAATTATGTATTGCTATGCACACTATTGTGTGTGCATGCAAGGGAATCAATATACAGGGTGATTCAAAAGTCGCAGTACACCCTTTTATTTCAAAAACTGTACAGGAAATTGGGAAACCTGAATACTCCAGTAAGGTATGGGTGACGTTGTCTATCTTTTACGGTATGTACCAAACATGGGCGCCATCTTCAAATCGGCCAATCGGCCCAATTCCTGTAGAGTTTTTGAAATAAAAGGGTGTACTGCGACTTTTGAATCACCCTGTATATGTATATATATATATATATATCATCATCATCATCATCATCATTTATATAGCGCCACTAATTCCGCAGCGCTGTACAGAGAACTCATTCACATCATATATATATATATACATGGTGATGTCATAATCATTTGGAACATACTAAACTATATATTTTTTCTGTTCTCATTTGTTACTCATTAAGGAGCGCACTGCGGCCGCATTGACAGTGAGAGCAGGCAACTAACAGCATCAGATTTGTTGTTAGCTGCTGCCTCCCTAATGTGAGAGCCAGGGCGGGGCCGCCTCCGACCCAATGAAGAAGAAGCCGGCGCCGCGCGGCATTGCAAAAAAATAAATAAATTAAAAACATTCCCACATTAATATCTTTTCTAGGGCCCCACAGCTGCCCGAGGCCCCTGGGCTTCAGCAGTTGGGGGCCCTCGTGTCAAAAATGTGCTAGTTAATAAATATGCCCCTTTATTTGTAAGGTATCACACAGCTCCACAGCACTTTACGTTGCTATAACAAATTATATATAAAAACAGAAAAGACCATACAAGGTTGATGGACATGGTACAACCATGAGACACAGGGTAGAGAGGACTCTGCTCACTAGAACATTCAATCTAGAGGGAAAGGGCATTGCTGAAGGCTAGTGGTACAAGATGGTGGCTTCTAGTACCTAGAGGGAGTTGTATCAGGTGGGAGTAGGAGAGGCATTAGGCAGAGGTGCATTTTGAAAGGGCACCTGAAAGGTTGAAGGTTCAGGCAGAGTATGGTAAGGCAGAGTAGGGAGTTCCATAAGTGCAGAGCAACCCGTGAGAAGTCTTGGGAGGCAGGAGTTGGTAATCAGACGAGGTGTGGCACAGATCAGAGGCAGATCTAAGAGGGTGTAAGGGAGAGCTTCTCATGAGGAGGTCACAGGTATATGAGGGGGAGCTGTTTGTAAGGGCTTTGAAAATGAGTTGGAGTAGAAGGAATTGGATTGTGGAGGTAATGGGCACCAGTGTATGTAATTACAGAATAGGGCAGAGGATGTGGAGCAGCAAGAGAAGAATATCAGTTTTGCTGTTAAATGTAGGATGGATTATAGTTGGGATAGACGGGTGAGGGAAAGGCCAGATAGGACAAAGTTGCAGTAGTCAAGGCAGGAGAGAATGAGACAATGATTAAAAGTTTTGGTAACATCATGTGTGACAAAAGGGAAGTCTTCTGTCAACATTTAAAAGTATGAGAATTGACAGTTTTAGGGACTGGTTGTCAAAAAGCTGAAGGCGGAGTCAAGAGCAACACCAACATAGCAGGCTTGGGGGACCATGGAAAGCACGATGTCAACGGTGAGGGTGACACTGGGATGAAGGAAGATGATAAGTTTGGTTTTAGAAATGTTGAGCTTTAGGTAGCAGTAGAACATCCATGTGAAGATGCCTCAGAGTTGGACAAACTGGATAAAAGCGAAGGAGATAGACCAACGGAGCAGATGTATATTTTATGTGTGTTCTTGCTAGATGTGGTAGTGGAGGATGTTTAGGTGTCGCTCTGTGCATGGATTTTGGAGCAGAGGAGGTGTGGGAGGCACGGTGAGGCAGAAAGGAAAGGGGTTGTGGACGGAGAGCGAAAAGGCAGAGTTACAAATTAGAGATGGAGCTGAGATGGATGTGGAAATGTGAGGTCCAGTGAGTGTCCATTGCAATGAGTGGGAGATGACCTCCACTGGGAGAGACCAAAAGAGGAACTAAGCCAGTCATTCCCCCTATTCCATTGCCTGATATCACCTTGCACAAGAGAAAAATAGTCTTTTTTCGTGCACAGCCTCTGCCCATTGAAAAGCATTGACACCACCCGATTAAGCTTGTTTAATTGCTTGTGTTCAATACTTTCACTAGCCGATAAGCAAATTTATTTCTCCAGAATCTTCTTGCCTTCTGAATCTGGCGAAAATATTCTCAAAACTTTAATTGAAGAAAAGTCAACCTAATACCCTTGCCCACCTCTTCATAAAATATAACATTTTTGATCTGGGTCCATTGTTGTCCAATGGGAAATAAAATCTTCTTTTCTTCTTTCTTGGCATGTAAGACAGGCCTATACTAGATAGAGATGTGCAGATCTCTCCATAGATCGCAAGCAGATTGCAATGTCAATAATATAATAATTTTGTGGTTGGCTGCTAATTTGCATAGTGCACCACACAAGTTGTTGTATACAACATAGTCAATTTCACACATTTCTAAACTTACATTCATGTGACAGTTCAGACTTTATAGCTTAACTGTCACACATCAGGTTTCAGACATGAGCATTCATGTGTGCCTAACAGTATGCATAATTTAAGTTGTAGAATAACACAGAAGGGGGCAAGCAGAAGGTGATGGGGTCAGAGAGAACCCTCATGATACCTTGTGACCCATCACACTGTTGACATGTAACGAAAAACAGCCCTGACTTCTGTAAGCCTTTATTCAAGTGTGTACAAATGGTGGTGACATAACTGAGACCCTGGATGTACTGTAAATCTGTCCCTGACTGACTGGAGTCATTTAGCTTACTTTCTTAATCTTTATGTTCAGTAGTTAATCTAGAACTGGTGTGGTGTAGAAATCACAATGGTGTTTCTATTAATATTCAAGGGATTTTTAATTGCATGACGCAAATAACAGTAATGTGCTGTAACACATAACAAATTACATAGTGCTTTGATTAGATGAATCACTGTTAAGCAAATGAAAAGGAGGCAATCACAATTCATGAGTCAATATCACATGACCATATCCTTATAAAAATAGCACCTAGACCAGTGTTGACTAACCTGTGACACTCCAGGTGTTGTGAAACTACAAGTCCCAGCATGCTTTGCCAATATATAGTAGCCTATTGCTGGAAGGGTATGCTGGGACTTGTAGTTTCACAACACCTGGAGTGTCACAGGTTAGCCAACACTGACCTAGACAGTTTCACATGAGTACCGTTTTTTCGAACCTATCCCAGTGTCTCCTAAGTACATCTTGACTTCTGTACAACACGCCCGATTTAATAGAGATGGACAAATCTATTTGCTGGATTTGTAGGGAATATAGATTGTAAGCTACACTGGAGCAGGGGCTGATTTGAATGATCAAGTGTACTCTGTAAAGCATTACATTATATGTAGGCACTATATTAATAACAGTTAATAAATAAATACATTTTTGTATATGTGCCCACATTTCTACCATTCACAAAATTGGAACAAGCCCCCATAGACTCATCTAATCCTCCTTTAATTGCTAATTATGCCAGGCTGATGCTTACTCTGTCACAGAGGGGGAATGAACCTAGTAGCCTTATGCCCGCCTAGCTGGCTAAGTCACAAAGCACTTGGCCCATGGCGCTACCCTGTTGTCACTGAGAATGAACAATGCTTAGTGCCATACCAGTACAATAGCTCTGAAAATCACCCTCCCCAACATTAGATCTCTAGACTGAGAAATAAAATCTTCTTTTCTTCTTTCTTGGCATGTAAGACAGGCCTATACTAGGTGGAGATGTGCAGATCTCTTCATAGATGGCAAGCAGATTGCAATGTCACTATTATAATAATTTTGTGATTGGCTACTAATTGGCATAGTGCACCAAACAAGTTGATGAAGTAAATTCAGAGTAAGGTTTTTTCTGTAACATCCTTTGTGGACATCACAATAAGTATTTTAGTTGAGGTAGTGAAAAGCTTCTTTATACCTGTGTTTACTGTTGGAGCATCTATAAAGCTACAGACTTCCCCTGTTTAGTCTAGATGTGCTTAAAGTTCTTAAAAATCTACGTTTGTATAGGATTTGACATTGTCATATTTCCTCTTAATATGTTCATGAATAAATGCATTAGTCTCTTGTAGACAGCAATGTGTAACACAGCAAGGGGTAATTAAAAGGTACAAATCTATATCCATGTTCTCTTTCTTCCTGGCTTGTACCCTTATAAAAGTTGAACGCCGCTATGTCTAGCCCACCGTTGCTAGAGCAGCCTGCAGGGATATCCACATTCTGCACCACTGGAGGGATTAAATGACAAAATAGGTTTTGTTCCAAATGATTTTTCATACTGTTTGTATGTGTGGGAAAATGTTTGCAAAACTGGGCACACGATAATTAAGGTCAGAGATAAATTCCAGATCTAACCACATTGAATCGGAGACTGAAAAATGAATGATAATAACCCTGCCACAATTTAGCTCTCCATGGGCACGATGGGAGGTGTATTTATATAATGGGGTCTAGACTAAAAAAACCATTTAGAACAATATAAATGTTAATTAGCTTCTGGGTTTAGGCTGTATCTGCATTGCCACTTGAATATACACACTGAGGGCTAGATTTACTAAGCTGCGGGTTTGAAAAAGTGGGGATGTTGCCTATAGCAACCAATCAGATTCTAGCTTTCATTTATTTAGTACCTTCTACAAAATGATAGCTAGAATCTGATTGGTTCCTATAGGCAACATCCCCAATTTTTCAAACCCGCAGTTTAGTAAATCTAGCCCTGAGAGTCAAGAAGTAGTCATGGGTTGTTCTGAATATCGGAATATGATGTAATTATGTCATTAGTTGCTATTCTTCTTCTACAGAATTTACAATTAAATAAGGTACTACAGAGAGCCCAAAGCTATCCTGCAGAGACTAATATATAATTATGTGTACCGTGTATATTATATTACAGAACATTATCACATTCCTCAGTATCCAGCACTGAAGTAGCTATGATTGTTTACAAACATTCCCAGTTTTCTAAACAACTTAGTGGAGCAGTATGTGAACCAGAAAATTAACAATGTATTTCACTGGAACTGTGTGAAAAAGTGTGGCCAATTTCTCTACTATGGGACAGAAAATGAGTTAAATGTGGAAATGACGTCTGCAGATTAGAATATTAAAAATATCACAGGTCACAACATAACATAAACATTTCAGCCATGACCTGGTAAACGTAAATGGGTCAATGTAAAATCTGAAGTATATATTTTTTTCCTTTCTGTGTGCAAACATGAAACAATTGCTTTGCATTTTGTAATTGCTCTAGTTTTTGGAGGCTTTACCCCTTTTGGGTATTACACAGTCAGTTGTGGATGTGACAGTCATTGCTGTGATGGACAATTAGAAAGTACATATGCAAGCCCAGCAAAACTATAGGTGCCTGATTCATTAAGGATCTTAACTTGAGAAACTTCTTATTTCAGTCTCCCGGACAAAACCATGTTACAATGCAAGGGGTTCAAATTAGTTTTCTGTTTTGCACATAAGTTAAATACTGACTGTTTTTTCATGTAGCACACAGATATCAACTTTAAATGTCAGTGTACAAATAAGCTATCAAGTATTTGTGTGTTACATGAAAAAACAATCAGTATTTAACTTATGTGCAAAACAGAATACTAATTTGCACCCCTTGCATTGTAACATGGTTTTGTCCAGGAGACTAAAATAAAAAGTTTCTCAAGTTAAGATCCTTACTGAATCAGGCCCTAGGTCCTTATCTCATATGAAACCACTAAGGCTCGGTACACATTATACAAAATTTCTTCTGATGTGATATCCTTATTGATTTTACCAATGACTAAAAAAAAAATAAGTCCCGATCAGCATGCCGTACACTCCAAACACATTTTACAAGGTTTACTTTCAGATCTGTGCTCCTCATCTGTCATAACCATCGGCTGAAAAGACTGACACTCCATAGAGATCTATGGACACTGCCGGTCGTGAGTGCATACAGTATACACTGCAGGATTGGAACAACATTGTTCCATTGTTGAACGAGATTTTTAGTCTGGATTAAAAATCAAATGAAATGATACGATGAGCTTTGGAGTGATAATCATCCATCGCTGCAGTGTACACACTAATGCGATATCGGGCCGACCAGTCGTTTATCGTTTGATTGGCCCGATAATCAGCTGAAAGCACTGTAGTGTGTACCCAGCCTAAGAGGAACAGTCAACCTGGCATTTCACAATTAGCATTTAAAATTATATATTATTTGTAGAACACAATGCTAATGCTCATAATGCTGCAAACAACCTTGGTCACTACACCATCACAGAGAATAATGGAGTGATTTACTAATAATGTAAGACATCTCTCACCATTTCTGTAAAAATAATAATAATAAAAAATAATGTTTTTAAAAATAAATATATGTTTCCTATCATGAATCTTCAAGTTTGAGAGAATCTTACACCTTTAGTAAATACCCCTCAAAGGCTGTGGCTGTTTCAGAACACATGAGAGAGCTATGTCAAGTTAAGGGCTGCTTACTTTCACTTAATTTAATACATTTTATCTATTTTTAATCTTTTTAACATTTTTATTTTTTTCCACACCGGTACAAATAGTACAAGTTGGCACAGAGCTGCCAAGACTGGCATGGTAAAGCAGTGTATTATCGCCAGGGCAGCTTCATATCGCTCAGCTGCCCCTGTAAAGTTTTATTTTTATAAATTGTGGTGGTTAAATCAGCCTTATCTTCACGATCTGGGCTCTGTTGAGTATCCCACTAACCCACCAAAAATGAACTGTCTTAAAAATTTTCAAAGAAGTTTAAAAATATATGTGTTTATTATAAATACATTTCTTAAAAGAAATATGTGTGTTATTTGTCTATAGCATGCATTGCTGATTAAATAATGAGCCTTGATTTGTCAGTGCACTGAACAGTGAGTGATAAGTATATGAACAGTTAGTGCTTATAAGAAGGATGATTACCCTTTTTACACTATTGTATGCCTCTTATTATTCGTTCATTGTTCAATAGCTGAACACTGTACTTCTTGAACACTGTATCCATACGGTTCGCATTAAAGCAGTTTATGAAGATGATTTAGTGAGACAGCTACCTCTTGTGGCCAGTGCAGCATAATGCAATTATGCTAATGTTTGCTCATAGTAAGCCTGCAGTTAAACACATTTTAACTTGCTGGGTTGTAAGCTGATATTATCTGTTGAGGATAGAGGCAAGGAGAAATGTGTCATTATTATTCATGTTTATATTTCTTATATTTTTATTTAATATATGTGTCATAATTATAGAAAACAGAGTTTGATTGGATATTTTTTCCCATTTATTTTGCAGCGTGTATAAGAAAGAATTAAGCCATACTCAATTCATTATATCATAAGTTTAAATCTAAGAAGCAGTCCAGGAGTATTATTGGTATGAATCTATTGTGTATGCTTAGGGATCCAATGCAGACTCTTATATGGAATATAATAACCCTTATTGTAGGATTATTAGAAGTCACTGAGGAAAGCCAGAAAATCAAATATTACTTCTAATATCCTTAACATGGGGGAGTGCAGTATTCCTTAGTGTAATGAAGCTGAAGTTATGATATGATATTACATATAGGCATCTATTTCTTTGACTAAATATATTTTAACTTATTACTGAGATTAAGAGTAATCTGCAAGGTTTTTGGAGGTTAGAGGGCCACCCATGCGACCCCCAGTGTGTGTCAGGTTGCCAATCACTGGTTTATACAAGTGTTACAGTATTTATACATAGATTAACAACACTTGTGCATTATATGTGGCTCGTGAAAAATTTGGCTAAATTTGGGTAATGTGAAGACCATATAGCCACACAGCCTTACCTGTTTTCTTAAGCTTGGTTGAGTTATAGTGTTTGATATAGATATTTTGATAAGTATGATGTTTGATGCTTTGGTTTTTTTTTTATGAAATCATAGTTAAGTAAAGACTGAAAATTCTAAGAACAAATTTGCAATATGAATGAACAGTTTTGTTTATTTAATCAAGTATCAATCTAAAACAGACTTCAAGCAGCAGAGATGGGGAATGTTTGTGACTGTTTTATGAAACAGAGATGCTAATTTGTGTACAATTTGTGTAAATAATATCTGTATGAATTGTGATTTGCCACTGTGAGGACACCGGGATTGGAACCAAAGCTCACTAGATACCCGGTGCTCTAGGTTCACAGGTCACACAGGTAAGGAGACAGGAAAGAGATAATAATCCCTTTTATTAAACAAAGTGCTCACATTTAGTAAAATACAACAGTGCTCCCCAAGGAGAAACTTGTTCCCTCGCCAAATATAACAAGTGTCAGAAAATCACCAGTGCAAGTAAAAACTCCCCAACAAAGTCCCCGGCAGGTTACCTCCCAGCACAGAGTCCTAGCAGGCCCAAACTCCTGGTAATAAAGTCCACAGCTGACAATCCAAGTGGGCCAGGGGTTCTGATCCGTAAGGTGGATCTGTGTATCCTGCTGATCCCAACCGCTCGGCCAACTCTCCACCAGCTTGGTGGGACCCTGGGTATTAGTTTCCCTACCGATGTTGGCTCACCAATTCCCCAGAATCTGCGAGTGTCTCCAGGAGTGGTAACAGAATCAGTCCTAGAGGTACACTGTCTGATCTGTTTCAAGAAGCTCCTGCTTCAAGCATTCATTTCTGGCCCTGAGAGAATAAGGTTACTCTCAATCAGTTCAAGTCCTTGCTGTCTCGAATTACAACCGCCTCCCCTCCCCAGACATCTCCTTTTTGTCCCTTCTCACAAGACACCCGATCCTGGCCACTTCCCTAGGTCAACCCCCACTCATTGTCCTCTTGTGTTTGGTGGTGTGAAGAGTTTGGGTGCTAACAGGGGTGGAAGTAGAGCATGACATCAGTGGTGTCCCCCCTGCGGTGATAGTGCCATTCAGACTGTGTTGAACAGTAGCTGGAACAATAGTTAGTAAACAGGAAGAGTCCACCTCCTGATTTTAGATAAGGTCCTGACCCTCCTGTTTTTAACCCCTTCCACTCGTTTTTGATGTCACAGGGTCCACAGCTGTTTCACACTTCCTATGAGCTGCCTCCCCCCTTCCTCTCTGGACACCACAGCAATAACAGATCTGGCCACCGGGCAGCATTTAATAACAGAGTGGACCAAGATTCGGTTGTTCAATTGGCCCACTGATGACAGATCGGATTGGCATGATATTCCCAATGTAAGGCCCGGGTTTCTCACAGCCACATTTGCCAAAATACTCACATTTGCTCTCAGATCCCACATGTACTCGGATATTCCCCCACATGCCATCCAAACCTCCCCACTTGACCCCCCCATGCAACGCAGACCTCCCCATATACCCTTCACATGCCACTCAGAGCTCACCACATGCCCCTTACATGCCACTCAGACCTCCAGACCTGCCCTCAACACCACTCAGACCTTCCCACATGCCACTAAGATCTCCCCACATGCCCCTTACATGCCACTCAGACCTCCACACATGAGCCTCACATGCCACTCAGACCTCCCCACTTGCCCCCAATTCCACTTAGACCTCCCCACATTCCACTCAGACCTTCCCACATGCCACTCAGACCTCCCCACATGTCACTCAGAACCCCCCACATGCCCCTCACATGCCACTCAGACCTCCCCACATGACCCTCACATGTCACTCATCCCCACTTGCCCCCAGGGGAGGTCATATGACATGGAAGCCAGCTGCTCCCATTCAGTCTTATTTTCTGCTTTATAACAAAGACTCTGGGCCATACGGGAAGGCTCGGTGGGCCAGGGCTGTCTGTTGCCCACATCTGATCTAAGTAAACTCTTGGCATTCCATCCATAATGTGTTGCACTATCTGCTAGAAAGTGGCGGAGGTTTTTATTTATCCTAAAGGGCATTACTATGAATTTGTAAAGCCAAATGGCTTTATAAAGGCCTGTGCTTCAAAGGCCAGGTGTATCTGCCAGTATGTCTTGCTTAGATCCATGGTGCAAGTGCCCCAACTGAACAAGCATCTACATAGGACATGTATTTGTTAGTGACAGTGACCTCATTCAATCATTAGTAGTCAATGCAGAACCTGATACGTTTGTCCTTTCTGGGTATCAATAGGGAAATCATGGCCCAGGGACTATAATAATAAACCAGGGCCCCCTGGCCAGCATTTCATACATTTCTCATTTCATTGTTGTTTGAACCTCTGGGGCTACCTGATATGTTCTTGGTTATTTCAGGTATGATCCTGTCTCTGCGTATGTTTTAAATATTCAGTTAATGTAGTGTAGCACCTAGAGACATGTGTAAGTAATAGAGTTTATAAGGACACCTCTGATTTTAATATATTTTTTATATGATTACAAACGTCAGATGTTTGCTTGGTGGGTGCATAGACGACTTACTGGAACAAAGACATTACTTTTATTAAAGGATACTTGTGGTACAAGTGCTCTTTTCTTGTATAGTCCAATTTGGAAAAAATGATAACTATGAAACATACGCATCTATACATATATATGTATCTATTGTTTATCACTTGAGAAAGTACTAGATGGTTTATTATTGTTAATTTCTTAATTCTAAAGCTGTGGTTAGGGCTGTTTATCAGGCAAACTTTTATTCTGGGGGGTAACTTCTTGCAACAAAGTCATTATACCCTACTCTTTCTGTTCAAGATATTAGCAATAGTAACACCTGCTCTACTTAAAAAAATATATATATCAGCAAGAAGCTGGGGCAGAATATTGGCACATAATCTGTCATCACCTTGCAGGGGGTTGGGTATGCATTAATGATGACGATAAATCCGTCACGCATGAGACCTACAAAAAAAATGATTCCAGAAAAACAGGAATACAATGTACACAGACTTACCTGAACACCGAAGCTCCAGATTTCCCATGGCACCGGAGTGCTGACACGCAGTCATTTTGAAGACACAGCTCTCCGGCAGTACAGTTTGACGTCAGTGCGTCCTACATCAATGTTAATTTAAAGTGGCAATGTTTGGACCCCGCAGGTTAGGTGTTGAAAGCCTTAGCCTGCGGGGTCCAAACATTGCTACTTCAAATGAACATTAATGTAGGGCGCACTGACGTCAGACTGTACTGCCGGAGAGCTGTGTCTTCGGAATGACTGCCTGTCAGCACTCCGGTGCCATCGGAAATCTGGATCTTTGGTGTTCAGGTAAGTCTGTGTACATTGTATTTGTTTTTTCTGCAATCGTTTTTTTTTGGTAGGTCTCATCCGTGTCGGATTTATCGTAATCGTTAATACGATTACCACCGCTTGCAGGGCAGGTCCTGAAATTGTAAATAGCTAAATAATTGTCTTTTAAGGAAGAACGGTTACTTGAATAATTCTCAATGGTCCATAGATAAGGCAGAAGACCAGGGTTTGGAATCCAAGGGAATAAGTACAGCCACAAATTCAGAACAGCTAGCCAAGACATTGCTGGGATTGACTGGAATGGGTCAGCCGGCCACAATGACTCCTCAGAGGTGAAAGCAGGCCAAAGAGTATCTGACAAAGGCAATACCTTTCCTTTAAAACAACATTATGCGTTCTCTGGATAATTTGGAGTACATAACACATGATATGCAATGGTACAGGATAAATCCTGCACAACACATTATACATAGGAATGTTCAGCACAGTACATCCAACAGTGACGTTGCCACAAAAAAATAAATATTTTAATTAGAAGCACAAAACATTGCTATTGATGGAAAGCCAGTGATCATAGACGCATGTTGATGGGAATTGTAGTCTATTCTAGTGTAGGAAAATAAAGACGAACTAGGCAGTGACTTATAAATACCAGCTTTACAAGGTACTAAGCAATCTGCCCTTCATGGGACCAATAGATACATGTCTTACCAGTGATAGGCAGAGAAGTAAGACAGGGCAAAGTTCCATTTCCTGGAGGACACATTCCTAACAAAGCATAATTTGCTAAAAAAAATAAACATTTTGCTGTAATAATATATATTATGGTTACATCTTTTGTTTTTTCTACAATAAACTAAATCATCCTGTGATGTTCAATGATAACTACCCACAAAGGTTTACTAAGAGTTAACAAATCCCTGACATTTCAAAAGGTAACATCTATCACAAGCCAGAGAACAAATCGTAAGAAGACCACTTTTTCCATTTTTCCTGGATTGGCTTTTACTTTTATTTTATGATTTTTGGCAATCAGGTCAGGATTACTTTTGATGATTTTTAAGATTTTTTTTTGTCATAAGGTACGAATTACTTATGATTATTTTTTAAGGCTTTTGGCCATTGAACCTGGATTACTTTTGATGGTTTTTTTGTTGTATTTGGCAACTGAGTGTGGATTACTTTTTGTGGTATTATTTTTTTTTTAATATTGTCACTGGATTACTTTTTGCGGTATTACTTTTAATGGTTGATGAAGGCTATCAACCCTGGTTTAGATAGACGGGCCTCTTGGAAGCAGAAGACAATGAGTTATATTTATGAAATTCTCTGCAATACTAATTTAGTGTTTTATTTGTAGATCAAATTCCATCATAGTAACTTCCACTGTTCGTTATACAAATATAGCAGCCTGATCCAACTTATCTAAGATATATGTGTTTGCTTCTGAATTTAACAATAGAGTTCTGACTGACTTAGGCCCATAGCCCCAGTTATCACCATAATTTACTATACAAATATAGCGGGAGCAGCTGAGTGATATTTAGCTGCCCGGTGATACTTGCTGGCAGCATTAAGAGTATTCTTAGCATTCTACCAGCCAGCCCTACATGCATGTGTGACACAGGCCTTACATTGGGAATATCATGTCAACCCGGTTTGTCATCAGTGGGCCAATTGAACACCCACTCTGCTATTAAATGCCACCCGGTGGCTAGATTTGTTATTGCTGTGCTGTCCAGTGAGGGAGGGGGGAGGCAGCTCACAGAAAGTGTAATACATCTGAGGACCTTGTGACATAAAAAAAGAGTGGGAGGGGTTAAAAACAAGAGATTCATGACTTTATCTAAAATCAGGAGGTGTACTCTCCCTGTTTACTAACTATTGTTCCAGCACCTCTTTAACCCAGCCTGGATGGCACTATTACAGCAGGTGGGAGTCCACTGATGTCATGCTCTACTTCCACCCCTGTTACCACCCGAACTCTGTACTACATTAATCACAAGGGCCAATGAGTGGGGGGTTGACCCAGGGAGGGGGCCAGGATCGGGGGTCTTTTGAGAAAGGACAAAAAGGGATACCCGGGGAGGGGAAAGGGTTGTTGGAGAATCTTGAGAAAGCAAGAACTTGGACTGATTGAGATTAACTGTATTCTCTCAGGGACAGAAGGTATTGCTATAGCAGGAGCTTCTTCCGACTGAGTAGAGTGCACCTCTAGGACTGATTCTATCACCACTACATCAGGACACACTCGTAGATTCTGGGGAATTACTGAGCCTACATCGGCAGGGGGACAGACTAATACCCAGGGCCCTACCAAGCTGCTGGAGAGTTGGCCAAGCGGCTGGGATCAGCAATATACACAGACCCACCTTATGGATCAAAACCCCTGGCCCACTTGGACTATCTTCTGTGGACTGTTATTGCCAGGAGTTTGTGTCTGCTAGAACTCTGTGCTGGAGAGGTAACCTGCTTGGGACTTTGTTGGGGAATTTACTTGCACTGGTGATTGTCTGACACTTGTTAATTTTGGTGGGGAAACATGTTTCCCCTTGTGAAGCAGTGTTGTATTTTAGTAAGTATGTGCACTTTATTTAATAAAAGGGTACCTAGAACTAGGTATCTAGTGAGCTTTGGTTCCAACCCCGGTGTTCTCACAGCATGCATGACCCAGCTTTGCTAGATCACACATGCGCAGGGACAGGAATAATGTTGTGCTTGCAACATCCTTGGCTCTGGTTTCTCTGGTCTGCGCTAGCAGTTGGTGGGAGTTGGTTCAAAAGCGAAGAGGAAGATTTCCAGAGAAAGCATTCGGTTAGAAAGTCAGCGAAAACTTTGGGTAAGGGGATCTGACATGAGTTACTATGAAATTCTAAACATATTTCCTTAGATGTCCCTTACAGGATCAGACTTTACCAGTTTCTACTTTTGTTCGGGAGATTCCTCTATTTTGATACTGACTCCCAACCTCCCAAATGGCAAAACCCTTGGATAGATAGAAAGAACCCTTAACTTTAGCTAAAACACCAGTTTCTGCCAGATAAGGGCTTTTCTCCATTTGTTACGTAGGCCCTGTAGTCTGGATTAATGAATTAAATAAGTGATGCAAAAAACTTGTTTTATATCAATTACTTGAGTCCAGGTTAATTCAGTCAGAAAGTATGTGATAAATTTAGAACCAAAGATATTTTTCCAGTATTAAATGGGTCTGTTTGCCATTTATGCTCCTAAACTGTGTGTTATGGAAATTACAGTATCAAGTACTAATTCAAATCTATTGAACATAGGTTCCCAGAATGGGTGATTCTTGTTACAGCCCTTCAGCTCACAAGGTTTTACAAAATAGATTTTTACCTAAATGGTAATGCAGATTCAAAGAGATATGGCAAACAAGTTAATATTTAAAGTTTGATCTGTTCCATTCATAATCTACATTCCATAAAACTTACCGTTCAGAACATACTGGAGAATTAATGTAATTTTTATACAAATTCATTGGTTTTCTTTTTATTTAGCGGTATATATTTTTTCCTCTTTATGTTTTGACCAGTAGCCAAACAGTGGGGCTGAGATATCAGCACTGCTATGTGCCCTCTTTAATGTGTGATATGCTGCCACTAGGGAAGTGTAGGGAGCGAATTTCCAGAGAGCTCCCAAATGATAAATAATGCAAATATGATTTCCCAAGGCGCAAAAAGGAGATGTGAGTGCAGGGAGTGTGTGCTTTATATATCAAAGGTGCAAAGAAACATATTATGTAAATATCAATATTCAACAAAGGAAATGGCATGAACACTATGTAGAAAATAACCATTTACATGCACATATGAAACCGGCGCCGGAGGTATGCGATCGAAAACATTGGTGGTCAGTGGAGAGCAACAGGCAGCCAATCGCTAGGCTGCCTGTTGCTGTATGGGGACACACACAGGGTTGCCAACTCTGAAATGAAAAACAAGCAACCGCTAAGTGAAAAAAAGCCCAAACAATCCTGAAAAGAGCCCAAAAAAGCCAAAAATGTATTATTTTTTATTTATGATACAAATATCAAGATAATATTAATAGTAATGGGATCTGCAGCAGTTTCTGCAGTTATAGTAACTAAAGATGAAGGCTCAGGAGTTATAGCTGCCCTTTAGGGGGTTTGTTTTCTCTGTAAACTACAATATATCCCTAGCTTTACACTATAATTACACACATCATGTTCTGTCTGGTCACATATATACTCTCCATATATACTGCATACAACACAGACAGGCTCCCCATAGAGGAGCCAACGCTGAAGTTTACCTACCAACACCTGAGATCACGCCCACATAAGAGACCAGCAGCGTCCTTACACTGACTAAAGCATTATTATACACAAGGCAATAAAGTATTTTGAAAAAAATAAATGTTGTGAAGCCCAAAAACTGCAACCCGCGACCACCAGAAAAACCCTGCAACTCTAAAAAAATACAAGCCCAATTCCGCTTGTTATAAGCGGAATTGGCAACTATGGACACACAGTACTGTGCGGCAGACAGGAAGTCTCACTTCACTTCCTGTCTGACTGATCTGAGGAGGGATGCTGGTCAGAGCAGCTAAATGTAAGTGAGCAGGGGGAGGCTGCCTATACTAAACTATGAAGGGCTGTCTATACTCAACTATGGGAGGGCTGCCTATACTAAACTATGAAGGGGTGTCTATACTAAACTATAGGGTGGGCTGCCTATACTAAACTATAGGGGGGGCTGCCTATACTCAACTATGGGAGGGCTGCCTTTACTAAACTATAGGGAAGGCTGCCTATACTAAACTATGAAGGGCTGCCTATACTCAACTATGGGAGGGCTGCCTATACTAAACTACGAAGGGATGTCTATACTAAACTATAGGGTGGGCTGCCAATACTAAACTATAGGGGGGGGCTGCCTATACTCAACTATGGGAGGGCTGCCTATACTAAACTATGAAGGGGTGACTATACTAAACTATAGGGGGGCTGCCTATACTAAACTATAGGGGGGGGCTGCCTATACTCAACCATGGGAGGGCTGCCTATACTAAACTATGAAGGGGTGTCTATACTAAACTATAGGGGCGGCTGCCTATACTCAACCATGGGAGGGCTGCATATGCTAAACTATAAGGAGGGTTGCTTATACTAAACTAAAGGGGGGCTGCCTATACTAAACTATGAAGGGCTGCCTATACTCAACTATGGGAGGGCTGCCTATACTAAACTATGAAGGGGTGTCTATACTAAACTATAGGGGGGGTGCCTATACTAAAATATAGAGGGGGCTGCCTATACTCAACCATGGGAGGGCTGCCTATGCTAAACTATAGGGGGCTGCCTATACTAAACTATGAAGGACTGCCTATACTCAACCATGGGAGGGCTGCCTATACTAAATTATAGGGGGGCTGCCTATACTGAACTATGAAGGGCTGCCTATACTCAACCATGGGAGGGCTGCCTATGCTAAACTATAGGGAGGGCTGCCTATACTAAACAATAGGGGGGGCTGCCTATACTCAACCATGGGAGGGCTGCCTATACTAAACTATAGGGTGGGGGCTGCCTATACTAAACTATAGGGGGGCTGCCTATACTTAACCATGGGAGGGCTGACTATACTAAACTATAGGGGGGACTGCCTATACTAAACTATAGGGGGGGCTGCCTATACTAAACTATAGGGGGGCTGCCTATACTAAACTATAGGGGGGCTGCCTATACTAAACTATAGGGAGGATGGGCTGCCTATACAGAACTGTAAGAAGGAAGGGGGTTTGTCTATACTAAACTATAGGGAGTGAGAGGTGGGCAGTCATACAAAACTATAGGGAGGGAGGTGGGGGGGCTGACATACAAAACTATAGGGAGTGCAAGGGGGCTGCAATACACAACTATAGGGATGGGGCTGCCTATACCAAACTATAGGGAGGGAGGCCTACTATAATGTGTGAGGAAAGAATGGTGTATGTTGCTATAATGTGTAAGGGAGTGGGGGGTCTTAATAGCACTTCGGTGGGAGGTAGGCTATTAATATAATGGTGGAGTTTAGGTGGAGGCTAATTATATAATGTGTGCTATATTTTTTGTGGGGTGATGGTGGGGCAATTTAATTTATTGGTGGGGCCTATTAAATTAAAATGGGGTGACAGGACCTTTAATTTAATGCTGGGGTGGTGTGGGGCTATTAATTAAATGTGAATATTAATAATTTAATGCCAGGGATGGTTGTGGGAAATGGTTATATTAAACATAAATGCTATTAATTTATTGCTGGGGCTGTTTGGAGGGAGGGAAATAGGTTTAGTTATTAAAAGGGAATATTATTACTTTTATGTCAGGGCTGGATGGAGGGAAATAGATCTATTTATCAAATGTGAGTACTATTATTTTAATGTTGGGACTGGAGTGAGGCCTAATTATTAAATTTGGGTGCTATTGATTTAATATCGGGGCTGGTTGGAGTTTTCTAACTTTCATTTACCCATTTTTTTTTTTGCAAATAGGGCCTCCAACATTCCAGGATCCAGACAAGCAGCAACTCATCTAAAGAAACCAGCAGCCACAGGTGGTGAAAGTGACAAGAACAGGTAGGAGAGAGCAGGACAGTCTGCCAACTGTCCTGAATCTGGCGGGGCAGTCCCGAATTTGGGTGACTGTCTTGCTTAGTCAGGATTTGGTCCAACTATAAGGACAGTTGAGAAATATGTCCCGCTTCACACTGTACTGCTCATGAAGGCAGAGCTGCGTGCACCTAACAGTAGTTTTGCCTGTGTATTTATCTAAAATGATAACGCCGCTGTCTTAAGTGGCCCAAGCCCCTAAAAACCTTATTTCAGCTCTGGTTATACTGTAGTGATTCTTGCATTGATTCCTTTGCCTGTCTTCTACCTTGTACTGGTCCCATTCTCGGATCACTTTGTAGAACATATATCCAGCCCCCATTGCACTGACAATATTATTAATCCATCCTCCTTTGTACTTAGTATATCACCAGCAAACCTTTGGAATAGCTCTCACCTTCACTTATGCCATTGTCTGCCAACCCTCCCTGCACTGTTATTAACTCAAACTACCACCAATCACTGGGCACATTTAGGGCTTATACACAATTGGTACAAAAGAAGTGTTTTCTTGCAGATGCTTGAAGCATTTCACCTTTGTGGTGATCACACTGGATAACCATTAATAATATAAGGATTATTTTTAATGCATTTTTTTTAAACACATATTTATATATTATATAGAGAGAGATTTGACTGGTAGTTTGCATCTCAGGACATCAGGGAAAGATTCAACAGTGGGGTAAGGTGCTCATATGCTGAATCTGTGATCAAATACAATTGTGCTAACATGTTTCGTAATAGTTAAACTTATTAAACAAAATCAGATATGTTTCTATGAAGGGAATATTGGGATGTGTTAGTAGGCAACTAAACACGTTTGAGCACAGAGGTATAAACCAGTTGAAGATTCATGTATTTTTATAGAACAGGACTGGCAGCTTTTTCCCTGCATTGCTTTAGAGATGACCCACTGTGTCTTAAGTCATCACATCCAAGTTTTCCTAAATGTTACTACAACCAAATTCCAGTAGTTTTAAATCCCACCTACTTTTGTGTTGGCCCCACCTCCAGCTGACATGGTCCCACCCACATGAGACCACTTTAAGATTTTTTTCCAGGGCCACTTTAAATTCCCAATCCGCCCTTAACTGGAACCATGTCTTCTTCTATACCATTGACTCACTTTACCAACTATATGGGGGAATTACTTTGCACTTACCAAGACTTTAGAACTTTATGGAATATAGGACTGCATTTATAAACATTACACAATTTGCTTTCTGTGCCCAAAACTAACTTGTTTAAGGGCATGACCAAACTGCATGTATTTATGTTTCATATGTCCATGTATATGGTTATGTACTGCATAGTGTTCATGCCATTTCCTTTGTCGCATTGATATTTATATGTTTCTTGGTACCTTTGCTATATAAAGCATGTCCACACACTTCCCTCCCCTCACATCTCCATTTTGCACTTTGGGAAACCATATTTGTATTATGTTTTGATCAGTTGGTGTGTCATATAAATGACTTATCACTCTGTGCGGGAATTCAACAGTTAATCGTTGGCCAGGACATATCAAGCTGTACAACAAAGACTGCTCCATTGGTAGAATTCAACTTGATTACTTTTATCTATGTAAATGTATTCTATCAATGAGTTAAAATGAAATCAACCAATACTGCAGTAACAACAGGAATGTAATACAGGAATCAGGTAAAATATTAGTTCAATGGCTTCTTTGCATGTATGGGCTCAGGACAAAAGTCCTATCTGTTCTTTCCTATAACTGTACCTGACTGGAATAAATTATTTGAAGTTGCTGTAGGCTGTGATAGGAACTTGTACTATCCATATTCCCTATTGTTTCCTTGATTTACAAAACCATGTAAACCATTAAGTGAAAAATAATTCTTAAAATTGCTTATTGCACTATGGAAATAACACATGTTTTCATGGCACACATTGCTCTTGCTGGTGAGCACTTTGTTCTGTTTGGCACAGGCAAGATAGCATAAGACCATTTTTCATGATAATTTAGCATTTGGAGCACTGTGGATGATATTTAATTTCAGCAAGTACCATGGCAATGTTTATGCAAAGAGGTGGGTCATCACAGGTCAATTCATTGCCTTGTTTGGGTGTGGTTAGGCTAGCACTCAGTACATTAAAGGCTAAATTCTGCCGGCAAAACATGCAAGTTTTCAGGGCCAAATGCAGAATAAGGTAGATTTTGCAGAACAGTTTTGATCATTTTGTTCCTACCACTTAAACACCGCCTTTTTCCTCACCCCCATCGGCTGGTTGATTAAAAAGATCAGGCCCTATGGTCCCAGTATAATGAACCCATTATGCCAAAAAAAGGGCTCATCTAGATATATATATATATATATATATATATATATATATATATACACAAGTTAACCCGTGCATGATACTCATGCATTCTAGTCAAATCAAGCTACTTAAGGTGTTAAAAAGGTTCTTGTCATGCATTTGGGGCTAGGCCAGGCCTCCTCAGGGGAAGAGCGTTACTTCCCGATGCAAGCGCCCTTTTTTAACGTGGTTTTGTCCACATGTCACCACCTTATCATTTTTCTCCATCACCTCATCCTTCATCTTTATCGCCACATCTATCCAGATGTCTATCCACAGGGATCTCTCTCAGCGGTCCTGAGTATCACACTCCTCTCGCTCTGTCACCCCCGGCAACCACCAACCACTCCCAACTGTCACCTCGGCAACCACCAACCACTCCCAACTGTCACTTCTCCTTCAAGAAATATATATATATTTTTTTTAAATCTTTATAAACACTTTTAACAATTAACAAATTAAATTAACAAATTAAAAACATCTTAGTATACCAAATTTCAGCCCTTTCTCAGTTTTTTCCCCACACACACTAAGAATTTAGTAGGTCAGTGTATAACTCCGCCCAGCAGGTGGCGCTGCAGCTTGGTTTTTTCACCTGCCCCTTAAGCCACCTCACCTGCCCCCTTTAGCCATCTCACCTGCCCCCTTCAGCCACCTCACCTGTCCCTTCAGCCACCTCACCTGCCCCCTTCAGCCATCTCACCTGCCCCCTTCAGCCACCTCACCTGCCCCCTTCAGCCACCTCACCTGGCTTTTATATTTATATATATATATATATATATATATATATATATATATATATATATATATATATATATATGAATATATGTCAGTTTTTTCGCATAAACAATGTATTCCCATACTAGGCATGCTGACCAAAATTGAGTATATTTGTATGCAGATTTGGTAGCATCTCAGACTTATGGCACTGGAGAGACATAATGGAAAAGGGAAGGGTGAGAATAAGGTGAGTACAATAAGAACATGTTCATGTAATTGCAAGTAAGGTAGACCTGGAGGCATATGTATATGCACCTGTCAGGAGACATATCTCTTGTGGGTGTGTATATGACTCTTCATTACATTATTATATTGTGTACGAATAGGGTAATGTGACTGTTGCACTTATTACTAACACTGTCAGGTCACATCTGCTCTAACCCTATGCTTTCGCTGCACTACCGTGGTGTATAAGCATTGCTACCTGTTACTTAAGCCGTAAACCTGGCACCAGTGACGGATCCAGGGGGCTTGCTGCCGACAGCTGCACACTGTGCAGGTCCGTTCAGCAGTGACAGTATGCTGCCCGGCTGCTCTGATTCTGTTTTAAACACAATCAGAGCAGCGGGACAGCACACTTTCACTGCTGAACGGACCTGCACATACTGTGCAGCCGCCGGCAGCCTTAGAACACAGAAAGGGGGCGGGGCCTAAATCGCCCCCCTAAAATCGCCCGGGGTAGGACAAATGTCTGGGTCCGCCCCTGCCTGGCACATATGTTAGTGTTGTAGAGCTGTACGCATCTCGAGATGCATCCGGCTGAGCATATGCAAACAAATGTGCTTTTTCATCCATCTGTTTTTTCCTGCTTTTGTTCTCTGTGGTATAGTGGAAGCAGATCAGGCTGTCTACCTCTGGTGCTGAATTCAAATCCTTTTGCAGAAGGAATGGTCATATATGGCAAGTACCGCCTCGATCTTATTACAATAATTGTCTCCATATAATGAAATCTCATTTCTGCACTGATCTGTAAATGAGTGCGCCTACTTTTGGAGACGGTTTTCATGGCTTTGCAGACAGGTGCATAGTAATTTCCACTCTGCTTAAAGGGCTTGATTTTTGCACTAGCTCTAAAATGGAAAAATACTTTTAATGGGACGCATCTCGTGCTGTCCAGTTGCACTTTGTATCAAGCTGCAATTTTTTCAGTGATTTCAAATCGCTCGAGATCACCAGCGATTTTATGTGCACAGTCGCCATATGTATTAACCTGTGATTTTGACATTACAAAATCCAATCTCCAGTGATGTGTGTCGATTTTAAAACACCTATCTCGCCAGAAACAGCAACTCGCCCGAGATTCAACAGAAAACAAGCATGCTGTTAGAGCCAATTCTTAACATAACAGGAGGCACAATACAAGTTTTAATTATGAGAGTAATCATGATTTATTGTTTAGAGGGGAAAAAATTATTATTAATTATTTTACAGGGGCCTAATTATTTTATGAATAAATTATTGGGGCAAATTTCACTAATGATTATATGTGAGAGAAAAAAAATACTTTATTAAACTATAGTGACATACTATTTCCTTACCAGTGGGGCAATAAGAATTGTTTCCTGATGTGGCAGCGCTTCAGAAACTTTGTATGTTAGTATACTGATATGTCATCTAACTATATTAATTCATGCTAAGGACTTGATTTACTAAAATTACAATTTACAACTACTGAAACTAAATCACAACTGAGTGCGGGGGCAAAATGATTTTTAATCACTTCCATCTGTTTATATGGTATGAAATAATAATGGGTATACTTTAATCTGAATGACAAAATCCACATCTCCTAGTTCCACCTACTAAGCACTATGATTATTCATTACTGGTTTCTATGGGGTAATATTATGCCAGTATTCAAATAGGTATGGCACAGTGGCTAAACTGTGCTCCTTCACTTTCAATAGAGGAGCTGCTCTATATAACCCTATAGCACGTTCACTGAAATGTTCCTCAATTTTCCTCAAAGGTATATCTCTCCCCCACAGACGATACTCAGTGGGACTTTCCACTTTATATAATTGCCTTAAATGCAATATGGTGGAAGCAGATATATATATATAAACCAAACGCCCACTTAAATTGCGCATTCAGGAACATATCCGTAATATTAAAAACGGAGTACAGAGTCACTCTGTATCTAGACATTTTCTATATAAACATAGTAGTGATCCTAAATATCTGAAGTTTATGGCCCTAGAAAAGGTATCATTAAACTCAAGGGGAGGTGATCTACAACGTAAACTTTCCCAACGGGAAATGTTTTGGATCTTCCAATTAGGTACTCTGATACCCAGTGGTTTAAATGAGAACTATGAGATAGCCCCCTTTTTATAAACACTAATTGTTTTTTAATAACACTGTATGTTTTTATTAATACTGTATGCTTTTAAATGTACATTTTTATATATTGTATGATATAGTTGGTATGTATATGTTTGGTTATTGAAATCCAACTATAGTTCTGTGACACATCTCAATTGTTTTATGTTACAGTGTATGTCTCATATATATTGCACTTTATGCACCTTCATATGGAGCAATAATCACCTTCATATGGAAGGTTTTGTTTGAATTAATAATACATATCACTTGGTTATACATCACCTAATATTATTATTGCCCCATTCTTGCCATATATTATATTAAAGTGTACATGTCTTAAAGATTTGGTACTTATAGCACTATTGGTACTCCATATATACTATATAGGAGGCACCATACTAACTTCACTTATAGATTATAGAGTGTATCACATCAGATAATCTAGTCACTATGAGGCTGGATATATGGATTTTTCTAGGTAGGTTACATCTTTTTCTAATGTCTTAAATATCGTTGTATGCTTGTTTTACATAGTTTTCTCCGGTATACGGAGTGTCTGTTTTGTCCTTTTTCAATAAAGTTATTGTCGCGCATGCGCGGAGACTGGCGGCCTCTGCGCACGCGCCAAGATGGCGCGGCCGTTTGCTATATAAACGGCACTATGGATGTGTTATGTTATATGCTGTTGCTCCTGAGGAAGTCCCGTTGCACCGGGACGAAACGCGTTGAGCGGTGACATCTACCAGCGCTATTGTGGTTACCTCATAGGAATGGCTTGATCTTTTACATGGTCCAAGGTTATTCATGGTCTTTTGACTATCTGGTACGCAGTTTTTATTTACCTAGGGTTGCATGTTGCACATGTGTGCTTCACCTTCGGGTTTGCTACCTATTTTTACACTTTGTCTCCTGGTGGAGGACTATCTCTGGGTTCTGGTGCAGTTTTTATACATAACAATACTGCACTATGTTATTTTTTGTTCTGTTTTTCTACATTGTCGCTATGTCTGATGGAGATTGAGAGGGACTCCATATGATCTATACTTCTTGAATACATCCTTACGGTACGCAGTTATTACATTTTCCCAACACCTTATTTGTGATAATACACATTGGGGCGCCCTACTTGTTTTTTCTGTTGCAGCATTTTCGTTATCCGGATTAACCATCTGGCCACAAGTATCCTGAGTGCTGTTGTTTGGGACTGATCCTCTAATACTGGACTTTATATACTATCTATACCAGTTGTTTATCCAAATTGTATTTACGCTGTGGTAATTAGCGCCATCATATATATCTCTGTTTGCGTGTTATATATATATATATATATATATATATATACAAGTTAACCTGTGCATGATACTCATGCATCCTAGTCAAATCAAGCTACTTAAGGTGTTAAAAAGATTCTTGTCATGCATTTGGGGCTAGGCCAGGCCTCCTCAGGGGAAGAGCGTTACTTCCCGACGTAAGCGCCCTTTTTTAATGTGGTTTTGTCCACATGTCACCACCTCATCATTTTTCTCCATCACCTCATCCTTCATCTTTATCGCCACATCTATCCAGATGTCTATCCAGACACAGGGATCTCTCTCAGCGGTCCTGAGTATCACACTCCTCTCACTCTGTCACCCCCGGCAACCACCAACCACTCCCAACTGTCACTTCTCCTTCAAGAAATATATATATATATTTTTTTAAAATCTTTATAAACACTTTTAACAATTAACAAATTAAATTAACAAATTAAAAACATCTTAGTATACCAAATTTCAGCCCTTTCTGAATTTTTTTTTCCACACACACTAAGAATTTAGTAGGTCAGTGTATAACTCCGCCCAGCAGGTGGCGCTGCAGCTTGGTTTTATTTTTTCCACACACACACACACACACAGACAGACTAACACACGTCACTAGACATTTATATTATAGATATATATATATACTGACTGGGGTTGTTCTATATTCAGAAATGTTGGTTTCAAGTTAGGAAATATGCAGGGATTCACTTGTACCTTTTACTCCTGAATTGACATTATTGGGAATTACTCAGAGGAGCAGGAGGGAAGGGAGGGTAATGGAAGCTATAAGCACTGCAGCTCAAAATGCAATCTTACAGTCTTGGATACATCGAAAAGCTCCATTATTAACTGTGTTTGAAGAAAAATTATTTCATGTTTTTCAAATGGACTGGTTAGAATCAACACTAGATAAATAAAACAAAATAATTTTAGTTCGACATGGAAAGAATCTACATCAACACTCTGTCTAGGGTCACCAAAAGACAGATTCAGAGCATGATTAAGGGTTCCGGCCATCCTAGGCTATTTCAGCAGTAGCACCCCCCCATCCTTCCCCAATATAGGCTATTTCAGCAGTAGCGCCCCCCCTCATCCCACATCTTTCCCCCAATATAGGCGTTTAGGGCTACTCTTGAATATGAATATTCAGGAGTATTCTCCAGCATTCACATTTAGAGAGATTGAGCATTTCTCTTACCAGATCTTGTTCTTCTCTCTTGCTTGTTCTTGCAGCTTTGTTGTCTTCTAACTTGCTTGCGGAAATACGAGGTCCTGTTTTGAAAACATGCAGCAATTGTATTATAATGCAAAATGTTAACAAACCCCGAATGATTAGGCCCTTTAGTCCAAACACAACATTATGGCCAGATAAAACTACCCCATAGCACAGGTATATTTAGGCAATAAAATATATGAAAATAGTTGTCAAAGAGCTATAAAAAAATACAAACCTTTATCTGCCTTCAGCCACCTCACCTGCCCCCTTCAGCCACCTCACCTGCCCCCTTTAGCCACCTCACCTGCCCCCTTCAGCCACCTCACCTGCCCCTTCAGCCACCTCACCTGCCCCTTCAGCCTGCTCACCTGCCCCCTTCAGCCACCTCACCTGCCCCCTTCAGCCACCTCACCTGCCCCCTTCAGCCTGCTCACCTGCCCCCTTCAGCCACCTCACCTGCCCCTTCAGCCACCTCACCTGCCCCCTTCAGCCTGCTCACCTGCCCCCTTCAGCCACCTCACCTGCCCCCTTCAGCCACCTCACCTGCCCCCTTCAGCCTGCTCACCTGCCCCCTTCAGCAGGGCCTGATTAAGGGTTCTGGCCGCCCTAGGCTAATACGGCCGCAGCGCCCCCCCTCCTCCGAATATATAGGTGTATAGGAACACTCCTGAATATGAATGTTCAGGTGTATTCTTCAGCATTCAAATTTAGACAGATTGTGCCATTGTCTCTTACCTGTCCTTGCTCTTCTCTCTTGCAACTTTGTTATCCTCTCGCTGGCTTCTGGAAAGTTGGCGTCCTTTTTTGAAAATGCAAAAATGTATTATAATGCAAACCCTGAATGATTAGGCCCTTTAGTTAAAACAAAACACTCCATTATGGCCAGCTAAAAGTACCCCATTGGACAGGCATATATAAGCAATATCTGAATATTTGTTGTCAATCAAATACAAACCTCTACCAGCCCCATCTCACTAATATTTAGTATTCTAGTGATTGCTGAGACCACCCATGTGACCACCACACAATCATGAGATTCTGCCCCCCAAAGCTGCTCTATTTTTTAAATACCCCCTGCAGCCATTTTCCTTAACCACAACCCCCCCCCCGCACAGCCATTTTCCTTAACCCCTGCTGCAGCCATTTTCTTTACCTCCCACCCTGCATCCATCCCCCTTGCAGCTATTTTCCTTACCTCCACTCTGCTAGCTAGCTATCCCCCCCGTCACATCAAAACTCCCCTAGTCACATATATTAGCCCCCCTCCTCTGCCCTCCTTCATACATATCAACCTCTCTACCTCCCTATAGATTTTCATGGCAGCCCCCCCCTCCCACCCTATAGATTTGTATGACAATCCCCCTCTCCCTCCCTATACATATGCATGACAGTCCCCCCTCTCCCTCCCTATAGATATGCAGGGTAGTCCCCCCCTCCCTATAGATATGCAGGGTAGTTCCCCCCCCCCTCCCTATAGATATGCAGGGTAGTTCCCCCCCTTCCTATAGATATGCAGGGCAGTTCCCCCTCCCTATAGATATGCAGGGCAGTTCTCCCCCCCTATAGATATGCAGGGAAGTTCCCCCCTCCTTATAGATATGCAGGGCAGTTCCCCCCCTCCCTATAGATATGCAGGGCAGTTCCCCCCCCCTCCCTATAGATATGCAGGGCAGTTCCCCCCCCTCCCTATAGATATGCAGGGCAGTTCCCCCCCTCCCTATAGATATGCAGGGCAGTTCCCCCCCCCTATAGATATGCAGGGCAGTTTCCCCCCCCCTCCCTATAGATATGCAGGGCAGTTCCCCCCCTCCCTATAGATATGCAGGGCAGTTCCCCCCCCCCTCCCTATAGATATGCAGGGCAGTTCCCCCCCTCCCTATAGATGTGCAGGGCAGTTCCCCCCCTCTCCCTATAGATAAGCAGGGCAGTTCCCCCCCCTCCCTATAGATATGCAGGGCAGTTCCCCCCTTCACTTACCTGTAGTCGATCCTCTCCTCAGATCACCAGATAGGAAGTGAAGACGTCCTGCTTCCTGTCTGCTGCACAGCAACAGGCAGCCTGGTGATTGGCTGTGTGTTGCTAACAACTGACCACCAATGGTCAAGTGATCGTCGAGCCCTCCACCCCCCCCCGCGGCGATCCCCAGCGGCGACCCCCCCTCCCCACCCCGAAAAAAAAAATGAATGAAGAAAATAAATAAATAAATAAATAAATAAATAATAAAAAAATAATAATAAAATAACAAGAAAAAAAAAATACCCACAGTGCAGCGCCCCCCGGGACCCAGCGCCCCAGGCTGCAGCCTGGTCAGCCTAGTGGTTGATCAGGCTCTGCCCTTCAGCCTGCTCACCTGCCCCCTTCAGCCACCTCACCTACCCCTTCAGCCTGCTCACCTGCCCTCTTCAGCCACCTCACCTGCCCCCTTCAGCCACCTCACCTGCCCCCTTAAGCCATCTCACCTGCCCCCTTTAGCCACCTCACCTGCCCCCTTCAGCTACCTCACCTGCCCCCTTTAGCCACCTCACCTTCCCCCTTCAGCCACCTCACCTGCCCCCTTCAGCCTGCTCACCTGCCCCCTTTAGCCACCTCACCTGCCCATCTGCCGCCCCTCCCCACAAGACATTAGAACGGACTTACCTGCTGTGGTCTTCAGCGCTGTGTATGACAAGCAGTCTGGCAGCGATCTCTGCTAGCTGCCTGTCAGTGCAGCCCAGACTCTTCTTACGCTGGTCACCTGAGATGTGGAAGTCCTGATCTCATGTGACCAGAGTAAGAAGCGCCCACACTGACAGGCAGCTAGCAGAGATCGCTGCCAGACTGCCTGTCATGTGATAGTGACAGTTGGGGCCACTCCTTTAGACCAGGGATGGTCCTGATGATTCCGGCTGCAACATTTACAAAAAAACAAAGAATAAAAAACATCTCGGCAACGCTGCGCCCCCCTGGCTCCAGTGCCCCAGGCTGCAGCCTGATGAGCCTATTGGCTGATCAGGCCCTGTCTGCAGGACACCACATTGTTTCAGCTCCAGGGGGTAAATGTATCAACTGCGAATATCCGGCGGGTTTGAAAAGTGGAAATGTTGCTTATAGCAACCAATCAAATTAATTTTGTAGAATGGACTAAATAAATAATAACTAGAATCTGATTGGTTGCAACATTTCCACATTTGAAACCATCCGGAAACTCGCAGCTTCCTACATTTACCCCCAGAACTTAGCTTGCACTCCTCTTATTTAATATTGACTGTGTTTCTGTGTTGAGGATCCCAAATATCTGATTTGGGTGAAGTGGGGTTGAAGCTCCCCAACAGACCTTTTTCTCTTTTTTTCTCTTTCTTAGTTCAATAAGTTGTAACAATAAAGACTTATCTTTAGACACGTAACTGGGATGTTAGTTGGTTTGAATTAGGTAGTTTACAGAATGAATTGCACATTCATCCAACATGTTGATAGCGAAGTTGAGATCTTTCAATAATGCTGAGCTTATCTAATGTTCAACACCGTTTATAAAGGATTCAAATGTAATTATCAGCTATAAAAATGTTGCTGAGTGATCTTCTATATCAGATATTGTTACGGTCATTATATTGCAACACAGAGCTACCAGAAAAATATTTTTTCTTTAAAAATGACGACAACTGTAAGGGGAATTGTTATTCTTTCTATATGTTAAAAAGTTATTAGATGGCAGTATACTGTAGGTTGCATGGGGAAGAGAGGGGGTAAAATAAACAGAAATAAACCTCATACTTGGGCAATTCATTCAAGCAATGTAATGTACAGTACTTTCACACACTCCAGCTGCTTAACTCTTATGAAATTCAGCTCATGAATATAGTCTCACGGAAACTGCTTACTAAATGTCAGATAAGGCAAATGTTGAAATTCTTTTTAATAACAAACTCAAAGAAAAGCTAAACAATGTGTTTCATTATCAGTGTTTAAATAGGGTACTAGTTATTTATATAACATTGACCAAATTTCTATGTATTCATTTATCACTTCAAATCATGGATGAAATATCATCTGAAAAGTATTATGATTCCTTAAAAAAAATATCCACTAATTTTGTTTTAGAAAAAACAACAACATATTGCTTAACAGATACAAAAATCATTTGAAAATGTATTTTTCTTATTATTTTTCTTGAAAAACAGCAATGAAACTTCTCAGTCTTCTGCATGGCTATTGAGTAAATCTGCTGCAGTAACATTTCCAGGAATATTTGCAGAATTAGACCACTAATTGTTTACAATGAATGTTTGTCTGGTTTCATTTTTTTTTACATTCTTGTACCATATTTGGGAACATGCTCTGAACTCATATTTGCTACATGTTTCACCAGCTTTGGAAAATCGTATCACAGTACTTTTTCTTATTAAAAGACTTTGAGGACAATTTGTTAGGTCCTAGCAGTTGTGAAAACAAAGCACATCTGAAAACATAATTTAGTACCAGTGAATATTTGCAGAAGTTTAACGATGAGCATATTGAATCAGTAGTACTGTCATGTCATCCTTGGAGGTATGAGGAGTACAAACTAGGGATGTGCACCGGACACTTTTGGTGTCTCGTGTTTTGTGTTTTGGATTCGGATTTCCTTGAGGTTTTGGGTTTGGATTTGTTTCGCAAAACACCTGACGAAAGGTTTTGGTTCAGATTTAAAGGTTTTGGATTCGGATTTATTTTGAAAAAAACATAAACAGTGTTAAAATCAAGTTTTTTTGGTTTATTTTCACTCCTACGCTATTATTAACCTCAATAACATTCAATAACAATCATTTCCACTAATTCCCAGTCTATTCTGAACACCTCACACCTCACAATATTGTTTTTAGTCCAAAACAGGCTCTACTGAGGCAAGATGTCGTCCTCATCCTCAACCTCTGATTCCTCTCACCCTACAGTGTGTACTTCCTCCTCCTCACACATTATCAATTCGTCCCCGCTGGACTCCACAACCACAGGTCCCTCTGTTTTATCTGGAGGGCAGTGCTGTACTTGATTGAGGAATTGATAATTCATTTTTATGAACATCATTTTTTCAACGTTCTGAGGAAGCAACCTCCTTCACCGCTCACTGACCAGGTTCCCCGCTGCTCTAAAAACTCTTTCCGAGTACACACTGGAGGGGGGACAACTCAGGTAAAATATAGCCAGTTTGTACAGGGGCTTCCAAACTGCCTTTTTTTTCCTGCCAGTGACAATATGGACTGTCTGACATGTCTATTTGGATGGTGTCAGCAAAATAATCCTCCACCTTTTTTTCTATTGTGACAGCATCCAATGCAGCAACAGTAGACATGTCTGCAATGATTGGCAGGTCCTTCAGTCCGGACCAGATGTTATCAGCATCCCCGCCAGCGGGTCTTTTAGGAAAACTGAGCTTTTTCCTCACAGCTTCATCCTCCAAATTTTTGTTTTCCATTATATGTAGCACAAGAGAGCGTACCCCTAAGCCACACACACTCGGCAAAGCCTTTAAAAATTATATGCGGCACAGGAGAGTACCACTGGACTTATACTGCAGAATCAGTGAACTTTGTAATATTGCAGTACCACTGGACTTATACTGCAGAATCAGTGAACTTTGTAATATTGCAGTACCACTGGTGGACTTATACTGCAGAATCAGTGAACTTTGTAATATTGCAGTACCACTGGACTTATACTGCAGAATCAGTGAACTTTGTAATATTGCAGTACCACTGGTGGACTTATACTGCAGAATCAGTGAACTTTGTAATATTGCAGTACCAATGGACTTATACTGCAGGATTGTTTTTGGATATTTTTTTTTAATTTCTTTTTTTTATAATTATTTATTTTTTATTTTTTTTATAACTTTTTTTTAAATTTTTTATAACTTGGGAATAATGGGGAAATAACAATCCCCTTAGAAGGACAGAGCACAGGACACAGCACCACTGGACTCAACAGGACACAGCACAGGACCCAGCAGCACCACTGAACTCAGAAGGACAGAGCACAGGGCACAGCACCACTGGACTGAACAGGACACAGCACAGGACCCAGCAGCACCACTAAACTCAGAAGGACAGAGCACAGGACACAGCACCACTGGACTGAGTACAGCACAGCACAGCACAGCACAGGATATAGCAGGGCAGAGGACCACCTAACACAACCTCCCTCTACCGTGATCAATGCCTGAGTGAAGATGGCGGCGGCCAGCGGGGAATTTATAGAATCCGATTATCGCGAGATCCGACAACGGGATTATGACTCGGAGCCTCGCTTTCAGTTTTGCAATTGGCGGGAACACCCGGATCTGTCTCGGATCCGGCTCGGATCGGCAAGGTTCGGGTGGGCTCGGATTTCAGATATCCGAGCCCGCTCATCCCTAGTACAAACATTTACTCATGTTCCATACTCAAATGTGATCAGACAACTTCGTAATGCTAACTTCTTTGTACAAGAGAAGAGCTACGCTAGTGACAGTAACAATGAAACATGCGTCCTCATCCAACTTATTTAAAAACAAAACTGTCGGGTACAGCAAACATTTGTCCAACCTATTTTCATGGAGAGCAGTTAGGGAAAGGCAAATTGGTGAAAGCAGGGCCTGTACATGCACTATGAGGTCCCTTGTCTAATGTATTCCCAAAAATGAATGAAGGACCTCCCAAATCAGAAACTGGAGAAGTATGTGGCTGACAGATTTATCCTCACATTCTGTACCTGGAATCGTCCCCGGTGCACATGCAATCTGTCAGAATGTGCATGCTCAAACTCCTCTTATTAATAGACACAGGAGGTACATCTGCAATATCACTAGACAGGGACAGAAACCTATTCTGACTGATCATTTGCCCTGCCCTACATTTGTATCCAGCTGCACTGGTGTTAGCTGGTACTGAATGAATTGAGCAGAAGCCAGTGATCCTGCACAGGGACACTCAGCAGGCAACATGCGTCTGTATTTGGCCTTGACAACCTTATCAGAAAATCCCTGCCTTCTATAGAGACTGCAATACTACAGGCACCACAGCCACATGCAGTGGTAGCTATCCCAGTGCAGACAGTACCCTCTGCAGTCACCATAGCTCCTGTGCCAGCCTTGCCCAGGTCCATGGTGTGCAACTTCCGGAGGTTTTGTTGGAGAGCGGAGATGCCCAAATGTCTGGCACTTCTGCACAATGGTGCACTACAGATTACAACTACCCAGCATTGAGTCTTTAAAGGAGCCTCTGGTGTGAAATATTGCCAAGCCAGAAACAATCTTCTGTAACAGATGACTGAGATATTGTAACCTGAACAACCATGCACCATGTATACTGGCTGGACGACTTCTGGGAAGGAGAAAGAGAGTCTCCATTGAGCAGCAAGAGATGCTGCGCTGGCACTGTTGCTAGTGCTATCAGCAGAATGTACTGCTGGTGTAGCTGCCTGACCTGCTTGGTCACAGATAACAGGGGCTGGCACATCATCTGTTCAAAGGCCAACGATGTTCATTTTGTTTCACTATTGTTAAACTCTGCTTGTCCCATACTTGTAGCTTTTACATACTTAGATGTATCTATTTTCCTGCCCTCTAGCAGTAAATATGTTAATGATAATATGGAAATTACAGTAGCAGTTAGGGTCTCTGAATTAAACTTCCTTTACAATGTAGAGCTCATTTCAAGTTTGCTTTTGCTAGAGAAGATTGTGTAACAGAATGCGACGCAGTAAGTTATTCTTCCACAAGAGGTCAGCATTGCAATTATAATCCTGGTACTGGGCATTTCACATCTATATACAATGTGGGATTGGTAACATAATACAGATATTCATGTTTTACTCATATCACTTAAACATGTTTAGTATAGGAATTTATAACGAGACTTAGCTTGTGACTCATGGAGAGATACAATAAAAGAGATTATTGTTCATAATGATAGTCAGAGCCTCCTTATAAAAAGCCAAAAATAACCGATATGCTGGCCTCTCACATTTTTAGGTTTACTGCAGTACTTAAACCTCGGAGGACAAGTAAGATTTACAGTTTGTCAGCAATGATGGCTTTAATAAACTGATTAAATGGAAATTGTTATATATTCCAGGCATGTCCCCTTAAGCGCAGTATTATATTTCATGACTAGCCTGTAGCACTGTACTTAGAAAGACAAAAAATATGTTTATTTTCTTTTTTGCTTATAGCCGTTGTATGCATAAGACGTCAGCTCAAAAACACATGATTTTGAGGAATCTTTTGTTTGTTATTTACTTGACAACAATAATTTCAAATATATATATATAATCCTCTGGGGGTTATTTTATGTAGTCCACTCATTACTGGGAGTTGCATCATTTAGAGATGGGCAGTTGGCTAAGCCAAGAATCTTTTACCTACTTTGTGTACTCTGGTGAATTTCATATCGTATTTTGTAGGACACATATGACCTTATTTTGGCAGCATGTTGAAATGAATATCTTATTTGCTTACTTACAGTGCTACTTTTATCCAATTAATACACTCCTTAAAGTTACCTTTAAACATAAGCATAATGAGCTAGTTTGCTTTAGTATGGGAACACCAAATATGTGAATTTCATAATGGGTATGATGTAATTATAGAGTCTGAATACTCTCTACTTACTATACTGTTGACTCTGTCTACAGCCTAGAACTAATTTTATTTGTATTTTTTATCTTTAACTGGGCAAGCCAGACTCCCATACTCCAGCATTTGTAGAATCAGTGTCACCTGAATCTAACAGCATTTGACATGACAACAAATATTAGATCTAGGTTACATTGGATCAATAATTACTCGCAAGTATAGGAGATGTGAGACAGATCTCCCTACAGTTCTTATGATCTCTTTACATCCAAGAAATCACTGATTCTGTGACCAATAAAACATCACACCGCTTCCTTTTATCAATGTGAAAGCTCAGTTGAGCTGTAGTGAGTGTACAGCTATTGATTGACTGTGAACCAAAAATAACAGTTCTCTGACAGCCAGGTTTCTAGTATTGATCTGCATGGTGCGGAATATGGTAGTCATATCCAGCTATCAGTAATTAACTCTAGGTGGAATAAAGTCTGTCATTCACCAAAGTAAACGTGCAGGGTGGAATAGATTAAAAAGACTTTTTAACAGTTAAATATTAATTTGTTTATTATTCAAATTTGACATTTTAATAGGTTCAAAACTGAAAACAAATGTTATATGCAGAAAGCTAAGAAGGAGAGAACACTCAGAAGCTGGAATAGATAGCAAGGTAAGGTTATCTGCACAGCTTTAGTAGACAACAATGCAAAAAGGAAATTAGCAGTTCTACAGAGTTATGGTAACTGGTTGGTACATAAGGATAAAGCAGCTAATGTGTGGCAGAAATCATCAATGGATGAACATGTGCAAAAATCAAATATAAAAAGGTTAACTTAACTTGAGGATTCCACTTCTAATAGTGGATGGTAAGGGAAAGAATTCACCATGGTTGGAAAGGAGCCTTCTAAAGGACTCTGGGATAATGTTGTGGAGCGGCACAAGTTAGGAGAAGGATACAAACAGATTTCAAAGGCTTTTACTCTCCCTCTGAGTACCATTCAAAGCACTATTAAGAAGTGGAAAGTGTATGGCACCTCTAACACCTTGCCTAGATTAGGCTGTCCCTACAAACTGGATGACAGAGTTAGGATATTGGTCAGGGAAGCTACCAAAAGGCCAATGGCAACTTACAAGTCTTTATGGCTTAGATTTTTCAGTCTGTGCATGTGACAACTATCTCACAGCTTTACACAAAGCTTCCCTGTATAGCAGGGTAGCAAGAAATAAGCCTCTTCTGAAAATGTGACTTTGCAAAAATAAAACACTTGGAAGATTCTGATGCCAATGGCAAAAATTTGTTTGGTCAGATGAACTCATAGAAGTGCTATGTTTGGCACAAATCAAACAACACACCACCTAAAACACACCAAACCTACTGTGAAGCATAGTGGTGGCAACATTATGTTGTGGGGCTGTTTTCTCTTCGGCAGGGACTGAGCGATTGGTCAGAGTTGAAGGGAAGATCGATGCTGCCAAGTGCATCCATATTCTCGAGGAAAACCTGCGGCACTCTGCTCGACAGCTGAAGATGGGCAGATGGTTCACCGTCCATCACAACAATGACCCTAAATAAACCAAGAAAAGAATGCAGTCGCTTAAGGATAGTAAGGTGAATGTCCTTGACTGGCCAGGTCATTGACCAAAATCGGAGAGAAAATCTGTTAATGAACTTAATAGTCCAAAAGAGAGCAGTCCATCACCCCTCACCTCGAAATCTGACTGAACTTTAACAATTCTGCAAGGAAGAATGAGCAAATTTTCCTCAACCTAGGTGCACAAAGCATAGACATATCCAATCAGACTGATGGCTGTAATTACAGCAAAAGGTTGCTCAGCAAAGCATTAAATCAGGGGACTCATCACTTTCCACCACTGTTATTCTAGTTTTTCATTTTTTATTTATTTTCAGAACTGCTGCCCTTTTCATTAGTTTAATGTTGTAAGACGAAATGTATAAATAAAGCTGGGAAAAGTTTGATTTAATTAATTTAAATTTCCATGGTGCAAATGTGACAAAAGGTAAACATTTTGACAAGTTATGATGATTTTCTATAGGGACTATATAGAGATATATAGATAGATATATACATATATACACACACACACACACATATATATATATATATATATATATATATATATATATATATATATATATATATAAAACAGTGTGAATTCCGGTGTATGAATCAGAAAAATATAGCAATGAAAAAAACAAATGGCACTCAGACATTGCAGAACAAAAATAAGAACTGTATGGTCTCTTTTTTGTCTTTATATATACATATACTCAAATTATTATAAATTGCAAAGTTACTTCAAATTACTGGCGCTGTCATAAAGGGAGCCCCTTCCAGGTGATCGATAATTAGGAATATCCAGATATCCAGTGTAAGTGCTTCTACTCCAATGGTCCAAAAGTTGTTGAGCAGAGTGTGCTGTTTGAGATTGTTACCTTGCAGAATGGACCACTGATAATAGTATGCATAGTTGATTAAATACCTCTGTGATTATCTAAGTATACCTGCGAACCTCAGTTGAGCAAAATAATAAATGATGGGTCTGAAATCCAATTAGAAGTAAATGCCACCATAAACCAGCATTGACCTGTGAATGAATAATAAAATCACTGCTGCTTGACGCGTTTCATTGCTGTCTGCAAGTTCATTAGAAGCATTTACACAGAACGAAAGTTCAATCTGCTATTTAAGTTGCTTAACATCAATCAGAATCTGCTGCTCATTAATTAGCAAGATGTGTTTAAACAGAGAAAGTGAGTTAATTCAAGATTGTTAAAACAGTTCTGCAAAATTCTCCATAAATGAATAAATATAATGTACCAAAACTATTAATTTAAATGAAAATATAACATGTTAAATGCACTGGTTCATCTGCATTGGTGCACAATCATATTTATAGGTACATATGAATCACATGACTCTTTATAATTGTAAATTGTTACCCTATCAAATACATATTTATATTAGTACCTACAAATAAAATACAGATATATGACAGTTATATAATAAAGACTATGCCTATAATAGAAACTATGTATATAACTTTTATCCCATATTCTCAGAACATTTAATGATTCACCATTTCTATTAGAGATCAACAGTTTGGATTTGGTGATATATATATATATATGTATATATATATATATATATATATATATATATATATATGGTGGAGAGATCAAACAAGATATCTACAGATGGCGCTTACCCAATATATGGAAGATGACACAAATACAGAATTGCATATGCGTGTATAAGGCAGTAAATAAATAGATGAATGTATAATGATAAAAGCAACACCTCCACAATGTGCGTGTGGCAGCCAACCTTAAAAGCGGATGGTTAGTCCGATAACATAGTAGGGTATAGATAGTAAAGGGCGGCGCCTTCAGGTGTATACAATGTATATAAACATATAGGCACAAATGTACACAGAAATAGTCCAGAGTAGTTAGAACAGGACGGTGTCTGTATCAGTACCGCAGGTAACTCAAAATCACTGTAGTATAGGATAAATATAATCAGAAGTTGATCGTGCAGAATATATAGAAGTGGTGTGCGTACCAGATATATAAAATCAAACCGCTTATCTGTATAGTAGCTCCTTAGAAATCCCGGAGTATGATCTGCAACCAATTCTCCTTAACGATGGATAAAATGTATGTTCTAAAACAACCGCGACACCAAACTTATCTGCATTGATGCTGTGCTAAGGGGAGAGATATACTGCACCTCTTGCTTCAAGCATGTAATATCTAAAATGGAGACCTCCATTTTAGATATTACATGCTAGAAGCAAGAGGTGCAGTATATCTCTCCTCTTAGCACAGCATCAATGCGGATAAGTTTGGTGTCGCGGTTGTTTTAGAACATACATTTTATCCATCGTTAAGGAGAATTGGTTGCAGATCATACTCCGGGATTTCTAAGGAGCTACTATACAGATAAGCGGTTTGATTTCATATATCTGGTACGCACACCACTTCTATATATTCTGCACGATCAACTTCTGATTATATTTATCCTATACTACAGTGATTTTGAGTTACCTGCGGTACTGATACAGACACCGTCCTGTTCTAACTACTCTGGACTATTTCTGTGTACATTTGTGCTTATATGTTTATATACATTGTATACACCTGAAGGCGCCGCCCTTTACTATCTATACCCTAATATATATATATATATTATAGCCCTCCCTCATTTTCTCAAGTGCCATTTTAGAACAGACAGCGTGCAGGGAGGAGGCTATGCTCTGCTCTGTAAATAGCATTCAGGGTAAAAGAGGGACATAGAAAGCAATAGAATTGTGTGATTATTGTACAACTGTTCTGTAGAAGGTCAGCTAGAATAGTTTATTGATTAATTGCTTTTAATTTCAATCTTTCAGAGAGTTTAGAGTAGACGGACTAGTGGCTACTGGTTGTTGTTAATGTATATATATAATAGTGCTAGTATATATAATGAGTTAGAAATCATTCTGACCTATGTAAAATATTTAGGGAAGGAAAACAGTGTGCTTTTGCTATAGAATTATTAGCAGCAGAATCGGAAAAAAAACAAATTTCTTCTAAAATTTTAAGTTTTTCTAGTGAAAGTAGTGGGGCAGTGACATCTCAAATAATTTTGAAAACAACTGTGTGTTTATGTGTGATGTCTAATTTTTTTCTATTTTCCAGTACTTGTCAATTTTGAAATGGCCATATAGTGACATCTATTTTTTTAAAAATAAATTTTGTGTGTTGTGGTTTTTTCTGTGCGTTTTCAGCATTCAGTGACCGCATGTAGAACATTGCAGTGGCTGCAAAAAATCATTTCATCTGCCATGCCACCAACTGAAGCAAGTCCATTAGATAAATTAACAGCAACAAACAATTAGTGTAAGGTGCAGAAGATAAAAATGTTGAAACTCTACACACACACTAAATTTGGAACATTACACAGCATGCATCATGGAGAGTGAAGAGGCAATAACAATCAGATGTCATTAGATGGACAGAGGCATTAGTAGATATTTAGACAAGTAGATACACAATTGTAAAGATAATATAGATATTCAGGCACTAAAAAGTTTAGATTCTATTTATAACTTAGTGGAAATGAGTGCAGCTGGACATGGGTATGGTCTACCCCACAACAAAGGTATACGAACATAAAAAGGGGGAACCAGCACAATTCAACCACTAGGAATTGGAACGTGTGTAACATTAAACAATCAAACCGGCATGTGGAAAAAATGTAACAGACAATTTATTAAAAAGGATACAGATATGTATCAATCAATAAGATACACAATAAAAATATTATCACAGAATAAACTATGATAATTAATATCGATTGTAGATGCAACTCCAAGTATCACGAAGCATCAAATAGTTTCCCTAATTGTGGTATATGTATCACACTGCAGGAATAATAATATAAACAGTGTGTCCAGATGTAATCAATCAATAGAGCAATCGCCCAAGTGGCATCAATGATATGATGGTATTCCAGTATAATAAGCCACAAACGGAGGGCTTAGAGAAATTAGACCCGATGTTAGAATGTTTATCATACACCTTTATGCATATATATCTAGGCACTAATAATTGCAAGTAGAATATTTTCACACTGGAAGGTAAACGTAATGTGAACCTAATGAGCCACAAACAATAATGTGCAGGACTTGAGGGACTTTTCCCAAAATATAGATGTCCACAAATACCTCCAAAGATGTAATCAGATTATGTGCTGTACAAACTTCCTAGGAACTGAATAACTCACGAACTTTCCACTGGACGTGTAAAAACGATAATCCTAGTATGCGGTAGTCACGTGATCCTCGGGTGCGCACCCTATAGATGTCCGTCCGGATCCAGAGTATACGCAAGATAGTTCCTTTGAAGCAATTGCCCGGGTATTTTCAATAGAGTTGATGCCGGGATCCAGCTTGTAGCTCCCCGATGGTAGGACACACTGATACTCAAGTAGCTGACGCGTTTCATCTGTACAAAGCAGACTTTATCAAAGTGTGCTACATAAAAAAACAGTCAGTATTTAACTTATGTGCAAAACAGAAAACAAATTTTCACCCCTTGCATTGTAACATGTTTTTTTGTCCAGGAGACTTAAATAAGAAACTTCTTAATTTAAGTTCCTTAATGAATCAGGCCCATAGTCATTAATTCATTTTTAATTTTTAAATTTTATTATATCCATTTATAATTTCATATCTATTTTTATATACATCTTTCATTATTATTTTTATTATGAATTATTTTTTATTATCTATATTTATTTATAATTTTCATTTTTTTTTCCATTCATATTATTATTACTGCAGGATGCGTCCCATGCAGGTCGGACGTGCCGCGTGAGCTCTCCCCTGGGGTCCAATTCCTGGGCTTCTTATTCCTGTGGAGTAGCCCGGCGCCTCTCCGTTGCCTACCTCACCTCCACCTACCCTGACTCCTGCTGAGTTCCAGGGTGGCGTGGCTGCGGTCATGTGACACAAAGTCGGGGAATTTGAATTCCTATATCTTGCACACTCTGACACACTGCCTGTGTCAGAGCAACAAGTTACAGATTGGCATCTGGTTCTCTCTCTTTGTGTATCCTGTGCTGCTTCCTAGTGTTCTTCCAAGTATGATCTCTGGCTTGTTAGACCACTGCTTCTGGATTACTCTACTGCCTGTGCTCCTGTGTATCCGACCTGGCTATCCTGACTAACTACTCTACTGCTCGTGCTCCTGTGTATACGACCTGGCTATTCATATTGACTACTCTTCTGCCTGTGCGTGTATCTGACCCGGTTTCTATTAGTGTCCATTCCGCTGTCCGAGTATCAGTGTATCGACTCTGCGACTCTCCTGAATGTGGTATCTCTTCAGTGTATCTGACCCGGTGTTCCACTGAGACATGACGGGATTCTTCAGTGTATACTGATCTATCTCAGCTAAATTATCCTGCCATGCTTACAGCTTCAGAGTCTGTCCCCGGCAGCAAAGCCCATCCCACCTTGAGGCGGTTCTTGGTGAAGACTAGGGGGTTCGTTAGACTCCTTGGGAAGGCTTGTGATAACTCTGACTAACAGGAGTCTCCCATGAGATGTAACACAAATTAATTATTTGAGTCTTTTAGTAAAGGTTACCCTGCTTATTGTCTGGGAAAGTTAAAATAAAGTTGGCAACACAGTAAGATAAATAACAAACTTATAGCATTGTTTATTCAACATTTTTTTGAATTACTGATTTTATAATACATTGGATATGACTAGTATCTTAAAGGCAATCACAAATTCACTTCTCTGTCATGACCACAGTTTAAACCTTTTTCATATGTCTGTTAAAATGAGAGTTACTTTTTAAGCATAAATAAGCATAAATGCTATTATGTTGCAGTTACAGTGGCACTAAACAAAGTTTATTACTTTTTAGTTTTTTCTTTAAGTTTACTTTTTATTTATTTTCTTAAAGTTTAATCAGGATATACTTTCCAGGTTCTGTGATTGGCTTGTATGATGGACTAGAAATGTTCTTACATTGTAGAAATATCAACATGGGGTAATGTAATGTAATGTCACGTACATTTCTCTTTAATTGAACAATTAAATGGATATGATATAGGACGTGGTAACGTATCATTTGTGTCATATATTACTCAGCATTCCTCTCCTTGAGATTGAGTGTGGAACAGCAATCTGTTCTGTTATTGATTGGCGGAGAACTTCTTTGTAAATACACAATACAGGAAAGAAAAGCTTTGCACAAACCAATAACTGGATTGTGAACCACGTTTAAAAAAGACATAGGAAGATTATAGGTCAGTTACAATGTGAATGAAGAGAGTGATCTATGCCCATCTAACGTTCATCAGTCTGCCATATTAATGTTCATCAAGTCTTTGATAATCTTACCAGATAAATAGAATCCTGACAGGTTTGAATATAAATGTTACGAATATGATGCCTTAGTCAGTATTAGCACAGGCTTACCTAGGGCGCGGAGTCTAACGGCCTTCCGGTCTTCACCAAGAACCACCGCAAGGTAGTGTGGACTTTGCTGCCGAAGAACCGCAGGTCGCGGCCCCCAGATTAGCCTACTGACGTAAGGGATAAAGTTCTAAGTGATGGCAGGCAGACAAGCAATAAGACAAAGCGGTGCAAGTACAGGCACTAACCGTTAATTCCAGGCGTTGTAGGTCTGGAACAGTAACCGGTAGATGCACGGAGCCAATGGGTGCGTGGCAGGATATGGGTCCAGAGACACGACCGGGTCAGTACACAGGTGATATCAGATATACGGTGCCAGAGGGAGATCCAGAGAATAGTTGGTTACACAGCCGAGTCGGTACACAGGAGGTATCAGGTATACGGTGCCAGAGGGAGATCCAGAGAATAGTTGGTAAGACAGCCGAGATGGTACACACGAGATAGTCCAGTTCGTGGTGCCAGGGATAAGCCAAAGAATAGTCAGGTCACAGCCAGGTAGGTACACAGGAGTAGGAGGAATAGAGGGATACACAGGGAGCAGGTTCACAGGAGTCAGGAACACAGGAACTGTAGCCAGGAACAGGAAACACATTGCTCTGACACAGGCAGCGTGTCAGAGCAGAGAAGATATAGGTGTTTGAATTTCCCGCCCAGGAGTCACATGATCGGCAGCAGGGAGAACCCGGAAGTGCGGCGGCGCCATCAGGAGAAGCGCTGCACGGATCAGATACCGCTGTCAGACCACGCTGACAGCGCAGCGGAACGGGGATAAGGTAAGTTCTTAACAATAAACTATTAGAAATGCATTTTACACAGTGGAAACATCAGCAGCAAGGAACTCGTACTTGTGGCCTATGTGATTAAATGAAAAAATTAAACTGATGACAAAAGTGAGTGATGTGGTTTTTACTTTTAACTCTTAACTTAGTATTTCTCATACATATCCATCACTTCTCCTGTGTCACTCAAATCTCATCCATCATGACCACTCATCATTCATCCCTCAGCACTCTCCACTCATCAATTGTTACTAATAACTTGTTCCTTATCACTCACCACTCCTTATTTGTCCCTTATTACAACACCACATGCAACCTCCAATCATGCAGAGAGTCAATCATGGCCTCATGATTAGTAGGTGGGAAAATGAAGTAATATAAAGGGGTTTGGCTCTGCACCCGGTTATGGACACTCCTCAGTAGTCAAAATAACAAATTATTGTGTCCAGTACTGAGGGGGTGCTTATTTTCAACATATATAAGTACATATAGAAACAGAGAAAAGAGTTGAATGGTGAAGCACTCCAGTCCTTAATCCCAAACACATAGATTAAAACTAATCTTTATTCAAACTTTCTATTAAAAAGGCACTCAAAAAATCTTAATAATTGGCGAATTATTATATAAAAAAATGGGAAAATTAAGTAGTATGTCTGATCTTAGTAGTCTTAGTAGCAGAAAATTGCTGCCCACTTGTTGGATAGCAGTTATTATTATTACCATTTATTTATATAGCACCACTAATTCTGCAGCTCTGTACACAGAACTCACTCTCATTAGTCCCTCCCCCATTGGGGCTTACAGTCTAAATTCCCTAACACAGACACAAGTTTTTGGAGTGTGGGAGGAAACCGGAGAAAACCCACGCAAACAATTGAAGAACATGCAAACTGCTCACAGATAAGGCCATGGTCGGGAATTGAACTCATGACCCAAGTGCTGTAAGGCAGAAGTGCTAACCATTTGGCCACCGTGCTGCCCATGGTACTTCACATAGATTGTGCTCAAGCTAATGTAACTGGGCAGATATTGAGATATGTCTTGCACAATGTCTGTCTGTGGTTTATATTAGCAATTCATTTATATTTTGTTATCTGTACATTAGGATTATTATAGTATTATTGGAAGTTGCTGATTAATGCCTATGAAAATATTTATGTTATTTGCAGTATCAAACTAAAGGAGAAAGCAAAAACAGTTATTAACTGATCTGCTAAGATTATGTCTGAGTGCAATGCTATCTATCTGAGTGGTTTCTTTTCTATCACATTGATTGTGAAGTATCATTGCATAATTACTTTTTAATATTAATGCAAAGGGGCTGTCCGAATACAATTTGTAAATTAATGCAGACCAGGAATTATTGCCCTGCCGCTGTTTCCCATAGCGGTTAGAGGTCTTATTCTCTAGGGTTGGTTAGGACTTGATAAAATGCTCCCCTGCAGCACCTCCTTGACCATTTAGGGTTTCAACTCCAGGAACAAATGATAGAAATGTCTCTCTCATGCCGTCACTGAGTACTATACATTGTAATATTACTGTAATAAATTCCTTTGCTCTTCTTTAATTAGCTGTCACACCACAGTAGCTGAAAAAATCAATACTGTACATCTAGACTCATGTGGTTTTGTTTTCTGTTATATTTAACTGTGAATGTACACTAATCATCTAACTGGTATGTAAGGGAATGTATGCTTAACATTCCTATTAATATCATGTTATATATGAAATAATATCATAAACTATAGTTTACCATATTATTAAACAACAGTATAGGTAGCAGTAAAAATGAAGGCAAAGGAAAACAGATATTCCATTGTTGGCCAGTTTGCAAAAGATAGATATTAGTTGTTTTCTGTTTTCATTTTGCATGACCACAATCCTTATTGCCTTACAGACATTTTAGAAGGGCTGGGTACAATATAAGGGCTGTGATTATTCCGACAAGGAGTATATCTACAAAATAAATCTGATTTCCACGATGCCTATACAAATATAAAACAGACTTACAATAAAAATGACAATCTACATGCCCTTCTGTTATATACCGATTGATGTAAATTTTTAGATATAGTCATTGACGGCACAATGACTGCAGTTAACGTGACTACCACTGATTTTAGTACATCATTGCATATCCCAATGGTTAATGCTGCCTTGCTTAAAATGGACTTGTTAATCCAGCCCAGTGCTTGTCCGCTCACCTTTGTTATGGGGATGAGAATTTGTGATAGTCCACTTCCTATCTGGCCAGTGGATGTCATTTTATTTTTTTATTTTGAAATCAAGGATAGTAGTCCCCCTTTGCCTGACCCCTATTTAGTGGAAAAGATCCCTGGAGATAAGCCTAAGAGCCAAGGTATACCATTTAATATGTGTTAAGACTGGTTGATTTACTTGCTCCAATGCCTGGGACAAATGTGGAGGTAGTAGGAAAAAGAGTCACCATTTGCTGCCTTTGGGAAAATCCATTTGAGATGATAGCACCCTTCCCTTTGAGCACTGACCGACATTTTGAATGTATGGGAAGTGAGCTGCATTTGAGAGATGAGTTAGCCTGAGATCCAAGATGGAGACTCCGAGCTTCATAGAGTGCTGTCTGAAGCTGTTTTTGAGGCTGACAGCACTAGTGGATATGTCATGACTGGTAGTGCGTCAAGTCTAACACTACTGGGTTGGCTGCTGAGAGACTGCAGATACAATTTATACTAGCAGAGGAAGAAACCTTAATGTGAGTGTCAGCTCTGGTGTGTACCTATGAAATTCTGTCATTGTGATTTGTACTTTGCAGCTAAATAAATGTCAGGCGCCATCCCCGCAGTCTTCTCCCTGCTCGGGGACAGCCGTCTGTCTCTTCTGGCCGGGAGTGTCTCGTTGGCCAGCAACGAGACGCAGCTTCCCCTGGCTGGCTAAGATATGTGCACATGCGCACAACACACGTCCCCTTTGCTAGGTGACAGGGGCGCTCTGATCAGCTGTCAGCGGTCAGTGACGTTACTGACCATCGGTAGGGGGTAGGGGGACCCGGTCAGGCTCAAGCTGCTCCTATTTAAATTTACTCTGGCCGGCTTCTTCTTGACTTACCACTTGGATATCGCTGCTGTCACTGCTAATGTCTTGGTTCCTGACTTCGGACTGCCTGACTACCCTTTGAATCTTGGATCCTCATTCAGTAGCTCACTCTCTGATCGGCATTGACCCTGGACTGTCTGACCAATCTGACCAATCTTTGGATCCTGATTGGGCAGTCCTCCGTCTGGCTGGTATTGATCCTGGTCCGTCTTCGCCAGTGACTAGATTAGAGAACCGTGACCTGTACATCCCTTGCAGCTAAGACCAAACCTCCTTGTGGGGGTCCCTGGTAAATACCAGGAGTGCGTTAGACTCCACACCTCAAAGTTCAGTGGCGTAAACACTGGCAAGTGCCCTCCATCCAGCACCAGTTTGTGACAATGAAGTACTGGAGTTGCAAGTAAAGCATAGTGATGCTGAATACAGGATTGGGCTAATGGGAAAAAAACAGGGTAGGTGGCTGAACAGTAAGCACCTACACCACATCACACTAGTGTAAAAGGGGCTACAATGGTTTTAGATAAAATATGTCAAATTATTAATCCCTGTTATGACAGTCGCAGCTCTAATCAGTCACCTTTTCTTCTAGTCATCCTCCATAGTTGTGAGAACAAGCACTCAGGTACCATGGTAACATATAACATATTTATCGCGATATATACAACCATGTGATTGTCTTTACAATTCTATTGGTCAGTTTACATGGAATCTTTGTTCAGTCTGTAAACTTGTTCATGTCCCAGCAATATTCTACAAATTCTTAACTTTGTTCATTTACCTTTTTAGAACAATAGTTAATAAGATGTTAGATGTGAATTAATCTAATTTTTTTAACGCAAACAGCATGACTTCAATGTTAAAAGTTAGCGGATACATTTACAGAACACACGTACAACTATTACATTAATAGGCTTTATATACCTGCTGTTTGATTTATCCCCATTTTCCTATGTAAACCTCAAACAATATATCTCCTTTATCTATGTCTATTCATCACAATATATTTTGACATCGCTGACATTTCATAGATAGGCAAAGAACAAACAGCGAATAGATCTCATATTGTGTTTTGCATAGATGATAGAGATTGCAAATTAACTTTGTATGTTAATCATTTGCAGTACATGTGCATCAAACAATGTATACATAGTCATTTGTAAAGTACAGACATATGTTTATTTATTATGTCCAATCTGAATAATATTTATCTTTTTGATGCAAGTATGAAAGGATAATATGCAAACATGGTAAACACATCAAGGATAAGTAAGCTTTAATTGTAACATGTGGGCTCTGTTGCTCTGTTATATTGCCAAACACTGGCAGCTTACCTTCATGCCTTCAAGTATTTTCTACTTAAATCTTATGCAAACTGAAATCTAGTTTTCATTTAGCAAAAGTTGCAAGATACAAGGTCTAATTTTTGTCTTTATAATGATTACAAGTATAGTACAGTTATTTGCCTGTGTAAGAAGTGAGAATGCTGGCCATGGTTTTGCAGAAACGAAAAGTTTCCTTTGGAAATGTCACTAGACGTGATCGCAGTCAAGCCTACGTCTCAGTGACAGAGCCAGTAGACCCGAGGCTTGGTGTCTACCTTTTTGAGGGCAGGATGCTGACATAAGTCAGCACCCTAATGGCAAAGCTCTTATATAGAAATATGGCTGTCCATTCCAAGGAATGTGACACAGAGTGCTTAGTGTACCCATGCTGTGAAATACACCCCTGATAATTGTAACCAGTTTGGCAGACTTGCATGGGTATTTGTCATCAACAACTTCTTATGTTTTGCACAGTGCTGTTACTGTTCTGGGGACCTATTTACCTGTACAGTCATGGCCAAAAGTTTTGAGAATGACAAGTATTGGTTTTCACAAAGTTTGCTGCTTCAGTGTTAGACCTTTTTTTCAGATGTTTCTATGGAATACTGCTGTAAAATGACAAGCATTTCAAGTGTCAAAGGCTTTTATTGGCAATTACATTAAGTTTATGAAAAGTGTCAATATTTGCAGTGTTGACCCTTCGTTTTAGTGACCTCTGCAATTAGCCCTGGCATGCTGTCAATCAACTTCTGGGATACCCATTCTTGCATTATTAATGCTTGGAGTTTGTCAGAATTTGTGGGTTTTTGTTTGTCCACCCGTCTCTTGAGGATTGACTGCAAGTTCTCAATGGGATTAAGGTCTGGGGAGTTTCCTGGCCATGGACCAAAAATTTCTATGTTTTGAACCCCCGAGCCACTTATCACTTTTGCCTTATGGATTTTGAAATGAATTGCAATTCATCTGATCACTCTTCATGACATTCTGGAGTATATGCAAATTGCCATCATAAAAACTGAGGCAGCAGACTTTGGGAAAAATAATATTTGTGTCATTCTCAAAACTTTTGGCCATGATGGTATTCCAGCGAGTTTTACTTAAACATATGAATTTCTTGTAATAACCTTCTCAGAGTGTTTACAGAGATGTCAACACAAGTTTTTTTTTTACCTTAACAACATCACCACCTACTCTTTATTACTTATTGCAATAGACCCCAGGGTTTTAAACTTGACATTCCTTGCCAGTCTTTATGTTTGCTAAACATATAACTGTCCCAGTGTATGGTATAATGAAAAGCAATGAAAAGTGAATCATCATCATCATCATCAGCTACTTATATAGCGCCACTAATTCTGCAGTGCCGGACAGAGAACTCTCTCACATCAGTCTCTGCCCCATTGGAGCAGTCTTAATTCCCTAATATATACACACACAGACTGAGCGAGAGACTAGGGTCAATTTTAATAACAGCCAATTAACCTACCTAAGTATGTTTTTTTATTTTTTGAATAAATTATGATGAGCAAACGATTGAGCGTATTATTATTGTTAGCAATAAGACATATAGAGGCAAGAATATAACATAGTTGTAAGCAGTTGTGAGTGAATAGAGTTCAATAGTGTTACAATGAATGCAGTATTAGAAGTGGTGGTATGGCATACCACCATATACCATGCCACTTCCACCAGTGGTTGTAATATTATAAATGTGCGTCACATAGAATGTTAACCCATAGGCTGGTTACCAGCCATTTTTTTATTGCTATCTTCATCTGTTTGTTCAATGTGTCTATTATTTTCATATGTTTATGATTAATAATTTGTCTTAGTATACTTATATAACAATTTTAGCAATATGTGCTTTAGGGCACAAGGCTTCATAAAACAATAATTTTGAAACACACATTTTACTTGAATGTGAACCAAGCAAATTGGTAATTGAAATACCTAGGTGGAAACTCTTATTAAACCATTCAATAAAGAGTCCAATTTCAATGACATTATAACACTCAGGAACATTATCTTGCGTTTATTTTGATATATCAAGTATTTCTGAACGATGGAGAGACTTGTTGGACAGTTTGAACAACATTGTTTTGAGAAATGATTCAGATAAATTAGATTTTTTTTCTGGAAATAAACTAAATAACTAAAACTAAAAACTCCAAAAAGGAAGGATCTTAATGTATAAGGAAAGTTCCGGTATTCGTTAGCTGGTTACAGTATACAACCTTCCTGCTTATGTGCCTGTGATAAGAGTGGTACCTCCCGAGTCTTTGAATGGACCACTTGGTGTTTGGACAATATTCTCTAAGTACGGGTACTGGTACAGGCCCAGAGGTATGATGGGCCAATTGGTGCGTGGGGTTGTGGTAGAGTACAGGAGTGCTGGTACAGCCTTGGAGCTCTGTAGGGCTCCCTGGTGCGCAGGCCATGGTTTGATACGAATACTGGTACAGGCCCGGAGGTAGGTTGGACCACCTACTGCGCAGGCCGTGGTAGGGTACTTATACTAGTACAGGCCCGGAGGTATACTGGGCCACCTGGTGCATATGTTTTAGTATGGTACGGGTGTGCTGGTTCAGCCCTGGAGGCATAATGGGCCACTTGGTGCACAAGCTATAAGAATGGTACAGGTGCTGGTTCAGCCCCAGAGGTATAATGGGCCACTTGGTGCGTGGGCTCGATGCTGGACTTGGGTCCTGTGGCTGGTGTAGCCTTTAGCATTGCAGAAGAACACTGTACAGGCAAAAGCAAGGCTGGTGAAGCGCACATATTATTATCATTATTATTATTATTATCATTTATTTGTTAGGCGTCACAAGGTTTCTGCAGCGCCGTACATAGTACAAACAGTAGACCATACAGGGTTAAACAGTACAGAACGATAAACACAAAGAACCAATGCTTCAGTAACTCCGGGACAGCCATATGGAGTAAGGACAGAGCAGAAGAATAGGTATGGAGACACGAGGGAAGAGGGGCCCTGCTCATAACAGCTTACATCCTAAGGATGTAAGCCTCACTACCCTCTACACATAGAGGGTAGTGAGGCATTTGGAACCCCTTCACTTCAAAGAGTTGGCTTAGGTTCTGTGCAAGTACAGCCCCTTTGGGCTGGCTTGTGGAGTGTTATGATTAGCCCAGAAGGGTTCAGGTTCTGGAATGCCTGGGGATAGTTGTCTCAGTTTAAGGATAAACTACAAAGGGTGTGCTTAGGTAATGAACAAGCTGACGGCAGTTGGAGTAAGCTGTACACTGGCTCAGCTCTTAGCCCAAGCTCCCACTTTTCCTTATTCTCACAAATATAACGCTTTGGATAGTTCTGAATACTGTTGGAAACATCACAGCAGCACTGAGGATCGACTTCATACCGAAAAAGAAGGCTGTTTTATAGTCTACTGAGCTACCATCTCTGTCCAGCTGTGGGACCCACAGAGCTCAACTGTCATTGCTGTTTCAAAATCTGTTCAGCTACTCACTGATCTCAGTTGTGATCGCTGTTACTATCTCTGTTTGGTTGCTGGACCCTGTGCACCCAACTGTCAGCATCCTCCTGGACCTCATCATGTCAGAGCGGCAGAAACTGCCTATTCCATTAACCCCAGCCAGGTGGCAGTAAAGTATCCTTCCATTGCCTCACACAATTTGCCTCAATTTTTGATTTTTACTTTCTCATTACCTACCCTAGCTAATGCATATTCATTCACATCTCTCCATCATGCACCTACTCAATTTACAGTCTCTCCTATTTACTGTCACCATACTTCTCTCCAAACTCCTCTTCTTTCTCCATCATCCTATTCCTCCCTCCCCGATTTTGATTTCCCCTCCACTACTTCCCTTCTTGTTAGTCTGTACACATGGACTGTTTTCTCTCCTGCACACACCACACTCACCAGCCTACATAAACAGAAATAAACCTCACACCCACAAATCCTCCTCGCATGTCCTCTTTCTCAACCTGCTTCTTCTCATGGAGGCTGGTGATATCTCATCTAACCCTGGTCCCCGTACAATCCCCATTGTCTTCTCACACTCCTTGCTGCACCCAAACCTTTCCATCAATAGCGTACTTCCAATCCTGCCAACCTTATCCACATATCTCCACTACACTTTCTTCCCTTCTGCTGTGCACTATGGTATGCCAGATTTGCTTGTAACAAACTTACATCTATCCATGATCTATTCATTTCTAAATCACTCATCCTCCTTGCTATTACAGAAACCTGGCTCACCTCCTCTGACACTACATCCCCTGCAGCTCTCTCCTATGGGGGACTCTCCCTCAGCCACACTCCCAGACCCGGAAACAGACAAGGTGGTGGAGTAGGCATTCTACTCTCTCCAAGCTGCACCTTCCAAGTCATACTCTCTGAACCCTCCCTCTCATTTTCTTCCTTTGAAGTCCACACTATTCATCTATTTTATCCTCTCCACCTTCATGTTGCTGTCATTTATCGCCCCTCAGGTCCAGTTTCCCAATTCCTTGACAACTTTATAGCCTGGCTCACTTATTTCCTACCCTTTGATCTGCCTACACTTATACTAGGTGATTCAACATTTCCATTGATAATCCCGCTGTCTCTTCTGCCAGTAACATTTTTTCACTTACTTACTTCTTTGGTCTCTCACAATGGAACTCATCTCTCACCTACTGTGATGGGCACTCCCTTGACCTTGCCTTCTCCCGCTACTGCTCCATCTCTAGTTTCTCCAATTTAGACTTTCCACTCTCCGACCACAATCTCCTTTCCTTCAGCCTGACCTTACCTGATGCCCTTCCCCCTGCACCCAAATACACACGTACACAACGAAAGCTAAGTACGCTTAACCCAATCCACTTCTCATTTTCATTAAACGACAATGACTGCATTGTCTGTCCTGTCCTAAGCAGGCTGCCTCTTTCTTTAACAAAACACTCACTTCAGCCCTAGACAATGCAGCTCCAGCTACTACATACTGTATAGTCTCCGATAATCTAAAGCCCAGCCATGGCACATCAAAAAGACCCGGCTACCTGCAAAAGTGCTCCCGCACTGCAGAGCGCCACTGGAGGAAATCTCGGTCCTATTCCGATTTCCTCCACTATAAATTCATCCTTTCATCTTACAACACTGCCATTTCAATTGCCACACAAACATTCTTCAAATCTTTAATATCCACCCAGTCTTCAAACCCACATCGCCTCTTTGCCACATTCAACTCACTTCTCTGCCCACCTGCACCTCCTCCTCCTTCCTCCCTCACTGCCCATGATTTTGCCACCTATTTCAAATCCAAAATTGACACCATTCGATAAGATATTTCCTCATGCCAAATTCTACTCGATCCACTCACTCTACCCACCTTTACCTACACTCTCCAATCCACCTTTAATTCATTCTCTTCAGTAACTGAAGAACTGAAGACGAAGTCTCTGCACTCATCTTATTATCTCACCCTACAACCCGTCCACTTGACCCTATAACCTCTCAACTACTCCGCTCCCTCTCCTCCACTGCATCCCCACCTCTAACTCACCTTTTCAACCTGTGTCTCTCAACTGGCACATTTCCAACCTCCTTTAGACATGCGCTCATCTCACCTATTCTAAAGAAACCATCTCTTGATCCAGCCTCTCTTCAACTACCGCCCTATTTCTCTCCTCCCCTTTGCCTCCAAACTACTTGAGCGATTAGTGTACAAATGCCTGTCTCACTTTCTCTCCCCTCATTCCATTCTCGATTATCTGCAATCAGACTTCCGCCCCTAACATTCCACTGAAACAGCTCTCACAAAAGTAACCAATGATCTACTTACTGCAAAATCTAATGGTCATTTCTCCATACTCATTCTCCTAGACCTCTCTGCTGCCTTTGATACTGTTGATTGCCCTCTTCTCCTACACACCCTTCACTCCATTAGCCTTCGTGACACAGTCCTTTCCTGGCTCACTTTTTACCTATCGAACCGCTCCTTTAGTGTTTCTACCTCTGGCACATCCTCCCCTCCACTCCCACTAACTATTGGGGTCCCACAAGGCTCTATTCTTGGCCCTTTGCTTTTTTCATGGTACAGCTCTTCTCTTGGGGTACTACTTCACTTATTCCGCCTCCAATACAACCTCTCCGCTGATGACACCCAAATCTATATCTCTTCCCCTGACCTCTCTCCTTCTGTGCTATCTTGTGTAACCAACTGTCTTTTTGCTATCTCCACATGGATGTCCCAATGCTACCTAAAGCTCAACATGTCCAAAACAGAATTTATTATTTTCCCTCCTGCCAGAGTCACCGCCTGCGCTCATATCTTCCTCACTGTCAATAACACAATTTCCTCAGTCTCCCAAGCCCGCTGCCTTGGTGTCACACTTGACTCCGTCCTCTGCTTTATTCCTCACATCCAGACTCTCTCCCAGTCCTGTCGACTCCACCTTATAAGCATTGCTAAAATACACCCTTTTCTTACTCAATATGCTACCAAAACTCTTATCCATTCTCTCATCATCTCCTGTCTTGACTATTGCAACCTCCTGCTATCTAGCATTTCTGACACCCATATAGCCACACTTCAATCCGTCCTAAATGCTGCTGCAAGACTGATCTTCCTCTCTCTCTGCTCCACATCTGCTGCACATCTTTGCAAATCCCTACACTGGCTCCCTGTGTCCTCCAGAATTAAATTCAAATGACTCACCCTTACCTACAAAGCCATACCTACATCTCAAATCTCATATCAAAATACTCTACCTCCCACCCTCTTAGACCTACCTCTGACCTGCGCCTTGTCTCGTCTCTGATAACCACCTCTCGCTCCCGTCTACAAGACTTCTCCCATGCTGCTCCCCACTTATGGGATTCCCTACCAAGCTCAATCAGACTTTCCCACAGCCTTTAAATCTTTAGATGCTTTTTGAAAGCCCATATCTTTTTTTAGAGGTAACCTTATCCTCAATAACACTCTTTACACTAATGCACCCTCACAACTATCCCAATCTCCACTGTGAGCCACACTTGCTCCTCTTGTTTCAGCTGTACCCTCTTCCCCTTAGAATGTAAGCTCTCTAATGAGCAGGGTCCTCCATGCCCTTTGTTTTCATGTCTCCATTCATTTTGTCTGCCTTGTCTATTCTTGTTTTACATATGTCCCTGTTTTATGTATATCCTTGTCTTCCCTACTGTACAGCGCTGCAGAGCACTGTGGTGCCTTACAAATATATGTTAATAATAATAATAATAATAATAATAATAATAGACAAGACCATACAGTGCTCTCCAGCCAAGATATTTCAATAAAGAAAAGTTAATTGCCAGTAAGTCGGTGTTGTGTCTTTTATTACATGGATAAGTGTTTACGGTTAAGACTAAAGGTTATGTTATCAACCGCTAAGCATTTTAACATTCATTGTAAATAGTGTAAAATGTGAATATGGTACATGTACAATAGTTTGTGCATGAAATTGGTTGAATTCTCCATCTTGCCTAATGTGTGGCTTTGGGCCATTTTCACTGGTTTTGCTTTGTGCTGTAGTACTAAGAAACTATTAAAAACAAATAGCTATTTTTAAAAAAGAATACATCTCTATATTACTCTTTATTTGAATTGTTCCATTTTGGAGCAAATAAGCAGCAGAAGTATTTTACTGAAAGGGAGAAGGACAAAACAACAGTATTTCTGTCATGAGATGAAGGCGTGGGGAGGAGAACATGGTAACCAGTACCTTAAGATTATTATTGAATAACACCATCCATAATTCAGCTTCCACCAGTTTATTTATATTAACACTTGTAGACTTGGATTTGGGGGGAGGGCACTGGGAATGCTTTTCTCCTTCTAGTGCAACCTGCACTGAATGGATTAGCGTGGGTTGGACTAACCAGGGTCATACCCAGACTGACTCCCTGTTATATTGTATTGCTGCCTTGTGATTCCTTCTTGGATAGTGCTTCTGCCTGTTAACCCCTCGTGTACCAGTCCTTGCTTGTTTTGACCACTCTCTCTTGGATCCTGATTTTGTACTGCACGGTTGCCTGTGTACCAGATCCCCGGCATCTTATTAGACTTCCCTTCTGCATACTGATTTTGTACGTCACTACCGCCAGTGTACCAGTCCTCGGCTTGCTGACATGCTTATATATTTACCTTTCTCTCCGCTGTGTTACGCCTAGTGGTTGATCAGAGGGCCGCGACTTGTGTGTTCCTGGTCACAAAAGTCCATCATGTTTTGCAGTGTTTCTTGGTGAAGTCTCCTACCGTGCCTCTGTTTGGCCAGTGCTAGACCAGGCTAAGACGTGTATCCATCACCCCAGGGCTCTCCTCCTGAGACAATCATTACATCGGCACAGTAATGACACAGCTGCATCATTTGTGTATACTGGAACAGTGAACTCGAGCAGCACCAGCATATTGTAGGCATCAGCCTTCATTCCTCTGCACAACTAGCCACCCATATATAGAGGCAACATGTAGCCTCTTCTTGATCACAGTGTATTTGTACGCCCCAGCACTACAACTCCTACTCTGTGTCTGTGAATCTCTGTCTCCGATTTGTGTGTTTGTCGCTTTCTTCCCTCTCTTTATGTGTCTATCTCTAATTTTGTATGTGCACCTCTGTCTCCCCATGTGTGCATCTGTATCCCCCCATTTTGTGTGTGCTCATCTCTGTTTCCAACTTGAGTGTGTCTGTCCTTTCCTTTCCCCTTTTTTGTATGTATAATTTTGTATGTACACCACTGTCTCCCCATCTGTTTCTCTTTACGCCCCCTCTCCCTGTTTGTGTCTCTCTGTCTCAACTCATCATTTAAGTCTTATTTCCCTTTCCTTTTGACACTCTTTTAGTAAATGATATTAAGCTGCTTCATTTTCAATCTAAGGATGTGTTAGCTTACATACAAATCTTAAGTAACAAATAGCATGCACTTCAGTATATTGTTTTCAGGAATATACTATTTCTCTTTATGCAAAAATATAATGAAAACCTCATACAGCTTTCATTTTCCTTTCTACTGAGTCACTGTCTTGCTTTCCTTCCGTTCCTAATTATGTATGAACATTTCCTACATTATCGGCTCTGCTATCCTCCAGTGTATCTGCTCACTCTCTTTATGTCACATATCTCAACAGACCTCTGCCTCCAATCACCTCTCTTCCTTTGACAAGCACATGTATTCTGCCTTGCATTCTCATTGGCTACCTGCAGCTGAATGTTACTTCTTACCGTCCCACTTTGTCTATCACACTAACCTGCTCCCTCCCATGTCGTATAAAGAGCAGCATCCGATTGGTCCTTAAGACCTCTGCAGTGGTTGGCGCACTACTACACCCAGGGTGTAATAGTTACACTGGTATTAACTCAGTAGCAAGCCCTGGTGCTGGAGTTGAACCAGGGTCACATGTTCAAACAAACAAGGTCTCATCGTATTCCGACTCAAAATTTAAATTGGCCCCTCATCTATTTCTGGTTTCACCACAGAGACCGGAATGTCAAGATTAGATTGTTTTTAGCACATATGGGTTTCTGGCTAGTGAAAATGAATTTTCTTTTATTCTCATATGGCTTTATACTGTATCAAAACACAATCTCCTTTTTGCAGCCTTAAATTTGCTTCCATGTGACTGAGCATGGTTATTATCTATTAATGTAACATCCGGAGTATTTTCCCATTGATGGTAAATAATGGACCCTACAGGCTCCACAGCAAAGCAATGCATTTAATTAAAATAAACAATATGATCAAAACATTATTTAATAATTGAAATCAGAAGGCATGGTTCTATTGTTCACAGCACATTGAACATTTAAGTTTAGTTCAGGAGAGATTTCATGAAATAAAATTTCTCTGTCTGTCGATTTTATCTGGGTGTTTTGTATTCAGTTTTGCATATTTTCTGAGCTTTATATTGTTTCACAAGTGGGGCAGTTCTTTGGATAACCTTGAAAAAACAAAGAATCCTGAATGGAGAGCGTTACAAGTACTGTGCAGCCAACAAATCATAATATGTTTATACATTTGTGAATAGCAGTGTTTTATGTGCTGGATCTGAATTCCCAATCTCATATAATCTGTGAAAGGGCCAGAACAGGGGAACAGCTGCTCACCATATTTCAGAGCCAGGCATTTCAGATGTCCCTGATGGATCTCCTCTCCAAATGTAACCGCACAGGAAACAAAGCACAGACAGCATGAAATATATCTGGCCAAATCACTGAACATCTTCAACGGTCATAAAGAGCATATACAGAGATGTGGTAGAATAAAAGACATTTAATCACATCTGTAAAACTGCATTCAGAGGGGACTTATTAGACACTAAATTAAAATGTTCTCTCAGCTGCAACAAGGCTTAAGCTTTAGCTAAGTAATACTCCACTATCCTGCTATTACTAAAAAAAAATATGAAATAAACAGCTAAACAATATTAGACACAGATACTGTATATATGGAACTCTAAGGGGAAATTCAAGTAATAGTGTAGTGCCACCGGATCCATGCGTGATGATCAATGATTAATGCCCATCTGGTTTATATAAAGTCCTTCCAACAGCTCTGGACCTGCAGATGGTATGTTCAACCTAAGACTATACCGACACTTATCTTGTGAGAGTCCACCATAATGTACATTTTTTTAAATTTGCAATTTTAATAATAACCACAGTATAATATCGGAGATCAAACAGACTAATATGCCTGCTATCTTTTTGTCAACCAGAGCCGTAACTTAGAATTCTAGCACCTGGGGGGAGAAAGACAAATGCCACCCCCCTAGCACTCAATTTCAACCAAATGAACCTAAAATATTCCTAAATTGCGCCCCCCTTCAGCGTTGCGTCCTGGGCGGATGCCCCTGTTGCACAGCCCTAGTTACGGCCCTGTTGTCTACCATAGTACTGAGCTACACAGCAGTGAGGACAGTGATATTTAATGGCACATAATGATCACAGGTATTGGCTGACTGTATTTTTCAGACAGTAATTATTTTGATTTAAACAGAATTTAGTTGTTCTCAGTCATTGTTGGTGTTTGGCAGGCCATGATTATCCTATAGGCTGACTAGACTGCAGCCTAGTGTGTGAGGCTTTAGTTAGAGGGGGACGGGCTTTAATATTTCCATATTCAAGGCTGAAGACAATGGGTCATCCTTGGGCGAGTAGGAAAGACGATGATGGCGACAGGCGTAGGAGTGACAGCCACCTCCGCATCTTCATCCTCAGTAGTGCTCGTTCATGCCTCCGTTCTGCTATACAGTTCTGGTTTTATTGACATGATTGACAAATATTGCCATGGACCATTTAATAAGTCAAGAGGAGCTGAGTTTTTAAAACACTAGAACATAAACATTGATGGGGGAGGGGTGAAGGATGGGTTTGTCTTTACCAACCGCGTATTAGCCTAACATGGATGGAGAGGTGGCACTATGAGATTATTAGCCTAGGGCAGCCTGAAACCCTTAATCAGGTAAGAGGTGATCAGTTGAAATTAGCAGGTTTGAACCCTGTTTGTTGTACTAATTAACTCAGAATTTAAATGGGTACTGATAACACCACTAACTGAATTATTCAATCCGTCACTAGCTACAGAAGAAATTCCAGAGGACTGGAAAAGAGTGAATGTAGTCCCACTGCACAAAAGTGTAAGGAAGGAAGAGGGAAGCAACTACAGACCAGTCAACCTTACATCAGTGGTAGGGAATTTGATGGAAATGCTCTTAAAAGAAAGAGTTGTAGAATATCTCAAATCCAGTAACTTACAGGATCCCAGACAGTATTGTTTTACTGCAGGGAGATCATGTCAAACAAATTTTATTGACTTTTTGACTGGGTTACTAAAGTATTAGATCAAGGGGGGCTGTAGATATAGCTTATCTAGATTTTAGTAAAGCTTTTGACACTGTCCCACATCGCAGTCTGGTAAATAAACTTGAAAGCTTGGGATTGGACTCTAAGATGGTTAAATGGATAAGATCTTGGTTGCAGGATAGAAAGCAGAGAGTAATAGTAAATGGAGTGCATTCCTAGGAGGGAAAGGTTACCAGTGGAGTACCCCAAGGATCTGTACTTGGACCAGTGCTTTTTAATATCTTTGTTGGTATCATTGTAAATGGTATTGAAGGGAAAGTATGCCTTTTTGCAGATGACACAAAGATATTCAACAGGGTAGATACACCAGGAGGGGTAAAACAAATGATTGATGATCTAGGTAGGCTAGAGGAACGTTCAAGAGAGTGGCAACTACAGGTTAATGCCAAAAAATGCAAAATCATGCACCTGGGTCTCAAAAACCCAAAGGCTAAATATAGACTTTCAAATATATCAAGGGTTTTAAGACATTACAGGACAGCAATTTTCTTCAAAGGAAGACAAATATTAGAGCATGAAAGTTTTAATCGAAAAATAAATATATATTAACATTTTATTTGTTCCCTTGACTGCAATACACAATCATGGGCCTCATTCATCAAGAAACGCAAAATGAACATAGTTTGTTTTTTTTAAAAATGCATGGATATCAGGTATACACACGTCCGTATTCAACAAGGAGCTGATGTGAATATATATCTGTTGATGAATACAGGTCTAGGTTTTGTTTTTTTTTATACATGTTTTTTTTTCCCATAAAGTGCATTCATTACAATTTTATTAATGTCTACTGTGCATAAAATAAATTTTTGCAGTTGCTATTGATTGCAAACACGTGTTGTAGTATACATACACAGCTACCATCAGTAGTAATCGGTACTTACACCAGACCTGTAACTGATGCAAGTGATACAACTGAAAATCACGTACCTTAGAGATGCCCAAAGCTTGAATCAGATGCTGGTGCGTGCGGTCAAGTTTGGCATGCGCTTACTGTACATTGACTACGTGCATATGACCAGTCCCATCCCCATACTGCCCCTGAAATCGTAGGCTGTAGTTAGGGTCCTTTTGCTCTTGAAGAAAAATTGGATGTTGCCACGTTCTCTGGCGTATAGTTCGTTTTTTTCGTGCAGAGCAATTTTGCGCAAAATAAGGCACATACCGACATTAGCATTCCTTAATGATCCAGGTCCCATATGTTTAAAAGCATGAAATGTTAAAAAAATATTTATGTTGTTGTTACTTTATATTATTAAAGTACAAAATTATGTCTGGCAATAAGGCTTACAATCAGGGCAGGCAGTACGAGAAGAACTAGGCGACTATCCACACTCCAACATTCTGGAGGCACCTAAAACACTGAATAAGAGGCATCATATCACCCATTTAGTGTTTTTTTATTTTCCCTGTAGTGTTTCTGCACTAAGTGTGTATCCTACCTGCAATCTAAATTAAACACCCTCCTTATTTAATTGCTTTCAATGGATAACAGGGTTTGTATTTAATAATTTACATTTGCTTGAGCTTGTGTGGCACCGCCGGGCACTGTCACTTCCTACATGGTATAAAGAAGGGGATGGCAGTCTTAGTGCTGTACGACTGCTCCTCCATGTCACTGATAGACTAGGAGTGTAGCTCTGTGCTGTGACATGGCAGTTTCACAACACCTGGAGTGTCACAGGTTAGACAAGCCTGCACTAGACTCAGAACATTTGACAGACTGTCCTACCTGTTCTTGTCACTTTTACCACCTGTGGCTGCTGGTTTCTTTAGTTGCGGCTTGTCTGGATCCTGGAATGTTGGGGGCCCTATTTGGAAAAAATAATGGGTACATTTAGAAAATTCCAACCAGCCCCGGCGTTAAATCAATAGGACCCACAATTAATACTTAGGCCTTCCTCCAACCTCAACATTAAAGTAATAGTATTCCCATTTAATAAACCTATTTCCCTCCCTCCAGGGAGCCCTTGCAATAAATTAATCGCATTACGTACAAATATACCTATTTCCCGCAACCGTCACTGCCATAAAATAATTCATATTCACATTTAATAAATAGACCTCATACTCCTCAAACTCAGCCCCACATTCAATTAATAGCCCCCAAACCACCACATCTTAAATTAATAGTCCCCACTATAAAATTAAATTGCCCCACGTTCATGCTACAAACAAAATAGCTGTCATGAGCCGCGGCTCCACTACTGGCCACCGCGGCACGCCTCTCTTTGCTGCGGACGTCACTTCCGCCTTCCTCGTCTCGGTCGCCTAGGCAACAACCGGGACGCTTGGTGCTCCCTGCCGCCGTGCCCGGCCAGCTGTCAAACAGCCGAGCGCTCACACGCAGGGCTGTATACTCAGCCTTCCATGGCTGATTGATGCATTACTATTACAGCCACCTGGCTGATTATGGCAGCTGGGCACCCTGTCTGTTCATTGGTCCACATCACTATTTAAGGCTGTGAAGACTGAGCCTTGCTGCCGGTTATAACTTCCAGTCTCTGTTGCTGACCTGCTCATTTCTCTTGCTCCTGTGCTATTTTGGATTCTCTCTGTGTATTACTCCTGGCTTGCTTACTGGACTTTGTTGGATTACATGGGATCCTGACCTCTGCCTGTTTTCCGGATTTGTTGCTTTCTGCTGGCCCTGACCCTTGCCTGGACTTCACTCTGTTGCCTGCTATTGCCCCTCTGACCTCGGCCTGTTTCTGGACTCCGCTACCATCAGGCCCTCGCTTGCACTGCAGTAATAATATAAACTTTTACTACTCTGAGTTAAAGACCTGGGGACATCTGAGTACCTGTAAGCATGTACAGCTCTACGGGATAGGCGGCTGCTATAGGTGAAGACCTTTCCTCCTGTTCTACAAATTTATGATATTTTCTACCAGCCCTAACAAAGTATCCAGCTATAAATACTTCTGAAGTGATGGATCCTAGTCCGGCTCAAGTACTAGCAGGACAAATCCAGACCATTTTGCAAGTGGTTCGGGAGCTCTAGCTCAGATTTTCTGCCCAAGAAGAAGCCGCCAATGCCTCACAAGCAACCCTGACACCTATACTTCATATACTTCTGACTCAGACCCTGTTCCTCTTGCTCGGAACAGCAGAGGGTTGGTATAATAATTTCTCTGCTTCAGGGCGATCCACAATCCTGCGCATTCAGTCTTGCCCCAGCTAGTCCAGTTCTGCAGTCCGTGGATGCCTTTTTCAATACTCTCGGTCTCCTTTATGATGACCGGACCGGGTGGCTTTGGCTGAATCACACCTAAGGGCACTTAGACAAGGGCGGTGTACTGCCGAAGAGTACTGTGCCGAATTCAGGCATTGGTCTGTCGATAGCCAGTGAAACGATCCCGCACTACTGAGTCAATTCCGCCTTGGTCTCTCTGAGCAGATAAAGGACTCCTTGGTCCAGTATCCCTCCCCTCCTACCCTGGAGACACTTATGCAGCTGGTTATTAAGATAATCAAAGAGCAAAAAGCGGAGAAATGCTCCTCCTCATCATCATGCCCATCTCCGGTCTTCTACCCGGTACCCCAGGACTCATCTGAACCCATGCAGCTGGGAGCCTATCTCCAGAAGAAAGGTCTAGGTGACGATCTTTGGGCCTCTGTCTGTACTGTGGGAGTATGGGTCACCTTCTGCATACCTGCCCCACAAGGCGGGAAAAGATCTGGCCTAGGTTAAAGGAAGAGTTACGCCTAGGTCTCTTCTAAGAATTCGGTCAAATTGCCTACGGAGACAAGTCAGTTTCCGCTTTCTTGGATAGTGGTGCAGCAGGTAGTTTCCTTGATGTGGATTTTGCTAAGGAACTTGGCATTCCCTCTATGAAACTGGAATCTGGACTTATGGTCTGCGGATTGGATGGTAGACCTTTGACTGGAGACAGAATCCACTCCTAAACTCCACCGTTGCAACTTATGGTGGGAGCCCTCTATTCCGAAGTTCTTTTGTTCTTCTTAATTTCCTGTTCTTCCGTGCCCCTGATCTTAGAGCACCCTTGGCTCCAACTCCACAACCCTCAAATTGACTGGAGTAGTGGTTAGATCTTCCGATGGGGCATGGCCTGTTCATCAACCTGCTTGACCTTACCTCTCTGGGTTGTCCAGCCTTGATCCAAAATACTTCCTTCACCCTACCGGGAGTTCCAGGATGTCTTCTCTAGGAAGGAAGCGGATTCTCTCTCTCCTCATAGAGACTATGATTGTTCCATTGAGCTCATTCCAGATTCTAAGCTCCCCAAGTGGAAATTATATGCTCTATCCATTCCTGAGACCAAGGTTATGGAGGAATATGTGGAGGAGAACCTACGGAAGGGATTCAGCAGACCATCTAAATCACCAGTAGGAGCTGGTTTCTTTTTCGTATCTAAAAAGGATGGAAACCTTCGACCATGTAATGACTATCAGGGCCTGAACGGAATTACAGTAAAAAAACACCTACCTGTTGCCTCTCATCTCTATGCCTGACTTTTAGGGGAGGAAAGAGTTGTTTTTGTCAGAGCAGTTAAGAGACCCCAGCCTAGTGAAAGCCATAGAAAATGTGAAGGGTCGTTAATGGGGAGCCAGTAGAACCTGAAGACAGGCTTGCGAACCCACATGTGGCCAGTCATAATGAGCTTCTGTACCCCAAATGACAAAAAGGGGTGAGGATGTGATAGAACATTTGATAGTTATGTGCTCATATAGGAGACCTAGCTCAAGGTTGCATAACAGGAGGACACTCAGTTGCAGAAAACCACTGAAAGGATCTGACAGCAGATCTTTTGCCAAGGGTGCATAAAGAGGTATCCAATTATTGTTCTTCATGTCCCGAATGCCGGTATCATGCTCCCAGACCCCATTTCAGGAGCTCACTAGTGCCCATGCCTATTATAGAAGCCCCATTTGACAGGATAGCCATGAACTTTGTTGGGCCCTTGTTAAAGTTTGCTTGGGGGCTTCAGTATATCCTAGTAATAATGGATTATGCTACCCCCTATCCTGAAGCAATCCCCTTGTGCAATATTTCAACCAAGATGATAGCTAGAGAATTGGTGCATGTTTTCAGCCAAGACATTTGTTGATGACCAAGGCATTGCCTTCATGCCTAGAATAATGAAAGAAATGTGTAAATAAGTCACTCACCTCAGGACATCAGTTTATCATCCTCAGACTCATGGTTTGGTGTAAAGATTCAACAAAAACGTAAAAAACATGCTGAAAAAAGTTGTAGGCAGAGATGGGAAAAACTGGGATTATTTGTTGCCATATTTGTTACTGGCCATTAGAGAAGTTCCTCAGTCCTTAACAGGGTTCTCTCTGTTTGATCTATTATTTGGGAAATACCCTAGAGTATTGTTGGATGTGAAAAAAAAAACATGGGAAGGTCAACCCGTTTTGTATAAAGCTGTTATTGAACACATGCCTCAGAATCGGATTGCTGCAGTGGTACCTATTGTCAGGGAGCACATGGAACAGGCCCAATGCTCTCAACAGAGGGTGCATAATAGGAACGCCTGTGTACGTACCTTTACCACTGGGGACAGAGTTATGATTCTGGTACCTACAGTAGAAAGCACATTTTGTCCAAATAGCAGGGCCCATTTGAGATCAGGGAAAAAGTGAGTGAGGTTAACTATAAAGTGTATCAGCTGAGGAAAAGGAAGCCCAAGCAAATTTACCATGTAAACCAAATAAAACCCTGGAAGGATAGATTAGCCCTGGCAGCTGAACCCAACCCACCAATAAATTAATGTACTTTAATTTCTGAAGTAAATGTATCAGATACACTGTCAGCGTCTGAAGACAAAGAGGCTTAGGAGTTCATCAAAAGAAACAGGGATGTATTTTCAGAGCTACCCGGCCGAACCGCCATAATAAAACATGATATGGTCCAGCGAGAGGCTATTTCCAAGGAGGTAAAAAATATGTTAGAACTCAATATTAAAAAAAATTAAAAAAAATGTCTTACAGTGAATGGTCCAGCCCCATAGTGTGAATCCTTAAGCCAGATGGCAGCCTACACTTTTGTAACGATTTTTGTAAAAGGGATTTAACAATTTTTGTAAAAGGGAGGAGGTGCCTAGAAGATCAGTGTCTAGAACCTCTACTCATTGTGGCTTCAAAATGGCTACAGAAGCCTTGACAAATGTTGTCTGGGCTAGGATAAATATTTTTCCAACCACAAGATTTGGAAAAATGTCCTGGCATGGTAATGAGCTTATCATGAGCATGAGGTGGTACCACTGGTGGCTGCCTTACTTCAACACAATCATCATCAGCTTCCTCATTATCTTGTTCAAATCAAACACATTTATTTTCAGATCCACAGCTTTGCAAGTTCCAAAGAAGTTTCCTGAATTTTTATGTCTTAATCATCATCATTACTACTCATTCTCAGATTTCCAAATGGTTGAGAAAATTTGGAAGAAGGCTGCTCTATAATTACAGGTTCAAAATCTGAAACGTCAGACTCACATGTAGTACTCATGGATACCCTTAGACTCACCTCAGGATTATGTGAGTGTCTTCTTTTTATGCACTGATATGTTTTGTTTTTTTGTTTTTTTTAGAAACATTCTAACACAAATATGTCTTTTCTTTAGACAGGGAAGTTTATACCTTTTAAATTACTGTAATTTCAGGTGGTCTGTATACCATTGTTGGGGGTGCAAATAATTTATTTATGAGTTGGCTGTCAGTGGTGAACTTGAAGTCAGATAAAGGCCATATTTGTAAATTATGACAGGTGTCTTTTAATCTGAGGCAAATCTCATAGTGGAATAGGTTTACAGTTTGAGGCAAAGTTACACATTTGAATATAGTTATGAGTATTATGATGGCTATGATAAAGATTTTAATTAAAAATAGTTTTAACTTCCTTTTTTCCAATGAATGAATGAACATGTAACTATTCAGCCAATGGCTTCACTTAATTTGATGAATGATACTTTGGAAATTCAAGCATCTCTTGAAATGACAATTATTCAATCTACAATTTATCAATGGTGTTGTTTATTATTGTTATTGTTGTTGTTGTCATGACATTTGAAATCTTTCAAGATTTAGTTGAGACCATCAGATGATTTTCTGTACACTAGAGTTCCGTTAGAGGAAAAGAAAAGTTTACTTCACTGAAGTGTTGTCACAATTAGTTGCAATTAAAAGCTGAGAAAATACCTCATCTGATCGTGTAGGGATAGAGGTAACCAAATCCATCCAAAAACATCCACAAGTATCAGAAACAAGTCGCCTCCTTTAAAAGTGGCTTTTGTCTTTCGTTCATCATAGCAGGACCTGATACATAACCTAAGACTTAGGAGTATGGAACATATGTAGGCGCCAGCTTGGTGGGTGCCAATATTTGTGTTGCTACCAACCATATATAAGCATGGGATATTTGGGGAAGGGTAATTTGAGAACCCACAATCCTTTTAAAACGTTGGCTCCAATGCAATGATATACCAGGTATTTAGCAGCAATTGAGATGTTTTGTCTCATTTCATTTATATTCCCTCTCCCTCTCCCTATTCTTAACTCCGAATGGATCATTTAAAGGCAGACAGCTGAACAAGTCAGCAGTGGGATGGTCATCACTTAAAAGGGTGACAGTTGCATTGCTGGTATTAAGGGAGTTATGCAAGGACCCGGCGCCTGTCGCATGTTTAAGCCTCAGTAAAAAAAAACATTATACAGGCGCCGGGTCCTTGTATCGCCCCTTTAATGTCAGCAATGTAACTGTCGCCCTTTTAAGTGACGACAATCCCACTGCCGGCTTGTTCGGCTGTCTGCCGTTATATGAACCATGCCGGAAATGTGTGTAAGTATTTCAGTAAGTCTGCATTTTTGACAGGTCGCGATTAGCACATTCTGTATTTTAATGTTGCTCTCGTTGTTGTTGGCATTTTCGTAGGCGCAATCCTAACTACCACCAATAAGATGTGCCTAGATGACAGTAACGGATGCCTCCCAACTGTCCCGATTTTGGCAGGACATTCTGATTCACAGGCTGAAGAAGGGGTGGGGCTTAACAAAATATGGGTGGATTTTCTCCCACAAATTCACTAATTTGTGTGTGGAGCTGATTGGGACAGGGGTGGGGCTTATTTTATATCATTTTTTATTTTTTTATGCGAAAGATGTCCCAATGTAATGACAGCAACTGTATACCACAAATTTAGAGTATGCATAAAAGTCATTACATTTTCAGTGTCTGCAAAGTCTCTATAAACATTAATACTCTGTAGAAAGCCATGATCCACATTTGTCCAGTCAGCTACTGTAATCAAAAGATGCAATATTTACCTTCCTATGAAATACAAGTCATGTGATCTGTAGCGCTTGTGGAAAATAACCAGACACACACAGATCTTACCTGATTACGATGCAACCATTGGAACATCCACAAAAGAGCTCTGGGTGGGGGTGTACCAATTGTCCTTGTAGGGATTCCTTACCAAATACAGATTTTGTTTTTTTAACTGTGAGCAGTAACACCCTGCAGATAACAAATCAAAGCCAAACAAACATAAAGACAAAGACCACTCACCAGTAGGTAAGTTTTCTTGAGCGCTGTCTACTTTCTCTCTTTTAGGGGCTGTTGGGGCAAACAAAACAAATAGCTCCTCGGTTGGGACCCTACTTCAGAAACATACAGTGGATAGGGGAGAACAGCAGTACACAGCAAACAATAAGAGCGAGACAAAGCAAACACTTCACAATATATATTTAGGACCACCCCCTTGCCTGACTACAGGGTGCAGAGACACAAGACACCAGGTAATTTAAAGGTCTCTAAAGGACCACTACAAAATGGCCAATAGGTACTTTGAGCAGGACAATGGGGACCAAACCAGGTGCGGTCTCTCAATAAACAGGAACTAACTTCCTACCTGAAAGCAAACCTAAAAGCTAATGTCAACACAGGCCTAGTGCCTGAATGTGATTTTGCCACAGGCTATAAGACTGAATATGCTCTAAGCCTAGTTAATGCTGCCCAGGCTTTTGAATTACATATGGCTTCGTGTTTTGGTTTTGGCAAAACCGCCCTCACGTGTTTTGGTTTTGCTTTTGGATCCATTTTTTTTTTTAAATGCTAAAGAATGCTAAAATCACATAATGTGGCTCTTTTTTTGTTCCTACATTATTATTAACCTTAATAACATTATTTTACAGTCATTTCCACTCAATTTTTGTCAAGTGACAAGAACACTGGTATCTCTGTTTCTGTGTGAGCAATAGTGCTGGATCTCCTGAGGAGGAAGGTACTTATGGAATCCAAAACCTGCGAGATCCAACGACGCAACAATGATGTTTTGCCTCAATTCAGATCCAAAGAAGCTGGAAAGTACAGAGCTGGCTCAGTTCGGTACTCGGATTGGCAATGTTCGTGTGGGTTCGGTTTTCGGAAATCGAGCCTGAGCATCTGTAGATTAAATATGCTCCAAATCATGAAGGAACAGAGAACTACAAATAATCTAATGGGACCCTCTGACCTGAGCGACTAACTGTTGCACGGGCTAAGTGTTCGAAATTGTGCCCACGAGAATTGTGACCAACATTGAAGACAGTGGCGGGGAAAAGTCTGCCCCGAGCAAGAAAACAATTTCCAACCTGCTTTTTCCTACTTCTCCAATTCTTTCAGTCGACGGTGCTTGGCATGAAACAGACTTCTCTTGTTGATTGAAAAGGTCCCCTGCTCTACAAGAGCTGGTATTTCACTTATTTCTTCTTTGCTTGATAGCCTTGCTCTTCTTGTCTTCTCTCTTTGACTTCCTGTACTGGTCAGAACAGACCAGTGCAAGGGACGGAGCTTAGAAACGAGGCAAGCCATGATTGGCTCACTGCTGTACCAAATTCAAATAGCGGGAGGGGATTAATCTATATGGTAGTGCATTAAAACTGTAACTGGTGTTGTAGAATGTGTGTATTGCTACGGTAAGACAGAAGCATTATCAGCCAACAATAAATTTTGGCTTTGTGTTTGGTTTTGGTTCTAAAATAATTTTCATGTTCTGTTTTTGGATTTATCCAAAAATCCTAATTTGTTTTGGTTTTGGATTTAATTAAAAACTGTGACAAATAGGTAAAATTTTGTGATTTTGAGCTGTTTTTGTTACTACATTATTATGTATAGCATTTATTTCATTGACAATAATTTACAGTCTATTTTCTAATGATCTCTTCATAACTGTCAAAATTTTCACCAATTTTGGCCAAAGACTGCAGCGTGCTGGCTGGCTAAATTTAGTGAAAGAGCAGTGGCACAAATGCATTGCAGTTTAATTATATATATATATATATATATATATATATATATATATATATATATATGTATATACATGGTAGTGTGGACACATGACCTCAACTACAGACCACGGCATCAGTAGGCATTTCATAGACAAAGATGGGCTGTACTCAGAAGAAAAATGGTGAAAGAAAGACCACGCACACTATATTTTTAACATTAGACAACATGCCTCATGGAAAGTGAAGTAGCAGTAATCAGCGCTTATTAGATGGACAGCGGCGGTGTCAGTAGACATTTTACAGATAATGATAGACAAATGCCATAATGTTAGATAGTGCAAGATGTAATTGTCCACCCACCCTTGTTAAAAAGGATATGCACATAGTTTAACAAACCACGCACTTCAGTGACAGGAACTGAAACTTTTGTGGCAGAAGTGCTTGATTTATTTGGGCCTCCACAACATCGACCATTTTGGTTGTTGGTTGTTGAACTGGAGAATAGATAGGGATTTTAAGGCAGGATGTGTGACACCTTGGAGTAGGACAACAGCGACACATTGGAGAGCCAGGAATAGCCAGTGAACGCAACACAATGCTTTGGTATTCCCACCAACTCATCAGAAAACCTTAGCCACCCACAAGAGCCTAGACTCAGGAACTTGATAGGGTAATCCGGCTGACCCAGTTTCATTCATTCACAGAGGAGCTGAAGATACTGAATGCCACTTACAGAAAACTTAAACAGCTTGGTCTCTCTGCTCCACATTTGAGGCAAGAATGAATGGGGCTGTGGAAGTGTTACAGACTGCTTTTCTGTTTTAGTATGACCTGCAGCCAGTCCACTCCTCACTTTACAGCAGCTGTATTCTTTCACAGAAGATTTTTTCTGCCCCTCTTCCAGCCATTTGTATATTATAGGGTGCATGAGAAGAGGTACGCCATTGTAGAACAGAAAGCATTGGCTATTAAGTGGGCATTTGACACTCTGAGGTTTTACCTCTTGTGTAGACCGGTTAAGCTTGTAACAGATTATGCCTCATTAACATGGATGTCTGCAAATAAAAGCCAGAATGCTCAAGTTACCAGATGGTTACTTGCCTTACAGAATTTTAGATTTACAGTGGAACATAGGCCCTGTACACAGTTAGCCAATGCTGATGCTTTGTCTTGTGTTCCGGCCCCTAGATTGACACATCGGAGTCACTGGATTAGTGTTTGAGGGCAGGTATATTTCACTTAGGTTCCTAACCTACTTGTTTTAAAACCCCATGGAAATGTTATGGTGTGTAAGCTGCTGAAGGCTATAGGCCTGTTGAAAAGCCAGAAAAGGGTCTTGGGGTTAATGGATGGAGAGTGAGTGCGGGCTCCATCCATTAGGCCCATAAACTGGGTCTTCTAATTTACCTGTGATTTTGCTGGCAATCATGAGTTGCATCTGAGTGGTGCTAGTAAAAGGCTGCAAGGTGGTTCAGTTAGTCTCTCATTGCCTGGTGACAGGGGCTGCAGAGTCTCTGTGAGGGAAAGCCTGTTAATGTGCTAAAACTTCTTTTTGCTTTGTCTTAGTTTGTTAGTGAGGAGTGACCAGTGTTAAGTTGGAGCTGTACAGCAAGGTGTTTATTTTGAAGTTTTCTTTCATTTCTTCACTGAATACAACTGTCTAAGGCCAGTTGCACGAAACCTTGGACTTGTGAAATCTTTCGGCTGTTATAAACACCATCTACCCCGGGAGATGGTACCAAGCCCCCCTACCCAGTCATAATATATATATTGTGACATGGGCGCACTTCTGATGATGCAGACACGAACACCTTCTTGCTTTTTACTTTGCTTTTATTGTCAGGTTGGTAAAGTAGTTCATATCATAAAGTTGCACACACTTTCTTGTGACCCAAATGCTAAAGTAACAGACTAGCTCCCTAGACACCAGCACTGTCTGGCATCAGTCACGCTGTACAAAAGAAAAATACAAGTTTAAATAGTTTACACTCCTCCAACAGCCCTAACTTGGTGGATAGTTGACACTCCAACCTTGCTTTTAAAAATAAGTTTTCTGCAGGTACTCTGTTGATTACAGCTACACCCTGTCCGATGGCTGCTTGCTGTGATAAGAGATGCTTTTAAACTTCAAGGTATGTAAGTTAAATCAGACTCTTTACTATTATTTTGTTAGACATATGTCCTCCACCTGTATCTCTGTAACGTAGGTGCACTACTGTACAAATGTGTAACTCTGCAGCCTTTCTCTGCAGATTGTCAGCTAAATACCTAAATCCTCTTTCAGAAGCATGTGGCAAACAAATCCATTTGTCACAATATATATATTTGTGTAAATGCATAGATGAGTTAGATTGACATAAACTACAGATACATTTTCGCTAAATGGATGCCAACATCATACAAAGAATAAACATAAAATAAAATCCACAGCAGACTATAATTTTTATGACCTATTTTATGGTTATAAAATAAGTGTTATTATAATAAATTAAATATGAAATACCAACATGCTTAGTTTAGACACTTTAGAAAATGGATATTTAAGCTGAAATTAAATAAACCAAAGAGTTTCAAAATAAGTCTCAATAACATTTTGGAATATATCATGCCAACCAATGTGCTTGGTTTGCAGAAACAGACCTAGGAAAAACCACTTTGTTTTTGTTTTAATGATTAAGACAAATTCCTTGTAAGCAATGACCTGGCAGCAGTGCTCTACTATCCCACTATTTAGACAAGAAATCTTATTTCTAAGGTTAGATGAGGCCAAATGCTTTTAAACATTTATTTTCTCTGAGTGTATATATTCCCAGACATTTTCTTATATATTTTCTTCATTTTATCACACGTGGAATGTTCCCATGGAAAATGCACTGTTTATGTCATCTAGGTTCCTTAATATGAAAACATTTGATTCCTGGGTGGGCAAGCAATATAGAGAGTGAAATGCAGTAACACAAAATGAGATGACAGTTCTGGATCATTTGGAAGACAGACTAAAACAAAAGTGAAAAATAAAGAGAACAACAGGTATTTTAAAAAAATAAAATAAAATAAGTAAAAACATATATTCCACCTTCTTTTAATTCAAGAATGTGATTAAGATTGATGCATATATGGGCACTTCTTAATCTATATTGACATCTGTGTTTAGTATCAACTACAGAACAAAACAGGATACAGTAGCCCATGCTAGATGCCAATTTCTCAATTTCTATTTGCAGTGAAAAAACTACCATGGTTGCAGGGATGCAACCACTACCCCCTCCCCTTCCCCCTTGCACATGTCCCGCTCAGAAAAAAAGTCCTTTTCTGAGCGTGGCATATGCAGTGGGCATATGTGCTAGCTGTGCAAGCTCAGAAGAGCATGAACGTGTGTGTGTGGAAGGGGGGATTACAGCTGTTTAGCTAGGTCCCTACCTAACTTTTGCTATGGGACCCTGCAAACATACTTTGATTATTTATTCATAGGGAGCACAGATGAAAATGTAACATTTTCCAGATGTAAATTACTTCATTTGACAACAAATCACCATCCTGTCTGTTCAACTGTATCTTGTTTTGTACTTTGTAAAGTGTTTTGGGGTCGAGTGCTAGTCCCACAGAAGGAGCAAGCGCCACAGGTGGAAGTGAAGTTGTTGCAGATATCCTAGAGATAAGTCACGGATTTCCTGCTATTTGTTTGTAAAACCAACCACACATGTTGATGGGTCTTAAGCTAGGTTCACACTACAAAATTTTCCACCAACTTTTTATGCCGATCGATTTTACATGCGATCGATGTTCCGATCGCTCGGTCCATGGACTGCATACACACTAGCCTTGTTTAGGACGATAAAGGGAAGAGTGGACGTCCCTTTAGCGACTTTTTACAGCCAATTTTACAGGCTTTTTACAGGCTGCCAATTAGATATCTCTCTTCCCCTTCAAACACTGGAGCACCTGGTAGGTTGCAGGTATGTTGCCATTCTCCATTGCTTTATACAAAGCAGTGGTAAACCAAAGATTCCTCCCAACGTCCCCACCTGCGGGACAAACGTGTCCCGGGTAGAACAGAACCCTAAAATCGTGACTGTGCCGTCAAAATCGGGACAGTTGGGAGGTATGAGTATCATATAATCATTGCAGTGACTATGATGACTCTGTGTAAACAAAGAAAAACATAAATATTATACACATTACTATTCTGCATTTATAAAGTGTTTAACACACACACACACACACACACACATACACATATACTATACATACACATATGCCAACTACCTATTTCATTGTGGCTCTATGAAGTGCCCTGGTAATCAGTAGTACACATACTGAGGTATGAGTCAACATGTACTACACAGTGAATGGGTTAAGAGGTTATCACCTGCACCAATTGTCCTAATTATTCTTATTTCAGAACAGGGACAAATTGGTTGTGTGGGAAGTTAATCCTCTGGAAGTTCTCTGCTGATATGTGATGACATCATGACCTCTGCCTCTGGAGGTTACATCAAAGCAGCTGCCTGCATCTAAGATGGTTTACATCAATAACTAAATCCCCACTTTACTACCCATTTGATGTGGTGCCTTTGATGGTTCAATTTCAGGGGTGCAGGTGCAGGGCCAGCCGTGCACACCATGCTGTGAAATGACACATTAAAAGTGTGTTCCCAGTGGCCTAACAGTTCTAGGAGGCTGAATTATGAATGCACACAGGTTCAGCATGATGGAAAGCACACATAAAGGGACTGTTGTTAATATAGGGTTTACTAATTAAGCTACTTCAAGGAAATTCAACAATTGCATTCATATGATGTTGGCCTTTTATGTTTCTTTTTATATACAAACCCTATCTTTAAAAAATCTCTGGTGTCTCTTGGCCTGATTCAAAAAGGAAAGTAAGGCATTTCTCCTGGACAAAACCATGTTACATTGCAAAGGGTGCAAATTAGTATTTTTTTATTTTGTACCTAAGTTAAATATTGGCTGCTTTTCATGTAGCACACAAATACTTGATAGCTTATTTTTACACTGACATTTAAAGTTGATCTAGGACATGCCCTACTCCAATTATAAATCTGTCCTCACATTTTAAATTTACCTCCCCCTCCAATGCAGCATGGTTTCACCAAGGTTCAAAGTTACTCATTTTTTTTGCTTTACTTTCCTTAATGAATTAGGCCCTCTATCTCTACAATAAACACACTACTTACTATGTGGCACACACATTTCTAGTTACGCCCCTGACAAGAGACCTGAGGGTACGCTGAACACGCCGGAGTTGAAGAATCCGGACATTAATACATTTACCCCCTGGCATCTTTCCGTTTCAAAAACAAAACTAAAAACAGGGTTATTGGCAAAAAGATCCAGGGACAAATCTTTCATTTGTAATGTTCACTGCAAATCAAAGGCTGTTGGCCACTAAATAAAATTGCAAATGACGATGACACTTTGTAAACTGAGACCGAAGTAACTTTTTTATGACATTGTTTGTAGTAAAATATGACCATTAGCTACACTGACATATTCCTATGTCAGATTACGTTTTTAAAAGATCATATTTATGATTCATTGCAGTTCCAGAGCAGTAATGTTTCCTCTACCAGTGAAGAAACAGGAATGTTTTTTGAGTGTTTAAAAGTAAGTCAGAAACTGAGCAATGTGCCAGTGACAATCTTTCTAAATAATGTCTTTACTTCAATGTCACATTATTAGTGCTCTGAAAGATTTACAATGTGGATTAATGGTGGGCAGCAAAATACCCTCCAAGTCGTTCTATCAACTGCTTGCCACATATGTGCTTTGTCATTGTTATAGTCTAACGTCTGTATGTAATTTATTCATTGATTTATTGATTATCCCATAAGGTTAAGCATTCAGAGACCAAGACCAAATTCCAATTTCATTTTTATTGTAGGATGTGTATATAAATAGTTAAAGAATAATTTTAATACATTTTGTAAATTCATATTTTTAAAATGTTTTTAAATATGTGCATAGTTTTCTTCTTTTTCAGAAAAGTAGCATAACTGACCGTACTGAAAATGTTTATTGTGAAAGTGATTCCATTTGTTTTTGTTTAAATATTGTTTGAATTGTTTAAAGCTCAAGTTTGGCACACCCTTACTGTACACTGACTATGTGCATGTGCCTCTTTCTCCCATTTAATGGTAGGTGGTAGTAAGTGTCCATTGAGCTCGAAGATCAATTGGATGTACTTGTGTTCACTGCCATATTGTCCATTTCTGGACATGTGCAGTGCAATTTAACGCAAAATACGATACGTATCGGCATTTGCAATCCTTCATGAATCAGGCCCTGTGAGCCTTTCCGTACTGTGCAAATGCGTTGTCTAAGTCTGTGTGCAGACTTAGATGTGTCTGTCAGTTGCGCCTCTCTACGTTTAAAGAGGAGGAAATGGTTGCGGGAAAGGGCGGGCTGACAGGGCCCCTGTACAGTAAGGGTGTTCCACACATCTTGCATTGTGGGAGCAAGCACAGATATACCTCTAAGGAGGTGTATCTGTTACGCCTTCTTTCCTCCTGGTGCAAGATATGTGCTTATTCAAATGATCATTAGCACATGCATTAAAATAAATAAATAGAGATAACATACAACCCCTCCAACCCCACCCCATTCCCCCCCAAAAAAAATCTGAAAAAAAGTGAAATCTGTATTAGCGCTGCTAGTCTAGGCTGGTACCAGCGAAACCAGAGTACAAAAAGCATAAGGTCCCCCCAAAAATGCAGATAAAAGCACTAGTTATGCCAGCCAGGCTGGTGGCACTATGGCAAGGAAACCCAGAGCATGGGGTTAAGGTCAGGGCGTGGGAATTTCCCAGTCTACAAATATTAATTCAATGTCTTTTGGTGGTCATTCTCGTTGCATCTTGGTATTGAACAAGTCTCTGTGAGTTTATTTATGCAAAGTTTATTTTATCATAGTGTGTGAACTACATGTCCCAGCATGCCAAGGCATGCTAGTACTTTTAGTACTACAAGCGCCAGCATACCCAAGCAATTTAAGGTGGCCAGGGCTTGCTGAGGTCAGTAGGGCACCATGTAATGAGTGTCTGCAGGCAACAGTGATGTATGGTGGAGGTTCCTTGCCAGTTTGGGGCTGAATTTCAGCAAATGGAGTGGGGGATTTGGTCAGGATTAATGGTGTCCTCAATGCTGAGAAATACAGCCAGGTACTTATCTATCATGTAATACCATCAGGGAGGCGTCTGATTGGCTTCAAATTTATTCTGCAGCAGGACAAAGAACCCAAACATACAGCCAATGTCATTAAGAACTATGCTCATCGTAAAGAAGAACAAGGAGTCCTGGAAGTGATGATATGGCCCCCACAGAGCCCTGATCTCAACATCATCAAGTCTGTCTGGAATTACATTAAGGGGCAGCAGAATTTGAGCAAGCCTACATCCACAGATCTGTGGTTAGTTCTCCAAGATGTTTGAAACAACCTCCCTGCCAAGTTCCTTCAAAAACTGTCTGCAAGTGTGCCTAAAGGAATTCATTCATTGATGCTGTTTTGAAGGCAAAGGGTGGTGACATCAAATATTTGCCTGTACAAGCCATCACCGCTTTAAATTTTAGCTGCAAAGACGCCGATCTCCCGCGAGATGAAAAAAACGGACTTTGATACATTTACCGCCTGGTCTAATTCCCAGGTCGTATTTATGTACCAGCAAAAACTTGGCATTGGCTGGACTCTTATTTACGTTAACTAATTATGCTAAAAATAACATGATTTGGATGACACACATATAGCAAGTGTTCTAAAAGAAACTACTGTAACTTTGTAATCATAAAACTTGAATGTATTCTGCCTATTTCTGTATACTTTAAAACGTTTTATTGACTTAATTGAAATCAAATAGCTGAAAAGTGAAAAATAAGTAAACATTATGAATCAGCAAAGATTTCTTTGCACAGTATTTTCTAACCACAAGCCACTTTGTGATTTAGTGGTGTAATAAAATCCTTTAAATAATCTGTTTACTATTCTACTTTGCCAACATTATATAAAGGATACAGAATTAAAGAGACATTATACTGAAACTTTGTATGTTAGAAACAAAACAAAAAACAATATGTATTTTACAGGACTCTTCTTATTTAATAAAACAGGGATGCCAAATTACGTTTGTTAAAAATGCATTGGCAAATAAAGCAAGTTTCCAATCGGCGCTGTTTCAGTGAACCCTATGGATGAAACGTTGCATTATTTTAGCTGCAGAAGCAATATGCAATAAGGATCTTATTCCAATATTTTTATGTTTTTATGTTTATTATGTTCTCTGCTTAACTAATTTTTGCTTTTCAATATGCTGCTATTAAAATGCATTCATGTATAACAGCGTCACTCTGCAGCACAGAAAGAGAACTGTAGAGATTCACTAAGTTGGGATAAGTTACGTTCTGCCTGTGCAACTCTAGGACCAAAAAACAGTATACTGACTCATCGTAGAAGGAGGACCCATCTAATGAGGAAGTTTGTCACCCCTCTGTACAGCGCTGTGGAAAACTATGTTGATGCTTTAAGAATAAAATAATAATAGAAAAAAGGGTGAATTTTTTTTAAAATAAAAAATGGGGATTATATATTGAATCTCTGGATGAAACTGTACAAGCCAATGTTCTGAATGAATACAAGCCAATAGAATGGTATCTGCTTAGAAAAATGTAATTACTTTGATTTTTGTATACTGTTTTTTGTATTTATGTTCGCCCTCTACTGGTCTCCCTCCTCTCCATCCTTCCTTCTTCTCCACAATACATCTTCTCTTTACTAAAGCAATTGATGTTTGATTAACTTTTGCCAAAAGGATGAAAAAAAGTGAAGCAGATGACTTAGGTTGTTGTTGTTCTATGTAGTAGTTTGTTTTTGTTTTGTTCTACATTTATGTTTTGTTTGTGTCTTGTTAACTATATATGCAATTTAATGGTTGAGTTTGTGTTCAAATCCTTTCCAGAACTTTCAGCCAATACAGTACTATATCATGATAGAAGATTAAAGGAACAATACCAAAGATATATGTTTAAACCTTTTAAAAAAAGCTAAATATAAGCTATGGATACTTTGTATACCTTATGTTTTTATTGTTATTTTCTGTGTTGTATACAATAAAAACAGTTAAAAAAAAATATTAGTAACAATAATTTTATAGTCATTATCATCACATAAACATATATCATCAATTCAGAACAGAATGAGGACCACATCTTGAATGACTGATATAGAAATAATTGACTTATATATAATATAGATACACACACTCAAGAACAAAGCATATCTGGAACACAGCATGTTCTATGTTTAGTGTATACAGATTGTGAACTGAGGGCACATTTACCAAGATCAACAATATCAATAATAATTCATATGACAACAGTGTTCAACAAACTCCTTGTACAGCCTCTTGTGACACATTGACCTTTGCATGGGCAAACGCAGGATTCGATGAGGGGGGTTTTCACACCACCATACCAGTGGGTGTGACCAGCATGTGTAGGGGGCCAGCATGTGTAGGGGGGTGGCTACAAACACACATCGGGTCAAACACACAAACATGTAAATTGTCCCATACACAGACAAGCACAGACTCACATATACACAAACACGTAGACATGTAAACTGCCACATACACAGTTAAGCACAGACACACACAGGATCAAACACACACAGGATCAAACACACAGACATGTAAACTGTCATATACACAGATAGTCACAGACACACACATACACAAACACACACAGGATCAAACACACAGACATGTAAACTGCCATATACACAGATAAGCACAGATAAACACAGACAGGATCAAACACAGACATGTAAGCTGTCATATACACAGACAAACACAGACTGACACATATACACAAACACACAGGATCAAACACAGATATGTAAACTGCCATATACACAGACTCACACATACACAAACACACACACACACACACAGGATCAAACTGCCACATCCACAGACAAACACAGACTGACACACATACACAAACACACACAGGATCAAACACACATACATGTAAGCTGTCATATACACAGACACATACACACATTCTTACCTTCTGCTGCTGCCTCCTGTATAACTCCTGCTGGCTGTGTGGGAGGAAGGGGCGGGGCCAAACTGCCGGCAGAGAGCTGTGCTCACACAGCATGAGATTGACTGGGAGACGATCCTCCCAAGCTACAAGCAGTAGTGGCTGGTCCCGGGAGAGGGGCCAGCCACTGTAATCATACAGCGCCCCAGGTAGGACAGGGGTTTCTGGGGACTAGGAAACCCCCCCTGGGTGCGCCCCTGCTTTGTAATATTAACCAATGGATGAATGCAGCTTGGACCATCATTGTTGATTAATGATTATGAGGACCATAATTTTTTTATTTTTGGCATTTGAAGTCACTATCATATGTACTGACATTGAGTCCTCATTGTAAGTATTAAATTACAATTTTGAGCGCTGTCCACACTTCGTTCAACGTACCACTGGAGAAAGTACAACCACAAGGGAGTATACATTCCGAGCTGGAGAACTGAAGACTTTTTGAATATACCATTGATGTAAAACTTCCAGACCATTCACTGAAATGCATTAAAGATTACAAGCAGACTTATGATTAAGCTTGAATGTACCAAACCATGCTTCGACTTTTACATATATAACTAAGTATTTTACAATTATATATAAAGCATTATAGCTAGTCATGTGAATACACAATTGTTTAAATTACTATATGGAAAAATCTACATTAGATTCATAAAAACAAAACTGAGCGAACATTTAAAAATTACTTCATAGTTTAATGTTGTGTTAGCTGCACATTTCCCCAAAACTTCCCTCTAGATTTCCATTTTCCACACTACACAGAGAATATTTAAACTATTACATTTTGTCTTAAGTGATTCCAAAATCTAAATAATAAATGTAAAAGTTAAAATAAGATGTAGGCTACGAGGAAAGAGATTATACTGCATATACTGAAAGCTACATTTTTAATCGGTAATGTAACTTAGGTTTCAAAAAACACATTTAATAAATATAACTCCTCACTATTTTATAGTAATGACTGTTTTTGTTTTTTATCATCGGATATTTGAAAAACCCATATCAAGGTATTGTGGAAAGATGTGTATATATATATATATATATATATATATATATATATATATATATATATATATATATAAAAGGAAATACAGCATTCTTACTAGGTGCAAGTCTTTAAATATTTGCTTTCTATATTTGTATGGCATATGCAGAGCAGGTGGAGCATGTGCCAGTCCTTCACCCTGTCATCATGTTATACTATTATGTGAATTGTAAGATAGTCTTACATTCTAATTGTAATCATTATTGTTGTGGGGGGTTGGTCCAGCAAGGGAGGATTGAGAAAGAGGTGGGATGTAGCAAAGCAGTATGCTTACACATATGCACACATTTAGATTACTAGTTGACAGTAACAATAATTACATTTAGACTAAATTATTTGGTAAATATTATATAGTAAGCACACACTGCACCTGATTTGCCCACACCATACCCCTATTTAATCTACTTATAGTATTAGCATCACATTACCAATATCTAAGATGTCAAAACAGTCTGAAAAATGCCTGGCTCTTACTACAGAGAAAAAGGTAAATATAACAAAAGAAACGGGTTAAGCATTGAGCAATTTAGGGCGCAATTTTCCTATAAGTGCAGATTTATTAAAGTACACACTTATAATAAGAGTTGTCCAAGAGTTGAACAAGAAGAGACCAATGATTATGTAACAGATAAAAAGTACACTCTTTTAAGGTGTGTTAAGATTTATGGAGTTTTTTTTAGAGTTATACAGGAGTTAAATAGGAGATAAACATTCTACCTGGAGACACTGCTACAAGAGGACAAAATCCGACAGTCTTCTGTATATTCCTCTGACCTTGTATCTCCTGATCCTGCTTGTTGCACTGCATGGTTACTTCATATTGAACTGCTTACTACCAATGCTTCCTAAAGATGTTATTAGCTTTATTTTGATGCTCCTAGTGATCTCACGTTCAACCCATTATCACTCCTTACTTCACACCCACTCTCCCAGTTACTCATTCCTTCTGACATTCCTAATAAACATTCTCCACATTTACAATACCCACCCTCCTTTGCTCTGTACTGCCTGATTCATCTATATCTCTAATTTCGCTACCAATTCCGCAGCACTGTACAGAGAACTCACTCACATCAGTCCCTGCCCTATTGGGGCTTACAATCTAAATTCCCTAACACACACACACAGACACAGACAGACCCACAGACTAGGGTCAATTTGTCAGCAGCCGATTAACCTACCAGTATGTTTTTGGAGTGTGGAAGGAAACCGGAGCACACAGAGGAAACCCATGCAAACACGGGGAGAACATACAAACTCCTCACAGATAAGGCCATGGTTGGGAATTGAATTCATAACCCCAGTGCAAGGCAGAAGTGCTAACAACTTAGCCACCATGTATGCATTAATCCACTTAAGCATTGCTTTCATGACTTACCCACACTACCCCTTTATCGCCTGCCTGAATCTTTAAAATACTCGGCTCTCTGCACCCTCACTTCTCTACAGTCTATACAAGCTATAACAACCCTCACATCCACATGTCACATTCTTCCTCACTCACCTCCTCCTCCTGGCTTCTGGCGACAACTTCCCCAAATCTGGGTCCCATGCAATTCCCTCTATTCATTCACACTCCTCATATCACCACAAAATGTCCCACTCTGCTACTCCACCTTCTTCAGCTCAACATGTCCAAAGTGTCTCCACCATCCCTCTATTCATGTCACCTCCTCCTTTGAAACACTTCCAGAATGCGCCCTTATCTCACTCAGGATATTACCAAAAAACCCTTATCAAGCTTCTCATCATCTCTCGTCTTGACAACTGTAGCCTCCGTCTATTTGGCCTTCCCCTCACCCATCTACAGTATATTAGTTCAAATCTGTGTTAAATGCCTCAGCATGACTCATATTCCTCTCTCATCATTCTACATCTCGCCAAATTGAAAATTCCTGCACAAGCTTCCCATAACCTTCTGAATCCAATTCAAGTTACTCATCTTCAACGCCATCCCCAACACCACCAACTCATATATCTCTGATCCCATAAAAAGCCTCTTCTGTGCTCCTTCTTCGATCTGCCTCTGATCTGTGCATTTCCTCCTCTCTGATTGCCATGTGTCACTTTGACCTTTAAGATTTCTCCAGTTCTGCTCTCCTCTTATGGAGCTCTCTGCCGCAGCTGACCAAACTCTTCACAAACCTTCAAACATTCAAGTGCTCTCTCAAAACTGACATCACTATAGCCTATTGCACCACAACCTGATAGTACTCCCTGTCATCCTTCTCATTGTCACTACCAGCTGCAATCCCTTCCCTCTACCTCCAATTGTCTCAACATTACCCTTTACTTCTAGATTGTAAGCTCTCATGAACAGGGCTCTCTCTACCCTCTGTCTCATGTGAGCACCTTCAATCCCTTATGAGCTTGTACCGATTATGGATTCAAATCTAAGTTCTGTTTGTTACAAGTATCTACTAATTGCTTTCACACTAGACAATATTCTACTGAGGTAAGTAGTACATATCAATGTTTTCTAGATTCAATCATTACTGTTCTCCTGACCAAGGCTACTGTTCATCGTCATCATCATCATTTATTTATATAGCGCCAACATATTCCGTAGCACTTTACAATTGGGGACAAACATAATAAACTAATAAACAAACTGGGTAAAACAGACAAAGAGGCGAGAAGGCCCTGCTCGCAAGCTTACAATCTATGGGACAAACTGTTATGCTCAGATTTTGGCCTTAAGTTGTTACTCAACAGTACATTTATGTTTTATATTAATTGGAGCTGGGAGAAGTGCATGTTGCTCCAATATGTCTTATACCAAATATAATAATGATTAAAGGATCCTACCTTATGTTCCATTAGATATACTTATCTTGCCAGTGCCATGATGCCATGAAAAGGGTTAGCATGTCTCTTCATTCACATCTGTTTCTATTTTGTCTTTATACTAGTTACTGTCAATGTGTGTTTATTTTGCCTCTTTTATAGCTTCCTCCTCACTCCAGCTAGCTAATAAAACCACAATACTTGCCTACTGTTTCTTTGTAGAGCCAAATGTTTCAGATTTAAAGACAGCAGACTCATGTTCAAATACACACTACAGATATAATGCATACATCCATGCTTCGTTTACACAGAAGGTACAATCATCATCATCATCATCAGTTATTTATATAGCGCCAGCAAATTGCATAGCGCTTTAAAATTGGAAACAAACAGTAATAAAACAATACTGGGTAATATATACAGGCAGAGAGGTAAAAGGGCCCTGCTTGTAAGCTTACAATCTATGGGACAATGACACTTACACTTGTATCACTTAATGTTCAAACATTTAACGCCCCTAAAATCCTGCCAAATTTAATTAATAAAAAGATTATTTGATAACTTTGTAACCAATAACTTTCCATAGCGATCAACATTGGAAGCCTTGGGTTTGGGGGATGGAGGGAGGGAACTTCTGCAGACTTGTAACCTATGTCTTTGTTATGGTCACTGTAGAAAAATGTGATTTTTTTTTATGTCTCTAATTCTGAAATTTTTTATGGCCGTTTATAAACTGCTCATTGGTCAAATGCAGACTCAAGCTCTATATTTTTTCTATGGTATTTGTCCAATATAAGTTTTATGCAAAATTATATAAATATATTGTTATATGACTTTACCTAGTTTGATGATCTAGGTAGACTAGAGGAATGGTCAAGAGAGTGGCAACTACAGTTTAACGCCAAAAGACGTAAAATCATGCACTTGGATCTCTAAAACCCAAAGGTTAAATATAGTATTAATGGCACTATAATGGAAACTACTGAGGAGGAAAGGGATCTAGGAGTCACTATTTCAGGTGACTTAAAGGTAGGTGAGCAATGTAACAAAGCAATCAGGAAGGCAAGTCAGATGCTTGGTTGCATAGGGAGAGGAATCAGTAGCAGACAGAAAGAAGTAATAATACTACTACCCAATTGTAAAGCGCTACGGAATTTGCTGGCGCTATATAAGTAAATGTTGATGATGATGATGATGATACTGTATATGTCATTGGTACGGCCTCATCTAGAATACTGTGTTCAATTCTGGAGGCCATATCTCCAGAAGGCTATAAACACATTAGAGACTGTACAAAAAAGGGAAACTAAATTAGTGCATGGCCTCCAGCACAAAACTTACCCGGAAAGACTAAAAGATCTTAATATGTATAGTTTGAAGCAGAGAAGAGAAAATGGGAACATAGAAGCTTTCAAACATATCAAGGGTTTGAACAAGGCACAGGAGGGAAATCTTCATCAGGAAAAGAAGTATTAGAACACAAGGACATGCACTGAAACTGGAGGGAAGTAGGTTCAGAGAAAATTTGAGGAAAAAGTATTTCACAGAAAGGGTAGAGAATAAGTGGAATAGCCGCCCATCAGAGGTGGTAGAGGCTAATACAGGAGAGCAGTTTAAACATAATAATATCCTTATAAAGAATAAAGGATCAAATAGGGTTTGTGGTTATCATAGGTTAATAAAAAAATAAGACTAGATGGGCCAAGCGGATCTTATCTTCCGTCAAATTCTATGTTTCTATGATCATGCTAGTGAGTTGTCTTATCGTCATCATCATCAATTTATATAGCGCCACTAATTCTGCAGCGCTGTACAGAGAACTCACTCACATAAGTCCCTGCCCTATTGGAGCTTACAGTCTAAATTCCCTAACACACACACACACACACACACACAGAGACTAAAGTCAATTTTGTTAGCAGCCAATTAACCTACCAGTGTTTTTGGAGTGTGGGAGGAAACCGGAGCACCCGGAGGAAACCCATGCAAACACAAGGGGAACATACAAACTCCACACAGATAAGGCCATGGTTGGGAATTGAATTCATAACCCCAGTGCAAGGCAGAAGTGCTAACAACTTAGCCACCATGTATGCATTAATCCACTTAAGCATTGCTTTCATGACTTACCCACACTACCCCTTTATCGCCTGCCTGAATCTTTAAAATACTCGGCTCTCTGCACCCTCACTTCTCTACAGTCTATACAAGCTATAACAACCCTCACATCCACATGTCACATTCTTCCTCACTCACCTCCTCCTCCTGGCTTCTGGCGACAACTTCCCCAAATCTGGGTCCCATGCAATTCCCTCTATTCATTCACACTCCTCATATCACCACAAAATGTCCCACCCTGCTACTCCACCTTCTTCAGCTAAACATGTCCAAAGTGTCTCCACCATCCCTCTATTCATGTCACCTCCTCCTTTGAAACACTTCCAGAATGCGCCCTTATCTCACTCAGGATATTACCAAAAAACCCTTATCAAGCTTCTCATCATCTCTCGTCTTGACAACTGTAGCCTCAGTCTATTTGGCCTTCCCCTCACCCATCTACAGTATATTAATTCAAATCTGTGTTAAATGCCTCAGCATGACTCATATTCCTCTCTCATCATTCTACATCTCGCCAAATTGAAAATTCCTGCACAAGCTTCCCATAACCTTCTGAATCCAATTCAAGTTACTCATCTTCAACGCCATCCCCAACACCACCAACTCATATATCTCTGATCCCATAAAAAGCCTCTTCTGTGCTCCTTCTTCGATCTGCCTCTGATCTGTGCATTTCCTCCTCTCTGATTGCCATGTGTCACTTTGACCTTCAAGATTTCTCCAGTTCTGCTCTCCTCTTATGGAGCTCTCTGCCGCAGCTGACCAAACTCTTCACAAACCTTCAAACATTCAAGTGCTCTCTCAAAACTGACATAACTATAGCCTATTGCACCACAACCTGATAGTACTCCCTGTCATCCTTCTCATTGTCACTACCAGCTGCAATCCCTTCCCTCTACCTCCAATTGTCTCAACATTACCCTTTACTTCTAGATTGTAAGCTCTCATGAACAGGGCTCTCTCTACCCTCTGTCTCATGTGAGCACCTTCAATCCCTTATGAGCTTGTTCCAATTATGGATTCAAATCTAAGTTCTGTTTGTTAACACACACACACACACACACACACACACACACACACACACACACACACACACACACAGAGACTAAAGTCAATTTTGTTAGCAGCCAATTAACCTACCAGTGTTTTTGGAGTGTGGGAGGAAACCGGAGCACCCAGAGGAAACCCATGCAAACACAAGGGGAACATACAAACTCCACACAGATAAGGCCATGGTCGGGAATTTAACTCATTACCCTAGTGCTGTGAGACAGAAGTTCTAACCACTAAGCCACCGTGCTGCCACACTTGGGAGTCTTACAGATCATACTAGGGCCATAACTAGAGTGGTTCAGCATGTGTGACCATCCAGGGTGTCGGAATACAGGGGGCACCATCCAGCAGCCAACTGCTGGAAGCTTCCTTCCAGCTTCTTGTGACTGGCTTCTCCCCTGCTACGCACTGATAGCAGTAAGATAAGACAGCTGTCAGGACTGAAGCTGTTTGAGCAGTGGCGGTAGTGAGAGCAGCCACTGACAGCCCTCTCCCCACAGCGCATATAGAACTCTTTTATCCGGAAATCGATCTCTGTGTACTAATTGTGCCTGGACCCTCTCCAGGACCAGCCACCTTGTTCTATATGCTACAGATCATAAAGATCAGTTTCTTCCCTTCCCTCCTTTTTTTCCTCCCCCTCTCTCCACTCTCCCTCTCCCCTCTCTCCTCCCCTGTCTCCTCCCCCTCCCTTCCCTCCCCTCTCTCCTCCACCTCCCTCTTCTTTCCCACTCCCCTCCCTCCCCTCTCTGATTCCCCTCCCTCCCCTCTCTGATCCCCCTCTCTTCTCTTTTCCCCTCCCTTCCCTCTCTCCTACCCCTCCCTCCTCTCTCCCCCTCCCCTGCCTCCCCTCTCTCCTCCCCCTCCCTCCTCTCTCCCCCTCCCCTGCCTCCCCTCTCTGATGCCACTCCCTCCTCTCTCTCCTCCCTTTCCATCCTCTCTCTTGTCCCCTCCTCTCTTCCCTCTCCATGACCTCACTTTCCTCTCCTCCCATTTCAGAGACCAAATTGATCTGCAGGTGTGGGGGTATTAATATTATATTGGGGCTGATGGGGGTGTTAATCTAATATTGGGTCTCACCTCTTTTTCTGTTTTACCCAGTTTGTTTCTTACTGTGTTTGTCCCCTATTGTAAAATGCTACGGAATATGTTGGTACTATATAAATAAATGTTGATGATGATGATAGGGTTGGAGGGATCTGTTTATGCAATTTGGGGTCTATATTAAATATAGGGCTGATAAACTAATGTCAGGGCTCAGTGGGTGAAAATTGAATGTTATTAACTTGAGATGGGAGGAGGTTGGCTGAAATATACCTATTTATTAAATGGGAACACTATTAATTTTATGTTGGGGGCTGGTATGGGGAAAGTAGGTATATTTACTAAATGGGAATACTATAAACTTAATGTTGGGGCTGGTGAGGGGGCATGGCTAAGTCTATTTATTAAATGGGAATGCTATTAATTTAATGTGATGGCAGGTGTGAGGAAAATAGATCTGTTTATGAAAATAAAGTGTGATTAATTTAATGTGGTGGCAGGGCACAGATAGGCCTATTTATTAAATAGAAATGCTAGAAACTTTAATGTTGGGGCTGGTGTGGGGAAAGCAGGTCTGTTTACCAAACATGAATGCTATTAATTTATTGTGGGGTTGGTGTAGGGTATCTGTTTGTTTATTAAATGGATATGTTATTAATTTAATGTCGTGGCTGGTTGTGGAGAAATAGACATATTTATTATAAGTGAATACTACTAAATTAATTTTGGGGCTGCTTGGGGGGAAGGAGATATTTTTTTAAACAAAAACACTATCCATGTCTGGATGGTTGGAGTGAAGGGAGGTGTAATTATTAAATGTGGATGCAATGTTCATTCATTGCTTGGCTTTCTAGGTGGTGAACAATAACTATCTATTTTCCAAACTGGACTCCAACATTCTAGGATCCAGAAGAGCAGCAACTTAACTTAAGACACCAACATTACCACCAGGTAGTCAAATCTGCAAGAACAGGTAGGAGAAAACAGCACACTATTGGAGGGCAGTCTAATGTTTGTAAAGGGCTAGACACGCCCCACAGTGGTTGGCCACACCTCCTCAGGCAGTGGCAGTGAGTCATTGCTTGGGGGTGTCAGCGTAATGTAGTTTTATTATTTGTTTTCTCTTTCTTAGCATCTCCTAGAGCAGTGGTGGGCAAACTTTTTCAGGAGCGGGCCAAATAAAAAAGAAAAACTTTAGGCGGGCCAATATAATTTATTAAAAAACTCAAATATCGAAATATATAATACAAATTTTTTGAATGTGACAGGAGGGTGTTATATAGCAGTGTTACCTCTATAAGTGCAGCGATCGTACAGACACAGCACTTATTTCAGCAGGTTGTTGCAGATCCGTCTTTCTGGTGAGCCACTAACTGACAACACAGCAGCCAATCAAAATCCACCTTAGTATATGGCCCAGCCCCTCTCTTCTCACATGACTATCAGCCATTAGGGGGCGGGCAGGTGTTTGAGTGATTGACATACGAAGTGTCCTTTTAGGAAGGAGGATGAAGTGTAATGGAGGAAATAGCTGGGAAGGCATAAAAATGAAGGTTCTGACACACAGGGTCGGCCCTAACAATTTTATGCATATTTTAATGAATTTTTTTAAAATATTGGCGGGCCGGATAGAACCTCTAAGTGGGCCGGATCTGGCCCGTGGGCCGTAGTTTGCCCATCACTGTCCTAGAGCTTTCCTGTTTACTAAATTGAAGGTTGATATTCTTCTCATAACACAGTAGCTTGGTGACATGACATTAATGGCAAACGATATGTGGGACAAAGTTGGGAGAGTATCACAAGTGACGTGGCTAGGTCTGAAAATATGACCAATAGCAGGAAAAGAGGTGGCAGATACAATGTCCTTAGTTTGCTCAAAATCCACATAAATCTATGTCTAGTATATAGATATGGGATATGGATATGAGATGGGATCTCTTCTCCTGTAACCTGTTATCCAGAAATTTCTGTGATTTTATCCTACATACAGGTTTGATCAAAAAAGGGCCTGATTCATTAAGGAAAATAAGGCAAAAAAATGTTTTCTCATGGACAAAACCATGTTACAATGCAAGGGGTGCAAATTAGTTTATTATTTTGCACATGAGATACATACTGACTGCTTCTCATGTAGCACACAAATACTTGATAGCTTTACTTGTACACTGAAATTTAAAGTTGATCTATGACATGCCCTAACCCAATTATAAATCTGCCATCACATTTTAAATTTGCCTCCCCTCCAGTGCAACATGGTTTTGCCAAGGTGCAAAGTTATTTTTCCTTTTTTTTTTTTTTACTTTCCTTAATGAATCAGGCCCCAAGCGTATTGTACTGCCTATAGTTACTACCAGTCCCTTTCCTAAACAATTTAATCAAGAGGGTAATGGCAAGGGTAGACATATAGAGTTTTTCAAAATGGTGCTCCAAATGATGGAAAAACCTCTTATACAGAAGCGTTCCCAGCATTCCACATAATAGATGCCATAATTGTTCATACTCTGTGCTAGGCACAATTAAGAACAAAAAAAATTAATGTCCCTTTTATTCAGAAACCGGTTCACAAAAAGTTGTGCTCCATTAGTAACTCTAGGTATGGTTGTTTTATTGTATACCAGTGACCGACCTTCTTTCTCTCACCCCATTTTCAGTTTTGATTTTATTTTTATTATATGTATTTATTTGGTGTCTTGTGTTTTCTCTGTTATGCTATGTTTGAGAGCTGACTTTGTATGTTTTTTGTTGTTTATTTATTTGTAAATGATGTGAAATATACATTCTTAGCTTGTCAATGATGATAGATGGCAAAGTGACCAATTTTATAGGCTTTACTGAGAAGCTGTGGTAATCTATAGTACACATGGGTGCACACGCTGAAATAATTACATGAAAACAAAAGTACAAACATTATTGATGTCTTTATTGTGAAACGGTTCAGCCTGAAGCTGGTAACAGCTGAAAAAAAAACCCTTTTTAACTAATGTCCTTGATCTTTATCTTCTTCACTGCAGCAAGGCTGTGGTAGCAAATTACAGGTCACTGTTGTTTTAAGGCTTTCCTTTTCTTCATAGTCTTGGAAGTCTACATGTTAGTAGTTATTGTTTACACCAGAAGGAGCTTTCAATCTGTCATTGTTCAAAATACCATATGTGCAGGCACACAAATAGCCTGTTGGATGTGGAAGGTCAAGGTGATAGCTAAATTGATTATTCTATGAATTGTTTCAATGAAGAAGCTGAGAAGCACCCATAAATGTGATAATAGGAAGGAACCACAAAGAGATGAACAGAAATACATTTGTAGCGTTTGTTTGTCTTAAATTATAATTAATTTGTGTATGTCGTGTAAATGTTCAATAAAATATATGGGCATAACTTCATACCTTTCTCTATTAGTATTAATGGGCATTGCCGTATTGCGTTATCTGCTGTTCTAACATTAAATATTGTTTTAAGACTACAAATGAATACTGGCATCTATATTCATACAACCTGAAGAAAAGGACCATTAATGCTTGAATGGGATCTATTAAAACTGGGAGAACAGATGCCTACAGAGTGACCTAAAAATCTGTGTAACATTTTAGCAGCTGTTGCAAGCATCCATTAAAACCAAGTAACTCAGTAAGGTAACAATTATCACTGTATCTCAGTATTTTTTCAAATTTCAATGGGCTTTGTAAAGATAGATATTGAAGAATGACTTATCAATCTTCACTTGTAATTAGAGATGGGCGGGTCCGGTTCTCCGAGAACCGAACCCACCCGAACTTTGGGTATCCGAGTACCGAGCTGAGCAGCTCGGTACTCTCCCGCCCATTCCGAATCCAAATCGAGGCCGAACGTCATTGTGACGTCGTCGGATCTCGGGACTCGGTTCTCGCGATACTTCAACTTTATAAATACACGCCTCCACAGCAATCCATCGCCATTTGACAGAGGGAGAGAGCAGGGTGTAGTCATAGGCTAATTAGAGCAGGGACAGAGAATACCATATTGTTCTTGCAATTGCTCTAACCAAAATCGCTAGTGCAGAGAGGAGGATAGAGGTTTATTATTTTTTCTTCATATTTGGCACTCCCCAGCGCTTTTGGGGTGTCCCCCATAATTGTGCATTAATATTTCTGGCTGTCAAAAGTCATATCTGTCAGCATTATCTACTAAATAATTTGTAGCACACCTCAGTGTTTTTGGGGTGTCCTCCCTAATTGTGCATTAATATTTCTGGCTGTCAAAAGTCATATCTGTCAGCAGTATCTACTCAATAATTTGTAGCACTCCTCAGTGTTTTTGGGGTGTCCTCCCTAATTGTGCATTAATATTTCTGGCTGTCAAAAGTCATATCTGTCAGCAGTATCTACTCAATAATTTTTAGCACTCCTCAGTGTTTTTGGGGTGTCCTCCCTAATTGTGCATTAATATTTCTGGCTGTCAAAAGTCATATCTGTCAGCAGTATCTACTCAATAATTTGTAGCACTCCTCAGTGTTTTTGGGGTGTCCTCCCTAATTGTGCATTAATATTTCTGGCTGTCAAAAGTCATATCTGTCAGCAGTATCTACTCAATAATTTGTAGCACTCCTCAGTGTTTTTGGGGTGTCCTCCCTAATTGTGCATTAATATTTCTGGCTGTCAAAAGTCATATCTGTCAGCAGTATCTACTCAATAATTTTTAGCACTCCTCAGTGTTTTTGGGGTGTCCTCCCTAATTGTGCATTAATATTTCTGGCTGTCAAAAGTCATATCTGTCAGCAGTATCTACTCAATAATTTGTAGCACTCCTCAGTGTTTTTGGGGTGTCCTCCCTAATTGTGCATTAATATTTCTGGCTGTCAAAAGTCATATCTGTCAGCAGTATCTACTCAATAATTTGTAGCACTCCTCAGTGTTTTTGGGGTGTCCTCCCTAATTGTGCATTAATATTTCTGGCTGTCAAAAGTCATATCTGTCAGCAGTATCTACTCAATAATTTTTAGCACTCCTCAGTGTTTTTGGGGTGTCCTCCCTAATTGTGCATTAATATTTCTGGCTGTCAAAAGTCATATCTGTCAGCAGTATCTACTCAATAATTTTTTAGCACTCCTCAGTGTTTTTGGGGTGTCCTCCCTAATTGTGCATTAATATTTCTGGCTGTCAAAAGTCATATCTGTCAGCAGTATCTACTCAATAATTTGTAGCACTCCTCAGTGTTTTTGGGGTGTCCTCCCTAATTGTGCATTAATATTTCTGGCTGTCAAAAGTCATATCTGTCAGCAGTATCTACTCAATAATTTGTAGCACTCCTCAGTGTTTTTGGGGTGTCCTCCCTAATTGTGCATTAATATTTCTGGCTGTCAAAAGTCATATCTGTCAGCAGTATCTACTCAATAATTTTTAGCACTCCTCAGTGTTTTTGGGGTGTCCTCCCTAATTGTGCATTAATATTTCTGGCTGTCAAAAGTCATATCTGTCAGCAGTATCTACTCAATAATTTTTAGCACTCCTCAGTGTTTTTGGGGTGTCCTCCCTAATTGTGCATTAATATTTCTGGCTGTCAAAAGTCATATCTGTCAGCAGTATCTACTCAATAATTTGTAGCACTCCTCAGTGTTTTTGGGGTGTCCTCCCTAATTGTGCATTAATATTTCTGGCTGTCAAAAGTCATATCTGTCAGCAGTATCTACTCAATAATTTTTAGCACTCCTCAGTGTTTTTGGGGTGTCCTCCCTAATTGTGCATTAATATTTCTGGCTGTCAAAAGTCATATCTGTCAGCAGTATCTACTCAATAATTTTTAGCACTCCTCAGTGTTTTTGGGGTGTCCTCCCTAATTGTGCATTAATATTTCTGGCTGTCAAAAGTCATATCTGTCAGCAGTATCTACTCAATAATTTTTAGCACTCCTCAGTGTTTTTGGGGTGTCCTCCCTAATTGTGCATTAATATTTCTGGCTGTCAAAAGTCATATCTGTCAGCAGTATCTACTCAATAATTTTTAGCACTCCTCAGTGTTTTTGGGGTGTCCTCCCTAATTGTGCATTAATATTTCTGGCTGTCAAAAGTCATATCTGTCAGCAGTATCTACTCAATAATTTTTAGCACTCCTCAGTGGTTTGCGCTCAGAATGGATTCAAAGCAGTCCACATATGATCTAAATGAGCAACCAGGTTCTGTCACCAGTCCTGATGTTAGTGTTCCCAGTACGTCATCTGGCCAAGGCGATGTCAAACAACAGAGTGTTTTCAAATTAGTGCAAAAAACAAAAACCAAAAAAAATTTTACTGTATTGAAGCGAAAAAGAAGTGTAACTGAGCAAAAGTTAAGTGACGATAAAAAAAAAATTGCAAGCATGCCATTCTACACACGCAGTGGCAAAGAGAGAATGAGGCCTTCACCTTTGGCTATTAGTGGCAGATCCCAAAAAGTTACCCAGGCTACAATTGGTGCACAACTACTGTTACGCGTCAAAGCTGAGCTGCAAGATACCAGTGAGGCATTACAGGAGAATATTTGCTCTGATTCACAAATGACAACAATCCCTGTGGAGAGTCCATCCAACAGTGGGATGTCTAATCGTGAGCATTCTGCTGATGTGTGCCTTAATAGCCCGAGTGTAGCCGGTGATACCCAAATTGAGGATGCCACTTTGGAATTAGAAGAGGATGAGGGGGAGATTTGTGTAGGCGACGAGGGCGCTAATGAGGATGTTGATGAGGATGAGGTTGTTTGTGTAAGTCCTGCACCAGTGGCAGCAGTTCTGGCACGTGACAAGAAAAAGGCCATTGTCATGCCTGGGCATAAAACAAAAAAATCCACTTCTTATGTGTGGAATTATTTCTACCCAAATCCAGACAACAATTGTATAGCCATTTGTAGTGTATGTGAAGCCACAGTCAGTCGAGGGAGGGACCTTAACCATCTTGGAACCTCGTCTATGTTACGCCATTTAACGAGAGTTCATGGCAAAGTGTTGGGAAAAGCTGAAAGTTCTTCCCAAAAGAATACAAGCACTCCCTCATCAGCTAAGACCCTCCGCTCACCGACATACCGACGGCTACAAAATACACCCACCACACCATCCTCATCAATATCCTCAGTAGCGCTCGGAGTTAGCCCGGCATCCCACTTAAGGCTGGATGACTCCGGCACTATTATTGATTCCTCTGAAGAAAGCGTTAGTCCTGCTGCTGCTGTTGCTGCTGCTGGGGGTGAATCGTCATCCCAGAGGCAGGTGAATAAAATGAGCAGTCCTACATTTCAGCAATTAACTGTGAAACAATCATTTGCGAGGGGAAGCAAATATGACAGCAGTCACCCAGTCGCCAAGCGAATCACAGACGCCATGGCTGCAATGTTAGTGTTAGATCTGCGTCCAATCTCCACAATAAACGCAGCTGGTTTTTCACAGTTAATTGAGGTTTTGTGTCCGCGTTACAGAATTCCATCGCGACACCATTTCTCCCGTAAAGCTATTCCACAACTATACCAAAAAGTGTGTAAAAATGTAGAGATTGCGCTGAAAAATGCCATTCTGCCCACTGTTCACTTAACCACAGATATGTGGACAAGTGGAAGTGGCCAAACCAAAGACTATATGACTGTGACAGCCCACTGGGTTGGTCATTCACCTTCACCAGCAGGAACAGCAGCAGCATGTACACCACTACGTAACATTTGTCACAGGCAGGCCACTCTTTGTATCACCGGCTTCACTAACAGGCATACGGCTGACAATTTGTTACGCAAACTGAGAGATGTGATTGATGCATGGCTTATACCACTCGGACTCTCCCCAGGGTATGTCATTTCAGATAACGCCAACAATATAGTGCGAGCATTACAGCTGGGTGATTTCCAACATATTCCCTGTTTTGCTCACACCATCAACTTGGTGGTGCAGAGCTTCCTACGAAATAACCGTGAGGTGCAGGAGATGCTTTCGGTGGCCCGTAAAATTTCAGGCCATTTCAGGCATTCAGCCACAGCATGTAGGAGATTACAGCAGCTCCAAGAGCAGTTTAACTTGCCCTGCCACCAACTTAAGCAAGAGGTGGTAACTCGGTGGAATTCCACCCTGTACATGCTTCAGAGGATGGAGGAACAGCGCAAAGCCATCCAAGCATATTGCACAAGTCATGACATTGGGAAAGGAGGGGGGATGTATTTCACTCTTGCACAGTGGGGAATCCTTTCAGTGCTGTGCAAGGTGCTGAAACCATTTGAAGTTGTGACATGTGAGGTCAGTGCAGACTCTGCTAGTTTGAGCCAAGTCATTCCTTTAATTAGACTATTGGAAAAGCAGCTTGAGAAAATGAAGGAGGAGCTGAAAGCAAGCAATTCAGCAAAGTATGTTGGCCTTGTCGATCAAGTACTTAATTCGCTTCACAATGATCCTCGAGTTATTAAGATCTTGAACTCGGATCAGTACGTTTTGGCCACTGTGCTTGATCCAAGGTTTAAAACCTACATTGAGTCTTTACTTGTAAATGAGCGAGATGTGAACTTTTGCAAGGAGCTATTGCTCAGCAAGTTGGCCGCTGAACTGGGCCTCGGCTTGACGACGTGTCCTCCTTCACTTTCTCAAGCTGTTGCTCGTAAAAAATTAAATTTCCAAAAAAGAAGCAGGGAAGACACAGGGGGCAGACGAGAACAATTTAACATCTGGGCTGGTTTGAAGGATTTTTCAAAAAAAAGTGTCACTTTGCCCATAAGTCCATCCAATATGAGTATAAACATGCAAAGGATGGTGGAGGATTACTTTCAAGAGGTAGTTGATATGGAAATGTCAGACAGTCCCTTTCCTTACTGGGAAGAAAAGCAAGCCATTTGGAAACCCATGTACAAACTTGCTTTGCAATACCTAAGCTGCCCACCCTCCAGTGTGTACTCTGAACGAGTGTTCAGCACAGCAGGGAACTTAGTCAGTGATCGCCGTAGAAGGTTACTTCCCAAAAATGTGGAGAAAATGATGTTTATAAAAATGAACTACATCTTCCACGAGGAAGGCCTTCACCATCCAAGACATCCAAGCACTGACTGTTCTCTAATGGCGGATTCAAGCGGCGATGAATTGATAGTCTGTGATGATGACGTACACACTGATGAGGGTGAGGATGAAGCTGAAGATGATGCCGATAACATCTTTTTAAAACTTTCTATGTAAGTGTAGGGTGCAATCTACCCCCAAAGAGGAAAGGGACTTGTGGCATTTCCATATCACATACCATCTTGAAAGGCTGCTGTTAGGGCAATTTATCCTTAAGGGTAGGGTGTCATAGACAGAGTGACCCTAAACTGGCTTTGTCCATTTTTCATAATATTGTACAGTCTATAATGGCTGAATTTTTTAGTATTTTATACAAGTGGAGGGGGGCCTAGAGAGACAGAAACCAAACTGGCTTTCTCCATGTCAATTAATATTGTACAGTCTATAATGGCTGAATTTTTTGGTATTTTATACAAGTGGAGGGGGGCCTAGAGAGACAGAGTGACCCCAAACTGTCTTTCTCCATGTCAATTAATATTGTACAGTCTATAATGGCTGAATTTTTTAGTATTTTATACAAGTGGAGGGGGGCCTAGAGAGACAGAAACCAAACTGGCTTTCTCCATGTCAATTAATATTGTACAGTCTATAATGGCTGAATTTTTTGGTATTTTATACAAGTGGAGGGGGGCCTAGAGAGACAGAGTGACCCCAAACTGTCTTTCTCCATGTCAATTAATATTGTACAGTCTATAATGGCTGAATTTTTTAGTATTTTATACAAGTGGAGGGGGGCCTAGAGAGACAGAGTGACCCCAAACTGTCTTTCTCCATGTCAATTAATATTGTACAGTCTATAATGGCTGAATTTTTTAGTATTTTATACAAGTGGAGGGGGGCCTAGAGAGACAGAAACCAAACTGGCTTTCTCCATGTCAATTAATATTGTACAGTCTATAATGGCTGAATTTTTTGGTATTTTATACAAGTGGAGGGGGGCCTAGAGAGACAGAGTGACCCCAAACTGTCTTTCTCCATGTCAATTAATATTGTACAGTCTATAATGGCTGAATTTTTTAGTATTTTATACAAGTGGAGGGGGGGCTAGAGAGACAGAAACCAAACTGGCTTTCTCCATGTCAATTAATATTGTACAGTCTATAATGGCTGAATTTTTTGGTATTTTATACAAGTGGAGGGGGGCCTAGAGAGACAGAGTGACCCCAAACTGTCTTTCTCCATGTCAATTAATATTGTACAGTCTATAATGGCTGAATTTTTTAGTATTTTATACAAGTGGAGGGGGGCCTAGAGAGACAGAAACCAAACTGGCTTTCTCCATGTCAATTAATATTGTACAGTCTATAATGGCTGAATTTTTTGCTATTTTATACAAGTGGAGGGGGGCCTTGAGAGACAGAAAGCAAACTGGCTTTTTCCATTTCTTTACATATTTAACTATAAGTGTAGGGTGTAATATACATTCAAAGACGATGGCTGCATTGCCAATATGCATAGATGGAGAGGAAGACAATCTGTTTTGTGTGTAGAATAGGCCTACCAACGAAGAATTAAACTGTTTTTTTGGATGATTTATTACCTCAACAATTAGATTACTTGTCTCTAAAACAGTTGGAGCACTAAATTGGGTTAATTTAGGCCCAAAAACATGGATTTTCCCAAAAAATAGCAAAACAAAACCAAACAAAACCAAAACCAAAACCAAAACACGCAATGGCGGTTTTGCAAAACCAAAACCAAAACCAAAACACGACGGTAATCCAGATCCAAAACCGAATCCAAAACCAAAACACGGGGGTCAGTGACCATCTCTACTTGTAATGCTATCAATGTATCCCCTTAGCCAGTGGCAGGGGCGGATCTAGATTTTTTTTTTACAGGGGTGGGCGATTTAGGGGGGGGGGGGCTTTAGTCCCCGCCCCCCTTTTTGACATCTAAGGATGCCTGCAGCTGCGCATTATGTGCAGGTCCGTTCGGCAGAGATAGGCAGGGAGAGTGTGCTGCCCGGCCGTTCTGATTGTGTTTTAAAAACAATCAGAGCAGCCGGGCAGCACACTCTTCCTGTCTGTCTCTGCCAAACCCACCGGCAGCAACCCTGCCAGGATCCGCCACTGGTAAGTGGCAAACCTTCATAAAATATTATTAGAATAAGCCTGGTTTGAAAGATTTTGGGCCTGAATCATGTTCGTTCCATATCTTGCGTGAGATAGCTCTGAGCATGCTCAGAAACGGACCTTCCGCCAGTCAACACGATTGCATGCAATTCATCTCCGAACCCAAATGACACTACTGAGTACGACTTGAAGGGGCGGGAATGACTGGACAGATGTACGCAATGTATAGTAAGTGCGTGCTTACACAGTAGTGGCTGATTCAAGTCCTCCTGGGTTTCTCTTAAGTACGCTTGTTTTCAGACGTAAAATTTGTACCAGCTACAGAGCAGGTGTAAGAGCCGATTGATAGTGATGTCTGGCACGGCATAGTCTTTCTTTGGAAAAGTAGACGTATGTGTGCCATTAGGTAGCACAGAACATGAGTATGCAAATAATATAGACTATAAGAATGCATTGTCACAATGCCAGTCACAAGACCATCTTAATGTAAAAGAAAATGAAAAAAAATATATTGTTTTTTTAAACCATTTTGATTAATGATTATACTGTTCAAAGTTGTTCATTTATTTTATAATAGAAATTTTTTTGTAAGCATTCTGATATGACCTTATAATGCACACTGTTCTGTCTATTAACATATGGCAAGTACAGTCTAAGCAGAGCGTACTTACACTCAGATTGAAAGCGAAACACATGTCTAAATCCGCTTGGATTTGAATATGATTGGAACTGCGCTCATGTTCCATGCTCTGTTTTAAACTTCAACTTGCGTGCAAATTGCTCTCCAATTTGAATCAAGCTCTTTATGTTTATTCCATTGAATGTACAGAGATTGCTATTTATAAAAATACACAGATACTACAGATGGTAAAACAGATAGGGGGAGATTCAATTAGTAAAAAACATACGGAAAGTGTCTCCAGAATGGCTGCGGGGCCACTATGCGCAGATTTTTTGAGTGAGATGTCCTCTGAATTTTACTCACACCCCATAGAGGTCCGGGCAAAAATGAGCATATATTTTTACCATACTACAGGTAAAAATGGTCAGCTGCGATGTTCTTAGGAACATTATAGCTAATTAAATCTCTCCCATAGGGTGAGTTGCTTGTAGTGTGTTGAAGCAACGAGAATCCACTTTTGTTTGGAATATCCTAAATAAATCATTGTCACCAAAAATTACTAACCTGGTAAATTCACACTGACCAGGGCAACCTCTGATGTCCTGTGTGCATGTTGCAGCTTCCTTAGTTCTCCCTCAGGCAGTGCAGGAGTGTTGTCAGTGGATTTCACAAATAACTGTAACTTTAAAAATTGCTGCCATGGCATTGCTGAAATTGCCTTTATTATATTTCTTTAAAATCCAGATGTAAAGAATGTAATAGTTGGAAGAGGTGTCCATGGTGAGGTGAAGAGTTGCAAAACCTCTCGCTAGTTAAGGAGCAAAGGTCTCTCATCTTCAATTCCAGACATTACTACTGAAAGACAACCTGGAGACATAATAATTAAAAATTAAAAACTGATTGGAAGGCACAGCTCCTGTTCTAGCCAGTGCTACCTTTAATTTAATGCATATCAGACCTTCAGGTATTCTACAAGATCCCGAGGAAACAATGCCTCAACATAGGTAAGGGTAGCTGCTAAATGTGTCATGAAAACAGTCTGTGATCTGAGATATGAGCACAGGGCTCTGTTAACATGGCCAAAATTATAATGTGTTTTAACCTCCACACGTAAATCCCAGCTTGCACCAGCTAGTGTAATGACAAATGAATCCACTAAGATTCAGTATCTGATATAGCTGTCAACTTTAGCAGCATCTCTTCATCAAAGCCTAGCAGTCCTCCTCCTAACTCATCCCCTATTGTCCTTCCCTTTATAGCCCCTCCCCCTCTTTGTGTCTGCACCTCTAGATTGTATGTTCCCATTAGCAGGGTATTCATTATGCCTATTTTCCCATCTTCACTATCCATCTGCGTGCCCTTGTCTAGCACTCTACCAGGTCTTAGTCTCCTTAGCATTTATCTCCATTTGGTCTGCCCATGCTCCCTGTTTTATCCTCTCAACCCCCTTTTACTATGGAACTCATTTCTATTTTGGTCATTGAGCAACTGGCAGTTGTTCTGCCATACTGTGTAACTGTTATATCAATTATACTATATATGTACTATGTATGCTATTTGTTCTCTTTGTTAATTGATATTGTTTGCTCTCGCTCATTGTACGATGCTGTGACTGCGGACCCTTTGTAACGCATTATAAATAAATAATAAATAATAATGATACACAGCAGTCTCTGCCAGGTTTACAGTTCCTTCACTGCCTCATGCATTTTTTCTTTCTCTCTATTCCCCAACAGCCCATGTGGTGCTTGAGGTCTGACTTTGTGAAGATAAGTAGTTCTTACTCTCCTGAGTTATATTGTTGCACCTGTCAAGAGAACAAGGGTGGGTGCAGCAGCTTGCAGAGTGAAGGAAAAGCTCCTGGTCCAGCTGCAGGTGAACTCAGTCTATGACACCAGACCTGGATTGGTGGAAAGACCCCATAGGCCCAGGTATAGGGCAGCAGAGTTGCAGGGGAAGCAGGCTGCCCCTTGTTTAAACAATTTAACATTTTTTTCCATTTGTATGCCTGCCTGTATAAAAATATTATTTTAAATATGTTGTAGAATATACTTATTTCTTGCCATTATTTCAGTTATGCAGATGATAAATGAGGAAAGTTGGGATTATGGAGCGCTATTGTAATGAGGAGAGACGGGACATACAACCATACACCACACACAGTGGTGCATCATTTATACAAGGATGTCATTTCTTCCCATCTAATATATTTAAAATCAATTTAACTTTTGGGAATAGGACATTTGAGGCCCCTTGGTACAATAATTGACTTTTGGCCAGTACAATACTTTTCAGTTAAGTGCAATTTTTTACAGTCAAACTCCATCTGAATATTTTTTATTACTACCCTTAAGTAAAAATAAATTAAAATAAGTTGTGCTGGGCATTTCACAAATATTGGTGAAAAAGATATATCAATGCCTCTGAGGAAATCGTTTTTATGTTGAAACGCGTCAGGTAATAATTCTTTTGCATTAGCAGTTGTTATACTTTGAATCTGCTTCTACATGATATGAACCTTTTCTCGGCGACAACTATACCTTTATACCAGCTTAATCCCTTTGAATACCAGCCGCCAGTGATTGGGGAAGGAGATTGCTTTCAGCGTGCACGCTGAGTATTATTATTATCCAGACGGCTGAACACTCGTTTCACTGGATTCTAAGTGTTCACAGTGCGCTACGATTGGAGACCAGTGGGAGCGGATAAAGCGGGATTGACATTTCATTCCAAGATAACCCTAAGCCTTGATTGACTGGGGAAGGAGATTGCTTTCAGCATGTACGCTGAGTATTACTAAAACCCGGACGGCTGTATATTTGTTTTGCTGGATTGAAGTTGTTTACTGTGTGCTTCGTTTAGAGACCAGTGTAATTGGATAAAGTGGGTTTGCTATTCAATCCTAAGATTATCTTAAGGTAACCCACATTATTGGACTCTAGCACATTTTATTATTGCGGAGATCTATATATCCTATGAAGCAGTTTTATCTATTTGTTCTATGGATTTTTACATGTATTGAGTTTGAAAAAAACCACTTGATAAGATTTATGTGGAATTCATTCATTCTATCAGCACTTTGTGAAAGGCGGAAACATGATATAGAAGAATTAAGTATTGAGACTTCTAGTCCTTCGGCCAAATAGTGATTGTTTTATTCATATCGGATAAGTACCATGAAGTACCGCTAATTAACCCTCATGTTCCTAGTATGTCATCCGGACTCTATGATATAACTTCATTTTCATTATTGGTCTATTTTTGATCCATTAACAGTGTTGTGTGCATTGCATTTATCTGTGGTCAATTTAAGTATTAATATGTATCTTAATGCTGTGATATTTTATAGAGAATATTATATTATATATATTTTGTTTTTAATTGATTGATATTTCAATAAATTGTTTGTTTGTTTACTATTTTATGAACTCATTTATGGCATAGGCAATTTGTTTCCAGCGCTGTTTCTCTTTTTCATCAGTATTCTTTTAAAGAGCCCACAGACTCTTTTTACACCAGCAGGTTACATTTTTGCCTTTTATCATTCTTTATATTCATCTGCCAGCGCTTGGGACTTTTTGATTTTATTTTCATTTCACAAATATGTTTCATATGCTGGCTCTGGTATTACATAATGTAAGTTTGGTAGGATATATTAAACATACCAGCTGATTGTTTTAGGTGTTGAGGTAGATAAGTAAACTGGAAAAAAGTTGCATACCTAGGGTGCCATTTAGAATAGGACCTATGTCCATTTGTAGGACATAAATATACGCATTTCCTTACTGTGCATTTAAATTTGAATTATCTTAGACTTGCAGTTTTTTACAACTGGAGAGGTGTTATGGGAGTAGGCAAGCATAAGATGAGTACAGTAAGGGCATCTACATATAAGTGTAAACTGCCCCCTTGGGGTGATACTTAATAACATTTGGAAGCATCTCCATATACGCTTCTTAGGAGGCGTGTCTTTAGAAAGTGTCAAATGCCTGATTTAAAGATACGTTATGATGATGACATCAACATCACTACAGAGCCAGTTCTGATTGGCTGTATGCGTATTGACCCCTCCTGCTTGTAGTACTTCATTTAGTAACGTCACAGCTATATTATGTCAAGTTGCAGAAGTCTAATTGGCTTTCCTCTCTGTCATTTCCATTTAGAGTACTGGAGGATAGACATTTCCCATTGAATTGAGCAGTATATGATGGATGTGGGTTTTTTTTTAAATACAATTTATATGAAACATATGACTTTTGCATTTATTCATAACACTGTCAAGACATCTTTTTCTTTTGTGTACATGATCCTTCAATACATTATATTGTGTACCAATAGGGTAATGTGAATTAACACTGACAAGCTGCATATCTAGGCTATCATTTATGTTTCAAGTAAAGTACAGTATTCTGTGATGAATTATAACAGTGGTGTTTTATTTTTGGCAGGGCCAGACCCGGTGGTACAATTATGATTTTGATAACAAATAAAGTAAGCTTGGAGCGTGATGTTTGATGTTTATTTCAATTATATACAGTAAACTTAGGAGACACTGCTGTTAATAAAAAAACGTGCTTAATACTGATATTAAAACAGATGAAGTGGATGGATGGCTTGCTGTATGTTGAAATAATACAATTAAAGAAAAAATATTCTGTAGAAAATGATAAAAATAACGTCTGTTTCTTTGGGATTGAAAAAGCATGAAATATAAACACAAAAGTTAGCGGGGCTCATCTGTGCGTATATAGATATTGCACAAAACTGGAATGCTGACATCTTATCATAGTGCATGTAAAATAAAATAAGAAAAGAAAAATGTTTAACTTATCAAACTGCATTGGATTCTTGGCAAAAAGTAATGCACCATTTATAATAATGCAATTAACAAATGGATGTTGAATATTATAAGAATAGATTTGACAGATCAGTTATTATACAAATAAAAACATAAGACCCCTACCCACAGCTAGGTATTAGGAATATAAAGAATCCTTTATAATAAAACTGGGAATAACAATGTAATGCTTTCATTGCCTGTATTAAAATCTCAAGCTACATGGTTTAAAAATATATAATTTGAATTTACAAATTAGGCTGAAGGTTAGAGGATCTCCACAAAGTTTAGATTGTATGGTTTGTTTTTTTTAAAAAAAGAATGAAATTATCTTTTTCCGCCAGCGGAAGGACGTACATCCTAATTCTTTCATTTCTAAGTATAACCCCTCAATGACCCCACTGTGACTAGTTGATTTAATCTATCCCAAGCCTACTGGCTTTAAAGCAAGAAGCCATAAACCTTCCGATCAGATATGCTTTGTCTAGCATCAAAAGAAGGGAAAAGGGGGGGTATGCTTTATCTGTACCTAATCAGTACATGTGTGCCTCACATTCAAGGCATTTTATCTGTGTAATTAAATAACACACTGTTTTGCTTTCTGGAATAAAATGCCAGGAGAAACGTTTTTCTTTGACTATGTATAAATATTTATTACTTTATATATTGAACAATATCTAACAAGAAAAATTGAAACTAAACAATAAGCAATACAAAAAATAAACATAATTATAATGCAGTAGGGGATTTAATAACGTAAGGCAAATTTCATAGCACCCAAGCATATATTAGCCTTGACTAGTTCAGTGCAAGTGTAGGTCTGATCGTTGAAATGGATTACTGTATATTATTAACGAGTCTCATGCCATGTAACTATATATCGTGTTGGTGAGTTGAGAAATGCCTGGTCAGTGTGCAGTACTTTATGTGTATATATTACGGTAGTGTTTTATGTGCATATCTTGTGTAGTGGTTGCAAAGTACAACAATGGCTGTTTACGGACTAAATATTGGATTCATTAAAAAGCCATTGGTTCTTGTTAATAGAGAAGCTATACGCAGGTAAGTCACTAGAATGTATGGAATCTCTTTAGGCAATCATCTTACATATCATGGCACAGTAGAGCTGAATATGCAGGTTTTGCCTAGTCTGCATGTATTGGTAGTGTGACTTTAAAGCACTTACCTTTGTCTGCCACCTGTCTGTCCCTAGCCATCTCTTTAGTGTATGTCTCATGCTGAAACCATAGCTGACAAATCTGGTGTTATATTGCTGCACAATTATTCAACTTGATAGAAGACATAATAGAGATACATGATCCTAGAGGAACATTTGTTGTTACAGTCAAGCCATTAATATATTTGATTAGGTTTAAAGTGTACTATTGGGCTACATGGTTATCTATCCATCCATCATCATCATCATCATCATCATTTATTTATATAGCACCACTGATTCCGCAGCGCTGTACAGAGAACTCATTCTCATCAGTCCCTGCTCGACTGGAGCTTACAGTCTAAATTCCCTAACATACATACAGACAGGCAGACATCTATCTATCTATCTAGCCATCCATATCAGAAATGTAAGGATCTTGGTCCTTTAAAACTCTGATCGCCTGTCCTATGGTGCACCTATTATTAGACCGCGTTTTCATGCTCTGACATTTAAGCCTATGCTATAGAATTTTAAGCAATGCTTTACCAATCAAGAATTAACAGAAAAAAGTTTAAAATTAAGTCAATACAATTAAAAGATTACCAAACGCATGAAATATACACACATAGGATGCGGCCACATGAGGTCTAAATTTGACAAGGAGCTTGAGCACCAAAATGGTTAAATAAAGTATTAAAATACATCTTAAAAGTCACATATGTCCTTCCCCCCTGTTTCTTGTCCATTTTGATGCAAGTTCACACTGAAACTGCCCACTCCCAAAGGCGCAGAGAGGGGATTTTTCTTTAATTTGGATGTGCTGTCATATTTTTTACTAATTGTAAAAAGATGACTACATATAGGTGTCAATTTTATTTTTCCTGTTATTTCAAATGAAGAACAAAGACTTTGCATTTATACATAGATTTTACTAAGAGCTTCTGACATTGATAAAAAAAACATATCACAAAGACAAGCAACACAGTAAGTAACAAAGTGTTCCAACGATTTAACCAGAGGAAAGTTAGTGGGGAAAAAAGAGAGGTTAGGGCAGTTTCATGTGTGTGGTTAAGTGCCAGAGCAAATTTTTGGCAGCACAGTGGCGTAGTGGTTAGCACGTCTGCCTCACAGCGCTGAGGTCATGAGTTCAATTCCCGACCATGGCCTTATCTGTGTGGAGTTTGTATGTTCTCCCTGTGTTTGCGTGGGTTTCCTCCGGGTGCTCCGGTTTCCTCCCACACTCCAAAAACATACTAGTAGGTTAATTGGCTGCAATAAAAAAAAAAAAAAAAAAAAAATTGACCCTAGTTTCTCCCTCTCTGTCTGTCTGTCTGTGTGTGTGAGTGTGTGTCTATAGTAGGGAATTTAGACTGTAAGCTCCATTGGGGCAGGGACTGATGTGAATGAGTTCTCTGTACAGCGCTGCGGAATTAGTGGCGCTATATAAATAAATGATGATGATGATGATGATGATGATGATTATTTCATAAGTGTATAAGTCCCATATACTCAATGGTGTATTGAATCAAATAATTATAACATCAGAGTTCCTTAGGGAAAATAAGAGGACCATATGCAGCAAAAAAATCGCCTTTTTATAAAGTAATTGTGTGATCATTTGTTCCATTCTATAAGCAGAGTTTAGTCTCTGCTGTAGATATGACATAGGTGGTGGGTCCACACACTTCTATTGTGGACTAATGGAACAATTGGGCAGCTGTGAGAATATGGTTTACACATTTCTCGGTGGGATTTCGATATCGTTTTGTCAAAAAAGAACACAAAAAAATATTTGTTGTCTCTGTAAAGCTGTACTAGGTCTCCAACCTGCAGCTGACATTTGCAAATCATTGGATAAAACCCAGATAGATGTCTCATGTCATCTAATACCATGACAACATGTTTTATTTAATTTAATTTAACTGTAGCTACTTGCATTTTCCCCAATTTTTTTTGGACTCCTGAGAGAGCTCTGTGCCAAAGTTTCCTACCCAATATCAAATATATGTTTTTTAGGGATGGATCAGTCTGTAGGTAATTTAGCAGATACATAAATTAGACACCAAGGAGCAGATTCAATTGTTCTTTAGAACAACGTGGCTGCGCATGATTACCGTTACTACGGTAATTTCTCCACTGATTTTTGCTCGCAGATCTATGAGCAACACAGAGAATTGAATCTGCCCCCAACAATGCTTTTATTCTTTAGACAGGGACGTAAAGACATTTGGGGGTATATTTACTAAACTGCGGGTTTGAAAAAGGGGAGATGTTGCCTATAGCAACCAATCAGATTCTAGCTGTCATTTTGTAGAATGTACTGAATAAATGCTAACTAGAATCTGATTGGTTGCTGTAGGCAAAATCTCCACTTTTTCAAACCCACAGTTTAGTAAATATATCCAGGGCCGGATTAAGGGAATGGAGGCCCCTGGGCTAAGGGCGCCTCCATTCCCCCATGAGGCCCCCAATGTGAGCCACCCGCCGCCCCCCCCGTACCCCGTGAGGGTCCCCCCCCCAAGTGCTTACCTGTCACTGTAGTCTTCCGTCCCTGGCGCGCTGTAAGCTCCTTACTGAGGAGATCTCGCGAGAGTTCACTCGCGAGATCTCCTCAGTAAGCAGATTACTGAGCGCCATGGATGGAGGACTACAGTGACAGTGCTCAGCAGCATTGATCGGGCTGGGGGCGCCCCCGCCCCTGGACCGATCAATAATACTGCTGAGGACTTTGAAGGGCCCCCTGGATGCCCAAGGCCCCTGGGCTATAGCCCAGTTAGACCTCGGGTTAATCCGGCCCTGAATATACCCCATGGTGTTTGGACTGAACATTTATAGAACCTAGACCGATGTATAATTGATTAAACCATAATGGTTTAATATATTTTTCCATTGTGTTAAATAAGGATTAAAGACTTCAATTTTATTCTTTAATTGGGGAGGGTAAAATGTTTCAGGGCATTTGATGTTTGGTCTACTCATTTATGGAACCTGGAGTGATGTAGAAAAAGATTAGGCAATAATGGTTCATTATTTTTATTAACACCGTTGACACAATCACTCAAGACTGAGTGTTAAATAATGTGTCACTATAATATGTTTTCTTTTACGTACATTTGAAACCAGTCTGTACCCAGCCAACACCAATCTGTTACACTTCTGTCACACATTATTTTTCCTTCTCACATTTCTTTAGCTACTCATCTGCCATTTCTCCTCAGGCAATTTTGTCCTATAATTTAAAAAGAGCTTTCAATTCAACAGTAGCTATTACAAACTGTCGAGCAGCAAGCCTGCTTAATTATTTTTCTAAGATGATATAGTATGTCCATTGACATTTTTTAGACTGAATTCAACAGCATGGAAACTGTATAGTTACAGTGATATGTTTTGTAGGAATTTAAGAGAGCATGGCTTAAATTGCGTTCAATTTTATTTTTATTTTGCTAGAAATCACTTGATTGTAAGTTTTTGAAATGTTTGCAGCTATATTAATAAAGTTACTACAGCTTTAAAAATCTGGCAGTTTTGCCTTTAATTAAATTTGCCGTTTTCGATATGAATGGCAAAATTGCCGAAAATCGGTGATTTGACAAAACCGGAGATTCATACATTTACTCCTTGGACTCCTTGTCTAATATTTTTTTCTAAAATGTTAGTCTGCCGATGTATTCTCAATAAACATCAGTAATTTTTGAAAGTGGATGCAATACATCCAGGGATAGGAGAATAAAAAAGACATGCTGAATGTCAGAGGGATTTAAAATAGCTTTTTGTTTTTTCATATAATTTGTACATAATGGTGCTGATGTATAGATGGGCGCAAATGCGATTAAATCACTGTAATAAAGGAGAAAACAGAAAAATATCACATTCCCGTCCATATGCAAAGCATTAAACATTTTGAGCTGCATCTGCCTCTGCATTAGCAGTGTATACGCATTGTGTGCCACAAGTCATCATCATCAGCAGCAGCAAGTATTTACACCTGCTCTATAGCAGGTGCAAAATATATGCGTCCCAGCAGAAGATATGCGTCCCAGCAGGGCCGGATTAAGACACTGTGGGCCCCTGGGCTAGGCCCCCCCCCCCCCCAGTAATATTGGATTGGGCATACGCCGCTTGACAAATGTTTATTTTAATATACCTGCTCTGTATTTTCAAAAAGCAAAAAATATATCTATGGATTAATGTGCTTTATGTATGTTCAACATACAATTTGTAGGAGTGCAATAGTTTGAAAACAAATGGTGGTTTATTAAGGTTAAAACAATGCTAACTGGTTTTAGCATAGGTAAATAATAAATGGTTGTTACAATTATTAGTATTGTTTTAACCTTAATAAACCACCGTTTGTTTACAAACTATTGCACTCCTACAAATTGTTGAACATACATAAGGTACATTAATACATAGATATTGGGGTATAATAGGGAGCGCTAGAATATATATGCCTGCACTGACAGCAATCGCCAGCAGTTTGAAAAAAAAGAATATATATATATATATATATATAAAGCTGCCAGCAGATCTTTCTTTAGGGCCCCCCAGCTGCCCGAGGCCCCTGGGCCTATAAGGCCCTGCAGATAATCGGGCCCTGCCTCCAAGGCTTATATGTGTGTTTCTACAAGTGTGCATGAGATGCATTTGTGTAAACACCCCTCCTCTGCACTCACACCCCCAACCCACCTTTCCAGGAGCAGATGGGCATAAGTGCCAGAATTGTGTAAGTCTGCATAGGTGCGTATACACGTGCCCACTTTCCTGGCATAAGCAGATCATTTCACGCAAAATACATTGCAGAAATGTATGTACATGACACTCTGCATCAGCCCCAATGTTTGATGTGAATGCACATAACCACTTGGCGCACATAACAATTGCATAAGTATATAAATCCTGGTCTACAAACTACATTGTACAATGAATATGCAACATTTGAATGGGAGTACAAATTGCTGGTTATAAGTGATACTGCAGATTTTCTTTAGACAAACAGTGTTTAGATGTACTCCCTCCTTAAAACCTATGCCTAAATCCTATGCCAAGAATATAAGGATCACGTCATATTGTAACATCTGACATTAGCATCAGTAGAGTGGGTACAAGACAGTGAGCAAGCCTATTCACCTTTACTTATAATAGAAATTTTAATTATAGAGAAACTCTTCTGGAACTTGGGTGCCATCAAAACATAAGTACAAAGTTCCGGGGTCTCAGAAGGACGGAAAAGTTGGCAGAAGCAAAATCGAGGATAATAAGCCAAAGGTCGGGTAAGTTGTAGCCAAATGAGGTCAATAATAAATTAGGGTTAAGTAAAAATCCATAAATCCATAGCATTGATAGGAAATTCTAAGCAATAAAGAGGAAGTAGATTATGCCAATGGGTGTATGTCATACTTGCCTACTCTCCTGGAATTTCCGGGAGGCTCCCAAATTTTAGGGAGTGCTCCCAGACTCCCGGAAGAGTAGACAAACCTCCCTGATCCTAAAAAAATGTATATCGGGGACGGGGCTGAATCACGTCATTAAGCCCCACCTCCACTATTCAATGCTGTGAAATTCTGCATTTTACAGTGGGGGCGGAGCTATGGTGACTCAAATACGTCTCCCTGTCACATGACCTGTCCTCCGTGAGGACAGAGTCAGAAAGTCGGCAAGTATGGTGTATGTGAGACACAATGTTTTTGTTTATATGTGAATAATCACATGCACACAAATAAATAGATGAATCGTACATATATTAACCAATAATGTGTACATAAAGTGTGCAATGTTTCACTAACAGTCTGCAGTTGGGACCACTAGACACAACATATTGATTTAGGAGTCTTGGTGAAAGTGAAAATGAAAGTAATAGAACAACTGTTTGGCATGGACATCAAGTGTTCTACGGGGGGTGTATCCATGTAATTGTACTAGGTACTTTATATTATATACTAAAATATAATGGCCTTTTATTTATATAGCAGTGCTTTACAATTGGGAACATAAACAGTTACAAAAACAAGACTGGGTATAGAAAAACAGACAAAAAGGTAAGAGCAGGGCCTGATTAAGGGTTCTGGCTGCCCTAGGCTAATACACCCCTGGAGCCCCTCTACCCCCCCCCCCCCCACCCATGTGCAGGCACATAGGAGTATTCACCAACATTCAAATTTAGACAGATTGTGCATTCTCACAATCACCCCTGTTTACAAAGCAGCAGTAGGCAGCATTTTATTTAACTGGGATACCGTTGCTCCACCGTCTGCTAACAACCTAAACTTACCAATGTTCTGTGTTTATTTAGCTTTCAAGAGTACCCTAAAAACGCAATCCTTTCAATTAGTTTTAATAATAGAAAATAATAGAAAATAGAAAAGAATTTGCACAAAACCAATTCATAGAAAATTTGGAAAGAAAAGTAAATTAAAACTATTATGCCACACAGGGCACTACTTGTCTTCTTCTAGAACAGTATGTTCTGATGTTAGTCACCCAAGTGCATTCAGACATAATGCCTGCAGTCAGGCAGTTGCTTTAGTTTTAATGTGAGATAAGGTTACCATGAGCCTACTGAAGTGCTTTTCCTTGCAAGAGCTAAAGAAATTTAATGGGAAGAAGAGGCAAAAAAATACTATGTGATCGCTGTCATATCAAGTAACACAGCAAAATATAAAATGTGCTGTATACAAGGAAAATATAACTTTATTTATAAAGCAGTAGAGCATACATAAATCATAGAAATTGCTTAAGGTCACATTGGGGTACATTTAGTAGAATGTACACTGAACCATAACAATCAATCAGATGCATGCATTCATTATCTAACTTGCAAAAAACAAATAAAAGCTAATAGCTGATTGGTTGCTGTGGATCAGTGGAAAGTTTGCCTATATATATAATGTTAGTAAAATAAGCTCCACCAACTTTCTTATCTGTGTGGAGTTTGTATGTTCTCTCCGTGTTTACGTGGGTTTCCTCTGGGCGCTCTGGTTTCCTCCCACACTCCAAGAACATAAAAGTAGGTTAATTGGCTGGTATAAAAATTGACCATAATCTGTCTGCGTGTATGTTAGGGAATTTAGACTGTAAGCTCCATTGGGGCAGGGACTGATGTGAGTGAGTTCTCTGTACAGCGCTGTGGCATTAATGGTGCTATATAAGTAAATAAATGATGACGATGAATGTAATCAAAGTAATACTAAAGAATAGTGTGGAGTACTGAACACAGCCTTATTTGAACCTTAGGTCGTATCCACAACACAATCTCACCAACCTAATTGTCCCAAATTGTGGGTGTTACATTGGCTGTGTGGCCCCATTGTGCTTCTAGAGGTTGACACTGACTCATCTGGGCACCTGATTCTTCAGCTCTCTCCTTCTGTGGGGTTCTTTCTACCTTGGGGAGAAATGGCACCACCTGAGCCTTGCGACAGAGGGCCTGCACCTATGGGGCCTTATGGCTCTGGGAACAGTCCAAAGTCCTCAGTGCTGGCTTCAATGAAAAAAGACGGTATTCAAAAACGACATTCGTAAGGAGGTAGTGGTCCTTGATGTGAGTCATCCCTAGACAGAAGGTGTTAGAGGATGAACAAAATGACAATAGATGAGACACAGATATAGTCTGGGAGAGGCCAGGAGTAAGCATCAAATTAGAATTGGTATCACTGGTTCCAGGTCAAAATACATGCCAAAAGTCAGGGTCATCAGCAGATAGGGATTGTTAGAAACAGGTCTGGTACAGGTGCAGAGAGTAACAGGCAGAATAATTTAATATGCACATAGACAGTAATAAAGAATAGCAAAATAACGTATTTCTCAGCATAGTAATGTGCGCTAAGCATACTTTAAAATCCAGCACATGCGGACACAAAGGACAAGGTATGAGGGCACACCTTAACATAGACCTGGCACTTTAGTACTTTGGACGAAATAAATCATGTCCTTTCACCAACTGTCTTCCAACACGTTTTATAAATTGATGTAGTGATATTAATTACAAGAGAGTCCCTATAGACGAACGCCATTAAATAGCGACAGTGTTTGCATCTGAGCTTACACCTACCTTAAAGAATTAACAACAGATACAGGGCTGACCAATGACTGTCTCAAGGGAGGGTCTTGGGTTACTTTATAGGTCCTCTCACTTCCTGGTTGCTTCATTTTGCTTTGCAAGATCCTGTGGGAAGAACAAGCATTGAGAGAGGCTAAGAATTTGTTTTCTATACATTTATGTCTACTTTACACCTGCCTTTTTTTTTGCACCTTTCTTCACTGTTTTTCAGATTAATTGCTTTTAATTCATTTTCTCAGATTTTCCTGTTTATATCTCACACTTCCCCCACCCCTTTTCTATAAGTTTCCCCCTTTCTCCTCTCACTCTCTATGGATATACTCAACCCTCTGCGTCCCCCACCCCATCTGAGTCATTTTCTACCCCCAACAATTCTCCATCCCAGCAAATCTGTCTCTCGTCTGGCCAGACTTGGCACCCCTCCTCTGGTGGCCATCATCTTACTGTCACATGCAGTTCCATTATTACGGATGAGGACTTGCCCAGCTCCACTATACAGAGTACAGGCCCAGCCAGCCCCGATCCGACCAGTGACTTACCGGGTAGTGGCAGGAGAAGAAGCAGACACATCTCCACGCGCAGCCCAGAGGCTCATAATGAACCACCGGTGACGGTGCGCATGTGCAGGTCTCGGGCTCTAGAGCAGGGAGCGATTACCGGCTCTGAAGCTCAAGCAGTCTCAGGCAGCAGTCACAGATTAGCTGCGAGGGGCAGCATATCCCCCCTTAAGGCTATGAACACCTCTGCTACCTCCCTTCATACTATTTCCCCTGACCCCATTAACGTTTATAGACAGCTATATCAGGCTCAGCCACTAGAGGGAGCCTCTCAACACACTCTGTGAAGCACTGGGCTGGCAATGCCATTAATCCCTCCTATGCCGGCTACAAATGTACATTCATCAGAACAATACCACCAGGCCCCCCACCAGCTATTTTTCCCACCAAGCCCATTTTTAGCAAACAGTAACAGAGGATCTGCATGGGGTGCACAATCTTATAGGTGTCCCCCTCACGCACGAAGATTACTATATCAACCACAGCTTGGCCAATACGACGCAACTTCGAATCACAGAGGTTATTCCCCCCAAAGAAGGCGACAAACAGCACAGGCAGAAGAGGCCACTTATGACACTCAGGGGTTTCTGCTGCAAAGGGAGTTGTCTGTGAGGCATTATCCCAGCTGGTTTATGGGCAATGCACACTATACCCCAAACAGAAATACCCATAGCCATAGCCAATTACAACATCATGAGTTATCTCCCACTTTCTTTTCTCAAGTTAAGGAGAGCGTAATTGCAGACACTTCCAGGTCTCTATGGTTACAAACAGGGCAAGACACAGACACAGCAAATCCTTTCACATACTACAGTTCCCATCACAACCTGGGCCCGCCGATCGCTCGGTCGGGTCCAGGTTCACATACCTCAGGGGTCCCACACTGGTTGTCTCAAAGACGTTGCTGCTCTGTTAGTCCAGTGCCATCTTGAGGTCGGGCCGCACATGCACAGTTCGTCCTTTTCTCTGCTCCCATTCTTTCCAATAAGCTGGTGTCCTCTATTGGCTGGATTATTTAAGACAACTCTTTTCTTCAATCAGGTATCAGTTCTTCAAGTCCTCCTTGTGTGTGGACGTGTTCTGGCTTCCCTGTAATATTGAACTCTATCCGTTATACTGTTCTAAATGTTATTGGACCTCCGCTGCATACTGTGGTACTCCATCTGATCCAGCTCCAGTGCTCCCAAGCATACCTGGACTCAAGCATACCCTCATCCGCAGTCCTGTATAATTCTCTATCTTCCGTTATACTGTTCCGAACATTATTGGACCTCCGCGGCATACTGTGGTACTCCATCTAATCCAGCTCCAGTGCTCCCAAGCATACCTGGACCCAAGGATACCCTTAGATGCAGTCCTGTATAATTCTCTATAACCGTTATACTTCCGTGGTACTCCATCTGATCCAGTTCTTGTGTCTCCCAGCATATCTGGACCTAAGACCTAAATATACATCTGGCCGCAGATCCAAATATTCTGCTTTACCTGTTAACTGTTCTGAACATTCTCTGGACTTCTGTTGCTATCTGCTGTGATCCTACTAAATCGCCCCCTGATTGTGAGATACTCTCCTTAGTACTTCCTCTTCTACCTTGTACCTACCTCTGCAGCTCCCATCTCTCCTACAGACCTTGCCTAATACTGACTGGAAGGTCCGTGACCTGTGGCACGGGAGCAGCAACACCCATATTCCCTTGCAGGGGCCACTGGTGCAAATCTCCTGTGTCATTAGACTCTGTGCCTCCCAGGAGGTAGTGCCAAACTAGGCAGGTCTAAGGGTCCTACCAGCCCCTTTGGATCGTGACATTTCCCTACAGCTGAATATATTATTGATTATCACCACAGCAGTGGTGATAACCCGTCTCAGTGGCCTTTTCCTCCATGAGATTTTCTTGACTACCCCAGGCATCAAGTCAACGCATCTCAATCTCAATCCATCACCCCCCCACTCCAAGGAGAGGCAGGGGCCCTGCACAGAGAGATATAGACCAATCCCCCATAGATTGCAGGCTTGCGAGCAGGGCCTTCTTACCTCTCTGTTTGTATGTATTACCCAGTATTGTCTAATAAATGTTTGTTCCCAATTGTAGAGCGCTACGGAATTTGCTGGCGCTATATAAATAAATGTTGATGATGATGATGATATGCCCTTATTCCTACACATTGCAGGCCAGTCGCCACAACTACATTCACCCAGCCCAGTTTAACCACACAAAAGTCTACACGAGTAATTGAAGTCAGCCCCAGCTTACCAGGTACTAGCATGTCTTTATTTCCAGTTGTGCAGAACCAACCTCCACCTACAGGGACTGCTTTACATCAGCTCTCAGTCGGGTGCCCAGATGAGCGGAGAGCAACATCGGACATGTCACCATCTGTCCAAGGAGTTCAAGCCCTCCTAGCTGCTTCAGGGTACCGGACGAGCAGACGAATATTAGAAATACAGCTGCAGGTGCAGTGTCCGAGGTCACAATACCCAGGCCAGTTGGTGAGAGCAACTTTATATTACACACAAATCTCATAACACTAGCCCTCCTATATAAACCACTAGTGAGGACTCATCCGATTCCGATCCAAGGCCATGCAAAGTTTTTAAAATTTTGCAGACACAATTGCTTGGGAAAGAGCCAATCAAGTCCCAGCAGGCTCTAGGCCCTGACATAGTCCTACAGGCGGGGGAACTTGGGCGAGTTGAGAATAAAGCTATAATGTGCAGCATTAGGCCAAATGTGCTAGGGATAAAATTAAAAGAGGAACATATGTGGGTATGTTCACACTCACTAAAATGTATAGGAAGAATTTTGCAATAGCTTGCAACAAAAATGGCATAGGTGAAGAAACTTATCGCTCATTCCCCAGGTGAGTCAACGGATACTGCGTATTCGCAGCTGTTTATGTAGAATTCCCGATAGGGGTACTTCATAAGAAAACAGAGGGTAAATTTAGGCTTATTCAACATTTTTCCTACCCAGCAGGCGAATCTGTTAACGACGCCATCGATTCCACGGTTAGCCCAGTAAAATACCATTCTTTCGAGTCCATCCTGGCCTTACTACAAGAATATGGTGTAGAGCAAAAATAGACAAAGTCAGCGTTTTGCCTGTTACCCCTCCACTCTGAATCCTACCAGTTCATGGGTTTATCGACAATTCCCCCATATGCCTAGATACGCTGAAACGTAATCATACAGGCCCTATTTACTCTACTAGGAGTCCCCATTGCCCAGGACAAAACGGAAGGTCCAACCCAATGCCAATAGACTCATTGGCAGGTTTTTGTAGGCTCCCCGAAGAAAAAGTTAAGAAATTGTCGGACGCCATTTATCCTAGGGGCTCAATCATGCTCACTGAGCGAGGTTCAGTCTCTACTAGGCCTTTTTTACTTTGCTTGTAGAGTTATACCCATGGGCAGAGTATTCTGCCGCAAACTACAGAGAACCACGGTCGGGAGAAATAGACCACATGCGGCAGTTCATCTTTCAGTAGAAATAAAAAATGATCCTAAAATTTGGCTGAAATTTCTGAAAGCTTTTAATAGCAAGAGAATATGGCCTACTCCTCCATTAGAGAATTTTAAACTTAATTTGTTTACTGACGCTTCAGGCGCCCATGTCTTTGGTGCATATTTAAATGGTCAGTGATATGCCAAACGCTGGCCAGAACACTGGCACAAGAGTGGGATAGTTAAAAACCTACTGGTCCTTGAGTTATTTCCTATTATAGTGTCTGTTGAGCTGTGGTCTGTCTCCTTAAGAGGCAGACATATAGTTTTTTGGTGTGATAATTTGGGTGTAGTCCAGTCCACAAATAAGCAGAGCCGTCTTCACCTCAGAACATATCTCTGTTATGTCATCTCATTTTACATTGTCTAGAAAATGAAATATCATTTAACGCCCGCCATGTCCCGGGGGTCGAAAACAGTATAGCTGATGCCCTATCTCGCTTCCAGTGGTGTAGATTTTAAAAATTTGCTCCTCAACAACAGGCATTCCCTGTCCCTCTTGTGTTTGGCAAGTCATCACGCCAGCATGAAGGGACTGGTGGAATTCTGGTTAGCGCAATCCACTTTACAGGCTTATCAAGCACTTTGACACCAATGGTCCCAGTTCCTCAGAACCAGGGACACGTCAGAGTCAGGTCAGAGGGATGCAATCAGGGAATTTATGTGGCAGAAATTCAACTACCCAGATTCTAAAACGAGTATGGCCTCTACGTTGGTCGGTATTTCCTTTATGGCTCACCTTAATGGCAGATTTTATTTCACTAAAGGATTTATCATATCGTAAGTAGGGATGAGCGGGCTCAGATAGCTGAAATCCGAGCCCACCCGAACCTTGTCGATCCGAGCCGGATCCGAGACAGATCCGGGTATTCCCGCCAATTGCAAAACTGAAAGCGAGGCTCCGAGTCATAATCCCGTTGTCGGATCTCGCGATATTCGGATTCTATAAATTCCCTGCTGGCCGCCGCCATCTTCCCTCAGGCATTGATCAGGGTAGAGGGAGGTTGTGTTAGGTGGTCCTCTGCCCTGCTATATCCTGTGCTGTGCTGTGCTGTGCTGTGCTGTGCTCAGTCCAGTGGTGCTGTGTCCTGTGCTCTGTCCTTCTGAGTTCAGTGGTGCTGCTGGGTCCTGTGCTGTGTCCTGTTCAGTCCAGTGGTGCTGTGTCCTGTGCTCTGTCCTTCTGAGTTCAGTGGTGCTGCTGGGTCCTGTGCTGTGTCCTGTTCAGTCCAGTGGTGCTGTGTCCTGTGCTCTGTCCTTCTGAGTTCAGTGGTGCTGCTGGGTCCTGTGCTGTGTCCTGTTCAGTCCAGTGGTGCTGTGTCCTGTGCTCTGTCCTTCTAGGGGCATTGTTATTTCCCCATTATTCCCAAGTTATAAAAAATTTAAAAAAAAGTTATAAAAAAAAAAAAAAAAAAAATAATTATAAAAAAAAAAAATATCCAAAAACAATCCTGCAGTATAAGTCCATTGGTACTGCAATATTACAAAGTTCACTGATTCTGCAGTATAAGTCCACCAGTGGTACTGCAATATTACAAAGTTCACTGATTCTGCAGTATAAGTCCAGTGGTACTCTCCTGTGCCGCATATAATTTTTAAAGGCTTTGCCGAGTGTGTGTGGCTTAGGGGTACGCTCTCTTGTGCTACATATAATGGAAAACAAAAATTTGGAGGATAAAGCTGCGAGGAAAAAGCTCAGTTTTCCTAAAAGACCCGCTGGCGGGGATGCTGATAACATCTGGTCCGGACTGAAGGACCTGCCAATCATTGCAGACATGTCTACTGTTGCTGCATTGGATGCTGTCACAATAGAAAAAATGGTGGAGGATTATTTTGCTGACACCATCCAAATAGACATGTCAGACAGTCCATATTGTTACTGGCAGGAAAAAAAGGCAGTTTGGAAGCCCCTGTACAAACTGGCTCTATTTTACCTGAGTTGTCCCCCCTCCAGTGTGTACTCGGAAAGAGTTTTTAGTGCAGCGGGGAACCTGGTCAGTGAGCGGAGAAGGAGGTTGCTTCCTCAGAACGTTGAAAAATTATGTTCATAAAAATGAATTATCAATTCCTCAATCAAGTACAGCACTGCCCTCCAGATAGTACAGAGGGACCTGTGGTTCTGGAGTCCAGCGGGGACGAATTGATAATGTGTGAGGAGGAGGAAGTACACACTGTAGGGGAAGAGGAATCAGAGGTTGAGGATGAGGACGACATCTTGCCTCAGTAGAGCCTGTTTTGGACTAAAAACAATATTGTGAGGTGTGAGGTGTTCAGAATAGACTGGGAATTAGTGGAAATGATTGTTATTGAATGTTATTGAGGTTAATAATAGCGTAGGAGTGAAAATAAACCCAAAAACTTGATTTTAACACTTTTTATGTTTTTTTCAAAATAAATCCGAATCCAAAACCTTTAAATCCGAACCAAAACCTTTCGTCAGGTGTTTTGCGAAACAAATCCAAACCCAAAACCTCAAGGAAATCCGAATCCAAAACATAAAACACGAGACACCAAAAGTGGCCGGTGCACATCCCTAATCGTAAGCACTTAAAGTCTGGGCACGGGAGAGGCCCATTCCAGCAGACTTCTGACACCCGATTACAATACAAATATTAACACAATTGATGCAGGCTCTGACAACAGTCACTAGAGATGATTATGAATGACTGTAGTTTCGCACCGCTTTCACACTAGCATTTTTTTTCAGAATGTCTGAACTAGTCGCTCAGTCAAAAACACAGAACACATCAGGATTACTAGACAAACATTTAATAATACGGGATGACCACCTCTCCCGACCCCCCCCCCCCCCTTCATCCTGCCTTCCCTCACTGGTTACCCAAGGCTCCTTTGCTCGCGTACGTGAGGGCATGAAGGGATTTTTCCCGTTTTACCCCGGGATCAAGGCCTGATTAGTGGTGAGCCTCCAGGGTTTTATTTGGGTGTTTACCTTCATTTAGGTGACCTACTACCCCCTTTCATACCATTTATTCTCACTGCTTACCATTCTCTACGCTTTATATCATCCCTTTCTGCCAGCGCATCTGGGTGATATGGCCAACTCTAAATTGTCTACATTCTTGTGTTTAACACAATATCTCTTCCTGCAGGTATTTCCTTGTCAGCTACATGCATTTGGATCATCACCCATTAGTTCATATTTTGAGCGGCCTGGCAAGCGAGGGCTAAAACAGGGTCTGCTATGCTTACGGTTGTTGAGATTAATTGGATAGGTAGATGGGGTCTCTGTTGGCCCGACCTCCTGCCTTGGTTAACTCAACAAATAGAACGGTGGGGTGCCCCCGATATCTTAGTCATTCATTTGGGCGGTAATGATCTAGGCAAGGGAAAATCGCTGGATCTTATACAAATTAGAGCTGACTTACAGCTTATTAGAACCAGATGGCCGACCAATATATTAGGCTGGTCCGCTTTAATTACCCAACTAACTTGGAGATCAGCAATACCACAAAAGACCATTTTAAGAATGGCAAGAAAACTCAACAGTGCCATTCGTAACTAGGTCCCTAGGGGGTTTTGTCACCGATCACCCAGCAATAACAGCAGAAAAGGAACATCTTTACAGGAGAGACGGGGTACAGCTAACAGATGAGGGACTAGCTATTTTTATTGAAAGGATATTGTTGGCTGATGTCTGGACCCCGCAGGCTAAGTATTTACACCCTTACCCTGCGGGGTCCAGACATTGCCGCTTTAAATCAACATTAATGTACAGCGCACTGATGTGAAAGTGAAGTGCCGGACAGCTGCCTTATCCGAATGACTGTCTGTCAGCATGCGCTGCCGTCGGAAAGCTGCATCTTCGGTTTTCAGGTAAGTCTCTTTATATTGGATTTGTTTTTTGCTGCAATCGGAATTTTGGTGTAGGTCTGAAGCACGTCTGGGTTCTCGTCTCCGTTAAAACGTACCCAACCCTTTCAACGAATCCAATATAAAATTCTTCTACTAATATACAAGGCCATCAACATAATTGCACCAACATACATCTCCTCACTTGTCTCAAAATATCTCCCAACTCGACACCTCCATTCTGCACAAGATTCGCGTCTCTCTTCTACTCTCATCTCTTCCTCCCATTCTCAGTTACAGGACTTTTATCGGGCTGCACCCACTTTATGGAATTCACTCCCTCGCACCACAAGACTCTCCTCTGGTCTTCAAACCTTCAAGCGTTCTCTGAAAACCAACCTCTTCAGACAAGCTTATAATATTCCTCTACCACCCTCTTAATCTCCCTAGGTTACTCTATTACCAGCCTTTACACAGCTAACACAAGACAACAACCCTCTAATCAACATTGTTGTGTGACTGATCATACAGCCCACTAAATACTTTGTAACCTTTGCATTCTAGCTGGACAAATATTCAATATGATGTAGCACTTATCCTTGTGTATCAAACCATTGTCCCATAGATTTTAAGCTTGCAAGCAGGGCCTTCTCACCTCTATCATCATCATCATCACCACCATTTATTTATATATTGTTTTATTACTGTTTGTTTCCAATTATAAAGCGCTACAGAATATGCAGGCGCTATATATATAAATAAATGTTGATGATGATGATGTCGGTTCGCCATTTCCATACTTTGTTTTGGATATCAGTCTGGTAGCTGTCCCGCAGTGTCTTTATTTGAGTTAAGATTGTTTAAGTACGTAAAGGTCTTGTGAAGGAGAAGATGGGCATACACAGTGAGCAATTAAACTGTTAATTGAGAGAAATCAAAACATTAATTATTTATATGATGGCAGAGGTTTAGAAATGTGCAGTGATCCATAGCAACCAATTACACATTTGCTAAATGATTGCTCTGGGTTACCCCAGATTAGTCTTCTTGGGGCATTGGCAGCATCTATGTGAGTAAAGTGATCTTTAGCAAGAGTCTCCCAATCTGCTTATTTGCACATGTTGCATTCTATTGGAAATATCCAGCACACTCTACTGAACTTTGTTCTGCAGTCTACAGTAGTTGTGCAGATCTGGGTTTGTATCAGATTCCCACAGTGATGTACGTGGACTCTCTTCACCTTCCACAGAGCTGGGTGTGGTCATTGTGAACTTCTGTAGTAAGAGTCTGCTTACAACTACATATGTTGAGCCTGACTCATTAAGGAAATTAAGGTAAAAAAAAGAGTAAGTTTCTCATGGACAAACCGGGCCTTATTCATTAAGGAAAACAAAGCAAAAAATAAAACAAAACTTTTCACCCGGGCAACACCATGTTGCATTGGGGGGAGGGTAAATTTAAAATGTGGGGACAGATTTATAATTGGGGTAGGATATGTCCTAGATCAACTTCAAACGTCAGTGTAAAAATAAAGTTATCAAGTAATTGTGTGCTACAAGAAAAAACAGCACATATTTTCCTTATGTGCAAAATAATAAACTCATTTGTACCCCTTGCATTGTAACATGGTTTGTTCCAGAGAATATACTCTTTTTTTTGCCTTACTTTCCTTAATGACTCGGACCCTTACAGTTTAATGTCCTATTTTTACACTACTGGTTGGAGACTTACAGTGCCATGATTAATATAATAATATTGCATTGCACTGAGGAATATTTTAATACAGACTTATCCATAGATCACTAGACATTTTTAATGCCTTACCCAAGGGCTAATTTCACTGAAAGGTAATTCACATATTTTCGTTTGCCTACTATCTAATTTGTGTGTCCCTGGGAAACTGAACATGCAGTGAAATGGGTGTATTGATTAGCAGCTTAGATGGCAGATACACACTGTGCAGTATTGAATGAATGGGTACTCAAAGAGTGCTTTAACTATTGTATGGTCTTATGTATTGCTTCTTTTCATGACTATAATAGGCATGTCAGCTATTGTTATTGTGATTTAAATAATTGTCTATTATATTTGAGATAATTGCATCATTATAACCACACCCTACATTTCAGGCATAAACCATTTCAGTATAATAAAAGAATGCCATTGCAACAATCATTATATTATTTAGCTGGGAAATATGGTGGGTTGCCAGAAATAATTCCATTACAATCTGCAATCCACACCCTTGAGTGGACGACATAAAAGATAAACTGAGACGAGAACGCCCTGAAATGAAATATAACAAATGTCCTGCCTGTAGCATTGTTTCTGATTATGAAAACCAAACACAAATCATCATCATCATCATTTATTTATATAGTGCCACTAATTCCGCAGCGCTGTACAGAGAAGTTCAATATTTCATTAATTAAAAATCCACATTCTTTTAATCCCTGCACTTTATTACTGGTGAAAATTACTTCTGCTGCATCAGCTTCACCTGGAATAACTTTTTTTTCTTATATAGGCCTTTCTTTTTTTTTTTTTTTTTTAAAGAAGACTTTCATTTCTTAGCAGGCATATTTAAATATAATTTGTGATCATTAGATAGGGAGAAACTGGCAAACTCCCAAAAAGAGAACTTTTTCTTCATTTGTTAGACACTTTTACACAATTAACGCAAAGTCAGAAAATTACTCACATTTTTTTAATAATTTATTCTTCAAAGTATTGAGGTACTTGGTAGAATGATATAGGAATCAGCTGAGACTCCAAGAGGTCTCCCTTATTTTAAGCACTAATAGATCCAATACACATAGGATCTTATAATAGCTAGTCAGTAACTACAGCAACCACTACCTGGCCACTCTACTGGAATATGCAGGAGGCTCCAGAGTATTTGGGTAGGTCTCCTGCACATACCATTATCCCGCATCATGAAAATTTGTTAGTGCGATTTGCATAATTTTGGTTCTGCCCCCGTGAAAAAATGACACGGCAATGACATTGTCATGGGAGTGGGGCCAAAATGTTGCGATTCTCCGCGCCCCGTCCCCCTTTGTCCACACAATTCGCCTCCCCTCCAGTATCTCCCGGAGGCAAAGAGTGAAAAATCATATGAAATTGATCCATTTTGTATGGATCTTTTAGCATTGTTATGTATGGGGAGCTTGATTCAGGTCTTCCATGTATTTATCTAGTCCTTTGTACCATACATGGAAATCCGTGTGCCACATAATGAAGTTATAGTGATTTATACCTACAAAGACAGAAGTGCATAGCAGTTTCACATTTAACACAGTTCATATTCTCTGTATGGTTCCTGTACCCACCAACAGGGGTTTGATCTTTGAAAGATGGGTATATGTAAGTACAGTCATGGCCAAAAGTTTTGAGAATTACACAAATATTATTTTTCACAAAGTTTGCTGCCTCAGTTTTTATGATGGCAATTTGCATATACTCCAGAATGTCATGAAGAGTGATCGGATGAATTGCAAATAATTTTAAAATCCCTCTTTGCCATGACAATGAACTTTATCCCCAAAACAACATTTCCACTGCATTTCAGCACTGCCAATAAAGGACCAGCTGACATCAGGTCAGTGATTCTCTCGTTAACACAGGTGAGAGTGTTGGTGAGGACAAGGCTGGAGATCACTCTGTCATGCTGATTGAGTTAGAATAACAGACTGGAAGCTTTAAAAGGAAATATGGCCAGTCATCATTGCTTTGTACAAATGTGCTTCACAGGCAAGGATATTGCTTCTAGTAAAATTGCACCTAAATCAACCAATTATCGGATCATCAATGAGAGAGGTTCAATAGTTGTGAAGAAGGATTCAGGGAGCCCAAAAAAGTCCAGCAAGCACCAGGACCGTCTCCTTAAGGTAATTCAGCTATGGGATTGAGGCACCACCAGTGCAGAACTTGCTCAGGAATGGCAGTAGGCAGGTGTGAGTGCATCTGCATCCACAGTGAGGTGAAGACTTTTGGAGGATGGACTGGTGTCAAGAAGGCCAGCAGAGAAGCCACTTCTCTCCAGGAAAAACATCAGGGACAGACTGATATTCTTCAAAAGGTACAGGGACTAGACTGCTGAGGACTGGGGTAAAGTAATTTTTTCTGATGAATCCCCTTTCATATTGTTTGGCATCTGGAAAAATGCTTGTCCGGAGAAGGAAAGGTGAGTGCTACCATCAGTCCTGTGTCATGCCAACAGTAAAGCATACTGAGACCATTCATATGTGGGGTTGCTTCTCAGCCAAGGGAGTGGGTTCACTCACAATTTTGCCTAAGAACACAGCCATGAATAAAGAATGGTAGCAAAACATCCTCGAAGAGCAACTTCACCCAACCATCCAAGAACAGTTTGGTGAGGAACAATGCCTTTTCCAGCATGATGGAGCACCTTGCCATAAGGCAAAAATGATAACTAAGTTGCTCGGATCAAAACATTAAAATTTTGGGTCCATGGCCAGGAAACTCCCCAGACCTTAATCCCATTAAGAACTTGTGGTCAACCCTCAAGAGGCAGGTGGACAATCAAAAAGCCACAAATTCTGACAAACTCCAAACATTGATTAGGCAAGAATGGGTGGCCATCAGTCAGTATGTGGCCGAGAAGTTAATTGGCAGCATGCCAGGGCGAATTGCAGAAGTCTTCAAAAAGAAGGGTCAACACTACAAATATTTTTTCTTTGCATAAACTTAATGTAATTGTTAATAAAAGCCTTCGACACTTGTAAAGTGCTTTTAATTTTACTTCAGTATATCATAGCCACATCTGACAAAAAGGTCTAAAAACACTGAAGCAGCAAACTACTGACTGTATATGTAATGTATGTATGTACATATGTCAACCATTATAAATAGTATTTACATGTCCTTCCACCAGGGCCGGTGTAAGGTTGCTCGGCGCCCTAGGCAGAACTTAATTTTCCGCCCCTTCTTCTTCCCAAAAATCTCACTTCCCAGCCCATGACACACTTGACATTTCTAAAATAAAAATAACAACTCTTACCTCCTCCTGGCTGGCTGGTAAGGCTGCAGTCCAGATGTACTCATGTCCGACGCAGAATATTGTCCAGACGTCACTGTTGCCCAGGAGCAAATGCAGGATATTTAGAGAGGAGGCTCCAAAAGTCAGATTTCAGAACAAAACAAAAAAAAAAACTTGACATCATTCACCTGTTACAAACTGACATGTCCCTGACTGCCCAACAACTTTTCTTACATATATCCAACTGCCCACTAGCTATTCTCACATATGCCACCCCTTGCCCATCAGCTTTTGTTACATATGCTAGCTGCATAACACCACTTTTACTTACGTGTCCCCCTGCCCTCCAGCTTATCTTTCACATACACCTCTGTCCTAAGCGCCCTATACCAGCTTTTTGCACACCAGCTTTTCTTTAAAATGCCCCCCCCCCCTGTCCACCTACTGTTCCCAAACATGCTCCCCTGCCAAACTGCTTTCTTTTCGCATGCTCCGTTGCCAACCAGATTTTTTTTCACATACCCTCTTGCCTGCAATCATTTAATAAACAGCTTAATGGTTGAGCAACCATTTATTTTTTTAGTATTTGCCCACTTCTTGGCTCTCCTTTGTTGCTGTCTATTAATGTATTCTCTAGATGTAATATTAAATATACTAACACATGCAAATATATAGAGAAAGGTAATATAAATTTTATGTAGATAATCTATACCGTTCTATATTTATTTGCATTTGTTAATGTATTCTGTAGATGTAAGATTAATTATACTAATAGAAAGCAACAGAGGAGAGCCAAATAGAGGGCAAATAATAAAAAACATAAAATGTTCCTCAACTATCCTAGAGTAGCCCCCGGCTTGGTGAATAATAGCGGTGCTTCATTATGCATCACTGCAATTTGTCACCGCACTATTTTAGTACATAGACACCTTAGTCTCTAACTTTTCTGTAACATCCTTTCTCCCTCTCCCTTTCTATAGCATCCATTCTCCCCCCATTTCTATAGCATCCACCCCCCCTTTCTATAGCATCCCCTCCCCCTCCCCATTCTATAGCATCCATTCCCTTCTCTGCTCTAAACTATACACATTAAGATCTTTTAGTCTTTCTGGGTAACTATTGTGCTGTAAGCCATGCACCATTTTAGTTACCCTTCTTTGTACAGTCACTAATGTATTTATATCCTTCTGGAGATATGGGGCCTGATTCATTAAGGTAAGTAAGGCAAAAATATGAGTAAGTTTTCTCCTGGACAAAAACCATGTTACAGTGCAAGGGTGCAAATTAGTTTATTTTGCATATAAGATAAATACTGGCTGTTTTTTCATGTAGCACACTGATACTTAATAGATTTATTTATACACTGAAATTTAAAGCTGATTTAGAACATGCTGTACACCAACTATAAATATGTCCCCACATTTTAAATTTACCTCCCCCTCCAATGCAACATGGTTTTGCCAAGGTGCAAAGCTACTCATTTTTTGCTTTACTTTACCTAATGAATCAGGCCCATGGCCTCCAGAACTGAACACAGTATTCTAGATGAGGCCATACCAATGACTTTTACAGTGGCATTATTATTTTTTACTCTCTGCTATCAGGTCTTTCTTTCTTTCTTTCTTACTTTCTTTCCTTTTTTCCTTCTTTCCTCCTCTGTATTTTCCATTATAATGCCATTAATTCTATATTTGGCCTTTGGGTTTTTGAGACCCAAGTGCATGATTTTGCATTTTTTGGCATTAAACTGTAGTTGTCACTCTTGACCATTCCTATAGTCTACCTAGATCATCAATAATTTCTTTTACACCTCCTTTTACCCTGTTGCATATCTTTGTGTCATCCACAAAAATGCATTATTTCCCTTTAATACCATTTGCAATGTCACCAATAAAGATATTAAAAAGCACTGGTCCAAGTACAGATCCTTGAGATACTCCACTGGTAACCTTTGAATGCACTTAATTTACTATAACTCTGTTTTCTATTCTACAACCAAGATCTTGTCCATGCAACCATCTTAGAATCCAAACCCAAGCTTTCAAGTTTATTTAACAGTCTGCGATATGGGCACGGCAGGATTAACCCTAGGGCTAACTGGGCTACAGCCCAGGGGCCTCGGGCATCCAGGGGGCCCTTGAAAGTGCTCAGCAGCATTATTGATTGGTCGGGGCGGGGGCGCCTCCGTCTCGATCAGTGCTGCTGAGCATTTTCACTGCGGTCTTTCCCCGGCGCGCTGTAGTCTCCTTACTGAGGAGATCTCGTGAGTCTCACTCTAACGAGATATCCTCAGTAAAGAGCATACAGCGCGCCGGGGAAGGACTGCAATGCCAGGAGAAGGAGGTAAGTGCCTTGGGGGTGGCTCGGCTCACCGGGGGGCCCTCACATGGGAATGGAGGCCCCCTTAGCCCAGAGGCCTTCATTCACTTAATCCGGCCCTGGATGTGGGACAGTGTCAAAAGCCTTACTGAAATCCAGATAAGCTACATCTACACCCTTGATCTATCACTTTAGTCACCTAGTCAAAAAAGTTCATAAGATTTGTTTGACATGATCTCCCCCAAGTAAATCCATGCTGTTTGTGATCCTGTAAATTACTGGATTTGAGATATTCTACAACTCTTTATTTTAAGAGTGTTTCCATCAGTTTTCCTACTACTGATGTAAGGCTCACTGTTGTTGCTCGCCTCTTCCTTGCTTCCACTTTTCTGCAGTAGGACTACATTTGCTCTGTTCCAGTCCTCTGGAATTACTCCTGTAGATAGTGACTGATTGAATAATTCAGCTTAACTGTGGCCCCATCCCCTTTCTTTTTATGGTGAACGCTGAGCAGAAATAATTAAGATGATCTGCAATTTCTTTGTCTTCCTCAACAAGACTCTCACTCTGTCTTTAGTCTAAATATTCCTGCTTTTGTTTTTCTCCTTTCACTTTATTAAAGTAATTTTATCTTTTTCAAATTAGCACTGCCGAAGCGATTGTATTGTGTTTCCAAGGCACAAAGTAATTTATTTTAGCAGATGTAGAATTTAACAGTTCAATACATAATTATATTACAGTACAGCCAATACCCAAAGATTAATACATACCGCTGCGTTCGCATGCGCTCGCTGTGCTCCCACGGGTACCAGTGAACAGTATTTCACTCCAGAATACTGTGGTCAGAGAATTACTGAAGCCAGTGGGAGCAACGCTATGATTATATACATTCAGTGTTACAGAGAGAACAATGTAGATGACATGGCTTGCTTCTATAGGTCCAGACTTCAGATGGGTCCAGTGTAAACAGGTCATAGGCTAGTTCAAACAACTCCCTCAAAGGCTGAGGGTCAACATTCCAGATGATTTTCCCACCCAGAAACCAGTTACAACTAGTCCAGTAGCATTTTACAGTTTGGTATCACTCTGACTATTTATTCCCTAACATCAATAACTAGAGTATGCAATATGCGATCTCTTCGGCGTATGAACCGGACAGTTGCTGATGAATAGGGGATTAAAATGATATCAGACATGACACATTTCCTATAACCTGAACCTTAAATAACACTGAAGTGTACATATAATCATAATATATAAACTAGTAATAAACTAAATACTATCTGCTCATAAATCACAGTGGAATGGAATCCATATAAATATGAAATATATATATAACTAAATGTTGTAGTGCGAGTGTGTGCGTGCGTATGTTACCGTGCGATCGCGTTATGCCACGTGTAGCGTGGCGTACGGAGTGCAATCGCACGATAAAACAATATTAACCAATATACTTTCGTTCACCCAATTATACGACTTCGACAACTTATGTACCAAAAAAAAGTTTTGCCCCCTTTTCCTACTGACTGGGCCATTTGCTCTTCAGCTTGTGCATTTGGACATCTGATTACCTCCTTAGCCTCCACCTGTCTAACAAGATGCACCTTTTTGTCTTCATTATTCTGAGTCTGCTTATATTTCCTAAAGCCCATCTTTTTTGCTCTCACAATACTTGCTACTTATTTTGCAAATCACACTGGCTTCCTTTTCCTTGTACATTTTGATACAAAGGTCTGCTGCTTTCGATATTGCACTTTTTAATTTTTTCCACCTCTTCTGAACTCCTTTCAAGTTCTTCCACTCTGCCAAAGAGTCACTTACACATTTTCCCATCTCTACAAGGTCAGCGTTCCTAAACTTTAACACCTTTGTTTTTGTGTGGTATGAGCTGGTGTCTGTCTCTGTCTCTGTCTTTAAACTAAGCCATACTGCTTGATGGTCACTGGATCCTATATTGGAACTTCTATTATATTTTCAAGCAACTAAGGGTCATTAACATTTTCTACATATTGTTTAATGTTTAAGGGTTCTCACTTCATCAGGGACCGACAGGACCCATTTGCCATTGGGCAAGCTGAAACCCTGGCCAGTCTGCCACTGGCTATATATATAGATGACAAGTTAACACGTGCATGATACTCATGCATTCTAGTCAAATCAGGCTACTTAAGGTGTTAAAAAGGTTTTTGTCATGCATTTGGGGCTAGGCCAGGCCTCCTCAGGGGAAGAGCATTACTTCCCGACGTAACCGCCCTTTTTTAACGTGGTTTTGTCCACATGTCACCACCTCATCATTCTTCTCCATCACCTCATCCTTCATCTTCATCGCCACATCCTTAATCTCCATCGTCTTACTGTTCTAAAACCTCTCGATACACAACGTTTCTGCTAAACACCTTATCGCTGTGCTCAATCAGTCTTCCTTGAAGGGCAGTATTCATAACCTGCACTTTCACATCACTGCTTCTCCGTACTCGTAAAAATGCGACATACAATTTCCATGACCAAACACAGGCTCTGGTAAATAAATACCCACACGGTCAAGAGTTTGAGCCCTCAACTGGTAAATTTAGCCTTTACTACCCCTCCCACGGGGGTAAGGGGGGATGATGGAAGTTAACTGACTTCACTATTATCATTTTTTTGTCAAATAATGTCAGTATACCAAATTTCAGGTCAATTGGATGAGCCCTTTCTGAGAAAATAGTTTTTTCCACACACACACACACACACACACACACACACACTAACACACGCCGCTAGGGTTATATATATTAGATATCTGTTGTGAACATAGAGAACTTACAGTTAAAAGGGTTAACCCATCACATAATTTTGGGGAATAAGGCCTAATTCATAACTACAGTGTTTTTTTTGATATATCAACTAAATCCATTGATAAATTGAGCTACTATGTTGTAAAATGTGAAGTCAGAAGGACTGTTGTATGTGTAATTGGTGGCTATGCACATCCTGGTGTTAGAAGATAGCAGTGTCACCTGTGGCAGCTTCAAAGGCCCCTGCGGTGAGCTACATCCTGACACAAGTTAGTTTTTTGGACACCTGAATAGACTTTTTGGAGCTGTTCACAGCTTGACATCCTTGCAGTCAAAGGCAGCATTTGAAGGCTGCCTGTACAGGTATATAGAAATATGAACCTCAAAGAAAATGTCTTCATATTTCATATTTTGGGAAATCTGTGTGCCTCTCCACACTGAGGAGCAGAAATCACATCCGGGCCGTGAATCATACTTACTAACGGTACCAGGGAACAGCTCTAATCACCTGTCTTTGGGAAAGGTATGTCCTATGGTTATAACTTCATCATGCTTGGAATTTCTACGTGCAGGAGATTATGACTGGTATATTGAAGGGGGAGTTATGTCTCTGGGATATAATTGTGAAGAGTTACCAAAGGTCAAACTTTTGGAGTATTTTTGAGCAAACTATAGTGGCACTCAGGGGACATTCCTGCCCCCCTATTAGCATTAACACTGCCCCTGTGAAGGCCGTCCCATTTCATTTTTCTTAAAAAACCTGTGTTGTGAAAGGGGAAATTGTCAGTTTCTTGGGGATCAATCTAATTGAAGGACTGTCCATCTTTTTGGCCTATCCCCAGGCATACAGATTATTATACGTAAATTATGCTCTATACTTTCATCCCATTTGCTTTTATAAGGTTTGCAATTTTTTATTTGTATGTCAAATCTTTATCTAATTGTTTTTTTATTATATGTAAGCTTTGTACCTTTTGTATATTAAATTTAATAATTTAATAGTTCTGTCCTTATTGCTCTAAACAAGTCCATTGCCTGTGTAGAAGAGAGAGATTGGTTGGCTGGATTAACTTTTTAGATACCAGAGTGTGAAGGGTTAACTGTTTAGCTACCAGAGCATTGAGTGTGCACAAATGGATAATTAAGACATAGGTTTACTACAGGTCTTATATGTAGCTAGTGGCGGAGAGGTGGGGAAACGGGTGTCTGTGTTGGTAAAGGGACCAGTAAATCTATAGCCTTAGAGAAAGAGGTGAGTGTGAGATTTGGGCTGGAATCCTGTGTGTTCCCTTACACTGTAAGGCTTACAGTAAGCTTCCAAGTCACAAGTTCGCAGAGGGCAGTTTGTGACAGATAAAGGGGATCAGGAGCGGTTTCCTGACAAAATGGAGGTGATATATTGTATGACTGTTGGAATATATAATAAGATATTAGATCAGGGAGTGGCTAGAGGCGCTTATTCCTGTCAATATCTAGCAAATTTTTCATTTATATTTTCTTGGAAATTACATTTTGCCTCGTTTTCAGATTCATTTTTGGCGTGAAAAATCGTGTCCTGTTTTTGTTCTACTTAGAACCCCAAATCTCGAATCTGTAGGATTTCTAAGAATCCAAACCGCTCATCTCTACTTAATATTACAAAAAGCTGCAGACTTTAATATAACTAGCTGACAGTACTCCGTGACATATAAGAAATATAGGGAAGGAAGGTTGGAAGTGTAATTAGTATTGACAGGTGAAATTAAATGTTAGGGTCCCTGCAATGTTACTGTCTTTCATATACTGCTCATTGCTGATGATGTTTTTACAAGCCAGCAGAAAATGGGCTAGTGCTTCAGTAATATCATTGATACTGTTCTGATTTAGAAGTATGAATTTTGAATAATAGGATAGGAATAAATATTGTTATTTAATTCTTAATTAAGAAGTACAGTAGCAGACATGCTCTTACACATATACATATTCTTAGTAATTAATAACTGTCTACATTGCAAATCAGCTTGGTTTTGTACCGATGAGCATATGTGATCTACTCAGTGCATGTAACATACCCTGTTCTGTCCTTTGGGTAATTAAATCAAACTTTTCAGGATGACTGTGGGAGACCCAGGTTTTCCAAGTATGGCAAATGACAGCAGCTGCAGGGTGTCTATTTTGGAAAGGTAAGCTGGGAAGCTGGTGACACTGGTTTTCCAAGTTAGACAGATGACTGCAGGTATATGATATCTGGATTGTCAGATAATGGTGAGAAGCTGGAGACTCTGGTTTTCCAAGGTAGACAATGAACTGCAAATATTGGATATCTGGAGGCACTGGGTGATCCACTGGAGAATTAGGCAAAAGGAGTTTCAGGCAAGCTAGGGGACAGAAGTTGGGAGATACCAGGGATCAAGCAGGAGCTCATTTATTATTGGCCTCATTTGGCTACAACTTACCCGACCTTTGGCTTACTATGCTTGATTTTGCTTCTGCCAAATTTTCATCCTTCGGAGACCCGGGGACTTTGTACTAATGTTTTGATGGTACCCGAGTTCCAGAAGAGTTACTCTATAATTAAAATTTCTATTATAAGTAAAGGTGAACAGGCTTGCTCACTTGTACTCACTCTACTGATGCTAATGTCAGATGTTACAATCAATCCTCCACCCTACATCTTCAACCTCATCTCTACCTACACTTCTCTCCGCCCCTCCACTCTGCCAATGACTGCCATCTCACTACTTCACTGATTACCTCTTCCCACTTCCGCCTCCAGGACTTTGTCAGGGGTGCTCCCCAGGTGTGGAACAATCTTTCACGTTCAATCAGGTTAGCCTCTACTATCAAAGACTTCAAGCGTGCCCTTAAGACTCATTTCTTTATTCAAGTCTATCAGCCTTCCTCCTAATTCCCTTGTCCCGGCTTTCTCCCCCAATCAGTATCATCTATTTGTGTCTCCCCCTTTCCTTTAGGATGTCACGAGCAGGACCCTCTTTCCTTTGTTCTCCCTTTAACATTCCATCACCTTATGTACCTCTTGACCTGCTTCCCTAGCCTCGTTTTCTTAAGCTTAGGCCTACTTGTCTCTGATTACTACCATCACTCTCACTTACTATTCCACAAATGATTTGAGCTGCATTACCATGTTACCGGTATTTTTTTTATTTTTTTTATTCATTAAGTTTTTCTGGTCTTTGTATTTTGTTATTCATGTATCATGTTGTGTCATGAATAACTGTTTTCTGTATATGTCATGTACGGTTCTGCTGACCCTTTGTGGCGACTTATAAAGAAACAATAATAGTTATAATAATAATAACTTTACTAACTAGAACTTTATGCTCTCATATTCTAGAACGCGATGTCGGCCTAGATGCAGCCAGAGCCTGGTATCCAGGCTCCAGGTATTGTGACTTCTCTGTCTCTATCTCCAGTTCTAGGGTATGAAAGATAGAATCAAGTAGGTTTAGATGTCTGGCCAGTGACTCAGTTGCTGGCATGCCCTAACCGATCCGGTTGGATATAATTTCCTCAGAACAGGGAAAATTTTCATCCCAAAATAAGCGGGTATGGCAGCCTTGGGGCTATCGCTGCTACCACTTGCACTGTTTCTCCCTTCACAGTAATGGAAAGATTGACACTGTCATATTCCTCGGTCTTTATATATACATATACATATACATATATATATATATATATATATATATATATATATATATATAAAGACTAAGGTAAAAATTGCAGACCGGTTTACAAACATGTATAGCAGTGCACCTAGGCTCAGAGATATGCAGATATGAGACGTGTGGCATAGTAGAAGTATATAATGTGATTTAACTTACATGCTTTGGAAGTGACTTTTCTACAGCAGGCTGACAAGGTTTGTCTGCAATGAACAGTAACTACAGAGCACCTGAGGAGACTTCCTTCTAAAGACAAGGTGGAAGTGTTCTCTGTCCATCAAACTAAGTCTGTGGGAGGAGTCTCAAGTATATAGACCTGAATTGTGCGTTGCGACCAACACCGGCTAGTGGCCGGTGACAAAAGAGGGAAACTGGGACTAGCCACAGTTAGGTTGCCTGGTGTCTTCCTGAAGAAGTATATGCTGTTTATTGTGATGGAACAATAAAAGTTTATTTTAAACAAGAAATTGTTAATGTATGAATCACCTGATGTTGTTTGTGTCGCAATATATATTTATCAGTGAGAACCAGTGTCGGATCATGGTACGTGGCAACTCCCAGTGAATCCAGTAAGAGCCCACTATAGAGTTAAATTTGATTTATTTTATTAAAGGTGCACATATTATATTACAGATTTTCATCTTTACAGGGAAATATTACAAGTTCCCATATTTTCCTTGTGTTGGACATGCTACAGGCTACCTCTGCTACAGGCCAACCAGAGAATCTTATGTAAACTTTGATAGCTAGTCCAAATGTATTATTTTCATTCTTTCAAAATTCATATAAATTTCAAAATTCATTAAAGTAGACATAAGATGTTGTTATTCTAACTTCCATTTCTGATTTTCAGTCATAGCTTTATATGAACAGAGGTGTTTAAGCACAGATGTATAAGTTGCTAGCAGTTGATAACTTTAACTTTTAACATTATTTCACTTATCAAGTGTTGCCTTACCATTAGAAAATAAAGGCACAATACACTTGTTTGGCAAATGAAAGGTCACAAATTTTATTTAAAATTAAATTTAATCAAAGTGGTGGCAAATAAAAGCAAGACCAATCAGCCTTCGGCCTTACCCATAAACCGTAAATTTCTTGAATTAAATATTGGGACACTTCTAGGCAGTGGAGCCCAACTCTACCCCGTTTTGACTCATTAGCTGAGGCCTGCCCGACTAAGCCGTGCCCCATAACTCCACAAGGGGCAGTATAACTAATTGAACATCCCTGTAACGGGAGAGTGCCCAACACGCCACCCAAATGTGTCAATATGGCCACTGATTTGTGGAAGTCAAATAATTGGATGAAGTCATTTCAAATGAATAAACATTGGTTTAATTGGTTTTATGTGAAAATAAGCAAATGGTACGACACGGCGTGGAAGGGATGATTATGCAATCATACTAGCGAACACTTATAAATACATTTACACTCACATATACATATACTATTTTGCACATTATCTCTTTCATAGTCTTTTATATTCAAATGTAATAGATTTAATAGTTTAATATACTAATGCTAAAACTTCTTCAGACACATATAAGGCTCAGGATATAGTAAATGTATCATGTTTGGTGTCACACTAATCCATTTTTTACCATCAGAAGTACGCTAATCAATCAGCTAAGCGACCGCACCCTATGTACGCTACTTATGGATGATAAAGGATAAATGCAGAAAATTATATTGTGTTTGTAATGCAAATGGGTTGGCTTCAACCATTATTTTGACGGGCTCCTTAGGGAAGATACGTAGGCAACAGTTGGAGTTTAACCCATCCTTTTTCAGATTTGGAGGAGTACAAATCCCTAGAGAGAGAGATTGTCTCTAGAATAATTAAGGATACTAGGGAGGTTACCTTAAGGAAGCATAATAAATATATTAGGGACAGACTGGATGTAAAGGATGATAATGGGTTAACCAAACCCCCTAAAAAATTTATGAATCAGGAAAAGAAAGAAGGTATTGATTTGATTTATGAGGAAAATTATAGAAATCCAAATTCTCAATTTAATCCTAACAAAAAATATAGAGAAGAAAAGAGCCCGTTTAAATATGAACATAAGGGTAACTATGGCTATTTTGATAAGAGAATGGAGGATTTGATTTATGAGGAAAACTATAGAAATCTAAATTTTCAATCCAATCATAATAAAATAAATAGGGAAGAACAGAGCCCGCTTAAATATGAACATTAGGGGAATCATGGTTATTTCGATAAGAAAATGGAGTGGTTTGAACTACGAAAGAAAAATAATTTTCGTAAAAATTCCCCCTTAAAGAGAACTTTTAAGAATGCGGGTGAGAGAAAGAGCTTTGGTTTTTATAGAGAAAGGAAGGTTTCTGGATTTGGAGATAGAAGATTCGATGAATTCAGGAAAGAAAAAGATAAGGGTTATAACCCATTTTTCCATAAAAATTCTTTTGAAATGTTGAATGGAAAGGAGGAGAGCCCCAGTACAAGTAAAGATTTTTTAGATTGGGGGAGGAGTTTCAGAGAGAAAAGACATCTGGAAGGATATCGAAAACTGAAACAACGATAATAAAGAGTACATATAAAAAGAAGAACAAAAGGGGAACAGGGGTGGAACCATTAAACCCAATAGGCGGAAGCTGAATAGACTTAAAAAAAAAGGAATCTATAAAAGATAGTTTGATTGAACGTCAGGATGTTAAGATTTTTAATTTGAGTAATCATGTTCTCACTGAAGATGAAAGTAAAGTTTTGTATAAGGGCCTACAGTTTTCTCCCAATCACTCGATTGATCATTTTCCGGTATATATAGATTTACAGAAATTCTTAAGAAAGATTTCTCTTAAGAATTTTTTTCGTGAAAAACCAAATGACTCTATACTAAGAACGGATTTAGAGGATAATTCTCCTAAAAAGTCCAACTTAAGAACAAATCTGTGTTTAGCCCAGTATATAATAGGGGGTGTTACATTGAATGTTTTGGAAAGATGGTACAAAAAGACTAAGGGCTAGATTTACTAAGCTGCGGGTTTAAAAAAGTGGGATGTTGCCTATGGCAACCAATCAGATTCTAGCTTTCATTTATTTAGTACCTTCTACAAAATGACAGCTAGAATCTGATTGGTTGCTATAGGTAACATCCCCACTTTTTCAAACCAGCAGCTTAGTAAATCTAGCCCTTAGAATCCATTCTAAAAACCAATACCAAATTTAATCTCACTCAAAAAGAAAGAGATGCTCTCAAATCTTTGAAGAACAATTCCTCCCTTGTTATCAAGCCCGCAGACAAGAGAGGTGGAATTGTTTTGATGGATAGGGATAAGTATTTAGGAGAGGTTTTAAGACAATTGGAGGACAAGGAGACGTATGCTGTCCTAAAAAATGATCCCACTGAGAGTATGAGATCTGAATTACTTGCATTGTTTCATAAATATAAGAAAAATGGGGTTTTGGATACCAAAGTTATTGAATTTCTTACAGTGGCATATCCTGCTACTCCAGTATTATACATTTTGCCGAAAATTCATAAGGATGCCCAAAATCCACCAGGACGCCCGATTGTGGAAGGGACTAAGTCTTTAACATCCAATCTATCTCAGTGGGTTGATTATTATTTACAACCCATAGTAATAATAATTGCTCCTATTTGAAAGATACAGGGGATGTCCTGAGGAGGCTCAGAGATATCCAATGGGAGAATGGATGATTTTTGGTTACTGCTGATATTAAATCCTTATAAACATGTATTGCACATAAGGATGGCTTAAAGGCCATCAGATATTTTTTGGAAAAAGATAATATTGATTCCCAGATGAGAGATTTTATAGTAGAGGGGATCAGTTTTATTTTAAATAATAATTATTTTTATTTTGAAGGACATTATTATATTCAGCGCAATGGGATGGGCACCAGGTTCACCCCAAGCTACACTAATTTATTTTTGGCGCATTGGGAAGAACTCACCATATGGGATGATGATAGGCTTGGGGCGAGCCTGGTGTCATGGATGAGATATATTGATGATGTCCTTTTCATTTTGAAGGGGGACCTTTCTAGTCTGAATACTTTTTGTGAAGGTCTCAACAGACATGAAATTAATGTTGAATTTAAGTTCGAAATTAGCGCTGATACAGTAAATTTTCTTGATCTCAATATCTATATAATGGACAACAATATATGTACTAAAACATATAAGAAACCTACTGATTCTAATGCATACATCCTTGCCACAAGTGGACATCATAATAAGTGGTCGGAAAATGTCCCGAAGGGACAGTTCCTACGTTTAAAAAGGAACTGTTCTGACCCTCATGTGCTGAATGAACAAATGAGCGTAATGAAAAATCAATTTCGGAGTAAGGGATACAAAGAAAAGTTGCTAGACATAGCTATTGAACAAGTGAACAGTAAAGAAAGAGATCAAATTCTTGATTTTTGTCCTAATAAGAAATCAGAGGAGAAAAAACAGCTTTTATTACCCAGTTCAATTCCCAATATAAAAGGCTGCTGTCTCTAAACATTGGAACATATTGAAGAAAGATCCTTCTCTTTCTGGCATCTCCGAAAAACCAAAGTTTATTTATAGACGGGCCCCAAATCTAAGAGACAATCTGGTGAGAAGTGCTCTCACGGGAGTAAAGAGATTAGGGGTTACCTTGAAAGGTTTTTTTTAGGTGTGGCACGTGTGCAGTATGTAAAATGACCTTTTCAAATCAAAAGAATAAGATCTCTAGCTTTGAAGTCAAAGGCCAAATATATCCTATTAAAACTTTTTTAAGTTGTAATACCTCCAATGTAGTCTATCTTCTGGAGTGCAAATGTGGACTTTTTTATGTAGGACGTAACATCCTGTCCATTGAAAACTAAATTATCTGAACACTTGCATAATAGTTAAAAGGGGTTCGAAAATCATTTAGTATCTGCCCATTTTAAACACCATCATAATTGTGCTGGGAGTGGTTTAAAGAATTTCTTAGCTATTGATAAAGTGGAGAATAACTGGAGAGGAAGAAATTCTATGATATCCCTTGCTAAATGTGAAATGAAATGGATTTATAGTTTAGGTATGTTATCCCCAGAAGGATTGAATCAGGATTTTGAGCTGAAGTGGTTTCTAACAGAAGATTAGCTATTCCCTTTTATATAATAAATTATTTAATTTTACTATATTGCTACACTATCCTTTAGTAGTATAATTGCGTCTGATCTTGGTAGGTAAGCAGTGACAGGCTTGGTCAGTGTGTGGATGGGAGACCAACTGGGATCACCAGTTGTTATAATTGTATATATGTATTTTTGAAGGAAAAACTATTTGTTCTATTTGAATTTTTTTTTTGTGATTTTTATATATATTTAGATACATTGTATATTTCAAGATGCATTGATTATGTCTTTAATTGTGAATTGCATATTTACTAATGTGGATTAATTAAGCCCATTTGTTAGAGTATTTAAGATTGAGGATTTGCCACACTCCATTCATTCACCTTGAGAAAGGCTCCAGGTGAGCTGAAACGTGTTGGTGTGGAGAGTGGAGATTTGACTACACCTGTGATTTGTGACCTGCACATTTGAGCCCGTACTTCTCTCTCTGCTTTATCCTGGGCATGAGCTGTGATTGATCTAAGAAGGCTTGATATTGTCTGACATCTGGTACGAGCAATTTATTGCACAGTAGATGGTGTTAGTCTATGTATTTTCGTTTTTACTATTGTAAATGCAACAATAAAGGATTGTTTGACAGTGTGTAATGGAATTAAAATTTGTATATATTTTTTATTCTATTTCACATGACCTCTGGATATCCGTGTTGATTGTTTCCGGTGTGACCTGTTACCATCTGAGGACGGAGCTACAGATTCGCGAGACGGAATTACAGATTAGCGAGTATGTTTAGATGTGATAACAGATGTCTTCATGGAGAGGCTCTTAGCTCACCTTCATCTCACTAACAGAGGTACCGATTAATGGGAACTATGAAAGGAGATCTTTATTAGTAAAGTTGTACCGCTGATTTACACGGCGGTGCTATTTTTAGGGGGAGTTTCTTCTTAAAAGACTTATTTCCCTCCAATAAGTGTATTACACTGAGACTATCAAACCTGATAATTGACTGATATATGTCTTGAAGATTGTTTGTCTTTTCTTCCATATTGAATGGCGCTTGTCAGTTTATCTACTAGTGTATCGATCAACAGTTGGAGTGAGTTGCCCTCACCCTCAGACAGCATCGTTTGAACTGACCTATGACCTGCATTGTACTGGACTGTCCTAAATTCTGAACCAATGGAGAATACTTTTACAATTATCTTGTTTACTTTATGACATCTTCACCATTTTTTATGTAACACAAATTGTATATAAACCAGGCACTGAGACCAACATTCATTTTACTTTGACCACAGGCTTCAGAACTGAATGACTGTTAGCTGGATCCAGTGGGCTGCGTATGTATTGTATCAGTTGTACCTTCATCATCATAACCAGCATTTATTTTTACAGCACCACTGATTCCGCAGCGCTGTACAGAGAACTCATTTACATCAGTCCCTGTCCCATTGGAGCTTACAGTCTAAATTCCATAACACACACACACACACACACATAGACAGACAGACAGACAGACTAGGGTAAATTTTGTTAGCAACCAATTAACCTACCAGTATGTTTTTTGGAGTGTGGGAGGAAACCCACGCAAACACGGGGAGAACATACAAACTCCACACAGATAAGGCCATGGTTGGGAATTGAACTCTTGACCCCAGTGCTGTGAGGCAGAAGTTCTAACCACTTAGCCACCGTGCTGCCCTACTTACATCATTTTATTGTAATCTGTTATACTTTGCTAGTAAAATCTTTGTGCGTAGGAACCACAACAATCACATTGGACAATAGTTATTGATAAGCAACGTAATGAACATTTCAGATTGAACTGCTTTCCTCCACAGCTATGTTCCCCCACCCTATTAACCTAAGCTGACCTCTCAAAGCCGAACAAGAGAACGGACAATTTGCTCACAACAACTTCAGACAAATGCACTCCATTTGTCCAATAAATTTGTGTGAACTGGACTTTACTGGCCAGGTAACTAACCACTTCTCCCCTTAACCTAAACACCACCTCCTCACTGCTCTAGTAACTTTAGAATGAGCCTTGTCGAGATGGGCCAAGTAATCAACACCTCTCTTTTGTACACTTGGAATAATGTCTGCTTCAACTTACCCAGATCATTACCCCCCCAAATAAAGCTCATGCAACGACCGGGACCATTCTTACTGGCCCAAAAGATAAATGAATGACCCTCTAGCCACATCGTCCCGATGTCCCTCCATGAACGTGAAAACATGAAAGCGAATAAGGCACGAGTCGAAAGCTAAGGCCACACATGAAACAAATAAAGAAACACAGCTAAATTAGCCAGTGACTCGCATGCCCTGGCTGACCCATATGCAGGTAAAACTGTAAAACCTCAGAGAGCCACAAGCCACTCAGAGGAAAAATAAGGCAAATTCCTCCATGCCTCCTTTGAACAAGACAAGCGATGCGAGTCATGGGTCAGCCTAGCTGGGAGCATAAACTAGCCTTAAGGCGCAGCTGATGGCATAATATATTATTCAAAACAACCTGATTTCAATTAACCCAAAGCCATAAAGTTCTGAACGACCTTCCAAGGCTGCTGCAGAAGCCGCATCAATGCTAAAAGACTACAGTAATCTGCAATGTTCAGAACAATTTTACTTACACATTTTTGTAAAACCGTTTTAACTTGAAAATTTGTTAAAGGATACGCATCACAATATCTAAGCCAATTACCACCAGGATCTGACTCCATATCCAGAGAAAATAATGTTAACTGTACCTGGCATCCTCCCTTCGTAGCAAAGTGATCCAACGCCTTTACCGAGCGGGTCCATTTTTTAAACCTGTGGATCTTAAGCACTATATAATCACCCCTGAAGAACACATTTATATGAAGCAAATCGGAACCAGCTGCCAACTTTAAATATGCAACCAATTCCCTGATTTTAACGGCACCAAAGAAAACGACTGCAAAAAACAAGTGAAACAAAGAAGCTACAATCGTATGAACAGCTATTTCAGAAACAACACCAACAATCTAACCAAAAATATCCTAACGATAGATCTTTTTCTGCCTAATCAGTCTTAAAGCAGAAGGAGAAGTGGCCCTTCGATTATTTATGGCTCGGACCACCCCTAAATTATCGCACCAAAAATGAATACTCTTGTCCTGCAAACGATCACATCGCAATTCTACTGTAACAATAAATGTAAACAATTTCAAAAGCAAAAGATTCTTTGAGAGCACCTCCTGATGCCACGAAATGGGGCAAGGAGAGGCACAACACTCATCACCCAGATAAGCTCTGAAGCCAGCGGACCCCGCTGCATCTTTAAACAACTTAAACGCCCCCATTAGCGACAGGAGGAGGTGTACACATGCTAACCCCATATAAGTGCTGCAAGAAAAGTTACCCCATATTTAAAACCTCCCTAATTTCACTGGAAAATCTAACAAAGTGATGCACACCCGCAGGAGTCTTCTCCAGTTTATGGTAAAAAAAAAAAAAAAACCCTACCCAGAGGGATAACCTGAAAGTTCAAAAGGTCAAGAAGGTACTGAACCTGTTTCAACTTAACAGTATGAAACCCAAGAAACAAATCTAACCTACCCCATAACTTAGCTATTTTGGCCTCAGGCAACTAGCAACAACCATCTTGAGTATTAATTTCAGTTCCTAAATACGATAGTTCAACCGACGGTCCCTATGACTTACCCGATGCAACTGGCACTCCCATAACAGTAAATAGAGACAGAGTGGACAACAATACATCCTTGCACACCTTAGATCCACACGGAAGAATAACCCAAAAAAATGATCTAAATAATGGGCCACACATTCATGCCCTGTTCCTGCAACAAATATTTAAACAAAGGGTGCAATGGAAGAAGTCAAAAGGAATATTCAATATGAAGTGTCGCCAGCAATGCACCAGAGCACACTGCTGTACAAGCATCAAGGCTTCCTCAAAGGACTAATTCACCACTGCGAGCTCACCATTCGCAATTGCATAATTCTGTCACGGCCATCTGTATTTCTTGATCCGATTCGGGAGCCTTGGGTTTGGCTGAAGCAGGACTGAAATGGAACCTGGAGGCTTTGATGATCTCTTTGCTCATCTAGAGTACTCTGAGTAGCACAAGCAGTATAGGAGTCTAGGACCGGAGTCTGTGCCCGAGTACGGAAGTGGAATTCGAAGTAATAACACTCTGGAAATGTTCATGGGAACTAAGTCCTGGCACCTGTAACCAGGCACATGGGACTAGAACCCACTAATAAGAACTCAGAAAGTAAACACGCGGAAACAGATGAACTGGAATTGGAGACAGGAACTCAGAAACATGACACGGAATGGCGAACTCAGGACTGTGCGACAGCCACAGATCTGGAACACACACAAAGATGCACAGAACTGGAAATAAGCCCTAGAGTCGCAACAACAGAACTGGTGATACTGGGAAAGCCACTGGTATTGCAGAATAAACACTGGATAGTGCAAATTCTTACAGAGGTAAGCACTCAAGATAAATGTAGAATATTGCAGGAAGATGAGCACCATGTAAATGTAGAGTACTAGCAGAATGATGAACTCTGGGTAATGCAGGATGTACACAGAAAGTTGATCACTTTGTAAATACAGAGTAATCAGTAACAGTGCAGAAACAACTGGAAACTGGAGCCAAGAACTATCCTCAGGAGAGAAATGTGTTGTTTTTGGCAATGAACAGATCTCAACAGCAAGTTTAAAATGGGATGTTCCAAACAACTATTAGCTGCACAGTTCATGTGATCACAGCTGCTTAATCTGGTTGGTCTGGAATGATCACCTGACTGCATTCAAAATGGCCACACCCATGCAGCAGAACAAACAGTATGTGCTTTACAAACGAAGATGTGATGGACACGAATGCTGTAGCCATGATATGACAGGGCGGATGTGGTAAGTGCGGCTGAGATCACGATTTGCGACACATTCACAGACATACCAGAAGGATGGGACAAAATGTTGTATAAGTCCAAACTTTCCCGTCTCCTTTTTTGGGTACTACTCCCACAGCTGATAAGGCCAAAAACTTGTAAAGGAGTTAAAGTACAAGGGCCACACATCCTCACACATCCTACCCAAAACTTACTTACTTACTTTAAAATCTTTCTCCTGAGCTATCAGTGGCATTTACCAGGCCAATTTTAAGTTTTTAGGAGAACCAACCTGAACATTCTCACTAACAGGCAGCTTAAGACTAACCAGAAATTTGTCGCTGCCTCACAGCACATCCATCAAGGGTACCAGTCTGAGGCTGCATCACTTCCAAACACACTTCAACATCCTTGCAGCTCAAGTCCATCTTGTTTTTCTTTTATAAGACTTCATTGTAGCGCCTCCACATAACTCCTTTAGAGCAGAAGTACATTACATGTATTAAATATAATATATGAAGTATATATATAAATATATATACTTCACCACATTCAAAATCTCCACAAGCCTCGTCTCCAAATAGCAGGCAGCAAACATCAACATGTCTTCCAACCAATTAGCAAAACTCCGATATGCATCCTCGCCAATGCCTGAGTGTGCACTAGCAGCTTTAGCTTTACTAGGAATGGCAAAACATGTCCACGAAGTGGCCAGCGCAGATTCCATCACGCATTTTACTTCTGATATCCCTAAGGACTGCTGTAATAGTACTACACATTACATTCCCTCCCACCTTACCCAGCGCCCCCCCCCCCCTTTTATTACAGCACACTACACAAACTTCTTTACCTGCATGAACGCACTGGCCAAACCACTTACTTCTGGCACCACAGCGGGTATGCTATCAGAACAAAAATAAGCAAACCACATAAATCATCTTCACCCACATTAACCCTCGGGTCTAACCAGTTACTCCCAGCATCACAGCGGGGATTAAAATCAGGACCCTTGTATTAGTACAACACACAAACATCTTCATCCGCATTAACCTACTTACTTCCAGCACCACAGTCGGGATTTAATTATTTATATATATATATATATATATATATATATATATATATATGTATATATATATATCCCTCAGGACTGCTGTATTAGCACAGTGCTTAGGGTGCCTTTACCATCGGCTACTACCAACCCTCTGCCCACTTCTCTGACAGCTTGAAATGACGTCCCCTGAGCAGGTGTCAGGGGCTGGTTGAGCTGGGGGGCAGAGGGGCATCTGCCCCCCTGGTTGGTCTCATATTGGGCTACCTTGAGCGGAGTCACTGGGCCACCTGCATTTTGTTCCTTTAAAATAGGCTGCTGAGTCGAATCCTGTCCCCCGGGCTAAAATTTGCCACCCCTCCTCTGGCAGGTGTGCATGTTGGTTCCAAGCCAGCTGTGTGATGACTCCAGCGTTGTGATGTGATACGTCCAGCAGAATCTGTAGCAGAATAAACAGAAACAGGGCTCCAAAGTCCAGGTGCAGCATTCCAAGACACAGGTGGCCATGCTGAAGTCACCAGTAATGGAGTAGGCTCTGAGAAAGTCGACCTAGAAACTACAGTGTGACTTAATTGTTGACTTATAAAGGTGGCGTGAAAGCAACATGTGGGAAGTCACCAGAGGTGCCGCTAGGCTGGGCGCACAACCTCACCCGTGACCTGCTCCACCAGTGTCCAATGGAGCGGTGCTATTGGCCAGAGAAAACAATGTTTTTTAACTAGAGGCCTGTGACAAATCCTTCTATGCAAATGTTAAAGAGGAAAATGCTGATGAGGAAGGGGTAAACAGCGCTAGGTTACAATTAGGCATGCAGCTAGCTGAAGCCAAATTAGGACCCTGAATGTGACCAGAGCTGGGGTCGAAAGCCGTAAAGAACCGTTAGAGCACAGATGAGCGACTATAGTAGGGGAGGCAATCTGCAGCAAGTCCGTTGATTGGACTCGCTGCATGGTAACAGAAGGGGGACACGGGCAGCCTTTATGAGGCAATGTGGGGGAACCCGGGGTCTCCTAGGGCGCAGCATAGCAGATGACATGGCGGCGAAGCTAAAAGTATGACAAGAGTAAGGTAAATTAAAAGAGCAAAGGGAGAAAGAAAAAGAGAAATAATCAAGATCAATTAAAGCAAAGTAAAAAACAATAAATTAATGAGGAAACAGAGGAGAAGATGAAAATAAAAGGAATAAGAAAAGACCCAAGCAGGGGAAAAATGTAAATTTAAAAGGGAAATGTAACAAAGGGACAAGTATAGAAAAAAGACAGACTAAAAATTATATAAAAAATAGAGAAAAATTGAAAGAAAATTCACAGTACTCACTGTCCAAAAATACTTTTCAGAAGGCAAGAGAAATCCAACTGCCACTTACCGCTCTTATAAGCTTTCCCTAGCGTAGCCCCTCCCTAAGCCCTAAAACCGATTGGTTAATAATTCCTAACCCGTCAATATAAAGTTAACTCTCGCTAAGCTTTTCCTTCAATAAAAAACAACCTCAGCGTATATATGCTTCTTCGGGCCAATTCCTACCCTCTGTTATCCTAGTCCTCACACACCTTATTGTGGAAGAGCACACTGAGTTCTCATCTTTAAAATGCTTTATCTAATGTAGTTCATTATAACGTGTCATAGGGGATTAATGTGTGGGGATTGTCATTCCTGTTGCTGTATGAAAACTACATTATTTGTTTTCAAACAGCTGTGAACATACCTTTAAACAGTAAATCATTAGGATAGATGACAGTGACTGTTAAAAGCCTTTAGTAAGATTAGTTGTAAGCTTGGAAAATATATTAATGTTCCCTATTAGACTGTAAAAAGGGGAATAACTAAGCATTTGTGTACCCCATGTCAAAACTTTGTATGGTCCCCCATGACAGAATTCCTATTGGTTACTAAGACAATAGCCACTGACTGATCTCTAGAGTTCAGCAAGAGGAAGTGAGATATTTGTGTCAGCCCTATTCCTGCTGCATGTGGCTTTCTTACCCCCCCCCCCCGTACCCTCTCCACACACTTCATTTGTCTCAAGTTTTATCCCAATACTGAGTCCAATGCTGGATGCACAGCTTTGCAGAATATGTTAGATCTTTATAAATATAAGAATAATACTGTACACTGTATGTATTATTAATAAGTAAAAGAAGCTCATTTATTGACAAATAACAATTCCAATAGTTTAGGTAGCATTTTAACTGCTTAACGCGGCGGTTCCCAAAGTGTGCGCCACGGCTCCCTGGGGTGCCGCGGCGCTGTCACAGGGGTGCCGCGATCACCATTCAAAAAAAAGAAAAGAAAAAACAAACCAAAAAACCCCCCAGAAAACTTACCCATCCAGCGCCGGATCCTTGCTCTCACTGACTGCCGGGCGTGACGTCATCACGTCCGACAGTGTCAGTGAGGAGCGGCAGCAGAGAGGACAGAAGACAGCGGAATATGAAGAATGAAGGTAAGTAAAGGAACGGAGAGTGAAAGGGCACAGAGAGAGAGAGACACGCTGAAGGAGGGGGACACAGAGAGAGAGAGACACGCTGAAGGAGGGGGACAGAGAGAGAGAGACACGCTGAAGGAGGGGGGGACAGAGAGAGAGACACGCTGAAGGAGGGGGGGACAGAGAGAGAGACACGCTGAAGGAGGAGGGGGACAGAGAGAGAGAGAGACACGCTGAAGGAGGGGGGAACAGAGAGAGAGAGATGCGCTGAAGCAGGGGGGGAACAGAGAGAGAGACAAGCTGAAGGAGGAGGGGGGCAACAGAGAGAGAGACAAGCTGAAGGAGGAGGGGGGACATAGAGAGAGAGACAAGCTGAAGGGGGTGGGGCAGAGAGAGAGAGAGAGACACGCTGAAGGAGGGGGACAGAGAGAGAGAGACACGCTGAAGGAGGGGGACAGAGAGAGAGAGAGACACGCTGAAGGAGGGGGGGACAAAGAGAGAGACACGCTGAAGGAGGGGGGGGCAGAGAGAGAAAGACGCGCTGAAGGAGGGGGGAACAGAGAGAAAGACGCGCTGAAGGAGGGGGGGAACAGAGAGAGAGACAAGCTGAAGGAGGAGGGGGGCAACAGAGAGAGAGACAAGCTGAAGGAGGAGGGGGGACATAGAGAGACACGCTGAAGGGGGGGGACAGAGAGAGAGACACGCTGAAGGAGGGGGGGACAGAGAGAGAGAGACACGCTGAAGGAGGGGGACAGAGAGAGAGACACATGCTGAAGGAGGGGGGACAGAGAGAGAGAGAGACACATGCTGAAGGAGGGGGGGCAGAGAGAGAGAGAGAGACACATGCTGAAGGAGGGGGGGACAGAGAGAGAGAGACACATGCTGAAGGAGGGGGGGACAGAGAGAGAGAGACACGCTGAAGGGGGGGGCAGAGAGAGAGACACGCTGAAGGAGGGGGAACAGAGAGAGAGAGAGAGACACACGCTGAAGGAGAGGGACAGAGAGATCGAGAGACACGCTGAAGGAGGGGGAACAGATAGAGAGAGACACGGTGAAGGAGGGGACAGAGAGAGAGAGAGAGACGCTGAAGGAGGGGGACAGAGAGAGAGAGAGAGATGCTGAAGGAGGGGGACAGAGAGAGAGAGAGACGCTGAAGGAGGGGGACAGAGAGAGAGAGAGACGCTGAAGAAGGGGGACAGAGAGAGAGAGACGCTGAAGGAGGGGGACAGAGAGAGAGAGACGCTGAAGGAGGGGGACAGAGAGAGAGAGAGACGCTGAAGGAGGGGGACAGAGAGAGAGAGAGAGACGCTGAAGGAGGGGGACAGAGAGAGAGAGACGCTGAAGGAGGGGGACAGAGAGAGAGACGCTGAAGGAGGGGGACAGAGAGAGAGAGACGCTGAAGGAGGGGGACAGAGAGAGAGAGACGCTGAAGGTGGGGGACAGAGAGAGAGAGACACTGAAGGTGGGGGATAGAGAGAGAGAGACGCTGAAGGTGGGGGACAGAGAGAGAGAGAGACGCTGAAGGTGGGGGACAGAGAGAGAGAGACGCTGAAGGAGGGGGACAGAGAGAGAGGGAGACGCTGAAGGAGGGGGACAGAGAGAGAGAGAGAGAGAGACGCTGCAGGAGGGGGACAGAGAGAGAGAGAGACGCTGAAGGGACAGAGAGAGAGAGACGCTGAAGGAGGGGGACAGAGAGAGAGAGAGACGCTGAAGGAGGGGGACAGAGAGAGAGAGACACTGAAGGAGGGGGGGGACAGAGAGAGAGAGACATGCTGAAGGAGGGAGACAGAGAGAGACACGCTGAAGGAGGAGGGCAGAGAGAGAGACGCTGAAGGAGGGGGGGGCAGAGAGAGAGAGAGACGCTGAAGGGGGGGCACAGGGTGTGAGATGGCAAAGAGGGGGACACATGGTGTGAGATGGCGAAGGGGCGCGGTGATAAAGAGGCACAATGTGATGGTGAAGGGGTCTAAATACATCTTACCTCATTTTGACCCAACTACTTAAAAAACAGGACTACCTGGTAATTTTTTTTGCTTAGGGGTGCCTTGGAAAATTATGTTGACCCTAAGGGTGCCTTGAACTGAGAAAGTTTGGGAACCACTGGCTTAACGTATTATTTTGTAACAGGGAAATAACTTTTCCCATGTATCGGTGAATACTGTTTTTAAATGATGCATTTTTCTGGTTGGAAAAACATAAACAAACCATCACGAATTTATAATTTAGAATTATAATAGATTTATGAGAGCAAAACAATACATTGTCTCAAATATGTGTATTATTTAGTACCACAAATAGAAAAATATACAAGTCTGACATTCCCACTGAATGATGTTTCATTTATAATTGGGTACTAGCGTCCAACTTATCAGAACTCTAAAGACGGATGTTGTGTGTGCAGAGCAAAGGAGGTTATAGCAAAGTTTCATGTATATGTTTTCCATGTGTGATATGAAGTAATGACCTTATTAAAAAATGTTATCATATATATCATATCATCAAAAAATGCTCTGGGAATCAGTTACATTTTTGTAAAAGTAACCCTGATTGTTAAATTGCTGGAAGGCAAAACTATAAAAAAAATGCTTATATTTATCAGACGTAACTGAAACTATGGGTTGTATCACTAATGTATGAATAAAAATAAACAGGTTTGATTTCAGAGGGCCTGATTCATTAAGGCACACAAAATAAAAGTATTGTGCGTACTTTGAGCTTACACATGTCCGTATTCAACTACAAGTGGATCTGAAGAACATCTCTTGTTGAATTCAGGTCTAGGTGCACTTTGTTTATACGGCACTTGCTATATTGAAACAGGCAGAACACACTGCAGGATACGTACAATACATATATTCAATATAAAGTCCCATCAGAACGCACAGACAAAAAAGTAAATTCAATGATTGTCATCTGTTAATCATATAGTCATATAGCCATGAACAAACATTTAACAAAAACAAAAAAAAATGTAAAAAAAGAATTCCAGATTAATAGTGCTAATTAACACTGGAAATGTATCCAGGTAACCGGTTTAATGTACGGAGAATGTCTTATTTAATGATCAGCCTCCATGGGTAACAGATATGTAATTATTTTCATTTTAAATGAGAATTTGCAAGCACAAGACACATTTAACACATTGTGAAATTTTAATATAAAGTTTTGTATTATACAATGAAGCCTGAGCTGCTGTCTATAAATGACACAGGAAGAGGGCCCTGGTTTGAGGTCTCATCCACCAGTAACACTGGAACCATGCTGTTAGTGACAGTTTCCAGTGCCAGCACTATGCCCAGGAGAAGCAAGTCGTTATCGACATTGTGGGCAGCACTGTGGCTAAGTGGTTACCACTTCTGCCTCACAACACTGGGGTCATGAGTTCAATTCCCGGCCATGTCCTTATCTGTAGGGAGTTTGTATGTTCTCCCGTGTTTGCGTGGGTTTCCTCCCACACTCCAAAAACATACTGGTAGGTTAATGGGCTGCTAACAAATTGACCCTAGTGTGTGTGTGTGTGTGTGTATGTTATGTGTGTTAGGGAAATTTAGACTGTAAGCCCCAATGGGACAGGGACTGATGTAAGTGAGTTCTCTGTACAGCGCTGTGGAATTAGTGGCGCTATATAAATAAATGGTGATGATGATGATGATTATGGTCTGTTCTCACCTATTTTCCTCTTTCTGCATTCACTTGCTGGGCTGAACTGAGCATGCACACACCTCGTCTGCTCATTACTTCTTGCATTCTCTTGATTGGCTAATTGTCAGCTCTGTCTATTTAAAGTACCTGCTTTCTCTACCAAGTTGCCAGATCTTCAGGTCTACCCTCCAGGTTAGACGTGTCCCTGTACTGGCTCCTGTATCTCTGCTTTATTTCTTGTGTTCCTGACTCAAAGGCGCTACCAAGCACCACAGAATTCATCAGCAGCCGCCACTGCAGAACTTCTTTATTTCTTGTGTTTCTGACTCAAAGGCACTACCAAAATTGCCCTTAGTCTCTCTCGGTCTATGTGTGTAGTTAGGGGATTTAGATTGAAAGCTCCAATGGGGCAGGGACTGATGTTAATGAGTTCTCTGTACAGCGCTTCGGAATTAGTGGCGCTATATAAATATATAAATGATGATGATGATTTTCATTTTAATGTATAATTAAAAAAATAATTAGGTAAACTATTCCCAAGAGCTCATAGCCTGGACTGATTACTCATAAGCAGGAGGACAAACAGCATGAGGACCTCCCTGAAAAAGTCACATCCAACATGTGGCTATAATGGCCTGGACTGGTCACACTGTAACAGGATAACCTGCAGGTGTGGAATCCCCCAGTTATAGTGGGATACATCCCCAGCCTGCTCAGCACGGGGCTGCTTTCCCAGACAAATTAGTTTGCTGTAATACAGCTATTTGAATAACTTTTCTATTGTCAATAATAGCAATTTATAATGATAAAGTATTAGTTGGCTGCCTACTGTTTGAATCTGATTGTTTTTGGATTATAAACTTTGCTCACAGTGGGGAATCGGCATAAAAATTACTGTACCAGTGACAGTACGACTGTAAACAAAAACACTGAGTTATCATCATCATTATATTATTGTAATTGGTGAGAAAAAAAAGCAGACACATTTATCTTTTGCTTATGAGCTCTTGATTGTACTCAGTTGACACCAGAATGTGATTTGAAGACAAATATATTAAATGCAATCATATAATCATAAGCGTTTGTTAAACTGTAACAATTTTGAATACTATTTGTATTTTGTACTCTCATTGCTGTGATCGACTCATTATTATAACTGGGGGTGGATTTAACATGGGTGATAAATACTGGTGATTAAAGACTATAAGGCACTTAGGGGCGTATTCAATTGTCAGCGGTATTGCTGCAAAACGAGCCCTCGAAAAATATTACCGTTTATACGGTAATTACTCGCTCAATTTCAGCTCGCAGCTCCCTGGGCAGCGAGCTGAAATTGAGCGAGTAAATTACTGTATGAACGGTAATTTACGCGCAATATTACCGTATAAACGGTAATATTTTTCGAGCGCTCGTTTTGCAGCGTTAACGCTGACAATTGAATACGCCCCTTAAGGTCTTCTCTATCAACCTCAATGGTGAAACTTCAACAACTGGAAATTTCATTAACACAGCTTGCTGTCTTCTTCTGTTTAATGTTAAAACCAGTGATGGGATTCAGCTGGTTCTCACCGGTTCGCCAGAACCGATACCTAATTTTAGGCTCGGTTCAGCGAACCGGTGACTACAGGCTGAGTCACCATCTTTGTTGGTGAGGGGCAGCAGGCTGCTTAAAAAAACAAAAACATACTCTCCTGTCCGTGGCGTCGGCACTCCTCCTCCCTTGTCCGTCCACACTGAATGTCAGCCGTGACGTCATCACATCACGCCCGACATTCACTGTGGAGTGGCGCAGAGAGGAGTCGGCGGCGGCAAGATGAGAGAAGACGAACAGAAGAAAAGAAGAGAAGAACAGAGAAGTAAGAAGCCGATAGGAAAGGTAAGTGAAGGAACGTAACCAAGGGGGAGAAATGGCAGCAAGGCAGATATTAATTTAGGGGCAAAGGCAGCATGACAGGCATTAATTTGAGGGGCAAAGGCAGCATGACAGGCATTAATTTGAAGGGCAAAGACAGCATGGCAGACTTTAATTTGAGGGGCAAAGGCAACATGGCAGACATTAATTTGAGGGGCAAAGTCAGCATGACAGACTGTTTTCAGGGACAAAGGCAGCATGGCACAGTGTGATGAAGAGGGGCATTACTGTGGCATCATATGAACTGGGGGCATTTCTGTGGCATAATATGAACTGGGGCATTACTGTGGCATAATATGAACTGGGGGCATTACTGTGGCATAATATGAACTGGTGCACTACTGTGGCATAATAGGAACTTACAGGGGGCACAACTGTGTGGCATAACATAACTCATTACTATTATTATATTGATATTAGCAGCATAAAATAAGAAATCTTTTATACACACACGCACACCTTTTACACATTTTACCTTTCGGTATACCTTTTATATACTTAAAACGGTCATTAGGTCATTAGGGCATAGAACCGGTTGTTAATTTATTTGAATCCCACCACTGGTTAAAACTACTGTGTATGTTCTTAACATCTTTCATAGAGACCAAGTGATGACTATTTTTAAATCTGTTCAAGAGAAAACAGACTCCAAGGGGCATATTCAATTCTTGGCGTTATAGCAAAAAATCTTGCGGCGCGTGCACTATTACCGTTTTTACAGTACTTTTCTCGATGGATTTCAGCTCAGGGAGCTGTGAGCTGAAATCCAGCTTACTATTACCGTAATAACGGTAATAGTTTTAACACCGCGAGGAATTCAAAGAATTGAATATGCCCCCAAGAGTTGATATAATTTGCAGGCCTAAAAACTTATGTATTTATTGTTTTATCCATGAGTCCTTTTCTGTCTCAAACATTTGTTTTAATTATATAGCCACCCCCTCAACATCTGCTCAACATCTGCTGGGAGGAGGCTGCATGGATAAATACATTTTTCTATAAAGAGATTTCCCCCAGTGTGCAGGATACTCAATAACCATCTTAGACATTGCCTGATCAGCTGAGAGTAAGTTCATATATGTAAGGCTCAAAATGAGGGTAAAAAAATAAAAGAGTTTCTTAATTGACTTGTAACATCTGCAATAGCAACATTGATGATGAAGGAAAGCTCTTACATCTGTTACACAATGATTCAGTGCCCTAAAATGGTCTATATTTAGAAGGTAAGAACTTCCCATTGTCATCAGTGTAGCCTCAGGATTTTTGTAAATATTTGTCTAGAATTGAATAGAAATGGATGGCCGCACATGGTAGCACGGTAGTTAGCATTGCTACCTCATAGCACTGTAGACATGGGTTCATTTACAACCAGAGCCCCGTCTGTGTGGAGTTTGTATTTCTCCCCATGTGTTTCATCTGACACTCAGAAGACATACTGATAGATTAATTGGCTTTGGACGAAATTAACGTCTGTGTGGCAGTGAATACAGATTGTAAGCTCCACTGGGGCAGGGTCTGATATGAATGAGTAAATAATCTCTGTAAAGCGCTGCAGAACATGTAGGCACTATATAAATAACTATTAATAAATAAATAATGAAGCGTTCCTGCAAAATGTCTCTGATTAGTTAGAACTTAGAATTTGTTTTCCTTTCTATTTTGTTACATGAGACTGAGAAACATAGTGAAAGCCAAATTAAATGTTGGCAATCTTCATGCATATTATAAAAGTCTTCATAAGAAAATGAAGTCAAGACAGACAAAGATACATATAATTTAATAATTAAAAATTAATAATTAAGTATTCAGTATTAAACACAGAGGGCTTGAGTCATTAAGGAGAGCAAAGCCAAAAATGGAGTAACTTTGCACTTTGGCAAAACCATGTTGCATTTGGAGTGGGAGGTAAATTTAAAATGTGGGGACAGATTTATAGTTGGGGTAGGACATGTTCTAGATCAACTTTATATTTCAGTGTAAAAATAAAGTTATCAAAAAAGCCAGTATTTTCTTTATGTGCAAAATAATAAACCCTTGCATGGTTTGTCCAGGATCAAATTTACTTCTTTTTTTTTGCCTTACTCTCCTTAATGACTCAGAATAAGTAATTTAATACAGTACATTCAAGGTATTTCCACCACTATACAGTAGTACTTTCTACTTTCTTTCTTCTATTATTCACTTGCTGGTTCCTGTAGAATTATCTTCACCCACCGAGAGTCAATATCTATAAATGACATCTAAGCTGCATATTATTGTTTACACGAACAACATGGAGCTTTGGAGCTGGTAAATATAAAGTAGAAGATGTGGGAGTTGTTAAACACTTGGGTGTGCAGTCAAATTGAAATGCCCTGTTTACACCTTTCAAAAGGGTATATTAATGCTTACATAAGGAGCAATAATGTGAAGACCTTGAGTCCAGGTGGTTTTGTTCAAAAATCATCTAGGTGAATTGTTGCAACCAAACAATTGGTTTATTTAACAGATGGCAAAACAGGCAGAGTAATTCCCTAGAAGCACAGCGCAAGCATGTGACGGACGTGCAGTTTCTAGTCAGCACGCAAGATACAGTCACAGACCCCGAAAACAGTTTAAATAACACTGATCATTCTCACAGCCAAGAAGTTAATGGGGGAGTGTATTAACTCGCTGGTGATTGGTGGTAATATGACCGGCTAACCCCAGAGTGTCCTCCCCCTGCTGACTGGTGATCGTTGGTGCCCTTGGGAGAGGGTGCCTAGGAGTCTGGGCCAGAGTACTATCATGCCCTGTCCTTGTTGACTAGAGGACAAAAGTGGATGATATGGAGATTGTTTTCTCTCTTGTTTAGCTCAGACCCTTTGTCCTGTCTTATCTTTGATTAAATCTTCCACCTGGCCACATTTAAGAATAAACCCTTCTAACACATAATTAATAACCTAAAATAATCAGGAAATATAATCACATATTTTACAACACGCATGTGAACAAAAGTACAAAGAACTAGCACAGCCCGATGAGAACAGTTCAGTAGGCTAAAAAAGGGCAATGGGCAAAATGTTCTTATATCTTATACGTTCGAGTCCAAGTTCACAGCGTGAGTTTTTATTAATATTTCAATAGATTAGTTTACAGTATATCACTATTTCTATAATGAACCCCACTATGCCTATTCTTCCCATAAAAGGAGAGTGAAAAGGAGTAATAGGTGTGTAGAAGAGTGAGAAAAAGTGTGAAAGGGTGAGAGAAAAAAAGAGGAGAGAGATAAAGTGAACTAAAAGAATAGGGAAATTAGAGAAAAACAGAGAGAAAAAGGAGATTGATGAAAGGAGTAAAATGTTACATAAATAGGAATCCGAATTGTAACTGAGCATTCACTTAACGATTTAAAACTACAGCGATTTAGACAATTTGCACTTAATCTGCATAACGAAGTTAAAAAACCCAGCAATATTTATTTGTAATCGCAAGTTAAAAAGTTAGGCTTCTGTGAAGGCCAAAACATTGGTGACCAACAGAATTTAGAATTGCTTAAGCCTGGGTGTCCCTGTTTATTTGGTCAATGGGTTGGCCTTGATGGCTACAACTGCACAGTACATTCTTCATTCATTCCACACACACAAGCCTGAAATCAGCAAATCATTGAAAGGCACAAGCTGCCAGCATGAGGCCTCCAATGATTTGAAATTGCCTAAATATTTAAGTGGGCTCCATCCAGCATCCTAGAATGCTCCATGGTATAGTAAAACAAGTGCTATTTTATGTGGTGAGGACCTTTCTTTTCAACTTGTGCAATGGCAGTCTGTCTCTAACCTGAAGTTTATACAACATCTCCAGGGCTGTGTAGAATCAATTAAAGAATAGATTTAGATTTTGTGTGCCAGCAACAAAATGCTTTGTACAGAGAGTACTGTATGCTGGAGGAACAAGGGAGGGTATCTTTCACCCTTGGCAATAAGAGCTGTGGAGAATCTAGTAGTAAAAGTAATTAACATGGTCCATTATCATCTTCCACCCACTTTGTATTTAAATTAAAGAACAGCTTTTTGTTTTCTTACTTGACATTGCAAAGTATTGTGTGTTACCCAGTGGTGAGAATTCCTCTAATTGGTTTGTTCTGTTGAACAGATGATTTAGCTATTTATTTGAAACCTTCCTTTGTGACATTTTTTCTTATTAAATTGCATAGGTGTTTAAAGAGCAGTCTTTGCAGCTACAACTTTTTGCTGCTCTTATTCCATCTCATCTATTCCTATGTGCTTTATGACATTCTTTTTCTTTTTCATTGTGTTTAAATAATATTATTATTAATAAAACAAAACAAGGATATATCGGAAGAGGGTGCTAAACATGAACGACTGTCCAATATTATCATTGCACAATTAATATTTATACATTGATAATTCTGAAATGTTACAGAGCCAGGACAAAAATATTCCCACAGCGATCAATATGTCTGTTAGTCACTAGCAAGTGGGCAAAATAAGAATAACCAGTACAAGTAATAGTAATTGTGGCCCACTAAAGGAAGATCAGTTGTATCATTTGAGGATAACATGAGGTTGTGCCTAAGAAACTGCTGCAGCTGGGCCTGATCTCTCTCCTGCTGTCCTGAACTGGCAGTAATAAATTGAAGTATGCCCTGCTCACAGTTTATGAAAGACAATTAATATATGAAACACTTATAAGATAGAGCGATTCTCACAGTGATCAATATGTGTGTCAGACACTATTTGCCAGTGCACAGAAATGATTAAATAGTAGTGATTCTCCTGGTACACCAAACCAAGAAAGGTTGAAGGTTGATGAATTGTATGAATTTCATTTGCTGTATCCTATCCCTACTCTCACCACAACTACATAACTGAGTAGAATGAGTTGACCATTGTTGCCCCAGATCTATTTATTTTATACTGTAACTGGACTATAAGGTCTACAAAGTTTGAATATACAAATATAGTGCAGAATAACCCTTCCGTGAAATGACAAAGCAAAAGCAGAACTAAGAAATTGCTTCTCCAGAACTTTGCACCTCTGAGTTTACTCAATTTTCTTTACATTTAACTTTTTGAATGCTAAAATTGTCTTAAGCTATGAATAAACAAGCATTTGAAATTGAGAGCAATTTAAATCAGAACAGTTATAACTGAAGGAGTCGAATTAATGATGGTGCCCATGAGAAACACTTTTAGGTCTATAATTACTGAAAAATTAGTGAGATTTTCCGCCTTATCTTTGCATTTCATTTGTTGCTCTAATTAGAAGTTATTAATTGCATTGCTCATAACCTGGTTTCCCTAGTGCAGGCAGCAGCAATCAGTATTTATATTTTAACAAAGAAGTGCATCCGGGAGTTTGATGACCACTGTAAATGTACAGTCTTAGGGCTAGATTTACTAAGCTGCGGGTTTGAAAAAGTGGAGATGTTGCCTATAGCAACCATTCAGATTCTAGCTTTCATTTATTTAGTACCTTCTACAAAATGATAGCTAGAATCTGATTGGTTGCTATAGGCAACATCCCCACTTTTTCAAACCCGCCGCTTAGTAAATCTAGCCCTTAGTCTTAGTACTTCATAGTACTGCTTAAAGTGATCTGCAAGTGACTTAAATCACACCACAGGATTATGCCTCTGAAAGCTCACATATTTTTGACTATGGAAAATGTTTGTCCAGAGGTTCCTAAAATAGTGTAAGCCCAGCAGCTAGAAATTTTAGGACTCAGTGGCTCTGCGTATAATATAGCCAAGTTCTGTATCTGTAATTGTGGATTTTATCCCTTTGAGTTTCGGGCTTAAATGTGTGTACAATTTGCATAATTAGCAGAATGCCCCAAACCCACATTTTCATTAACAGATGCTTTCAACATAAACATAAAACAAAAAAAGAGATCAGGGCCTGATTATCCAATAGGCTGACTAGGCAGCAGCCTAGGGCGCAAGGTTTTTTTGGGGGTGCAGAATTGTGACAGGGAAAAACTGAAATGAATTTTAAAATTACTAATAAGAGAACAGTTGTTCTCCAAAGTATAAAGAAAACAAGAAATAAAAATGTATTAAAGTTTTAATCTTGATGTAGTCCCAAGGTAAAAGGCTGACGACAATGAGTCATACTTGGGGGCACATGAGGATAAGCGAGTAGGAGAGGCAAGGATGGTGACATGCTCTGGCTTGACAGCTCCCTCCAACTTTTAACCCTTAGTAGCGCTCATTCATGTCTCCGTTCTGCTATACAGTTCTGCTTGTAATGCCGTGACCCTTTTTAAAAAGCAAGTTTCAAAAACACAGCAACATAAACATTGAGAGTTAAAGAAAGACGGATTTTAAATTAAGGACATACCACGTATTAGCCTTGAGTAAAAAGCGAGGGGCGATATGAGCGTATTAGCCGAGGGCGACCTGAACCCTTAATCTAGCCTTGAAAGAGCTAGTGACTGCACACTGTGCATCTTGGAAAGCACATGATTGTAAGGAATATATAAATTAGACCCTATTTTTTTACAAACATTAAAATAAAATATAAATATTCAATAGGTAAAAGAATAAGGTAAAAGAGTATAGGAAAATGGGCCCTTATACTAGTGTAAAATACCAGTCATAAAACATCTGTATATATATATCTGTATACTGATTAATATGTGTATGTGAACAGTATGGCTATAAATAAATATGAATAAATAGTGCTTTGTTAAAAGTATAATAATAATAAAATAATAATAATAATAAATTATTATATTAGTAATAGGCTATATATCATATATGTAGTAAAATCAACAAATGTATTCTCACATGTTATCCACTCATAGAAAACCGATGTGTCATAAAACAAAGTGTCATAAAATCAAAGGAAGTCAACATAGTTGTTACAAATATAAATACTGGCTTATATTGATTTCACCCACATATTAAATCAATCACATCTCAGTATTTTGGAATGCAACTAAGAAGGCAGACCTTAAGGTGAGTCAATGCAGAGCCAGATAATAACCAGAATCTGTGTACACATGTGTATTTCCTGTGAAACCCGAGCTCCAACTAATGTTAAAAAAAAAAAGACTTCATAAAACGAAAACCTTTAATGTACAGTAAGAAAACACATTCACTGATCAAGGTAAACACAAGCCATCTGAAACCTAATGTTTCACCGGACTCTCCTGGTTTTCTAAAGGGGGAACAGCAGCTGTTTGGTGTGTTACTTAGACCAATATGTACTATGAACAAAATGTAAATATCTGCAAAAGTACATCCATTCAAATTAGATATTTAATCCAATATGTTACTAAATGTAATCTCTTATGAAAACTTTTTTTTTGCATAGTACTTTAAAATAAAAATGTCGTTCCTGCAAAGCCAATACAGATCAAAACAGTTCAAAAATGTTACAGTCATGCTTATTATTGACCTCCAGTCATGAAACAGTTCATTAATGTCAACTTTTCCTTTTCTTTCAAAATAGTGCTTGTTTGATGCTTCTTTTTGAATTGTACAACTGATGACTGGGTGACCCTGTGCCTTTATTCAAGTGTCAAAATGTAGCAATTTATTTTTTATATTACATTAGTTATTTGTACCTATTGATTCACTTGCCAAGTAGTGTTTGTTATAGTGTGATGTTAGTTATATATAGTGTGCCAGCAAAAATGTATATCTACAAGTCTAAAGGAGCAGACATTCTGCTCCACACCAATTACAGTAGCTTCTATTTTTTTGGAATTGCAAGTAAGATTTATCACCCTGACAGGTAGTATTACCTCAAGCCCAATCACAATTCTATTTGTCTATGTCTCCAATGTTTTTTCAACAAGTTTTTTCTTAAATTATTTTGCATGGTAGTGGCGGAGGCTGAGCAGCAGTAGATAAGAAAACTTGAAACACTTTCTCCTAGCACATGACCTATTGCAAAAACTTTGGTTGTCAGAGGTCTGCTCAACCAAGTACCAAAACAGCCAGAGCTCTGGCTACAACAGAAAATAAGGACAAAGCAAACACAATCTTGGCTTGAAAATTGAGAGCTAAGTGAACTGAAAGCTGTATTTTTTTTAATTGACACCTCCACCTGTTCTTTTTTCGATTTTTGTGACAACTATGTTGAACTTACTTATATCCAAATGAAGTCCTCCCAGATTTCTGGCTTATTGTGACTTCTTTAGATTATCCTCATCACAGGCTGAACGTCTTAGCATTGGTATACTATAGAACAATTAGCTTTTTGGCCAATGGCTTTTCCTCTGGGTTATTTCCTATCAAATATTCCATGAGCCAAATGTTTCCTCTGTCGACCTTGCTCTTTGTGCTTCTGATGGAGCCTCTGGCAGCTAGGATACTAAATAACTCAGATATTGCTGGGGATAGAGTTGGCCCCTAAAAGCATAAGCTCTCTTCATATGCTGATGATGTCCTTTTGATGAACACATAACCTCACACTCCACTTTCCTTTAGTAAACTGGAAAATTACTAACGTATCCAAAACTTATGTTTCACATTCACTATTAAACACTTACATCTGCTTCAGCTACTACTTTTTACTTTTTATTTATTTTCAAATTTGTCATCTATTTTACTGTTAGAAGTGTTTTTGTTATAGAAGTGCCATTGTTCATCTATGCAAATGAGAGGATAGAGAAAATTTTAAGAAAGCATTTTATTAGTTCAAAAAGGATCAGGAACTAGCAAAGAACTAGCAAACTTAAAGATTATTGAATTAATGAATTGAATAAATTGGAATTTCTGCCTCTTGCTATTACTTACTGGGTGTTCACCTGACCAAAACATACGATCAGGACTTTTCAACAAACTTCCCCTCATTTACTGTGATAATTAAGAGAAACCACGTGGACTGGAACAATATATATTTTCCTGGGGATGGCTGCATTGACGCGACTACGAAGAATATCCTCTCCAGACTTCGCTATTTGTTTTAGACTCTCCATCCTGAAAAATCTTCAACAGTGTGTATAAAAATCAATGTGGTCTGGGCGGAGACCCAGGGTATGTGTGCATATTTTCTGCAAACATCAAAAAGACGGCAGTCTTGGTCTTCCCAATATAAGAAAAATTACTAAAATCCCCAACCTTACATCTCATGTTCACTATTAAACCCTTAGCCACCTGCCAGCTAATCCCTGACTTATCTCAAATTGCACACACCAATTAATTTAACCAGAATTACTATACCAAACAACTGTCTTAAATATAGCTGATGTGAGTGAGTTCTCTGTACATCGCTGCGGAATTAGTGGCACTATATAAATAAATGGTAATAATAATTGTAATTGGTAAATGGTAAATGTAAATGGTAATTATAATAATAATAATAATAATAATAATAATAATAGGTCAGAGCGTTTTTTTATATTACACAGGTGGTTTTAATGTTCTGTTTGAATAAATAAATATATATATGCGTCAGAGATCTTGTTCTGCTGCTGTTCTGGAATCGTGTGTGAGTGTGGGTTATACTGCTCGTACTTGTTTCATGTATGAGCATATTGTATCTAAGCCGCAGTGTGAGGCTCTATTGCCTCTTTTTTATTAAATTATTTTTTATCTACATCTGCAACGCTTTCATGTGTCTGATGGTATTACACTATTGTGGCTATCTTTTGTTGTGCTGCTGTTAACTTTTTGGGAGGAATATCTGCCAGATTCAATATTCCATGTTCCAGTGGTCCATACCAGACGGTACCTAGAGAGGATCCATTAGCATATTTTTCAAGCTATTATTATTCAAATCTCTGGTACGGGAATTGCACACGTGTGGAATATATCTATTGTGTTTTACCTTTAATGCACTATGTTTGGCGCCCCTTCTCTTTTGTGTTTCATATATATGTGTGTGTATGTGTGTGTGTGTCATAGTAATGTCCAACAGCTGGAATGCTTTTTTCCTTACCTCAGTGGTTCTATAGGCCACAAAATGAGAAAACTTAAAAGAGGGCAATTACCAGTTCTTCATCAAATTCCAATTTGTTGACTTTCTGACTTACTGTCAATGAATTGAAATATGCTTTGGTGTCAGTAAATCCCATTTTGATGTAGAGTTCGTGAGTGCCCTCCACTATTTTTGCTAAATGTATATGTACACATACTTTGCCCGATATATGCTGTATGTACAAACTTTTCTCTTGCTTCATACCTTCCCTTTAGCAAGAAAAAGTCAAGACAGTTCTCAATTAAAAAATAAATGTCCTCACTTTATTAGGTAGATTACAAAAATTCTACCAATGGCACAGATTAAAAGTTAAATGAAACCCCATGACTCCTCAACATTCTCAAAACTCCATGATTTTGTATGTATTGCTAGATCGCCAACATAAACTTTACCAACCCTGGTCAAGTATATAGCAAACAAGCTAGGTTCTGGAAAGAGATAAATTAACTAAAAATACAAATATGCAGAGTGTAGTGCAGACAGTTAGTTGAACCAAAAATCTAATTAAATATTAATGTTAGATAAAGTCAGGACTGAAGAGCTACCTGCTAATATTGACACAGCCCTATCTGGAAAAGCGGAGTATAATGTGCCTCTGGTCTTCCCCAGGGACCCTGCTAAAGTTTGGGTTTAGCTGCGAGAGATGTGCAGGTCGCAGTTCTCCAGGAGGACTATCAGTGAGATAGATAGTGGTTAATGGATATTCAGGGAAGCCAAGATCAAGCCGAGCGGACTGAGTAGTACACGAGGAGCATCCAAAAGAATAGGCAGACAGGAGTCAAATACCAAAGGCCTTGCAGAGCCAAAAGGAGACTCCGGGAACAAAGTCAGGACAAGCCAAGTCAGCAACTGAGGAATCAGACCAAAGATGAGACAGCAACATTAGTGCCTGGAGCTGGATAGACCTAATACTCTAGTACCCTAATGGTGCCAGAGTTGTCCTTATATAGAGGCTGGAGGCGCTAATTACCAGTAGATGCATGCAAGCCTCACATCATCAAGACCAATAGCAAGTGTCGGATGAAGTGGTGTAAAGCACACTGACACTGGACTGTGGAGCAGTGGAAGCGTGTTCTGTGGAGTGACTAATCACGCTTCTCTGTTGGGCAGTCAGATGGGCGAGTCTGGGTTTGGTGGATGCCGGGAAAACGTTACCTGCCTGACTGCATTATGCCAACTGTGAAGTGTGGTGGAGGGGGGGGGGAATGGTATGGAGCTGTTTTTCAGAGTTTGGGCTAGACACCTTATAACCAGTGAAGGGCAATCTTAATGCTTCAGCATACCAAGTCATTTTGGACAATGCTATGCTTCCAACTTTGTGGCAACAGTTTGGGGAAGGCCCTCTTGTATTCCAACATGACTGTGCGCCAGTGCACAAAGCAAGGATTACAAAGACATGATTTGATGAGTTTAATGTAAACATAACTTGACTGACCTCCACCCTATATACAATCTTTGGGATGAACTGGAATAGAGATTGCGCACCAGGCCTTTTCGTCCAACATCAGTACCTGACTTCATAAATACTCTACAGAATGAATGGGCACAAATTCCCACAGAAACACTCCAACATCTTGTGGAAAGCCTTCCAAGTGGTGGTAGTCACTTTACAGATAGTGACTACACCAACATTTAAAATCCAAAGACTGACACCCAGACATGACAGAAACAGCGGATTACCATTAAAAAGAGATAGTAAATTCCTGACCCGATCTGTTCCTGACTGTTGAAAATTCCATCACTTGAAAACACGACTGCTGTTAAAGCGCCAGTGCACGGACCCGGCTTACTATAATCTCATGTAAGTAGTAGGTTATGGTTAGGCTTAGGGCAAGGGTTAGGGATTCGGGTTAGGGTTAGGGTTAGGATTAGGCTTAGTGGTTACGGTTCGGGTTAACCTTACCATCAAACGCGTGTTTGACAGTTCCGTGTTTTGCCGCTGTAAAACTTCCCAGTCGCGTTTTCAAATGACGTCATTTTCAACTGTCAGGAACAGATCGGGTCTGGAATTTACTGTCTCTGTATCACAATATTACATTTTTTATCATCATTATTGTTATCTTTTATTTATAAAGCACTGATATATTATGTAGATCTGTACATTGAAGGGATCATAATACAAACATATTATATATAATGACATGAAACAGAAGGTAAAGATAGCCCTGTCCAAAGGAGCTTACAGTCTAAGTGATATGGGGAACACTTAACACGTAGTGTAGCATATTAACAATTGTAGCTGTTGGTTGGAAAAGTGTAAATGGCTAATGAAAGGCATTATTAGCTGCCAATACTAAAGCAGTCATTTGCGACTGGCATTCTGTGAAGTTAACAATGGTGTATCGTGGTTGGAAGGAGGAGAGACAGTGGGTGGCTGAGAAACAAACTAGTCACTGTAGAAATTTCAAAACAGTAAACTGTCAACCAAAAATGTCCTTCACTATTTATCTTATCTGAACCTCCTTCCTCTTCTGGTTCTGGAGAAGCCTTGCATGGGCACTTTTGTGGTCATCTGTCAGCTTGGTGTAGCTGTGTGTAGCCCAGTGAGCTTCAAACAGCCTTTTTAACAATGGTCATTTGACTAGAAAGGAAATATTTCTATAGTACTCTGCCTGCTGATTACAGCATAGAGGAGCTCTGGGCCCATCTCAGTTGTAATTGTACTTTTGCTGAAAAGCAGGTAAAAAAGGAGGAGTGGATATTTTTCATTACCAAGATTGCATTTTGTGAGCACTGTCTAATTCTACGAGTCTGTGACTAAATTATTTGGTGTGAAGCACTACAGACTATCAGAGATAATTTTTTCAGTACAGGTGTCAGAAACTGTAATTACTAGATACTTTGTTCTGTGTTTTAAAATAGGTAGTAAGCTCTGTTTTCACTGTATATAATCATCGGTTGCTGTGGATGTTCATGTTATATTCAATTAAATTGCATGTGCAACTGTCACAAACGCTTTCACTCAGGGATTAAGAACTATGCTATATGAGCATAGGTTCATTCTTCTAATTTGTTTTATATATTTATTTATTTATTTATTTATTTTGGGTGGGAGGTTACTGCAGTGTTACAATCTTAATCATCACACTTAGTAAACAGACATTGAGACATTTTAAAGGCACAATTTAAAGTGATGATGACAGATGTGCTCTAAAACCACCTTCAATTAAAAACAAAAATGAAAGGACATATATATAAATTTATTTTCGGTAAAAACAAAACAAAATTTAAAGCAATTTAAATCTAGTTCAGTATTACAGTTGCACATTAGGGAAGTTTACCAATTATGCATCCATTTGAATATTTTTACACTCCTGAAATATAGTTTGAGTTGCTGATTTGAAAACACATGAGTCATAGATATTTCTAGAAACATAAATTAGTCTGCTTCCCTGATGATGCTATAAATAAAGAATATGTTTTCTACTGCAACAAGAATCACACTTTTGTGCATAAAATATAGAATTTACAGATCGGCTTTATAGATGTGCCCAAAAATACAGAAAATAAATCATTTAACTCACTAGATTCAGCAGGTGATCAGAGATGGTATTCAATATATATTCTTGTCCTTCTGTGGTGATATTCCCACTGCTTTCACACATTTTTATATGTTGTACAATTGTGGGAAGACAATTGTGAGGGAAGCAGGGCTATATAGCTAATTTTAGTGACAAAGCATCCTCCCATATAATTAATCTACAGACCACAGTATATGATTTTATATTAATCCACAGACCACAAAGCAGAAAAATGGTTGAAAAAGTTTATTTTTCTACTTAATGTTTCAGTGCTAAATAGTAGATAAAGGTACTATGTCAGTGTTGGCTAACCTGTGACACTCCAGGTGTTGTGAAACTACAAGTCCCAGCATGCTTTGCCAATATATAGCAGCTTATTGCTGGAAGGGTATGCTGTGACTTGTAGTATCACAACACCTGGAGTGTCACAGGTTAGCCAACACTGTACTATGTAGTAGAGATGAGTGGACAACCCTGTGTTTTTGTGGATTTTTTGCTTGCAAAACTATCTTAATGTTTTGGTGTTGGTTTTGGTTTTAGCAAGAGCAGGTTGGTGTTTTGTTTGTGTTTTTATTTTTACTTTTGAATTTCACTCAAAAATGGAATTTTGAGGAAAAGTGGTAAAAGAAATATGATAAAACCATGTAATTTTTAGATTTTTTTTAACCTACATTAGAATTTATACAATTGCATTCATTAAGCATAGATATGCCTTGATAAAACTTCTACAACGAAGCACATCAGTGTTTGTTGTGTGTGTGCGAATCCCCTGGTTATCTATCTAGATTGCAATTCACTATATTGATCAGCAGTCAGAATACATAGAAAAATGAAAGGACAGAAACCTCTAGATGCAGCCAAGAAGGGGAAGACATAACTATAATATTTTAGTGTTGACCCCTATACCCCAGTTAGTTGCAAAAGCTTTTAACCAATAGCGTGGAAGTGAGCATCATGAAGAGGAGAAAGAATACAAACTCTTTCACACTGAACTACTGATGAGAGGTAATTTATCAGGATCCCTCTGTTAGTGAAATAATATAAAGAATGTGTGGAGTGCAACTAAGTAGAGAGATAACTAGAAAGTTACAACAATAATGCTAGCAATTCTCCTATATCAGGATGAGAAGGTATGTAATTCTCTAAGTTGGGAAGAGCATCTAAGTAGAATACAAACTGAGTTGCTACAAATTGCATTACTACTACCAGATGAATGGAAGTACGGACTATTAGATTACATTTGTATATGGAGACCTCCTGAAAAGCAGGAGATTTATACAACTGCAATATTAAAGTATGTGATTCTCCTGTTTAGTGAGTAGGAAAACACCAGTGAGGTAAATGTATTTTTTGTGGGGGTTAAGGTGGTGTCACCTCCCTCATAGGTAATAAACATTAGTGAGACTAGTGTGGTTGTTAATTCATTATTTTTTTAAAAAAAATATTATACTCACCACTGAAGCCATATTATACTCACAAAAAGCCAATCACAGAAAGCCTGAAGTGTACGTTCTGATGATCACTTCCAAAATGCTTAACAAGTAATACAAAGATTTAGCAAGAAATATCATTACAACACAACCCATGTATTTATTTCATTTGGAATTAAAAATTGCTATGGTTAAGGCAAACATAATAATATAAGATAATAAATGGGAACACTGGTTCAATCACGGAAATCTGATAAACGGTGCTGTTATTTCATTGACAAATCTGGATATCTTTGAATTACTACATTTTACTACATGTTTTTTGCAGACTATGCTCAGTTTCTCATTTGCTTAACACTCCTTTCCCCCTCTCGGATCATCACCTTATTAGCTTCTCGCTCACCCCCAGTTCTTTACCCTCCCCAGTGTCAACCTCTTCCAAGCATCCTCACATCCTCACATCCGCAGGAATACTAACTCTATTGATTTTCAACAGTTTTCCACTTCTCTTCAATACCTTCTCTCCCCAATTTCTACAGTACTTCATTTCCACCATACCCTGACAACTGCCCTTGATCAAGTGGCTCCAACGACTCTACATACTCTGCGTAGACCGCGTTGCCAACTGTGGCACACTAAAGTAACACAAACTCTACAAAAACTTTCTCGTAAAGCAGAACGTCACTGGCATAAATCTTGTACCTCTAATGATTTCATCACATATACTGGTATCTACAACCACTATAGAAATGCTCTTGACACTGAAAAACAAACATACTTCCTATCTCTCATCTATGCTCAGGCTTCTAAACCCAAACGCCTTTTTAACACATCTAAATCTCTTATCAATCCTCCCACCCCAAACCCTCCGACTACTATCAGTGCCCAGGATCTTGCTTCCTATTTCAAGGACAAAATAGATAAGATCAGACTTGAAATGGTATCATTTCCCTCAACAAACTATCAGCTCAATTCCTTTGTAGCATCCTCTGACACTTTCCCTTCATTTGATCCCACAAATGAAGAAGTTTCTACTCTCTTCTCATCTTCCTACTCTACCTCCTGTCCCCTTGATCCAATACCCTCACAAATTGGTAAGTACTTGTCTCCTGTGTTCAAATTAAAATCTGTAATCTGTTTCTCTCTACTGGTATTTTTCCATCACTATTCAAGCACGCAGGGATTACTCTTATTTTGAAAAACAAAATTCTGACCCAAACTCTCTCTCAAATTACTGCCCCATCTCTCAGCTCCCCTTCTCAAGAGAATTGCCTACACTCACCTCACACACTTTCTTACAGAAAACAACCTACTGGATTCTCTTCAGTCAGGGTTTCGTCTCTCAACACTCTACAGAGACTGCGCTGACCAAGGTTGTCAATGATTTAATCACAAACTGAAGGCCATTACTCTCTTCTAATTCTCCTGGATCTCTCTGCTGCATTTGACACTATTGACCACTCTCTCCTCATACAAGCGCTACAATCCCTAGGTTTTAAAGGCACTGTAATATCCTACCTATCTAATCAATCTTTCAGTGTTAATTTCTCTGGATCCACCTCTGCTTCCTTTATCAGTTGGAATACCACAAGGCTCAGTCCTATGTCTTCTGCTATTCTCTATCTACACCACTTCTCTAGGAAAACTAATAAGCTCCTTTGAATCATCTCTATGCCAATGATGCACAAATCTATCTATCCTCTCCTGATCTTTCACCATCTGTGTTGTCTTGCATTACTGATTGTCTTTCTGCCATTTCATCTTGGATGTCTCCTCGCCAACTCAAACTCAATCTTTCAAAACCTGAATTAATAATATTCCCACCCAAAGACAGAAGCTTCCTGCCTGACATTTCTATTTCTGTTGATAAGTATGGCCATAAATCCCACCCCACAAGCTCGCTGCCTAGATGTAATCCTTGACTCACAACTATCATACCCCACATCAACTCTATATCTAAATCATGTTACATACATCTAAAGAAAATTTCCAGAATACGCACATATCTGACACAAGACACTGCAAAAACCTTAATTCATGCACTCATCACCTCCCCCATCGACTATTGCAATTCCTTCCTTACTGGTCTTCCCAAAGTCAGACTTGAACCCCTACAATTTATTTTGCACACAGCGGCTAGATTGATTTTCCTGGCAAACCGTTCTTCCTCTGCTGAGCCACTCTGTCTTCATTGATTGCCTGTATTTCAACGAATCCAATTTAAAATTCTTCTACTAACATACAAGGCCATCAACAAAATTGCACCAACATACATTTCCTCACTTGTCTCAAAATATCTCCCTACTTGACACTTCCGTTCTGCACAAGATCTGCGTCTCTCTTCCACTCTCATCACATCCTCCCGTTCTCAGTTACAGGACTTTTTTCGGGCTGCAAACACTTTGTGGAACTCCCTCCCCACAGTAAGACTTTCCTCTAGTCTTCAAACCTTCAAGCGTTCTCCGAAAACCCACCTCTTCAGACAAGCTGATGATATTCCTCAACCACAGGGGCGGGCTGGCAGGTATCAGCCCAGGGGGCACACAGGCGGCCGCATCGCGTGTCATGTGATGCGGCCGCCTGTGCACTGACGCGACCGCATCGCGTGACACGTGATGCGGCCGCTGGCAACATTAACCTATTTGTTTCATCCACGGGGGGGGAGGCGGCCTGCCTGAACAGCCATTAGGCTGAGCGGCCCGGGTCCCCCCTGCCCCCCGGTCCAGACCATCCCTGCTCAACCACCATCTTAATCTCCCTAGGTAACCCTATTACCACTCTCTACACAGCTAACACAAGACAACAACCCTCTGACCAACATTGCTACACACACAGCCCACTTAATACTTTTATCTTTGCATTCTAGCTGGTCCAGTGTGCAATATGATGTAGCACATGCCCTTGTGTTTCAAACTCCCATTGTCCCATAGATTGTAAGCTTGCGAGCAGGGTTCTCTTACCTCTCTGTCTGTATGTATTACCCAGTAATGTTTTATTAATGTTTGTTCCCAATTGTAAAGTGCTATGGAATTTGCTGGCGCTATATAAATAAATGTTGATGAAGATGATGATGATGATCTTTCCTCCCTTCATCAACTCTATATTTACATCATGCTGCATACATCTAAAAACCATATCCAGAATATGCACATATCTCACACAAGACACTGCAAAAACCTTAATTTATGAACTCATCATCTTCCGCATTGGCAGTTGCAGTTCCCTAAATCCCAAAATCAGATTCGCACCCCTACAATCTATTTTGAATAGAGCAGCTAGTTTGATTTTCATTGCAAATCGTTCTTCCTTTTCTGAGCCACTCTGTCATTCTCTACATTGGTTGCCCAATTTAGCTAAATTGTGTGCAAAATCTGCAATTTATGTAAATGCTGATACATAGTGATTTATATATTGTTTGCTTTAGAGAGCCGGACAATCTTTTGATTTCAATATTCTGCAAGGGCTTTTTTGAAGTTGATATGTATATTTTAAATTGAAAAGAATAAATATTATTTGAATCTAATATGCTTTTATATATAAGGCGCTTTCACCATCAATACACATAATACAAGATTCATAAATGCTTTAATGAAACCTTATTATAATGTAATCTCTTTTATTAATATAAACCTCTGACTACAATAGCTATCTATTTCACAACACCTTGGACATTGATTTTCAGCTTGATTATTTGGCAGTATTACTTTATAAACATTCATATCTCCCTTTTTGCTACTCATGTACCTTTAGGCATATAAAGTTAGGCTCTAATAAAAGTAGTTCAGTATTAGGATTTTTAGGGGGTGAATTCAATTGGTCGTGTTAGTGTAAACAGTAACTCGGCCTGCGCACTATTACCGATATTACGATAATAGTGCACATAATTACAGTTAATATAGTAATTTCAACACTGACTTTTTCCTCGCGGCTCCCTGTAGTAAAATTACCGTATTAATGGTAATAGATTTATCGCAACATTGTGTCGGGGGGAATTGAATTCCTCCCTTAGTGTTACATTTGTGCAGAGACTGTAGCAGAATATCTCCTAAAGAATGTAAATTATCTTATTGTCTTACGTATTTTTGAGAAATGGTCATTAAGCATTGTTTCTTCTTCCTCCTTTCCTGTATTTCTTTCCTGCTCTTCGCCATCATCATCATCAAGCACTATTTCTTTTTCTTTATGTTCTTTAAATACTCTCTTCCGCTTCATCTTTATCTTTCTCCATATGTGGAGTCTCATTCTCCTGAGTGTTAAGCATGTTTCTTTCCTCCTCATTTGCTTTAATTACTTCCTACTCATTTACTCCTGCATATTATCTTTCCCCATAAGGGCTTTGTACGTCTCCTGACCATGCTTTCTTCCTCCTCATTTCTGTTATTAGCCCCCTTCTCAAATTCCCCATCATGTTCCCTTTTCTCCATAGATGCTATGTCCTGGTGATTGCTTTTACAAAGAGGTCACACAGTAAGTTTGTAAAATTATGGTCTGTACTTTATATGTATATGTGATCATGCTGTGTTTTGTGCATGTAAGAATGATATGATTTATATTAAGAAATTAAATAATACATCACCTTATATTTCAGATGTAATATCTGTAAAGAGGAAATTGGGCTGCTTTCCCTGCTAATGTCAAGGACTAATTACCGTATATACTCGTGTATAAGCCGAGTTTTTCAGCACATTTTTTTATGCTGAAAAAGCCCCCCTCGGCTTATACACGGGTGAACTTACCTGGTCTCCGTTTCCTCAGCTCTTCAGTTCCGCAGTGGAACGCATGTGCGTTCCACCGACAGGAAGTTCGGCACAAATGCCGAACTTCCTGTCATTGGAACGCACATGCGTTCCACTGCAGAACTGAAGAGCTGAGGGAACGGAGACCAGGTAAGTTCATTCTCTCTCCCTCACTCGCTCCCTCCCTCGCTCTCTCCCCTCCAATATTAACATAACGTGATTTCCCTATTCTTTGGGGGTGAATTTGGGGGTGAATTTCAGATATGGCATTTGCTGGGTCTCATAATACATTATTATTCAGGATACCGTACATTGATGGTTCTAATTTATACGATTCATTTATAAAACAGTTTTTTTCAAATTAAATCAATAAAGTAGAGTAACAAATCAGGGGGTGTGGAAATATTAAAGCACACATATATAAAGATATTTATTGACAGTGTCCCCCTGCACCCCATTTTGAAATGTGTCAGGGCTTCACTAAAATGGCAAGCTTATATCAGTAGCTAATCAATCAAAAACACACATGATATAAAAATGTGTAAAATAAAAATGCATATACAGATGTAAAAAACATAATAATGAATAAATCTACAAAAATTACCAGTAGCTGCTGCATTTCCCACCCTAGGCTTATACTCGAGTCAATAAGTTTTCCCAGTTTTTTGAGGTAAAAATAGGTGCCTCGGCTTATATTCGGGTCGACTTATACTCGAGTATATACGGTACCTTCTTTTTTAATCTGCCTTCACCTGAAACCCATGGTATTAGACTGAATACTTCATACTACAAGTCATAATGATTAGCAAAACTCTTAACTTACAACCTACTTATTAATCTGTAACCGATCCTTGAAAGTACATTATGGATGAATGTTAATAAGGATCTAAGTAAAACCACGACACATTCATATGACATAAAGGGGCCAATACAATTTGGCTGCGTTATTCTAGGAATAAAGGGATGTGCGCACTATTACCGTAGTACAGTAAAAGTGTGCAGTATTACTGTTAGTACGGTAATTTTAATGCTGATTTTTGCTCGTACTTCTAGGGGCCGTGAGTAAAAATCTGGGTTAAAATTATCGTATTAAAGTTAATAGTACTAATGCCACGTTAATTTTAGAGCCACGTAGCCGAATTGAATTTGCCCCTTAGTTTGCTCAATACTTAGGCTATGTTTTTGGCTTCCTGTTATTGCTTTAAAACCTATTTCTACTAATTATGTTAATTTAATTGAATGGAGAGTCTGAATACTGTGAAGAAGTTGTCCAGAATGCAGATTTTCAATAGAAACAACTAAATGAGTAAAAAAGGATGAAATAATAATCTGTATCCATGACTAGCTGGGCCTCCTTAGTCTAAAAGAAAATGAAAATAAATATTGTCACTATTAGTTTTGGCAGGTATTTTTTATACCACTTATTTAGAATTGGATGTAAGTCTTTTTTTCTGCATAAGCTATGCATTTTCATACTATTACCATATCTCCCAACATTTGGGTAGGTGGCCATTACACAATGCAGGCGTGGCCATGCTCCAGGACGTGTCTAGTGCTTTTGAAGCACTTCTATTTGACTTCGACTACCCAATAGTTACCAACTTTCCCATTAATCGGGACAAGTCGGGACTGTTTGGACCCTTACGCCTGGAGAGAATTGTGACACAACGAAGAGTGGATGCATCTGTTTAGCTACTTTATATCTATTATTTATAGCTATTTTAAGTCATGGCCATCCATTTAAATTAACTGATTAATATATACATTTGGATTACTTCTAGAAGAAGATTCATATTTAATTTTAAGTGGACCACTACAGATGTGTGTACTTAACTTAATTTCTATTTGTATTTAATTACAGTAGTGGGACATTTACATATATAAATAACTGTCGAGATTCTATTCTGACACTTCATTACATTATTATATTGTGTTCAAATAGGGTAATGCAACTTTAGCATTTATTATTAACATTGTCAAGTCAGTAGCTTTAAGTAAATGCCTGGTGCAAACAGGGCCGCCATCAGGGAGTACGTCCAGTACAGCTGTGAGGGGCCCGGACAGACTAGGTACCCTAGTTTGTCCGGGCCCATTAGTCTGACTGCCTGTCTCCCTCTGCGATGTGGAGCCTCCCGGTCACTGATAGGCTGGGAGCGAGCAGTGTGGTTACATCATCACTGTGCCCCACATGCTCCCTCTCTATCAGTAACCGAAAGTCGCCACATTGTGCGAAGAACAGGTAAGTGAACTGGACTCTCTAATACAATTTATGATGTACTTAACAAGCATGATATATTTGAATACATCATAGTACCTGTATATACAGTGTTGGTAGGACTAAGCACAGACTGTTTTCACATCATATGTGCGTAGAGCTTTCAATCTAAACTTCTGCATGAGAACCAAAACACATCTAGTAATCTTCATCTTGATACTTTGATTAATGTATTATAGAAAGCATTCTGACATCCTGTCTGAATTTCTTTTAATCTGAGGTGAGGTTTGAAAAATAATTACCGTATTTCCCCATGTATAAGATGCACCTTTTTTCCAAAAATTTGGGGTCTAAAAACTGGGTGCGTCTTATACAGTAGCAGCGGGGGATCCAGGGGGGTCAGCGGTATTAATGTTTTGACCGGATCCGGGGGGGGGGGGCAATTGCGGGGGTATGCAGGTCCATTCCTACTGAGAAGTGTGCTGAGATTGCAGGGGCTTGCAGGTCCGTTCCTACTGAGAAGTGTACTGAGATTGCAGGGGCTTGCAGGTCCGTTCCACTGAGAAGTGTGCTGAGATTGCAGGGGCTTGCAGGTCCGTTCCGCTGAGAAGTGTGCTGCGATTGCAGGGGCTTGCAGGTCCGTTCCGCTGAGAAGTGTGCTGAGATTGCAGGGGCTTGCAGGTCCGTTCCGCTGAGAAGTGTGCTGAGATTGTAGGGGCTTGCTGCCGGCGGCTGCATATACATAGTGTGCATCTGCCGTCAGCAAGCCCCTGCAATCTTCGCACGCTCAGCACACTTTTTGACAGCCAAAATCAAGGTGCGTCTTATACATGGGAGCACCTTATACATGGGGAAAAACGGTATCTAATGTATAGAATGAGTACGAGGTTGTAATGAAATAATACAGAGTAAGCAATAAAAGACATGACCCATTTGTAAAATAAGAAGAAATGTAGATGCTCAGGAAGAAAGAAGGAAATGTAAGCAGCACAAGTGTCATAGAAGCAGCACAAATGCAATGTCTTCCTTTTCTGTAAGGCCATAGGCCTATTCCTGAACAATTGCATCCATTTTTATGGACATGCACCTATGTTACAACATCAAGAAAATGATGAGATTCTGATGAACGTAGAAGACTGGACATGTGCAAATCAAGATATTCCTTGTTCAAATCGGGATAACCACACTACTGTGCTTGATTCTGCATTAGTGCAAACATGAGAACTTTTTTGAATGCACAAAACAGCCTAATTTTGTTACATTCTCAGAGAAGGTGTGATTGAGGGCCAGCCTCTACTTCTGTTGGGATAGCTTTTGCTCCAACTTGGTGCAACTTATACAAGAAAGCTTACTATATGTACCCATCAGCAGTTGTAATTAAAAGATTAAATTGTAGAAATATGACATATGAAATAAAGGCAGCTCTGATATTACTCTCATATATTTGTATTGATAATTCAATCAATGAAATTAAAAGTTGTAATTATTTAAAGAAGTGATCAAGAAATGATATCAGGCAGCATTTTGGGCAGTGTAACATGCCAATGATGAACATGCAGGACAGTTGGAGGGTGAATGGTCAAATGCAAAAACAAAAAAAATAAAAAAAATGATTTTGTGGGAGGTAGGGTAGCTAAATTAATAGTGGCAATAGGGAGATCAACGTGCACAGTGTATTTAAATATAAATTGCTGAGAGACCTGTGCGGCCCTGGGGGGGAGAAGAACAGAAACGTTATCACTGCATGTCTATTAGTGACCGGGAGCCGCCGCATCTTGTAAACAACAGGTAAGTGAATTAGGCATCTAATCTGATAAGGGAAGGGAGTGAACGGAGATTTATTCTGATAAAGTGGGCTGAGCATTTATTCTGATAGGGGGAGTGGAGCATTTGTTCTGATAGGGGGAGCGAAGCATTTATTAGGAGAAAGGATTCGGTGAGCATTTATTGTGATGAGGGGGGAGCAATTACTGTGATGCGGATTGGGAGATGCATTTACTGTGATGAAGGGTTGGACGGTGCATTTACTGTGATGAAGGGTTGGACGGTGCATTTACTGTGATGAGGAAGTGAGCGGTACATTTACTGTGATGAGGGAGTGGGGACATGTACGATGAAGAGTGAGGGGGGACTGTAGTATTAATTAGTACTGGACCCCACGGTTTCAAATGCTACTGTTTTTGAGCTGTATGCACCTTGAGATGTGTTGAACTCAACATATATACTTAAGTATACTTTTACTTTTGGGCATTTTTTCCTATGTACATTCAGTGAGCAAATAGGTCCAACTCTAAATGAGCCCCATTATCTCTTACACTACAGAGGAGAAATGATCAGAGATGTTTACTGAGTTTACCACTGAGTTTGTCCATTCTAACATTCCTTAAAATATGTGTGCATAGGGGACCGCTTTTGTTTCAAATTGTTTCAAAGCATAGTATATTAAACTTCTATAAATATTTTATATAAGCTCCTCTAGACATGTGTTTTCATATCACTTTTTTGTCAGCTGTTGGTTTTGCTGCAATCCTTATTTGCACTGAGGTTGGAATTTAATTTCCTTTTAAAGGGTTTTATCAACAGTGCTAATTAACATATTATTCTGTGGAAAGCAAAAACATGTGTAGTTGTTCTGAATTATACACATGGAAGTTATGCCACATCACTGATAAATTCAAATCCAATCAAGTTCTCAGATGTGGCGAATAGGAAATCTGTCATCAAAACTCACTTATTAGTATATATTTACTAACATTAGATGTAGGTGCATAGTGTACTCTGAACCATGGAAACCATCAGACACTTGATTACATTATCAATATTATCATTATTATTTTATTACTTGAATACTATCCTGAGTGCTGAAACAAGTAGCACGTAATCGTCTGTCCTCTGTTGCAGAACTCACTACCAATTTCCACACTGCTTTTAAGTCAGCACAAGTACTGCGTTTCATGGCTTCAGTTTTCATGGTGGAGCAGCTACACACAAGCCTCATATCACCATGTGCAATGCCAAACATTGACTTGAGCACAGCACCATTGTACTGGAGCTATGGAAACACTTTCTTTGGAGTGACAAATCACATTTTAAATCTGGCAGTCTCACTGATGAATCTGGGCTTGGGGAAAATTTCCTACCTGATTGCATACTGCCAACTGCAACATTTGGTGAAGGAGGAATTAACAGAACTTGGTTCTGTTATTCATGGCTTGGTCTGTGCCTCTTAGTTCCAGTGAAGGGATAGCTTAATGCTATAGCATACAATGACATTCTTAAGAATTGTGTGCTTCCAACTTTGTGGCAACAGTTATATATATATATATATATATATATATATATATATATATATATATATATATATATATGCCAACCAGCCTTATTTAAGCGCCCATGCAATAGGCTGGCACCTAACAGTGAGAGAGCAGACATGGTGGCTTGGTAATTTGAAATAGTGAGAGCAGCCTTATTAGTTTGCTCACATATTAAACAATGGATAAAAAAGTGATGTTGTTGGACAGCTAAACTGGGAGAGGGTTGTCCATGAATTCTCTGTAAAGTGAAACTGCACTATTTTTGGTTGATGTGACACTAAGTCATCAATGGAGAATGTCACAGACTAACACACATCTATATATTGAGAATGGAATCTTTATATTGCTGTACTGTGTCAAAGGCATTGTGTAAAGCTCTGTTACTTTAATTACCAGATGTCTATAATTGAACACTAAGATGTCTTTAGCTACCGTGCGTAAAATAAAAATAAATTCTTATTTTGCTAGAAAGGCGGACAAAAAAATGTAAATAGTAAGAAATAAACATCTATTTCCTTTGCAAAATCTCCATTGTCACAAATAATACATTGTGCTGCATATTGGTGCATCTTCTTTAAGGCACAAATTAAGTGCAATCATCAATGTCATTTGACAATTGTGCTTTATGCTGCTCCAGCCTGTTTCCTCTCTTCTGGCATATCTAACGACATAAAGAAAGTGTGAACATGCAAATTGATACACATAAAGCTGTGACGCAAAAAAGTACATAGCCTAAAGTATCAATGAATAAATAAGTAAATTATGAAAAAAAACATGAAACAGTGATACAATAAATCAAAGTGATATAAACAGGGCCTGGTTAAGGCTTCAGGCCGGCCTAGGCTAATAGGATCGTGGTGCCCCCTTGCCTTCCTCACCGGGCTAATACGCCTACCTTCACCTCCCTCACTAATATTTATATTCCAGTGTTTTAAACACTCAGCTACACTTGACTTTTTAAAGGTCCATGGCAATCTTTGTCACTCATTTTGTTTTCATTAAAATCAGAACTGTAGCAAAACAGAGGCAAGAACAAGCCCCCAACTAAGGATGAAGATATGAAGGCCTGTCACCATTCTCATCTCTCCTACTTGCTTATCTTCATGCGTCCACCCAAGGAGGAATCATTGTCTTTAGCATTCCCCATAAGAATGCATCAAGATTAAAACCTTACTACATTTTTTTCTTCATGATTTCTTTTTACTTTTGGAGAACTACTATTCTCTTATATTTTACAATTAGCTTCAGTTTATACCTCTCCCCGTTACAATTTTGCACCCCAGAAGTTTACGGCCCCCAAAATTCTAGCACCATAGGCTGCAACTTAGTCAGCCTATTGGATAACCAGACCCTGGATATAAAGTTCCAGGACTTCGCTTAAATGAGCCTTTATTAATCAGAGAGGCAGGTATGCATTCTGCATATTGTCACAAGACCATCTTCAAAAGTTACAAGAAACCCAGAATAGCATCCTTGCCTTGGTGCTTGAGTCCAGCATAAAAAGTACAAGGAGAAATTATATATGAGATAAAGTAACAAGCAAGTATGAAATAGTTTGTGCTCACATCCTTATTGCATTTAGATGAAGTAGGGGGTGCAGAAAATGTATGACTACATGTAATAAAAACAAGTAATTAAATCTAGAATCCCCTGTAACAATGATGTGTTTCTTTAACATAAATCACTCTGGTTACCTGTAATTAGAGAAATGTTTATTATTTTTTGCTTAGTGTTTGTTTTCAATCTGCTATTGGTTAAGATTAGCAGTTAGCTCATTGTAATACAGTTACTACGGCAACCAAAGTCACATGATATAGAATGGAGTGAGCAGAATGTCCTTCTCTTTTGAATTTCATATTAGCAGGATTGTAGAACAGAGAAATATTGTATAAAATAAGGCATCGGAGAGCCAAGTTGATTCTGTGAACTGAACTTCACCCAAATTTACATATTACAAAAGACCTGGTAGCGTTAAATTGCAGGCAACAATTCAGGAGCAAAGAATGCAAAAATCAGACAATTTGCTGATTTCCATTGTACTTCTATATATAATGTTTCTATATACATGGTTAATCTGCCTCCCTACATTTACATGTGTATTGAACGTCAGGAGAAATGAGTACTAGTGCCACTAGCATTTTTTTCTTTTTATATATTGTAGTTAATATACTTTTGGATATACACTGTATACTATTATATAGTATAGTATAAGATAGTATAGTACAGTATACTCTATATAGTACTAGTTTAAGGGTTAATCTAAGATAAATAATTATTTATTGATTTATAAATTGACCATACCAAAACAAGAAATCACAAAATACCTGTAGCATGCATTCTGATGAGCACCCCAATGTGCTTTACAAGTAATTCAAAGATTGAGACAGAAACATCATTACAAAAAAACACATATATTTGTTTTTTTTAAATTAAAAGTGGTTCCGTTATAAGAAAAAATGTCAAAACTGGAAATGTATCTTTCCACTCTGTCACCAGCTGTAAATTACCTTAGTTAGTACGGAACTATAGAAACCAACTGCCTGTAATGTTTACACTGAAACGATAATAACTATGGCAGTGGCTACAAATGTATAGTATAATCATAACTTAATGATGTGTTTATTGATAACAATTTACTTTCAACCAATATAAGTCTTTACTGTATAACATTTATTATATTAGCCTAAACAGTCTCCTGCAAAGCGAAAATAGCAAATAGGAATAATGTTACATTATATTAGTAACAATCTCACTGACTGAAACAGGCTACTAAGCAACAGGACATTATTATTATTATTATTATTATTAATTTTTATTTATAAGGCGCCACTAGGTATCCGTAGCGCCGTACAGGGACAGACAGAAATACGATACAGGGTGAGACAGCACAGTACAGTTAACAAAAAGCACAGTAACTCAGAAGCTCAAAGTACAGCTAGATGAAAGGTGAGAGCCCCCAGCGGTGAAGCTAGAGGGGCAGAAGGGCAGGAGGACCTCACGGAGGAGACAAGGAGCTGGAGAGCAGAGTTAAGGTGGTGGAGAACAGGAGGAGAGGAGGCCCTGCTCAAAGGAGCGTACAATCTAAGGGGAGGGTAGGACGGACAGAGAAACAGTTCTGTTATTTCACTGACAAATGTGGGGATCTTTGAATTGATGTATTTTAGAATTTCCAGGTTACTGTAACATATTATTATTATTATTATTATTATTATTATTATTATCTTTCAATTATGAGGCGCCACAAAGGGTCCGCAGCGCCGTACATAGATCATGGGAAACCAGTACAGGGGAAAAGATACATGGCATACAGGGTAGTACAGAAGCAAAGTGCAGTAAAAGCAAAGTGCAAAAAGTAGAGTGAAAAGGGGGTTACGCCAGCGGCCGGTAGAGTGGGACACTACTTGCAGGATGAAAGAAGAGATAGAGAAGAGGAGGACAGGGATGGGAACATGTAAAAAAAAATTAGAACTTCTCTCAGATTTAAATATACAGTCATGTCCAATAGTTTTGAGAATTACACAAATATTATTTTTCAGTCTGCTGCCTCAGTTTTCATGATGGCAATTTGCATATACTCCAGAATACCATGAAGAATGATCAGATGAATTGCAATTAATTTCAAAGTCCCTCTTTGCCATGACAATGAACTTGATCCCAAAAACAATATTTCCACTGCATTCAGCCCTGCCACAAATGGACCAGCTGACATCTGGTCAGTGATTCTCTGGTTAACTCAGGTGAGAGTGTTGATGAGGACAAGGTTGGAGATCATCTTTCAGATTGTTTGGGGCATCTGCAAAAACATTTGTCCGGAGAAGGAAATGTGAGCGCTACCATCAGTCCTGTGTCATGCCAACAGTAAAGCATCCTGAGACCATTCATGTGTGGCGTAGCTTCTCAGCCAAGGGAGTGGGCTCGCAGCCATGAATAAAGAATGGTAACAAAACATCCTCCAAGAGCAACTTCTCCCAACCTTCCAAAAACAGTTTGGTGATGCACAATGCCTTTTCCAGCATGATGGAGCACCTTAGCATAAGGCAAAAGTGATAACTAAGTGGCTCTGAGATCAAATCATAGAAATTTTGGGTCCATGGCCAGGAAACTCCCCAGACCTTCATCCCATTGAGAACTTGTCGTCAATCTTCAAGAGGCGGGTGGACAAACAAAAACCCACAAACTCCAAGCATTGATTAGGCAAGAATGGGCGGCCATCAGTCAGTATGTGGTCCTGAAGTTGACTGACAACATGCCAGGGCGAATTGCAGAGGTCTTCAAAAAGAAGGGTCAACACTGCAAATATTGACTCTTTGCATAAACTTAATGATTTGCATAAACTTAATGTAATTGTCAATAAAAGCCTTTGACATGAAATGCTTGTAATTTTACTTCAGTATATAATAGCAACATCTGACAAAAATGTTTAAAAACACAGAAGCAGCAAACTTTATGAAAACTAATACTTGTGTCATTCTCAAAACTTTTGGCCATGACTGTACTATTAAGTAATAGATATGATATAGTATGGTCATTACATCCCAGAGGAATGTGGTTACTTTTGAAATGCTATATACTAAAATCTGAAAGTTACAATAACAGTCTGTCAAGTGAAAAATTCTGATAACAAAACAACAGTTCCTTTTTGTTTGAATGAAAGTATGTTATTTTATCTATTAATAACGGTGCCATTAACCTGAGAATTAAATTATGCTGGATTAAAATCTAGAGAATTTATACAGGGGTTCTATAAAATTGTTACTAATCTATAAGATTAATACTAAAATTGAAATCCTGTTATATATGATCTCTCGTCCACCCTCCTCTCTCGTGTATCTGACTGCCTCTCTGCCATCTCCTCCTGGATGTCCCCACGCTTTCTCAAAATTAACATCTTCAAAACGGAACTCATAGTCTTTCCTCCTTCCAGACTCCCCTCTCACCACAACCTCTCAATCGTTGTTAACAACACCACCATCTTATCTGTCTCCGTTGCCTGGGTGTCACCCTTGACTCCTCTCTCTCTTTTGCCCCCCACGCCCAATCCCTTGCTCAAGCCTGTCGCTTCCAACTGCGCAACTTCGCCCGCATCCGACCCTTCCTCTCACAAGACGCCACCAAAACCATCATCCATGCACTCATCATCTCCCGCCTGGACTACTGCAACCTCCTCCTCACTGGCCTCCCTCTCTCCCATCTCGCCCCGCTCCGATCTGTACTCAATGCAGCTGCCAGACTTATCTTTCTCTCACGTCGCTCCTCCTCTGCCTCCCCTCTCTACCAGGCTTTACACTGGCTCCCTTTCCCTTACAGAATCCTCTTTAAACTCCTTACTACCACTTACAAAGCTCTCTCCCAGTCTACTGCCCCCTACATCTCTAACCTCCTCACCATTCATACTCCCGCTCGCTCCCTGCGCTCAGCAAACAACCGTCGCCTCTCCTCCACTCTCATTACCTCTTTCCACTCCCGAGTCCAAGACTTTTCCCGAGCTGCCCCCTGCACTGGAATGACCTCCTTCGCTCCATCCGTCTCGCTCCCAATCTGTGTTCCTTCAAACGGGCACTCAAAACTCACCTGTTCCTGAAAGCCTACCAACCATCCACTTAACCCCTCATCCACTCTGCTTGTTCTCCTTCCTCTCCCCTGGTCCCTTTTTCTCCATTGCATCACTGCCTCCCTTCGTGCCTGTTTTGTCCTCCCTCCCTTAGGATGTAAGCTCGTATGAGCAGGGCCCCTCTCCCCTCCTGTCTTCATACCGACTCTTCTGCTCCGCCCTCACTCCATATATCTGCCCGGAGTTTCCGAAGCATTGGTACTTAGTGTTTATTGTTCTGTGATGTTTACCCTGTATGGTCTACTGTTCCTATTATGTAAGGCGCTGCGAAAACCCTGTGGCGCCCAACAAATAAATGATAATAATAATAATAATAATATGCATAGTTATGCACGAACCACATGTAAGTTGTATTTCAGTTATGTTGTAGAATTTTATTGGGTATGTATATATATATATATTTATTTAAAGAGAGAGAGAGAGAGAGATTATATATTTGTGCGTGTGTGCGTGTGTGTCTGTGTGTGTGTGTGTGTGTGTGTGTGTGTGTGTGTGTGTGTGTGTGTGTTTTGTAACCTGAAAAACACTGGTTTACTTGTTCTGAATTGTGTACTCAGCTTATCTTGCAGCAATAGAAAACAACACCCAATGGTGGCATTTTAGTAATTCAATATGTGAAATCTTTTTATAATAAATATAATTTGCACAGTAAAAAACACTCTGTCTTACAGAGGACAGATTTACGTTTATCTTCTGATCATAAAAAATATCTTGCGTGCAGGTTACATATATACAGTGGTCAAAGTGGTCGTGTATACAGTGGTATGCCATGCTGTCACTTCTCCTGCAACCTTTATTGCAGAACGTTTGAGACCTTTCTTGTTTCTCACACAACAATCCAAAGTAACAGTTAAACCGAGCGCACTATGAAGATGCAGCTCCTATCCCTCCTGACATATAATACTCAATAGATATGTCAAAACAAAAAGCTATTTTAAAATACACAATAGTAAGGATAAATAAGCGCTTTCCTTACATAGAATGAACTCAGTAAAAGTAAAAAAATGGGACTTATCCAGTCCTGATATCATAAATTCTTCCCCAGATGGTATGTCCACAAAAGATGATATATTTCTTAATTTTCTATGTACAACACACTACAATCTCGAGATGATTTTCTCTCCTACTGTCCCTATGGAAAGTACTCCAATAGCAACTCTTGTTCTGGAGCATGTAGATAAAGAACTCTCATGATCGTCCAAACCGATAGTCATTTTTTTTTCCAGGCTATCAGTAGCTGTGTTGTGAGTTGTAGTTATTTGTTTACTGTATTGTACTGTTATACCGTGTACTGTCTTGTTGTTTGCCCTGTGTATGGTGCTGCGGACCTTATGTTCCCCCTATAAATAAAGATTAATATTATTATTATTTTTATTTTTATTATTATTATTATTGTTAATAATAATTATAATAATAATAATAATAATAATAATAATAATAATTATATGCTGAGTTAGAGGCATTACGACATGTGTATAGCTCTGCACTAGTAGCCAGGTTTATGTCAGGCATTCTTACACACGTATAGACGGACACCCAACCAGGTCATAAGAAAAGTTTAAAAACACATTAGCTATTAGATTAATAGATCAAATTTACATTTTAAATAACTCTCTATAATACAGCAGGTATAATATTATTTCTTGCATATGCTTGAAAGAAGGATCATTTTAAAATTCTCCCACAATATCATACAATAATATTTGCACTGAAAATAGGAAGCACTTTCACCTTCAGAGATGAATTTGCAATCAGAAGCGGCTAGCTAGTGGGGGCAAGCGTCATCATCATCAGTGCGTGTCTGCACCAGCTCTCAGGGGCCCCCAGGTGATACAGCAGCTACAAGGTGTATATCTATCTCCAGGCGGATCTGCCTCAGTTCGAAATTACGTAAACGTGCCATTACTGTGATTGGTCTGCCCAAAGGAATGCCCCAAATCTGCCCATTTGTAAATGAGCCTTAGGGAGAGGATGTATTGGAGTGTGTTCTTACCAAAATGCAATTTAAAATGCATCTTCTTCTGCAGTTTTAAAACTGCAATTTATCAAAGTAAAAACTGCACATCAAGCCACATTTTTCGCTAAACTCAATGCTGTGTCCTGGGATCCATACGAAAGTGACATGTATATATCATACTTGCCAACTTTTCCTCGTTGGCTTCAGGGTGATCCCGGGGGAGGTGGGCGTGCGAGAGTGGAGTTTGACGAATCACATCTTTTTGCCCCCCCACCCCCCTAAACAATTGTCACAACTTTGGCCAATTACAGCAGGGAGCGGGTTAAGATGATGCGATATTTGCGTCATTAAGCCCCATCCCGCCACTTATCTATTGCGGGGACGAGAACCGGGAGGTTGCCCTGCTCTCCCAGAAATGCGGGAGTCTCCCGAACATTCCGGGAGACTAGGCAACTATGCGTTAAAGCAGCTAATAAATCTCTAGAGACTGAAGTGTCTTTTACATTTCTGTCTCCATTACTGAAGTCATGTTGTCTTACCTGTCAGTCTTTGATTAAATCTTGGTCTCCATGAAAATGGCCACCTCCATAGGCATCAATACATGAACATAGCACACAATTTCTGAACTGGCTCAGCATCAGGGAGAATGTCAGACTCTTCAGGGAGTGAGGGCGATCACCCCTGTTTCAGGGAGTCTCCCTGACATTCAGGGAGAGTTGGCAAGTATGGTATATATGCATTGTGCACAACCACATGGAAAACTGCACACAAGAGGCACATTCTGTAGCACTAGCTCTCACTGATGAGGTAGGGCAAAGCGCATAATATGATCATTTCAACTTGAAATATAGCATACAGAGTAAATCAAGTTACACCAGGTCTATGGGACCCACAAAGGTAGACCTCCCTAATACATTTTACAGATAATTGGACACATTGCAAAGAGTTAAATCAGGAGCGGAATCCAGTAAACTGCATGTGGATTGTGTAATGAATAGATTAGATTGTGTTTGAAAACCGTATCTGATCGATGGCATTTTAAAAAATCACACAGTAAATCGCACTTTTATACATTTCACCTTGAGTGTCCGTTTGTTTACCCTCTTTACTATACCCATTGGAATATACTTTTTCCTATTTCTATTTGAAAAAAAGAGTTAATATAAGCCCAAGTCGTAAATAGGCTATTTTTAAAAAAAAATACCAAATCAAAATACATCATGTACATAAAACTCGTCTTAAAAAACTTTTTTGGCGACAAAACTACTTTTAATCTATTGTGTTACCGCAGAGAAATATATTCATATGCATTATTCAATACCAAATTCTTGTGCTTTCCTGTCTGTCTCTATCAAGACTTTTTCTGCTACTGTGAAGGAAGGTGCTGCCCCTGAAGCATTATATTCAAATACATAAATATAAAGTGATTTTGAGATGCAAAATAGGAAGATGAAACAATTTGAGGTAGAAGATGAAATGTGACAAGGTAAAATAGAGGAAACTGTGATATAGGAGTCAACAATGCAGTGTAATTAGGAGAACACAAACTATAAAAATAAAAAGAATAGAAAACTGTGAAATGCATAAACAGAGTTTATAGAACGTGACACACTGGCCATCATATATGTCACAGTGTGGAAGCTCAAAATCCCTTTCTCATTGTGATGACACATATCTGTTATTAACCTCAGGGTTTTATGCTCTAAGAGGGAGCATTGTATTGCCCTGGATGATGGGTGGGTTGGGGTATTTCAAATGCATAATGGCCTAAGCATACCTGCACACAAGAGGGTGCAAATTAGGCATGCTTAAAGGCGCTTCCTAGTTTATATACTGATACTTAGCATTAGCACAGAAGGCCTTGTTTTAATTAGAAATAGAGATGCTCACTGACCCCCGTGTTTTGATTTTGGCTTTGGCTTTGGATCGGGATTAACTTTGTGTTTTGGTTTTAGCTTTGGTTTTGGCAAAACCACTCTCGCGTGCTTTGGTTTTGGTTTTGGATCTGTAGTGTTTTTTGAAAAATTGCTAAAATATGCTAAAATCACATCATTTTGCTCTTTTTCTGTTCCTACATTATTATTAACCTCAATAACACTAATTTTCAGACATTTCCAGTCAATTTTGACCACCTCACAGGTCACAATATTTTGGATGTAAAGTGCAGATTACAAACACTTTGTGCAATACCGATGAAACAGCAGCAAAGTGAAAGGTTTGAGTAATACATAATCACACCTATTTAGACATCCATGCTTACATTACTTCTGCTAGCAATGTTGTTCTTTGTTAATAAAACTGTTGTCTTTATACCGTTCAACAAAATTAATAATAATCCTCCACCATTATTTGAATGTTGATAGTTGATAGTAGGATCAGGTGGAGTTACAGCAGAGATGTCACTAATTTTGGTCAATTATTTTACAGTAGACAAGACCAGAGGTCAAAATACTGTGCTGAGTCATCTGCATCATCAATGGGTGTCTTTGATTTTTGCAAAGCACACAACAGTATATAGCCCAACTAAGAAACATTGGCACATAGCAGTAGCTGAGAGGTTTTATTATGCCCTGCATGTGATCTGTGCCAGATTGTAGTGCTATTTGTTGCAGGTTATTATTTAAATATTATTATTGCTGTCTTATGCAACCATTTTGTAAAATAAATCTATTTAAATTATTTTGGAAATTTGACTGGGTGATTCTTGAAAGAACCCATCACAGTCCTCACAGTATGGCTGTTAACTACACAGTTTCCGTCAAGGCACCTCTAAACTGGATTATTTGAACTGATATTGCTACCTCCTAGTATCATCTTTGGCATCCTATATGGCAACTAGAGATTCAGGGTCATACATAGAATAGATTATTGAAAAAGAGCTGTGTTTTGCAGCCTTGTTGTTCATTTCACTTAAAGTGTCCTTCAAAAATTACTTATAGGTAAGGGATTGAAGTCAAATGAACATTGTATATGATATCCTTTGTGCTATTCACTTCTAATAAGGGATTCAGGAATAATTATACATTTCCAGATTACCCTGTGTGAATAGCAATTCAATTCACATTAGCAACTAGCCGCTGTAAAATAATACTTGCTAATTATATTATAGATCAATTCCCATAATTATAACAGCCTTTATCATAATTGCATATAAGGAAACATCTACTGTAATTTATTACCACTTGACACAAAGGTTTTTTAATATCAGTCATTCCTTCCTTTAATTCCCTTTTTTCTGAACTTTATTTCACTTACCATAATGATTTTAATATTTCACCTGATTTAGGAGTTATCTATTTTTTAATGAATTACAATAAAATGTTGAGGTTTTTGCCATTTTAAATTCACTTGACAACTTAGAAACATAGGTGGATCTGTGAGCGATGCTTTTTTCTTATTAAAAGCATGTTCCTAAATTCCACGTAATAGAGAGGTCTGTGAAGAACACATCAGGGATTGTTTGTTATAATCCCCATGTGGCCAACGCACCAATCATGTTAAGGACAACTGTAAATTATTAAAAAACTGGCATCCTGGCACTCACAGATTTCATAGTAAAATGTGTCTGCCACTTTACTGAACTGCATTGGGCTAGTGGGCCCTACTGAACTGTATATGTGGTCGATTAAGTGTCATTCCTTAAGCAAGGTTAATCTATCTAAAGCTTTTACTAGATTTGTGCACATTTAACTTAACTGTACCACAATTTTCTGATTGCTTACAACAGGCCTGTCCAACCTGCGGCCCTCCAGGTGTTGTAAAACTATAAGCCCCAGCATGCTTTGCCGGTAGACAACCAGTTGATAGCTGGAAGGGCATGCTGGGACTTGTAGTTTCACAACTTACCTGGAGGGCCGCAGGTTGGACAGGCCTGGCTTAGAATGTTAATCCTTGCTCTAACCCAGGGGTCAGGGAACTTTTTTACCTTTTAAACCCAAATATATTTAGATATGCTGATGTTACCCCCTTGATTTCAAATCATATATTATTAATTATTGGAATTCAAAATTTTATTGAATCAAAACTTCAAGTTTTGGAGAAATTATGTTGCTTCATTTTTGATACGAGAGCATCAATATTGGGGCATTTTGATGTCAGAGCAATTTCCATACAGTCTTCAGCGTCCAATCGATTTCTCTGCTTTGTTTTTATGTTCGTTAGAGTGGAAAATCCTTGTTCGTAAAAGTAGGTTGTTGCAAAAGGCAGCAACTTTTTGACTGCCTCCTCATGTGCAATTTTGAATGCCTTTGCAGCTGTTGACATCCAAAAATATGACAGATCTGCTTTGTTTTCAAATGCAATACGTGCTTCATTATTGCATCGAATCTCAAGAAGTGCCTCTGCCAACCCTTGAGACTCTTCTGGTACAACAGCAATTTCACATTTAAAGGGGTCTACAATCCAACGGAAAACATGTGAATCGGCAGCATTACGCCCAGGAATTAAATTTTTACCCCATTTGGGGTAATTTACCCCTGTTCCCTGACCACTGCTCTAACCTGTTTGTTTTTTGCTGCTTACTGTAACAAATATTGAAAGTGTCAAGTGAAACAGAATTCTATTTTTTTCCAAGCATAAAGCCTTTATAAGTGGAGATTTTCTTATTAAAACAGCTTCTACATCAAGTTGACCTCACTCCCAGTGGCCATATGAACAGCGTGATGCCATACATCATATGGTTACCGTGGTAATACATAAAAACAAACTGTGAAAGAAAAAGTCAAATCCCCTAAATATAGTCTAAAATAATATATATAGTTAATAAAACACACATTTCACAGCCAGATAATATAATTTGTCCAATTTCAAAATAAATTCTAGTAATACTGAAAGCAAAATTGTTCTGCAGTGGCTTATTTCTGGTGAGTACATGAAGTTATTAGTAATTACCAGAAGAAGCATTTGAGAGGGTTACAAAATACTTTCAGACTAGATAAACATAAAATAGAAATTGCCAAATGTTTTAAAAAAAACATCCTAAGGTATTTTGAAAACTAAAAATTATATAGTTACTAATATATAATTGAACGTTAGATTTAGAATTAACGCGAGGCCAGAGTTACCACTAATCTAATGTTTAAACTATTAATGGTCAGATTCAACTGCAGTGTTTCCAAAGGTGTGGGGGAGATTTCTACTTTTCCTTTTGTCAAGTAAATGTTGCTGCTTAACACTTTTCTGATAATAATATGCTGTACATTTGGGCAATACTCTTCAGACTGTAAATTATAAGTATATAAGAATTTACAGAGCAGTTCTGTCACTATATAACAGCACAAGACAATAGACTAAGGGCTAGATTTACTAAGCTGCGGGTTGTTGCCTATAGCAACCAATCAGGTACTAAATAAATGAAAGCTAGAATCTGATTGGTTGCCATAGGCAACATCCCCACTTTTTCAAACCCGCAGCTTAGTAAATCTAGCCCTAAGTGCTTTTATACAGACCATGTGAATCCATGATGACATATAATATTCAGAGCTGCAGTAGGGCAGCATTATTCATTTTAATAGGCAGGTTTTTCTGATGAACAAGTGATGACATCAGAACTAACCAATTATAGGTGATGACACCAGAACTCACTTACAGGCATTTAGCCAGAGAATAGTATATATAATTGTTGTATTATAATGTATTTACAATCCAAACACACTCCAAACACACATATGTTGAGCATTGTATAACTTTTCACTTAGGGTCCTATTTATCAACGGAGCTCTGATCATGGCAACTGAGCAATACTGGGCATATTCATCATCATCATCATCATCATCACCATTTATTTATATAGCGCCACTGATTCCGCAGCGCTGTACAGAGAACTCATGCACAGTCCCTGCCCCATTGGAGCTTACAGTCTAAATTCCCTAACATGCAGAGAGACAGAGAGAGAGAGAGAGAGAGAGAGACTAGGGTCAATAATTATTAATTAATAGCAGCCAATTAACCTACTAGTATGTATTTGGAGTGCGGGAGGAAACTGGAGCACCCGGAGGAAACCCACGCAAATGCGGGGAGAACATACAAACTTCACACAGATATGCCATTGTTGGGAATTGAACTCATGACCCCAGCGCTGTGTGGCAGAAGTGCTAAACACTTAGTCACCGTGCTGCCCTGGTTATTGCTGTCAATAGCAGTTTTATCGCCAGCGGTAACCCTTTAATGTATAGGTAGAAATTAAATAAAGTCTCATCAACATTGTGGAAAAAGCTAGGGCAAGTGATAGAGCTTTGCTTTGACATCTGCACGTCAACAAGGTTTGTGCGCTCTGATTTTTTAAGCTAGGTGGATTCCTGATTTTGTCAAATTATTTTAAATGTACATCTAAATGGCATCATTATCTCTACTGTTATTGCAACTGCAAAGGCGGATATATGTTACAGTGGCCAGAAGAGGACACACTTTGCTACTAGTAGATTGCACTGTATCCTCTAAGGTGTGATAAGCACCAGGAAGTTTTGGGGTTTGTCACAGTATGACAACAGGATACAGCCCCCAGGCACTTAAAAGAAGCAATTAAAAGAAAAGTGACAGTGATAATGAATGGACTAGCACTGGCTGTTAGTTAACTTGTTGCTTAGTCACTGTGCCTTAAATGCCCAGAAAAGATGATATCAGCTAGTGTACATCTGTATTCATGTCAGAATGCCACAAGATGCCCCTATATTGGTGCCTCTGTATATTAAACAGAGAGTTGCATGCACCTAAAATGCTCATCCATGTCTGAACATTCCATTCTGCTGATTACCCTTTGACCTCCAACTAGTATGATGTCACTAAACCTGTATTGCCTATTCGGATACCTGCGCTGTCTCTGAGTATATTTCTACTGTCAGGTATTGCTTAGTCTAGTTAATGTGGGGGCATAACCTATGTGTATATATAAGTAGAGCGCATTACTACCTTGCTGCGTCACTGTTGAGAATCAGACACTCAAGGTGAGCCAGTACCAACTAATATAACTAAGGTCCACTAATAGTGCCCATAATAGATAGTTTAATATATTCCACACAGGTAGCTAAGCAAGCAAACCCCTAGGGGAAGATTTGGTATAATCTCCAGTGAATAAAAAGAAGATGCAGAAGTCACATAATGCCTTCAAGTACTTGAAAACATAAAAGGATATTTCTTTACTATGAAGGATGACAAAACATTAGAGATTTTGTTTTGTAGCCAACATAACCCCCTGCAATGACACCTCTATTAATGGCACCAAAAAATATAAATATTTCCAAATGAATAATAGGAATTTAAAATTGTTGAAAAGGCACATATTACATGAAATGTCCTGTTCCTTGTGAATACAGGAAGGCAGTGTCAGATAGCAGACCATAGTATCAAATATTCCAGCCAAAATCAGAAGACAGGGTCAGAAACTGGGCTAAATATTGTCCCACAGTTGTGGTACTATGTTCTGTGTAAATCACTTTTCTACCTTTTAGCTAAGATCAAATGTAGTACCTGCCCTAGCAGGAGAGAGATGCCACTCTCTGATGAAGCAGACTGTTTCTTCTGATGCCAGAAGTTGCTTGGTTCCTGAGGTACCTGTGCCATCGGGAGAGGGCCTGAGGGTGACCTGAAAATCTATGGTGTAGGGACTGGAAACCTACTCTGAGCATTGATAAAGGCATACAAGCACTATGCACTCAATCCTTCCTGCAACACTTTTTATTTCTTTCCCCTGGCCTTAAGACTAGGCAAGAAAATGGTTTATACCGGCGGTTCCCAAACTGTGCGCCGCGGCTCCCAGGGGTGCCGCGGCGCTGTCACTGGGGTGCCGCGGGCCAGACATAAATAAAACCAAAAAACACAGAAACTTACCAATCCGTTGGGCGCCGGGACCCAGCAGCCTCCTCTCTCCTGCAGCTGTCACTGAATATCGACATCAGTAACAAGCTGCAGGAGAGAGGAGGCTGCTGGGTCCCGGCGCCCGACGAATTGGTAAGTTTCTGTGTTTGTTTTTTTTTTGGCTGGCGCGGGGCAGAGTGAGAGGGATCGTGGCAGAGGAGGGGGACAGAGGATTGTGACAGCGGGACAGAGGAGGAGAGCAGAGGATGGTGACAGCGGGACAGAGGTTGGTGACAGGATGGTGACAGCGGGACAGAGGAGGAGAGCAGAGGATGGTGACAGCGGGACAGAGGAGGAGAGCAGAGGATGGTGACAGCGGGACAGAGGTTGGTGGCAGAGGATGGGGACAGCGGGACAGAGGAGGAGAGCAGAGGATGGTGACAGTGGGACAGAGGTTGGTGACAGAGGATGGTGACAGCGGGACAGAGGAGGAGAGCAGAGGATGGTGACAGCGGGGCAGAGGATGGTGACAGCGGGACAGAGGTTGGTGACAGAGGATGGTGACAGCGGGACAGAGGAGGAGAACAGAGGATGGTGACAGCCAGGCAGAGGAGGAGAGCAGAGGATGGTGACAGCGGGACAGAGGTTGGTGACAGAGGATGGCGACAGAGGATGGTGACAGCGGGACAGAGGTTGGTGACAGAGAGCAGAGGATGGGGACAGTGGGGCAGAGAAGGGGGACAGAGAGCAGAGGAGGGGCACAGTGGGGCAGTGGAGTGGGACACAGCGTGAGAGGGCAGAGGAGGGGACAGCGTGTGAGAAGGCAGAGGAGGGGGACATTGTGAGTGAGGGCAGAGGAGAGGGTACAGCGTGACAGAGCAGAGGAGGGGGGACAGCGTGACAGAGGGGGCAGTGTGAGAGAGGGCAGTGTGTCTGGATGCAGAGGGGGCAGAGTGCCTGAGGGCAGAGTGTCTGGATGCAGAGGGGGCATCTTTGCATACAACTAAATAAGTATTTCTGTCCTGACCTAAATACTTATTACAATTTTTTGACCCAACTACTTCTAAAACAGGACTGCTCAATAATTATTTTGGAGGGGTGCCTTGAAAAAATTTGGAGACTCTAAGGGTGCCGCGAACTGCAAAAGTTTGGGAACCACTGGTTTATACCCTCTGGCCATAAGGCTGGGGCTTACGGGCACTTTTTTTATTTATTAACACAAAGGAGTTACAATGTTGGCACTTTTATGTTTTTTGAGAGTTTGTCACTTTGTTTTTGAGGGATTTGGGAGTGACACTTATGGGCAAACCTCTCCCCAAAATATCGGAGGTGCCCTCCTTCTGAGGTGAGCTGAAGACTCAATTTCCCCTTCAGCCAACTTTGGGAAGAAATGAACCCACCTGAGACTTGGAGATTGACCTAAAGGGCCTTTTGGCTCCGTGGTCAGGAATGTCAAGGGGCCCCCCTAGCTCAGTTGAAGGGGGACCTGAAGACCGTTATTCCTATAGGGGCCTTATGATTCTGGGGAATGGGGAGAAACTGTCCCTTTTAGGTAAGGGTCCAAAGACCCAAGCCCCCAGTACAGTCACTACACTGCACTGGATGATTGGAGCATGCACTTTGGGCTTAATAAAAACAAAAACAAACTGTTCTATCTTAAATGAAGGGAGCTGATTACATTTAAGAGCAGAAGTTAAAACTAATAAACCAAACATGTTTCCATAGAAAAGACATTATAGGAAAACAAGCAAGCTCAGATGGCTCACAATAACATATAAAAAGCTAGTTTTATTTGCGCATAAGCAGAATCCTTTTTTTTTTTTTTTAAAAAAGTCTTTAATTAATGAAGCATGCGATGTAAGGATTATAAGCAAATTCAAATTACTGAATCATCCCTGCTGTACTGATTGCAATTTTTTTAGGTCACATACTATACTAATTACCAGCACGAGCAGTTGTGACAGATTAATTAACTGACAACAAGCTCTCATAAACAAACAGGTTGAATTCTCTTGTTATATCACGTTTTCTTAGAGTGCTGCATTTACTTTATTGACTATGTTTTATATTTTGCATACATGATGGGATTCACCTTGGCAGCCATTTGGTCAGTGTCTAATGGGCTGATGCAGAGTTATTGGCAAAATAGGCGTAAAGTAATCTAAAAAATATAGCACAGAAAAATATCATATTTCCACCAATATGCAGAGCTGTACACATCTCGAGATGCATCCGCCTCCACATCAGCAGCATATCAGCATGGTTTAATAAGTCATCATTATCAGTGTATATTTGCAGATGGAAATGGAAATGAAATAGAGATAGAAGGGAAGAGGGCTTTGCTCATAAGAGCTTACATACTAAGGGGAAGGAAAACAGACAGCAGGCACGAGAGGAGTCAGTGGAGGGAATCAAGGGCATTGTATGTGAAAATAAGTTACTTTAAATCAAGCAATGAATTCTGTTTTACAATGGAACAAAATGGGTGTTTTTAGAGTTAAAGGTTTTTGTTTGTAAACACAAAGTGCAGAATGTATCAAACTGCAATTTGCATAATATTGTGTTGCTGTGTAAAAACCCAAACAGAATGGAATAATCACTTTAATAATAAATAATGTATTAAAAAATTGGCCAATGTGGACCCCTAAAACCTTTAGCCAGGCTCAGCACTTTACTGGTTTTCAACTGAAACCGGAAGAGCCACGAACTTTCTGACAGACTTGCCAGGAGTGTGATTAGTTGCTCAGCCAAATGCACGAACCAATCATATCGCAGACAGCTTTGGAAATAACTTGTGGTTGGCTGAGCAGCTACTGACACTTGCTAATTCAGGAGGACACAGTTGCCACACAGAATTGTGGCTATGATTTCAGTTCCACCTAGGGCACTAACTGTATTCAGCTTTTATGTCCTACACTCACCGTATTTCTGCGTGTTTCCTCCTGGTGCTCCAGTTTCTTTACACAGTCTAGTATGTGTTTGTGTGACAAGAAATTTAGACTGTAAGTTCCACTGGTGCAAGGAGAGATGTGAATAAACAATCTCTGAAATATATATAGGTGCTATATAAATAAAGATTAATTACTATGATAATAATTCAGGTCATAGTTATTCATTGGCAGGTGTCCTTGGTGAGTAGTTACTTTCAGCGCCTCTTATGTTTTCTTATTTTATTCCAATTAAATTGCAAAGAAATATTTTCCGTTGAATTGAGGTGGAACATGAAGAAAGAATGAAGATTATCATTTAATGGTTAAGAGGGGAATGAGGGTTTTTTTTAGCAGAGTTTCTATTTTTATTGGTATAATGGGCTCGGGGGATTCATAATTAATATGGAGATTAATATACTAAGGCCTTCTTAGTATATTATTATTATAAAGATGTAAGCTTGCAAGCAGGGGCTTCTTTCCTCTTTGTCTGCATTATCCAGTATTTTTTGTTCCCAAATGTAAAGCGCTATAGAATTTGCTGACGGTATATAAATAAATGTTGATGATTATAGAAATTCCTTTCAAACAGTCACTGTACCAAGCTATTTTTTTGTATGTTCAGATAGGCAAATTGCTCAAACTCATCTATCATAAGCAAGTCTAAAATATATGACTTTCACACAGCAGTTTAGTGGTTTTATAGATTGTACAAGTTATATCTTGTCGAGGTCTCAAAACAGGCATTTGCATTTGTGACGTTTATACGTTGCGTGGTTTGCAAACTGCACATCTAGCGGCTTAAAACTGCAAATTGTAATCAACTAAATCTCCTCTGTGGGTTACAGTCAACCTGAGAAATTTACAGTAGTTATTGTACAGTATTAAGAAAATAATTGCTCAATTGTATGATTTAATATATTAATTAACATTTCAGTTTACCAGCTGCAGAGATCTTCAAAAAATTTAAAACCAGTTTGACAGTTGATTGAATTTCACCGTTTACTGAAACATTTTCATAATACTATTGGTCTTGGAACCCAATTTACAACCTGCAGTCAGAAATTTGTGGTTTGCTTTGTATCGTTCTCTTTCATTATCCACTTATTGCATTTGAGGATTGTGACTTCTCTGTTCTAGTTAAAATTAATGTTATTTATATTAAAGACTATCAAAACAATATTTTAATTAATATAAATGTATTATAGGTAGAAGTTTGCTGTTCACAATAAAACAAACCTTCAAACTTAAATTTGTCTGTCGAGCAGACTTGAACATGGTCAAACTGACTCAAACAAGTTCTAATCTGATAGACTTTCTTGAATTTTTAACAATTCTAATAGTCAAGAAATTCTAAATACCTTTAGAATCGATTCTCTAAACCAGTTCAAGGATCTGTATTCAACTGTATGAAAAATAAAAAGTTAAAACATTGAAAGTTGTTTGAGATTTACAAGTAATAACTAAACTGACATATTGGGCCTGAGTGATTAAGGTGAGCAAAGCAAAAAAAGGAGTAACTTTGCACCTTGGCAAAACCATGTTGCACTGGAGGAGGAGGTAAATTTAAAATGTGGGGACAGATTTATAGTTGGGATATGGCATGTCCTAGATCGACTTTATATTTCAGTATAAAAATAAAGCTATCAAGTATTTGTGTGCTACATGACAAAGTCAGTATTTTCTTTATCTGCAAAATAATAAACTAATTTGCACCCCTTGCATTGTAACATGGTTTGTCCAGGATCAAACACCTTTTTTTGCCTTGCTCTCCTTAATGACTCTGGTCCCTTTTTAGCAAAATGGTCGTTTACAGTTTTACTATTTTCATCTCCTACAGCATTATGAAACTACTAATTTAAATTTCATTGTTCTCTGTACCATTGAAGCAATATAAAAACAATAATTTAGAAGAAAACAAAATAACCAGTGCTAAGTGGTTATAATATGATGACACACACAGCAGAAACAACTTGTCCTGCCTGCAATGTTGCCACACTATGACCTGACCTTTCTCTCCCTTCCACAAATTGTAGCCAGGATGCGACTGCTCTGTTAACTTTGAAAATCTTTGCTTGCTATTTTGACATTCATTAAAAAACAAAAGCCAAAGCTGTGGAGTTCATTCTACTATAACATATCCATCTGTATTTATATATTACATATTTATAGTTTGGGCATAGCTGGTCTTTGCCAGGGATAATTATCTGACATCACTGTTGTAGATTATACATCAGTGATGGGCATCAGGTGGCCCTCCGAGCCTTCACCTGCTGTCTCTAGCTCCTTCCTGCTTTATTGTCAGACTTGTTCAATATATAGAATATATATATTGGTGTCTCTTTCTCTGATTAAATGTATTGTTTTAACTTATTACTGAGATTAAGGATAACGTGTAACCTGTTTGAAGGTTAGAGGGCCACCCAATACAGTCCCTGAAGCGTAATAGGTTGCCCATCAGTGATGTACAACTTTTAATGGATCCAGTTTGGGAAATAGAAAAATCCACAAGTGTACTTACATATGTATTGCATATACATTAACATTGCATAATATAAAAAAACACAGCGCAATAAACCACATAAGCATGTAATGTGACTATTACTACTATGTTTCAATTCTGATTAGCAAATTAGTATTTAATTAATAATAATGTTTGTTTGGGTTTTTTTTGTTTTAAAATCAGATATACATGTTCATTCGTGAACATTGTAGTAATCACCATTACTGGTAGCAAGAGAATACATTGTTTGACAAAGTGCTGAGTGTAACTGGAGTCTACATTTCTCATTGTGCTGACACAGAATTCCAGGAGAAAGAAAACACTCTGCCACCATTGCAACATTAGGGAGAGAGCTAGAAGCCTTTTTATACTGCCCTAATTGGCTGACAAGTCTCAAAACTAGAATCTGCTCATCAGCACAACAGTCAAGCTAATGGGAATGTACAGAGACCTATGAATGGAACAAAGCTCTAAAATCTCCTATTCAGATTATACTGTGCCATGAAATTATTTATGTTGAGTCACTTCTATATTCATGAAAGTGTCTTATTTATGCATTTAAATGTGCTATGTAAATGATTCGCCTGAAAGGCAGCACTGTTGCTGGTTGTCTCTTAGGTGTTACGTACAGTCTAAAAAAAAATCAAGGACTAATCTTCAAGATTTGCTTTAACTCAAACTACCAAACAAAAGTAAGGTGAATAACTAGTAACGAAATAATGAACATTTAGTCACCCAGTAGAGCTTTATTTCACTTCTTAATCTGACTATAAGGTGAGCAGCTAGGACCCATTAACCACCTCCAATGTGGATACATCACAAAAGTCCAAGTGACTGAGATGTTTCTGTCAATCATTAATTCCTCATCATCATCATCACCATGTATTTATATAGCGCCACTGATTCCGCAGCGCTGTACAGAGAACTCATTCACATCAGTCCCTGTCCCATTGGGGCTTACAGTCTAAATTCCCTAACACACACACACAGACAGACTAGGGTCAATTTGTTAGCAGCCAATTAACCTGCCAGTATGTTTTTGGAGTGTGGGAGGAAACCGGAGCACCCGGAGGAAACCCACGCAAACACGAGGAGAATATACAAGCTCCTCACAGATAAGGTCATGGTCGGGGATTAAACTCATGACCCCAGTGCTGTGAGGCAGAAGTGCTAATGGTTTCCAGCTCACAGATAACTGCCTGTCTGTATCTAACTAGTCAAATGGTCTATGTCTACAACTTCTCTAGGAAGATCTCTACAGTGCAAACTGACCTAGCTTCAGATGGGGGTGGCCCCGGAACTTTTAATTCACATGAATAGGCTGCACTTCAGAACAAGTTTGAAACCAAGTGTAGAGTCTTGCTTAACGCAATACAGAGTGAAACTAATGAGTACAACTCCGTAAGGGCTCATGCACTAGACTGCTATTGTTCTCCTATTGTCCATTATGGATATAACGCATTAAGCCAAGCTGCACATGGACGTAGGTCTGAGAAATTGTGGATCATTTCTCATCAGATGACACATAATGCAGCAGGTTGACCCATGAAAAAAATAAACCAAAATAGTCTGTGTACAGCATGGGTCAATGCAGCTGGAAGCACTAATCTGTTCGTATGTATCACTCCAAAAAGACATACCAGTAGGTTAATTGGCTGCTATCAAAATTGACTCTAGTCTCTCTCTCTCTCTGTCTGTCTGTGTATGTGTATGTTAGGAAATTTAGACTGTAAGCTTCAATGGGGCAGGGACTGATGTGAATGAGTTCTCTGTACAGAGCTGCGGAATCAGTGGCGCTATATAAATAAATGGTGATGATTATGATGATGATGATGCATGAACTTTAAGCTTGCAACGTTCACAGTTCCTTATTTTAGTGATGCCTATTTTACAGACATTCACGTACCACAGAATAGATGATACCAGGGGAAGGATGGTGAAGATAGCATTAATAATATCAATTGCTTACACTTCAAATTCAGCCAGTGTCTTTATTAAAACCTGTATCGTAGAAGAATTATTTTGTGAGATTGCCAGCTGCTTGCAACCTGCAATAATAGAATTAGCTGGAATAGATTTCTATAATGATTGCTTTTCATACCCAAAATTAGGTATGAGGACCTGACTTGGTATTGTGCTTCAAAGACATGGCAGCTCTTTAAACTGATATAAACTTAGCAAATAATTTCAGACGGACTCATTTTAGTATGTAACTAACAATAAAGACACCTGAGTGAAAGTATTTTGATAGGATGTCATTCAGTACATTTTGTACCATATCTTTAAATATTTTTTTTTACAACTTTATACTTTTTTCTTTTACATGAAATTTTTAATTATTATCTCAATACAAAATGTATCTAAGTGTCACAATGATAGTCTGTGCTTTAGTTCCAATATAAAGACCTACATGAATAGAATAATTTGAAATAGAATATGCAAGACCAAAAAAAAAATGCTGCTTCATTATGTGTGTACCGGAGAGAAGCTTTCATCACACTGTGCTAACTTACAAATGCAATAGTATACCTGAAAAGATCAGTTTGTCCCCAATGGTACTGGGTATAACTTTTCACAACGAATGTCTATTGTATGTGCTTGTGTAAGTCATGTTGAACATTTTTAACTTGTGACAGAACCAACTATTACCTTGAATTTTAATTTAGCCACTAATTAATTTATAAGTATAAGGGGATAAAGGATTGTTTAATTTAAACATAGGTTATTTGTCTTGTCTAGTGCACACACATATTTACTCTATTTACAATGAGTACGCATGGTTCACAAAAAATAGCTTATTACTACAATTCAAGCAGTCAGGACAGGATGTGTACAGGCATGGCCAAAAGTTTTATGATGGCAATTTGCATATACTCCAGAATGTCATGAAGAGTGATCAGATGGATTGCAATTAATATCAAAGTCCCTCTTTGCCATGACAATGAACTTTATCCCAAAAACAACATTTTCACTGCATTTCAGCCCTGCCACAAAAGGACCAGCTGACATCAGGTCAGTGATTCTCTCGTTAACACAGGTGAGGGTGTTGACGAGGACAGGGCTGGAGATCACACTGTCATGCTGATTGAGTTAGAATAACAGACTGGAAGCTTAAAATGAGGGTGGTGCTTAAAATCATTGCTCTTCCTCTGTTAACCATGGTTACCTGCAAGAAAACACATGCAGTCATCATTGCTTTGCACAAAAAGTGCTTCACAGGCCAGCATATTGCTGCTAGTAAGACTTTTGGAGGATGGCCTGGTGTCAAGAAGGCCAGCAAAGAAGCCACTTCTCTCCAGGAAAAACATCAGGGACAGACTGATATTCTGCAAAAGCTACAGGGATTGGACTGCTGAGGACTGGGGTAAAGTCATTTTCTCTGATGAATCCCCTTGCAGATTGTTTTGGGAATCTGGAAAAATGCTTTTCCGGAGAAGGAAAGGTGAGCGCTGCCATTAGTCCTGTGTAATGCCAACAGTAAACCATCCTGAGACCATTCATGTGTGGCATTGCTTCTCAGCCAAGGGAGTGGGCTCCCTCACAATTTTGCCTAAGATCACAGCCATGAATAAAGAATGGTACCAGAACATCCTCCAACAGAAACTTCTCCCAATCATCCAACAACAGTTTGGTGATGAACAATGCCTCTTCCAGCATGATGGACAATAAGGAAATAGTGATAACTAAGTGGTGCGGGGTTCAAAAGATCAACATTTTGGGTCCATGGCCAGGAAACTCCCCAGACCTTAATCCCATTGAGAACTTGTGGTCAATCCTCAAGAGGCAGGTGGACAAACTAAAACCCACAAATTCTGACAAATTCAAAGCATCACTTAGGCAAGAATGGGCGGCCATCAGTCAGTATGTGGGCCAGAAGTTGATTGATAGCATGTCAGGGCGAATTGCAGAGGTCTTCAATAAGAAGGATCCACACTGCAAATATTGACTCTTTGCATAAACTTAATGTAATTGTCAATAAAAGCCTTTGACACTTGACCACTTTTGATACATGAAATGCTTATAATTTTACTTCAGTATACCATAGCAACATCTGATCAAAAGGTCTAAAAACACTGAAGCAGCAAAACTTTGTGAAAACCAATACTTGTGTCATTCTCAAAACTTTTGGCCATGGCTGTAGTGTATTTGCATTCTATTGCAGAGGTTCCTGTCCAATTAGGTGCCACACTTACCACACACCTTCAGCACAGGCAATGTAATACATGCTAACAATGCTCTTAACTCCGTCTTGTCAGAAATAGTGGGTTAGCATTTTTAGTTAAAGTAACAAAGGTTGTTTCTTGGGACCCCATCACAGGGCTAAATTTTATGTGGTCATATAAAGAAGGGTGATAGAGAGGGGAGATAACCCCCTTTAAAACAAGTCAACAAGTCCAGTCTTATATATATACATATATATATATATATATATATATATATGTGTGTGTGTGTGTGTGTGTGTGTGTGTGTGTGTAGCAGAAACTTCTTTATAATTTCTCTCTCTTCTAAAAATCTAGAATCCTCATCCTGTCCTGTTGCCTGTTAAAAATAAACTCACATGTTGAAAGAGAAAAGCACAGCTCTCAACATAATATTTAAAGGCATATTAAAATACTGTTTTGCTAAAATGTACCAACCCACTTCCCACTGTCTATAATGGATGTGAAATGGCCTCTATTATGACCATTTGCATTAAAATAGTGTTTTGCCTTTTAAACATATACCCAGACTAATTTTGAATCTTTGTAGATTGTATATATGTCCCTCTGAGCAGGGTATGCCCCCTGCCAGGCCGTTAGATGTAACATAATAAGGTCATGCCAGCTCTCTTGAACAGATATATATATATATATATATATATATATATATATATATATATATATATATATATATACCACGTTACACTGGGATGTTCAAAAGAATAGATTAAGCTGCTGATTAGCCAGCTTATCTGGGGTATATTTATATATATCAGATGTTGCTGGCACCATTATCTTGGAACAGTTAGAGCAGATATTTCCCAGAAGCAGATAGTGAGTTCCCAGCTACTGGGAGATGTGGTGTATACAAGCATGGTGCCATTCATCAGGTTCAGTGTTTACAACTTTAAGTTAGAAAACAGAATGAGTAGATTCTCAAGATGACTTCCAATAAATCACTATGCACAGAAAGACCTGTTGGATAACAAGACATGATGTAACAGCAAATTTTATACTGTGGTTCTGTTTTTCCAGAGACCAATTATTTACCAGATACTTTTTTAAAGGATTGGATAGAAGAATATAATTCACACCCAGCTCATATGGTTAGGCTGGCATATCCAGTTATATGCTTGTATAACCCTTTGGGAGCTTACTGCACACAAGTTCTTTAGAGAACACCTATCTAGGTAAACACAATGTGATTGCTATGGGAGTGGTATATGTTGTTTAAGATTGTCAAGTAATGGCAAATATAGACCATTCTAATGGTACCCATACACATGCCTATCCAGATGCCTATCCTTGCTTATGGCCAATTGATTTATGTTCACTGACACAATACACTTTTATGCAGTGGTTGAAGTGGACAATTAGAAGTATGAAAAATGTAATGGGAATGTAGGTGAATAAAATTTGATAGTTTAACAATGAGTGCAGTAGGAGAAGTGGTGGGATGGCGTACCACCGTATACACCATTTCAACCACTTCTTTTTATGTCAAGTTATAAAGGACTTTGTAGTGTGAAAAGAAGTAATGTGGGTTCACATTGCTTGTGGTTCATGCATAGGTCTTATTGTTTGCTAAGATTGTGCTGTGATATTTTCTGTTACTCGCTACTTGAAATATTTATAAGTACGTTACAAATATATAGGAATAGGAGTCCAATTTGAAAAGGAACAAGATTATGGGCCACAAGCCATTTATTATCTCATTTCAATATGAGAATCAACAAGATGAATCAACAATTGCTTACATTCAAAAATGTCTACTATTAATGGGTTTTGTATCCACAAGTAAACACAAATTTAAATTGGTTAAATCCTAGACAAAGAAATAACAAACAGGACTTACACACTATAGATCCAGTTATAGCTGAGAAAGTGAAAATACCCAAAGATGGAATGCAAAGAAAGAGTCCATTTACCCCTTTGTGTAATATTTAATATAGTTATAAGACCTCATTGCTCACTGGTAATAAAAACATTCCCTACATTGTAACACATTTCTGTAAGTATTCTTCTTTTTGTTGTCCTTTTATTTCTATTTTTCACTTTGCCGTTTTTCCCTTGTGTCACAATTAACCTGATAGTGAAGTTCACTTGGGTTCACTCGCAGCTCACTGGCTTATAATAAAACACTACATCAAGATAATCACTTCTCTACACTGACAGGTTAAACTCACTGCGGCATTTGTAGCAGGGAACATAATTTATATTTGAAATCTTAACACTTCTGTGTATTTAATTGTATGCTTCAATCAGTTTGATTTGTGGAATCTGTCATCAATGCTGTCTCGTGATTTTTTTTTAAAAAAATGTCATTGCACTTTGGCTCCTCAATTATTAAACAATTATATTGAAAATGTAATAAGCAATAAGAATCTCTAGATAAACAAACATCTTCTACTTCCCTTGTTCGCAATGTAGAGTACACAAATTCCTCACCTTTATTTTAGACACAGGGGATACAGGTTACATAATTTAACACTGTGTCAGTTTCCTAACTAAAAGTCTGTTAAATCCCCAGTCAGCTCGTCTTGACATTTTTGTGTGTGTATGCCACAGAGATTGAAACCGGAACATTTTGCCTTCTGATTCAATGTTTATTCTAGTATAAACATCCTAGAAAAGAACAGACTTTAATATCAGTGCAATTACATTTCTATGCACATGTTTACATACTTATTAACAGTTATTTATATAGCACCTACTCTTTATATTACAAAGCACTTTACAAAGAATATTTAACATGGATGGATAAATCACCCGTATTACTATGTATAAATTTAAATTACACAATGAAATTAGGCATGCCTCTTTTTTGGAGCAAACATACCCAGCTGGTCAACATGTCCTGATAAATAAGATTCTTTTTACCTTTACGAATTAGGCTGCAAGTTTAAGAATGCACTATGACTGGTGAATTGGTAATTATAAATGTTTTTTAGGTGAATCTAACCAGGGCAGTGAACAGGTATAAGATTGTTCTTGAGGCGTATACATCTTTCAGTAGACAAATTTTATTCTTCTAGCTTTGCCTACCAATGTATACTTGCTGCTAATCACGTCACCGATGCTGACAAATCTGACACGCTTTATTCCTACAAAAAAATACGCTTTATTCCTAAAAAAAAAATCCCAAATGTGACAAAAACGACTAGAAAATAAAGAGACTTACCAGAAAACCGAAGGTCCACATGTCCGATTGAAGCGCCATGCTGACAGGCAGTGATTCCGAACACACAGGACTCCGGCACTTCAGCGGCAATGTGTGGACGCCGCAAGCTAACTGTTTAAACACTTAACCTGCGGGGTCCACACATTTCCGCTTTATATGAACCTTTATCTAAGTCGAGCTGATGTGAAAGTGAAGTGCCGGAGTCCTGTGTGTTCGGAATCACTGCCTGTCAGCATGGCGCTTCGATCGGACATGTGGACCTTCGGTTTTCAGGCAAGTCTCTTTATTTTCTAGTCGTTTTTTCCACATTTCGGAATTTTTTGGTAGGAATAAAGCGTGTTGGATTTGTCAACCCCGAGAATATGTACCCAACCCTGTATGCTTACCAGTGATGCACTATGGAATGTAGGCAAGATGACGACGGAGGCAGTGTGATGCTCTGGGCAATGTTCTGCTGGGAAACCTTGGATCCTGGCATTCATGTGGATGTTAGTTTGACACATACAACCTACCTAAACATTGTTGTAGAGCAAGTACATACCTTCATAACAACGGTATCCCCTGGCCTCTTTCAGCAGGATACTGTGCCATGAAATGCGGCAAAAATCGTTCAGGAATGGTTTGAGGAACATGACAAAGAGTTCAAGGTGTTGACTTGGGCTCCGAATTCCCCAGATCTCAATCCAATCAAGCATCTGTGGGATGTGCTGGAAAAACAATTCAGAGACATGGAGGCCCCACCTTGCAACTTACAGAACTTAAAGGATCTGCTGCTAACGTCTTGGTGCCAGAGACCTTCAGAGGTCTTGTGGAGTCTATGCCTCGAATGGTCAGAGCTGTATTGGTGGCACAAGTGGGACCTAGACAATATTAGACAGTTTGTTTTAATGTTGTGGTTCATCAGTGTAAATTGTTAATAAAAATGTATTTAGTATTTCCTTGTAGATGTGCATGTATTGCTTTATCTATTTAGATATTTATGTATGAAACTAAGAAAGCAATCTTTTTAATATTGTAAATACATGTATTGGTGTGCTTCCCTAACAACATTTGGTCATACATGCAGAAAAATAATATATAGAAATTGTATACAATGCACTTCAAGCTAATTTGAGAGACTATGTGCAAATTCCTTCACTTGCAGCCAAGTATTGAGCCACAAAACACCAGGATTTAGAAAATCCAAGTCCATGTTATTGAGATCTAAGAATTTGAAAAATCAAAATCAAAATTAACCCCAGGTCAGCTTACAAACGTCTACAGTCTTCAGTTGTTTTTATATAATATTTATTTTTGATTGGTCAAAAAGATTACAAGTAACAGTTCATAGATTGTAAGCTTGCGACCAGGGCCATCTTACCTCTCTGTCTGTATGTATTACCCAGTATTGTCTTATGAATGTTTGTTCCCAATTGTAAGGCGCTTACAAAATTTTCTGGTGCTATATAAATAAATGTTGATGATGATGATGATGATAGAAGCAATAACACAGAAAGCATCAAATGTTAAAGTCAAAATATTAGTGTATCCAAGTCCATAAAAAAGATAAACGTGGTAGAAAATGCAATATCAATAGTGAGTCAAGGAATCAAAATATATGTCCAACTCTTTTTTAAAGACAATTTAGTAGTAAACTAGGCAGGGACCCACTAGGGGAGAGGGAGGGAATACAGGACCAATAGGGGGGAGGGGTACAACCTCATAGCAACTCATAATAGAATACTGGTGACACTAGGGGTCAGATATACTGGGTATATGGCGTCAAAAAAGTTGAATAGGAAACCTTGAGGTTGGGAAGCTAATCCCTGCACATGGGTCAACTTTTGGGACAGAAGTGGAGGAGGATGGAGACTTGTTTTCTGTATGCAGCCAAGGAGCCCATACTTAGTTAAATTTACGTTTTCTATTGTAGCAAGTTATTTTTATCTGTAGCCAGTATATGGCATTTTACATTTGAAAGGGATTTTAGCTTCCAGAAATACTACTTGTCAGTTACATGGTTAGTCAATATCATTATATTATCGCTGTCATACTCATCGTGATTATTTTGCCAGTGTGGTGTGTGTCGGATTTGTAAGTGTCGATTACACGACTACCAACGGTTGTATTGAGGTCAGCAAGAATGAATGGGTCAGGGGTAAGCTTAGGTCTGGTTTCTAAATTTAGGAGTTTGATGGACAATTCCTTGATATTGGTGAGGGACTCCATTTTTTTCTGGAAAGCCATGGTGATCAGGTGTCCCCTCAGGACCACTGTATTAGCCGTCCAAAAAGTGGATGAGGATATATCAGGGAGGGTATTCTGTAAGATGGGTTCTGAGTTGGGATACAGTATCTTTGTTATGGAGGAGGAATTCACTGAGGCTCATGTCTTAGAGCAGGGACTAGAGATTAAGCTGGACAGGTCAATGGATATAGGGCATTATCATGCCAAATTAGTGGGTGGACATGAAACACTTTAAAATTTAGGCCTAAATCACAGCTGAGTATATCTATACAGGAGTAGTAGGTATATTCGTAAGCTGATAGCTGGGGAGTAGTAGGTATATTCGTGAGTTGATGGCACCCTCAGTCTCCAGTAATCATAAAGAAACTGAAATTTTATGATACTTAGGAGGAATTTCAATTTTTGGGGGTCCTATTTATCAGCTGGAGTGGCCACAGGGGTAGAATGGTCCAGTGTGTTGTTCAAAAAAGCATTAAATTCCCCAGCAACAAAAAGGTCCTATCTTCTAATTCAGAGAAATGTAGAGTCTGCAGTTTTAATGGAGATGTATCAGTTGCAACTAGAAAAAAGAAAGAGCACATGTCTCTACTTGTTAACCATTCAGGGAAGAAAACCAAAACAATGAGTAGGAAACGTGGGTTGTTACAGTGACATTGGAGGAAAGGTAACAGCCATGCTAAAGATGAAGTTACTAATGAGCCATATTAACTGCCTATAATGTAGGCTTTTCAATTTTTGGGAAACCAGGACATAACTCCTTTGGTACAATGTTGCTTGCTGAAGAACTCTCTATATTCCCATTGCATTCATTTTTCAAAACTAACCACATGCACCTGAGCTTGTAAATGTCAAGGATACAAAAACCTATAAAACGGAAAAGCATTAGAATGTCAACAGCAGCACAGGGTATTTGAGCTTAGCCTAGGGTGTCAATTTGTAAGTAAGTTTAAAGTGAGAGTATCTAGATCAACATGTTTGCAATCTAAGTGTTAATAACCAACACTGCAGATTATATATATCTGTCAAAGTGGTGCAGGAATATAGTGTTGGCATATAGCCAACATATTTACTTCTTTGGATTTCTTTGCATCTGTTTTTTTCTTTACCTTTTAATTATTTATTAGTAATTTTATGTGCTTATAACAAATAAATTACATACATTTGTCTTGAATGCATCACCATTGTGTTCTGCTTTCATTATTAGAATCATGGCATAAAATAGCAAATATATCTGTATGGAAGATGTATCCATTCAGTAATGACAGGCTTAATTTTCAATCCCAATGATAAGTCTGGGAATCAAGAGCAATAGCTTACCCGGAGCTGAGTAGATTACCACTTCAGATAATTAATCACCTTTTTACATTTCACTAGCCCAATTATTTATGCTGCTGAATCGTACACCCACACTGTATTTATAAGCTATATTACAGACAAGCTCTAAAGCACATCTGCCACAAGCTTGTTTTCCTCCACACCCAGTAAATATCATGCAAAGTACTTTCAGGATTAGACAAAATGAGACACCAGATGTTTCTTAGCCTGTAATCCATAAAAAAATTAAACAATATGTTCCCAATCAAAAGCAACATACAGTATATTGATGTATCCAAAGGATCAGCAAAATATCCCTTGTAAATTGGTGGAATATGAATGTACTAGATTGCTTTTTTCTACATCATGTGGATCAAAATGGGCAGCACGGTGGCTTAGTGGATAGCACTTCTGCCTCACAGCACTGGGGTCATGAGTTTGATTCCTGACCATGACCTTTTCTTTTTGGAGTTTGTATGTTCTCTTCGTGTTTGAGTGGGTTTCCTCCGGGTGCTTCAGTTTCCCCCACAATCCAAAAACATACTAGTAGGTTAAATTGACCCTAGTCTATTCCTGTGTGTGTGTGTGTGTGTGTGTGTGTGTGTGTTAGGGAATTAAGACTGTAAGCCCCAGTGGGGCAGGGACTGATGTGACTGAGTTCTCTGTACAATGCTGCGGAATTAATGTCGCTATATAAAAAAAATGATGATGGCGATGGTGAAAACTAAAATAATTTGTGTTGAAAGGGAATATTTTCCTGGACAGGGTTTGATGGTGCCACAGTGGGCACATTAATGTCACCTTGATGGAAGATACAAAGAGTAAGTTCAAAGTCATGTAAAGGTCTAGTGAGGCAAGTGAGTGGTTAAACTGATACCAAAAACTCAACTGCTGACTAGAGTGAAGCAGTGAAATCACTCATGTGTTAAATTTCATGCCAGAAATATCCTTCTGGAAGTTAATGTTAGTGAATAAATTAGAAGAGCACTGTAGTTAATATCAGACAACAACCCTACTGTATAAATATTCTTGCATGCCAGAAATGTATTGATCATAGTATAGCCCCTTTTGCAGTGGGCTGGTCATGGTGTAGGTGTTTTTCACAGCCACCTATCCTATGGTTTTCCACATTAGCTCAGTCCTTTCTTCCCGTTTGTCAGGCTCAGTGGAGGTAAGTGTAGTTCTTCCACATGCATAGTATAGTTTGGCACATGTATGGTGCTACAAATGTCAAGAAGAATGGGAAAAAGACCATCTTTCGATCAGTGAACAGAAAAACAATTATCTTTATTTAAACATTCTCCTTATTTTCTCTTCAGCACATGACTTAGTTGCATTGAACAGTAGCTGCAAATAAACAAATATCTCTGCTCAGGTCCTCCTGCTTGTAGGACAGTTGAAATAGTGAAATAATAAAATATTTAGCCTCCTCATTCCTGGACAGTCTTTAAGCAGTTGGAGTTGCAATAAACATCATCACATCAGCCTTGCCTCACAGGATCTCTCTTGCGGAACTATCTCATGCTCACTATTTCCAGGCTCTCCTCAGCTCTTAGCTAGGTGCAAACACTCTTCATGCAGACTGTTCTCTGCTGTCTCTGTGGTTAAAAACTGGAATCTGGAACTCAACTGAATGTGTGCTCCTCCCAGAGGCTATTTGTACATTGCTGCTCAGGAATCACCACTCAGCCATGCCCAAATGAGCCCGCCCACCACTCACGCACTTAATTTTTTCCAAATGTTGACTAATATTATAAACATAATTTGTCCTCATTTACATTTTTGATGAATCTCGCTATCACTTTTTAAGATGTGATATTTGCAGCCTTCTACCACTTATTAAATGAATTGAAAGCTACAAAGGGCAGCCATATTGAATGTGGAAGGAAAGCAACATGAGTCACATGTGCAATGTTTGGGCAATTTACAATTTACAAAACAATAAACCATTTGTAGTAAATAAGTTTGTGTTGCCCTCGTTAACATTAATTTGCTTAACATAAAGTTCAGTTACTACTATGTCAATGTCCAGAACTTATCCAGTGATTGTGCACATATCTTTACAATGACATATGCAATATTCCTTCCTCTAGATTGTAAGCTCTCAGGAGCAGGGCCATCTCTGCACCTTTTCCGTCAACCTTGTGTTTTTTTGTTCTATTTTTATGTATGACTTGTTTTATGTATGATTTGCTTTCTTGTATGATCTATGGTACCGACACAGCAGAGCTTTGTGATGCCTTACAAATAAAAATTGATGATGATATGCTTGCACTTCACTGCCAAAGAAGTAGTATCCTTTTAGGTGGGAAGGGAATCATATATAAATTTCCCACTACAAGTGCATGTAACATGTAAATATTACAATTTATTTTAATTTGCAAGAGTAGGCTCTCGGAAGACTCCAAGAAGTTATGAGAGAGACAGATACAGGATCCACTTTAATTGTGGTAACTGAACATATTGACCTGCACACTAGTACTATGCAAAACCTCATAATACTTTTCTCACCATATGTTTGTTAGTCTTTCTAGAGTTGTACAGCACATTGCAATAAACTATCTACCCAGGACCATCTTAACAGCATTATAGGCTCCCGGGCAAAGCAGTGCACTGGGGCCCTACCTACACAACCCCTCGCAGGAATAATAATGCTACATTATCAATAAAATTAACCTTACATTTATTGGTACTGTCAACAAAATCAGTGTTTCAACATTAAAAAAACATTCTGTACAGTAGAGATTAATGCACACAATATAACATGAGCCTTGACGTTCAAAAACAAGAAATTCAATATAAAAATGGTACTCAGTTGGTAAATCATACAGAAGGAGATGGCACAGTATGACATTACTATGAATTATTTATTATTAAACATGTGTTTAACACAAACGTTCTAATAAAGAGGTATTGAAGGTTCTGAATAAATCTCCCAGAATAATATACTGACAATTTGACAAGTCTATGGGTCCCCTGTTCTCGTGGGGCTCCCGGGCAACTGCCCAATGTGCCCATGTGTTAAGATGGATCTGGATCTACCTCTTTCCAGATTATACATTATGCAGAACATAATGGTTTGAAATAGCCAAATATATTTTATTTTACATGATTCTATCTTCAACTAAAGAGGCTGTGTGGTTTCAGTCCTCCTGGCTTCCAGTAATGGTGGGTTCCACTTGCACATGGGGGAGAACTCAATTTCTGTCAGTTCCTACTTATTTGCACCTTGAGCAATAGGGAACTTAAATGACAAAAAGAGGATATAAGCACTGCATGACAGTATATTAGCACTATCAGAACCTAAAGTGGAACAGTGGCAGAACTACCGGTCTGGGCTTTACTGTGCATTCATCTTAGCTGTACATTTACAAAAGATGCTCTTTTGAGGCTAGAACACCATCTCTGGGGCATGTGGAGGTACTATAGTCTGCAGTTATTTTATACAGATTATTTTAAACACAAACAGAATACAGTAGAACACAATTTGATAGGATAGGATAAGGATAGAAATATACGAATGGACAATGTTATTTGGTAGCACATTACCAAACCTTAAATAGGCTTTTAATCAAGCTGGTCTTTAACCTTACTTTACCAATAACAGTGTACATAGCATCCCACCAGTAGTATAAGAATGGCCCTTCATGGTCACAATTCAAAGTGAATAGAGGTCAACTTTGTGTCACAGAGACATGGATCATAGCCAAAAACAATAGGTAAAATTTTAAAGGTAACAAGAGTGTTACAGGATGTAGATCTAGGACTGCCCAAAAGGTTTGCCCGATTTAGCGCAAGGCAGTATCGACTTGGCAGATCCCTAACCGCAGGTCGCGGTCCTCTCAGAAGGTAACGGGCTGCTGAAGAGGTCCTGTGGATCTGAGAAGCACCTATGAATCAGGAAGACAGCGGAGTAACAGGTTTTGAAGCAGCAGCTGCCAAAGAGTCCTATGGAGCTGAGAAGTACCAATGAATCAGGAACACAGTAGAGTAAGATGTTCTGCAGCGGCTGCTGAAGAGGTCTGTGGAGCTGATTGCTGTACAATGTAATAAGGCACTGGAGACTGCACAACAGGATACCAAGAGAGAACAGGAGCCAGGACTCGGACACGTCTAATCAGGAGGAGAGACCTGAAGATCTCACACCCTTCTATTGCAGGAGGTGCCTTTTATAGTGGATCTGCAGCTGATTGGTCTCAGAGCATGAATGAATATACCAGGTCAGCGCATGCGCAGAACCCGGCAAGATGGCGGTCGCACCGGAGGGCTGCGGCGGGGAGACTGAGGTAAGTGAGCACCTGTCTGATTAGTGGGTCTGAATGGTGACAGTCTTTTGCAAAACACAAAATTCTGAAGAGGTGCATTGTGCAAAACTGTAAAAGATCGACCTCCTACCACTTTTAAACCACCTTACATTACATTAACAAAGAAATACCAGTTCTTCACCTATAAAGTGCTCAGTTTATGTTTTCTATCCCTTAGCTTAATCAATAGTGAGTGAGGGGACATCAATACTGTCTTTATTACATGTACCACTTTACCTGAAGCTTAGTTTCACATTGGGCTATGTGCGCCTTTGCCAAAGTTCAACCTAACGGCACAAGATGCATCTGTCACGGTTACAAACAGAAGTACAGCTAGGAGTCTTGAATATGGTGAAAACACTCTGTTTATTTGCAGACAAGTATAAATAACAGGTAGTCAGAGTCAGGAGTAGTGGTAATTACCAGGTGCAGGCTGATGCAGGAAATAATATAAATGTCCAGAAACAAGCAGGTACACAGCTAATGCAGGGAAGCAGGGGTATGAACAGATTCCAGGCAGCATGAACCAGATGAGCAAGGCAGGAGGAAGAATCCACAGGTAACACAGGATATGACATCAGAATAGGACAACAATAACCAGCCATGTGTGCTGGGGAGGAACAGGTATATGTATGGGAAATGAGGACACACCCAGGTGCATGGGATGATTGGAAAACGGGTTAACCCCTAATGCAACATAAAAGGCACAATAGCAGCACCTCTGGTGATCAGAGGTACTGCTGCAATATATGAAAAGAAACACACAAAATGAACAAATAGTAAAGTCCAAATGTCCAGGAGGCAGGGACTGCCATGCAAAGCAGTATACTGTAAACAGATCGTTACAGCATCCCATTAAAAGCATACAATGAGATCCAATCTCCACCTGCTGAGAGCTGCTACAAAGACTAAGTACTATTGCGGTATGGAAAAAAAGGTTAATTACTAAAATGTTTCTTTTTTTAATATCCCACAACTGCCTTTATGTACAGCAATATACGGAATAAGTACATTTTGCACAGAAATATGGGTGGACTTTAATAAATCAACAGCATTCTGAAAAGCTGCCAGTTTAGCACAAAGATACACCTTACCAATCATAACTTCCATAAACAAAGGGATAATATTTTATGGAATTAAAAATGTCTAAATTCGTCGGAATCATAGTCCACAATAGGGGGCCCGGCAGAAAAGTCCTCGTCCATGGGCGGAAAGGCAAAGGAGACCATGCCAGCTGCCAGTTCAAGCACTGCAGAACCACCTCTCTTCTTACGTCCTCCTCTCTTACGGGACTTCTTCGGAATTGGGGCCTGAGCCAACTGGGTGGAGCACAAAGGTAGTTCTCGGACTGTAGTGCTGGGTAGTGTTGCTGAAAGCACAGGTGACCCACAAGATGGCACTGCAGGGGTTGGAGAAAACTTTTTGATTACTTCCTCAACAAACAGTTGCAAGTCCGATAGGACAGAATGATCCGTTTCAATAAATGGGTTTGCCCATTCCAAAGCTTCCCCTCTAAAATACAAAATTAGGAACAGTACCTGTCTCTTAGGGTTGTTAACAAGCTCAGGTATGGAGGGAATATAAGAAGCAGCAAATCTCAGAAGGGCACCAAGTTGGGAAATGTGCCCCTCAAAGAAAGGCAACAGCTCAGGCTTGGCACTCTCCGCAAAGGATGACTTGCACTTGGCAGCAGGCCCGGACTGGGCGGCAGACTTGGCAGTAGGCCCGGACTGTGCGACAGACTTGGCAGGAGGCCCGGACTGGGCGCCAGACATGGCAGCAGGCTTGACAGGAGACCCGGACTGGGCGGCAGGCTTGGCAGCAGGCTTGACCAGACACAGTGGCAGCAGGCTCACGACCGGACACAGTGGCAGCAGGCTCACGACCGGACACAGTGGCAGCAGGCTCACGACCAGACACAGTGGCAGCAGGCTCACGACCGGACACAGTGGCAGCAGGCTCACGACCGGACACAGTGGCAGCAGGCTCACGACCGGACACAGTGGCAGGTGACTCAGGACCGGACACAGTGACAGGAGACTCAGGACCGGACACAGTGGCAGGAGACTCAGGACCGGACACAGTGGCAGGAGACTCAGGACCGGACACAGTAGCAGAAGACTCTGAGCAAGAGGCAGAGGCTGGCACCTCGCAACAGGAGACAGAGGCTGGCACCTCGCAACAGGAGACAGAGGCTGGCACCTCGCAACAGGAGACAGAGGCTGGCACCTCGCAACAGGAGACAGAGGCTGGCACCTCGCAACAGGAGACAGAGGGAGTTGGTGCCTCAGGACAGGCGGCTGAAGCTGGCGCCTCAGGACAGGCGGCTGGAGCTGGAGCCTCAGGACAGGCGGCTGGAGCAGGCACCTCAGGACAGGCGGCTGGAACTGGCGCCTCAGGACAGGCGGCTGGAGCTGGCGCCTCAGGACAGGCGGCTGGAGCTGGCAGATTGGGTCTCTTCCCAGAGAACAGAAATGGTGGAGCATAAACAAATTTGGAATGCAGAGAGGAAACAACAGGAGATGGTTCAGTAAGCTGACGTGGTCTACGGATAGGACAGTCCTGCAAGAAATGTGCATTGCTGGCACAGTAGAGACACAACTTGTTTGCTATTCTGCGTTGTCGCTCCTCTTCGGTCAGATGCGGGCGTGGACCACCTGTGAACTGGGAATTAGTTACCCCATAGTTCTTACTAAACAGCAAATTTGTAGAAGCACAATTAAGAGCTGCTGTTTGCACAGGTTCAGCAGCAGTAAAGGTGTATTGAGACAGACCAGCAGCTTCTGTATTAGGAGAGACATAATCAGACAGTCTCCTGAGAGGGTCCACAAGTAAAGCAGAAAATCTAGCTAGCTGAGAACGTAGCAAGATAATGTCCATCTGTAAAGTTTGTAGCAGTGGCAATTCTAAGATTGGTGAAACAGACATGTTGCAAAAACCAAATGAAAAAACAATTGCAGAAAGAGGTCCCAGAATAAATATCTTCCACACGACTCCTAAGCTGTTTTTGCTTTTGGGCTGGTTATACTGTCACGGTTCAAATACAAATGCAGCTCAGGAGCCAAGAATGAAGTGAAAACACACAAAGTTTATTGCTGAATATACAGGAACATGCAGGAATAAATATCGGGTAGATGGCTGATGAAGGTAAGTGGTAATATGGAGAGATCCAGGCAGCATGAAACCATAAGCACAGCAGAGGAAAGGAACAACAGGATGGGACAACAATAACCAGCAATGTGTGCTGGGAGTGACAGGTATATATAAGGGAAATGAGAACACACCCAGGTGCATGAGCTAATTGGAGAACGGGTTAACCCCTAATGCAAACATGAAAGGCACGATAGCAGCACCTCCGGTGTTTAGAGGTACTGCTGCAAATACACACTAATAAAGTCAAATATTCCAGGAGGCAGGAGCTGCCAGGCAAAGCAGTATGCACAGCAAGGGGCTTGCAGGCAGATCCTGACACCCTGCAATCCCACTTGGAGAAAATGTGCATCTGCTGCTCACCTGAGTGGTCTCAGTACAGATATGCCATGAGCACTTTGTCAAAATTAGTTGTAGCTTTCTCATCCAACCCCAGCAGATTGAATGTTTCACACTGTCTTAAGATCTCCAGTAGCCTTTATACAGTGGTAGCCAGTAGCAATATGAGTGATGGAGGTCCCAGGGAAGAGACTACAACCTAACAGTTGCATAGAGGGGTTAAACTGAAAGAACTTTCCATCTGAACTTTCAAATGAATGTAAGGAAAGCTGCTTCTGGCTACTTCAAACTATAAGCAATACATCTTTGCACACCCTAGGACACAAAGTCACATAAAAAAGTTATATATGATATCACTGCAAAAAAAGAATTAAATGAACAAAAATGAAAATGGAAAATATAACATAAATCTCCAAGACTGACAACATAGCTATATTCCACTAATGGTTAATGCTCTATATTACATTTAAACTTTTACTAAAGTATATTACACTTCTTTATGAACTTAACTCATCTAGGTCCATTTATCTAACATTGAAATAGACTGTTCAAAAAAGTAAATTTTGCTGGCTTATATTATGTAAAGCAGTGCAGGGGTATAATTATTGTTGAATTATTGCATTGCATACATCATTTCTTCTTTTACAAGTTTTTTTTAATAAAAAGAAACAGCCATTTTTAAGGATAGGTATTATCTGCTCTTATACTGTGCAAGTTATCATTTAAGTCAAGGATAGTTAGCATAGAGGGCCATGTCTGTAAACAGTGTAATAGAATGATCATGTCCAGTGGTAAGATCATGCTTGGTAGGCAAAGTGTCCTTTATAAAGAGTACAGCAGAATGGTGTTATGATCATGTCCATTGGTCGCATGATGTTAGGTAGCTGTATTGCTCAACATTTTCATAGAGCGTAACAGAGTTTCATTATGATCATGTGCAGTGTTGAGCAACTTTGGTGTCCTATGTCACACAATACATACATATTTACTCTACCTATATATACATGTATGGCTAAGAAGATCAAGAAGCTCTACCCTTCTCCCGATGTCTTCACCTGCTTCTTTGCATTCTGCATTTCTGCAGTAAACTGTGTTTAACCCTTTCACTGCTGAGGCTCTTTTACCAAACCTGTCCTTAGTTTATTTTAGTGCTTTTTGGGTTCGTCACAGTTCAACATTAATGTTAGTTCTTGTTTTTTCAGAAGACTATGTAGTTTCCAAAATACAATAGGTCGCTTTATAACACTGAGGACAAGTAGCACTCCTTTGTATGGAGCCTTGCTTACATAAACCCTGGCTGGTGACTCCCCAGGTTCTCCTTACCTACAGCTTCATCACTTATACCTTTCTTCTATGTGTTCAATATGTCATTGCATTACGAACACGTAAAAAATCAGATTCTCGTATTCATTTATTTAGTACATTCTACAAAATGACAGCTAGAATCTAATTGGTTGCTATAGGCAACATCTCCACTTTTTAAACCCGCAGTTTACTAAATATACCCCCTAGGCTCCAACCCAAGGTTGTGGTCAAAATGGTGCACTTCCTACATTACAGGAAACTCAAAGTTCTGACATATGTCAAGTGGAAGCAACCAGCACTTTGCATGTCTCCATATGGGTTATAATTTTTGCACGCAAGTGTTCATGCACATCAGAACAAATCAACCTACACTTTCTTTAAAACGTGGCGACAGGCAACCAGTATGTTGTCAGTTTGTTGAGCTTTTGATCCTTAATCCAGGGTTCCTGATTTTTCTACTGTTTACTTGTTTATAATATTTGCTTGATGTGACGTCTCTACTGACTCTTACCACCTGGCACTGTCTGACTACTCTTCTAGCTCTCAACCCCTGGCTGCACTCCTGACTAATCTTATGTTTGCTCCACTAACTACCTACTCTTGGAATATTCCTGTGCAGGTAATTAAGTTTACAAACTTAGGCCAGGTACAAACCGAAATTTTTTTCGACCGACATGTTATCTCAAACGATTGTACCTACGACTGAAAGTCCGATCAGTCTGATGATTCATGCACACACACTGCCATGATTTACCTTCAGATTTGTGCTCTTCATCTGGTCCTTCATCTGGTCCACTAGTCTTCAGAGACTTACAGAACAATATTCATTCATTCATTATTGTCACATTGTCACACTGATTAAAACCGCCTTGTTATAACCATCCACATGTCCTAACGAATTTCGCTAAATTCTGTGACTCTGAAACAAAACATTCTGTCTCAGAACGAACAAATGAATTATTCCTTCTACAGCACTCTCTACATTTATTCACCGGGACATTTATCGCTAGCATCGGCTGAAAAGAGCACGACTCTGTAAACTCTATGGAGATCGTAAGCATGAGTGCATACACACTGCATGATCGGTCGGTGATTGGTTGTAAAATATTAAACAGTATGACCAACCAAATGAGCTGACAATCGACACTTTGGAACGACTCTCAACCATCGTGTCACTATACACACTAACCCGAATTCCGCATGAACGGTCGTATGTCGGCTGACTTGCCCGATTATTGGATGAAAATGCTCCAGTGTGTACCTAGTGTTATGTGCGTTTTATCGCTAACCAATATCGATTGTCGAACCTCGATTTGTGTTTCCAAAGCACAAAGATTTATTCGCAATAAGTGGAAAAATATCCTCAAGCGAAGTAATAGTAAATACAGCCGTTACTTATCGCAGGCGCTCTGGATCCAGTGCAGTCATTCAATCCTGAAGTCTGGGGACAAGATGTCTGCACTCTGGATCACAAGCTGCTGCTTATATACACAATCAAATACAGTAATACAATGAAGATGGTATAGCTTGCATCTATTGGTCCGGGTCTCAGGAATGTCCAAGGGGTCGTCAATCATTGGCTGGTTCATCCTAAGGAATCCAAAGGAGGGGGTCATCTCTGCAGGGGGTATGCTCTGCTCTTCCCGCCCGGATTCCTTAGTCTTAAGTAGTTCATAATTTCCTATCATTCATAACTTGCGTATGCACTCTGCGATTCCCTCGCAGAGTGAACCAAACAGTAGGATATGTAATAAGGTTCATTATGATACCACTCATGATGTTATTCCTTTAACCCATTCCGTGTATTTCACTAATATGCATGTAACTCTGATATATCATATAAATACTACTATATTTCGACATAACTGACTATGTGTTGCAACTACCATTAATGTGTACTATTTTATAAGTATGCGTGTTTGTGCGAATGTACGGTAAAAGACCGATTACTGTTGCTGCCACGTGTAGTGGATGCGTACGCCCTTTCACGCCGTAGCGTGCCCTTGTACGTCATAGCGTACCGTACGCATCTTTTCAGACAAAGACAACCAAGTTTGCTAGACTTTAATTGAAATGACTTTATCCAATTTGCTGACTTCGACAGTTCCACCCTTTGATAGTGTAATAAACTATCACCCAATCACCGTTTCAAGTTCAGGATTATACAATACTTCTTCACAGACCATGATCTCAGTATCTGGTACCACCCTTTCAGTCTCTTTCTCAGTGTTACTCCCATGAGACCGTTTTCCACACTTCAACACAGTAGGAACACATTTGACAACTAAACCAATTGCTAAGATGACACCCAGTATAAGGAGAAGGAGCTTACCTACACTCGCAATCATTTCCTGTACCCACTCCCCCAGACCGGAGAACCATTTTGCTGGGTTCAACCATGAGAACCAACCCGCCACCTTTTCCCCGACCTCATATAACGAAGAATTATGGCTCTTTCGAAATTCCCATTTCAGCTGCAAAATTTCATCCATCTTCCGGTCTATAACCTCTTTAGGGTCTTCCGTATTATTAGTAATGTACGTGCAACATTTGACACCGAACTGGGTGGCCAGTGTCACACAGTACCCACCAGTAATAGAGGTGAGATAATTTAGTACCAGTCTATGTTGCACCAACTCCTTCTTGTACGCTTGTAGCTCCCTTCCAGTATACCTGAAAGTGTCATCATACATCTCGGTGATATTATCTATTAATTTAGCTAGGTCTTGGATATATTTAAAGTTTAATGTTCCCTGAGCGGTCCTGGTGAGATCTAGAGCAACCATAACTTGGAAACCAGCAGTTTCACTAATCAATTTTGTAGCTATGGGTTCCTCACCAGGAATCATATTTCTCTTGCCACGGTGTTCATACTGTGTGTGTATGTATGGTGGTGATGTAGTCTTGTGAATATCTACCATTTCTTCATGAGTAATAGTCATGATTTCAGGAACCAGTTTAGCTATGAAACACAAGCCCTTGGAACTCGGAGTCACCCAGGAATAAGCTTTCCTTCCACAAACAAAATACACATCATCAGGGTGAACATAAGGAGCAGTATGCCCATGAATTATATCACACAGAGTTTTGATAAAACTACCCATGCCTAGTGTCTCCATCTGCTCTAGACACGTGTCGGCATTAATGATATTTTCACATTTGTCTGTAGAGACTTTTCCAATAGATACCTTCTTATGTTTGGTTATACGCCCTAACTTGTGACTTCCATCAACATTCCTGCCTAGTAGTGACCTTGTGAGTCTCTCTCTAAAATGAGTGTGGCGAGCCATTGTCTGATCTGATAGGTCAGCCTCCCAATTCTCCAGGCGCTTTGCATGAGATATGTTTAGGCACAGCAAAGATCTGCCTATGGAGTATTGTCGAAGCGTCAGACTAGGGGACCTAGTGTTATTGTACCTCCCTTCTATGGGCCTCCCACCCCTTAATTCGAGTACTTCGGATATGTTTAGCGGGAATGGCACTAGTCCTATGTTATGCTGCCCTTGAGGCACGTGAGAGCACACCCAACACTCAGTTTGGTTTAGCACCTTACCCACCAGGGAGTGATAATCCTCCAAAGGATGCCCGCCTATATTCAGAGTACTGGGGGACTGGCATCGTTGGATGCATCTCTCGTCAACTAGGGAGTTGCAGAACTTGCAGATACAATACTCATCAGACAATAGCCCCTCACACTGCCTCCGAGTTCCTGAGCTAGCAGACCTTTTCATAACCCCTGGACCAAGTTTGATAATGGGCTGCTCAGGATATCCTATTAACTTTTCTTCGGCCTCCATTTCATCCGTATCACTCCCAGAACTCTCCTCCATCCTCCATTCTCCTTCACAAAAATAGAATGTCCTAGAAAAAGTAAAAACAAGGAAAATCCTGGAACAAAAGAAAAACAAAAACCGCCACTCCATCACTGGAAAGATAGTTCTGAGGCAACGTCTCTGGTTCAGGTGTCTCAACTGCAGGCTTTAGGTCTCCCGGAACAGGTTCACAAGTGACAGCTCTATGTCGTCGGTCTGAGTCTTGTCTTGCACTTTCTCCGGATTATGGACTCTCCTGCAGTGGGTGGAATGGACCCAAGTGTCTCTCTCTGCAACCTTCAGTGATGTAGTACTGGTCAGCAGCACTTGGTACGGGCCTTCCCAACGGTCTGTTAAACAACCTGAACGTAAGAAATTGCGGATCATAACATAGTCTCCAGGTTCAACATCATGACAGTTCGTCTCTGGCATACCAGGTGACAGCATTTTTTGTTTTTGTTGTTGTTGTTTCAGCTGTCTACTCATTCTTATAAGATATTGTACAGTCACTTCATTATTACACTTTAAGTCGTCTTGTGGACTCACGATCAAATGAGGTTGTCGTCCGAACAGTATCTCAAAGGGGGACAGATTAAGAGGAGGTCTAGGAGTGGTTCGAATGCTGTGGAGGACCAACGGCAAAGCCTCAGGCCATGCCAACCCAGTTTCAGCCATTATCTTACCTAGTTTGTTCTTGATAGTACCGTTTACTCTCTCCACCTTACCACTGGCTTGTGGTCGGTAAGGGGTGTGAAGTCTGCTACTGATTCCCATGAGTTTACACATATTTTGGAAGACCTCACCAGTAAAATGGGTACCCCTATCACTTTCAATGATTCTAGGGATACCGAACCTACACACAAAGTCTTGTACAATTTTCTTTGCAGTGAACACAGCAGTATTAGTGGCTGCCGGATATGCTTCTACCCAACCGGAAAACACATCAATACACACTAACACATACTTTAGATTCCTGCACGGTGGTAATTGGATATAGTCAATTTGTATTACCTGAAAAGGTCCGTCTGTAGGAGGGATGTGGGATGGCTCAGTTGGAATAGTTTTCCCAACATTTTTCCTCAAACAAGTAAGACATGACATTGCTTTCTTACCAGCTTGAGAGGAAAATCCGGGAGCACACCAGTATGCTCTCACCAGTTTGCACATACCTTCTTTACCCAGGTGAGTCAGGCCGTGTGCTGCTTCAGCCAGGCTTGGATAGTATGTTCGGGGAGCTACAGGCTTACCTTGTCCATCCCTCCAGAGTCCTGAGGACTCTTGACCACATCCCTTCGCCTTCCAGACCGCCTTCTCCTGCAGGGAACACAAATCTTGCATTTCAATTAATTTCTGCGTGTCTAATGTCTGAAAAACCATCATAGTCTCGGTCGATACAGTCATAGGTTGCCCTGCTGCCCATTTAGCAGCTTCGTCTGCCCTGTTGTTGCCCAATGACACTGGGTCTTCTTCAAAGGTATGGGCTTTGCACTTTATGACGGCTACTGTTCTGGGTAACTGTATCGCTGTCAGAAGTCCTTTTATGTGTTGTGAGTGTGCCACTGGTGTACCTGCTGCTGTCGTAAAGTTTCTAAGACGCAAAAGGGCCCCAAAATCGTGCACTACCCCGAAGGCGTACCTAGAGTCAGTATATATATTGGCTGATTTACCCTCTGCCAGTTCACACGCTCTCTTTAGTGCTACTAGTTCCGCCACCTGGGCTGAGTGAGGTGGACCAAGGGGTTCAGCTTCTACCACATCCTGATCGTCTACAACAGCGTAACCAATACATAGCTCTCCTGTCTCTGTCTGTCTATGGCAACTTCCGTCTGTATAAAACGTAAAATCTACATTTTCTAAGGGGGTGTCACGTATGTCGGGCCTTGCAGTAAAGGTCTGATTCAGGTGTTCCATACAGTCATGCGTGTCAGTATTCTTGCCTAACTCATCATCAACCAGGGTCTCCTCACCTCCCACCCTTTGTGTCTCTTGAGACACATACGGAAGGTATGTAGCTGGATTTAGGGTGCTACATCGTTTGATGGTGATGTTTGAGGGTGCCATCAGGGCTAGTTCCCACTTTGTGAATCTAGCTGAAGAAACATGTCTGGTTTGGGCTGAATTTAACAGAGCTGATACAGCATGGGGTGTATAGATGGTTGAATTATGTCCTAATACTACATCCTCGCTCTTACTTACTAGAAGGGCCGTTGCTGCTACACTTCTGAGACATGTTGGGAGTGATCTTGCCACATTGTCTAATTGTGCACTGTAGTATGCTACCGGTCTGCTAGCGTCACCATGTTTCTGTGCGAGGACACCTGCTGCACAGCCATCAGCTTCTGTACAATATAGCTCAAAAGGCCTTTCATAATCAGGTATTCCCAATGCAGGTGCTCTTGTCAGACTATCTTTAAGATTAAAGAACGCTTGCTCTGACTCTTCTGTGTGTACGACACGTTCTGGTTTTGAGGAAGAGACTAGCTCCTGCAATGGTAATGCCAGAATAGAAAAACCTGGGATCCATGACCTACAGTATCCACACATCCCCAGGAAAGTACGAATCTGCTTCTGGCTCTGTGGCAGGGTCATGTGTTGTATGGCCTCAATTCTGTCGGTTGTCAGGTGTCTTAGCCCCTTAGTGAGGCAGTGTCCTAAGTATTTGACCTTAGTCTGACATGGCTGTAATTTATCCTTTGCCACCTTGTGCCCTGTTTGTGAAAGATGAAGCAACAACAATTTAGTATCATGTAAACATGACATAAAAGAATCAGAGCACAACAACAAATCGTCCACATATTGAATTAGAACAGACCCATTGTGGGGTTGAAAGGATTGCAAACAGTCATGTAAGGCTTGGGAGAAAATACTGGGGCTGTCAATGAACCCCTGGGGTAGTCTGGTCCATGTGTATTGCACTCCCCTGTAGGAGAATGCAAAAAGGTATTGGCAGTCAGGGTGAAGAGGGACTGAGAAGAAAGCAGAACATAGATCAATGACAGTAAAATGACTGGCAGACGGTGGAATCTGCATGAGGATGACAGCTGGATTCGGCACCACAGGGAATTGGCTCTCAACAACTTTGTTAATTCCCCTTAAGTCCTGGACTAATCTATAGCCCCTCCCCCCACTCTTCTTCACAGGGAAAATGGGACTATTTGCTGTACTGGCTGTACGAATTAAAATCCCTTGTTGTAACAGCCTCTCAATAACAGGATATACCCCTAGTTCCACCTCCGGTTTTAATGGATACTGTGGGATTTTTGGAGCTATCCTACCACTTTTTAGATTGACCATGACAGGGGCTACGTTTGCCATCAGTCCAGTGTCCTGTCCATCTCTGGTCCATAGGGAACCTGGTATTTCCAGCAACATCCCCTTTACTTGAGATGGACTTTGTTCTATAACAGGAGAGTGTAACATTAACCTTTGAGGGGTGTCCAATATGTCCTGTACCTCATGTGCAACCTTCTCGGGTATATCTAGGAACACACCATCTGAAGTACAGTATATGACACATCCCATTTTACATAACAAGTCTCTCCCTAGCAAGTTAGTAGGAGCCGCTGCAGCCAAGAGAAACGAATGCTTAGTATGCAGAGGCCCGATAGTAACTTCGGCGGGTTTAGTTAGAGGATAATGTAACACTTTTCCCGTCACCCCCATAGCTGGAATAGTTTTGCTGGTCACCTGTAGGTTGAAAGGAGAGGTTATCACAGATCGGGCCGCCCCTGTATCTACAAGAAAAGTTTGTTTCCTACCAGCTATGTCAACTATCATTGTTGGTTCTTCACTCTGACTCTCAGTTGACCTTACTGGCTGTAGACTACAGGTATGACCTGACCCCTACCGCTGACTATTGATTTCCCGCGCAGCATTTGCTGCCGTAATATGCGCGGGTAGATGTGAGTCTTCTAGTCTATGTGAATCCCTCCTTGGAGGATATCTATGTGACCCACCTCTCTGTGTATTGAGTCTTTCCTTTTTACACTCTCTAGCGTAATGTCCTTCCTCGTTACAGTTAAAACACCTGATCACTTTAGGTTTCCGGTTATATGGGTTGTATGCTGGTGGTCGTGTATGCACCTTTTCTAGAGCCTGTATACTTACCATCATTAACCTATCACTTTTCTCCTCCCTTTTTCTAAAAAGGTTTTTGTCATGCTCCACAGCAGACTCCCTAAGAGAGTCTACCGTGACGCCTCTCCAATTAGGTAATGTGGTTTGTACTCTCGTCTTTAAATTTTCTCTAAGGCCATCCATCAGTACTCCTACAGCTACCTCTCTGTGATGTGGGTCCTCACTTATGTTGGATATCCCAGTAAATCGTGCGATCGCTGTTATAGCTCTAGCAAAGTAATCTGAGGCAGTTTCACTATCCTTTTGTTTAATGGTGAAAATCTTACTCCAATTTACTACTACTGGAAAACAGATGGCTAAGTGTTTGACAATTTGTTCTATATTCCGTTGGTTAATCTCATCAGTCAAGGTTTCATCTTCCTCCAACAAACAATCTTCAATAAATTTTTGTATGTTAGTATTGGGAGGAAGACACGCCCTCAACACTACCCGCCAATCCTTACTGGTTGGTTCGTGAGCATTTCCTAAATCTTTAACAAATTTCTGACATTTAGCTAACTCTTTTCTAGGATCTGGGAATTCAGTCATAATGGAACGTAATTCTGATCTAGTCCAGGGACAATGCATTGTAACATTTCTTAAAGGAACTACACCATCCTTATCCGGTTTCCCATTGGGAACTGATATTGTGCGGACCGGGAACGCACCCTCTGGTACACTGACTTCAGGAGACACTACAGGATTTACTGGTCCTAGATTTAGAACGCTTTCACTCCTAGTGATCACGCTACTCTCACCTATCTCAGCCATTTTCTCATACTTGTGCTGAGCCTCTAGTACACTAACGGCATGGGCAATGGCCGAAATCACAGTGGGTTCATCTTCACTTTCAGATACACTTGATTTAAACTGGTTTGAAACAGGATACAACTTAGCAATTTTTCTATTTTCAGTTTTAACAACGGCTGTACTTACCCCTCCCGCCACATAAGGTGGCGGGGGCGCGCTTGCGCTGAGTTCGCCACGCTTCTCAACGGTTACATCTGCCTTGCACGCGCTTTTCGCCACGCCTATTTCCGGTTTGCATTCGCTGCTCTGCCACGTGTTACCTTCCATTTGCCACAATTTTAAACAATCATTATGTCTATTTCTCTTTTTCGTTGACTTGATCAACCATATTTTATCTTTTACAGTATTCAGTACCTCTGCATTAAAACTCCCTATTGTTGGGAAAGGCCTATCACAGTCTTTGGTCATCCCGACCCACGTGTCACAATACACAGTTGCATATGCACCATATTTCTTACACATGAGAAACCTCGCTGAACCAATAGGGCCTTCCTTAGGCAGTACACTGACCATCTCTAGCGTATGCTTAGCACCCATGTTGAACAATATACCTTCTACCCGGAACACAGACACACCGCAATGCTCTGTTCCTTCCGGCCAAATGTGAAACACAGACACACCTCAATGCTCTGTTCTTTCCACCTAATAATTTCAACTCTGTTGCTATACTCACCGCTAGAGATCTATAATACTCGGTGAACGTATTTCCTTTAGCCGCGTTCACTCGCTTTTCTCGCCCCTGGCGAGGATCCCTAATACAGAAATATCACTGTGGGCCCCAAGGGCTATCAGCTCCTCGATACCCTGGCTCAACCACAAAAATCTGCTGAGTTTATTATCGCTGGGAGCGCAAGTTAATACAATCAACCTGCCTTTCCAGTATAATTCCTCCTAGCTGCTTCACCAATTCGCACTAACGGTGCGATCGGATCGCACTGCCTACCAATACTAATTATTAGCAAACCTTGCGATCTATTGGTAGCGCTTTGCGAAAACCCGGTTTTCGCATTCGGTATACCTGCCCTGTATACCGTCCTTCAGTTGGGCAATCCGCCTCGTCAGACAGCAACTGAGCACAATCCACAACAAAACAGTGTATCTACGTTACAACATCACACACTATACACCTTTTCTGCGCAGAAAATCAAAAGTTCCCAACAACAGTAATAATACCTCAGAGGCTTTCACAAGTAATTATACTATACACGTACAATAACTATCAAAACGATTGTTTAACCACGTGGCAAGTCTACCGGAAGTTCGCGTACGCACAGCAGGAAATACACATACGCTAAGCAATGCAATACAGTTAAAACGCACAATGACAGAAAAAAGAAACAGTTTTCTCTTTTGTCCCTAGGTTCTAGTTAGCGTGCCCTAGATAATGCAAAACGGACATTCAGGTTTTGAACACAATGCGTTCTTACCCGTTTATGACGCGTCTCCACCCTTTGTTGAGGAACCGAAATCCGTTGGTCTTGCGTATCATCGGCAACGAAACCTCCAAAGCTCACGAGCCCCCAAATTGTTATGTGCGTTTTATCGCTAACCAATAACGATTGTCGAACCTCGATTTGTGTTTCCAAAGCACAAAGATTTATTCGCAATAAGTGGAAAAATATGCTCAAGCGAAGTAATAGTAAATACAGCCGTTACTTATCGCAGGCGCTCTGGATCCAGTGCAGTCATTCAATCCTGAAGTCTGGGGACAAGATGTCTGCACTCTGGATCACAAGCTGCTGCTTATATACACAATCAAATACAGTAATACAATGAAGATGGTATAGCTTGCATCTATTGGTCCGGGTCTCAGGAATGTCCAAGGGGTCGTCAATCATTGGCTGGTTCATCCTAAGGAATCCAAAGGAGGGGGTCATCTCTGCAGGGGGTATGCTCTGCTCTTCCCGCCCGGATCCCTTAGTCTTAAGTAGTTCATAATTTCCTATCATTCATAACTTGCGTATGCACTCTGCGATTCCCTCGCAGAGTGAACCAAACAGTAGGATATGTAATAAGGTTCATTATGATACCACTCATGATGTTATTCCTTTAACCCATTCCGTGTATTTCACTAATATGCATGTAACTCTGATATATCATATAAATACTACTATATTTCGACATAACTGACTATGTGTTGCAACTACCATTAATGTGTACTATTTTATAAGTATGCGTGTTTGTGCGAATGTACGGTAAAAGACCGATTACTGTTGCTGCCACGTGTAGTGGATGCGTACGCCCTTTCACGCCGTAGCGTGCCCTTGTACGTCATAGCGTACCGTACGCATCTTTTCAGACAAAGACAACCAAGTTTGCTAGACTTTAATTGAAATGACTTTATCCAATTTGCTGACTTCGACACTAGCCTTAATCTGCAATTTCCCAAATCAGTCTAAGTGCTATTGTATGCCCTTATTCCCGTGCAATTGTTTTATTCAACAGCAATGTGACTCAGGGTGTTACATCATCCTGGGGGTCATGGGGTATATCGGCAGAGTGAATCCATCCTGCCCTTAGCAGTGCGGGGGTTAACAGCGCTGAGCTGTGAACTGGCAATATCTTATATTAACCTATGAGGCAATAGACTGCATGGAGCTCTTAACCTATAGTGGTACAATAAATTAACTATAAAAAAGATTTAGAACAGGATAATGAATGTTATGGAAATTTGCAGTACTCTAAATAGCACATGGCAGATGACATACTACATTGTTGTGAATTGCTGATAATATGTGAAGACTATTTCCATGAGCACCAGGAGCATACACACACAAACCGCACTGTAGACTTTATGTAGACATAGAGAACATCACTCCTCAGTAATTCTATTGTATTTAAATACTTCCCATGAAGAATTGTTATATTGAATAGCACAATATAAGAGCAGATATTGAGATATGTATCCAGAATACAGAACAGGACATTGCACGTGGACATTGTCAGGAACATTAACCATACTTGCCAACTCTCCCGCATTGTCCGGGAGACTCCCGCATTTTGCGAGAGTCTCCCGGACGAGTGTGGCAATCTCCCTGATAGGAAGGGGGAAAAATTTAGTTTAAACGCCGCGATTCACCCGGAATCGCGGCGTTTAGCCCCGCCCCCACTGTAAAATGACGCGATTTGCGTCATTCCGTCACGGGGGCGGGGCCAAAATGACGCGATTTCGCAGCCCCGCCCCCTGCACGCCCACGTCCCAGCCGGCATCTCCCGGAAGAAAAAAAAAAAATGTTGGCAAGTATGACATTAACTTCTCAGGAGTCTCCCATGGGGAAGTCATCTTCTTATGCTGAAGAGAACATCTTCCAATGTAGAAGAAAACTGTCTCAAGGCGTCTCTGCAATCCAAACTAAAGTAAATGTATTCCTAGCAGTAACTTACATGTTTATAATGCATTGCTATAGTTATACTTTAATACTATCTAATTATTGACAGACCTATGAGTTGGAGTCTTGCCTGTTGAATATGAAGACATCAGGATTAGGACCATCATTTCTCATTATTATCATCGTCACTGGAGCAAATCCATCATTTTAGTCTCTTGATACCCACTCTAATCCCTGCATGTTTCATCAGCATATAAAAGACCATGCCACTATAATATTGTAGTTCAGCTGATGTTTTGTATTACTAGTGTGAGCAAGTCCTAGCTGATGCTATAAATCACAGGCAATAACAAAACAACTGCCTTTAATTATTTTGGTACTCTTTCAATAACATATTACATAATATTTTAATAAATCTTTTCTGAAACATGCGGGCAATAAATCATCACACTTTATAAAGTGGTTGCAATTTTCTTAGATTAACTGTACTATATTATTTTTCCAGCCACATACAATTTGCATTAGGAGCAAAGCAAAGCTAATGTGTTCCTGGACAATCCATGCTACAATGCAAGTGATGTAAATGCATTTTATTTTTGCATGCATGGAACATATTTACTGCTTATTCATGCAGTAGCACACAAATACTCACACTGTAATTTAGAGTTGAACTAGGAAACGTCCCCTTCCAACTCTAAATCTACAAGCACATTTGAAATTTGGTTATGCCAAGATGAAAATTTGCTCCTTTTTTCCTTTGATTGTAACTCTAAATGAGACCCAATATCTTCATTTCTAGCGCATAACAGAGCATTTATCCAGCATTGCAGACTCAATGTGCTCATAAATGACAATGAACTAAGGGATAACAATGTTATCCGCCAGCAGAAGTCACACTTAATTGGGCTGTATTTATCAAGTGTTCCAGAAGCTTGTGTAACAACAAGAGGTCTCACTCTGTAGGCATTTAAATTACAACATTAAATAAGATGTTGTTATGACCTCTGCTTTCACTGGAAATATTTCTTTTATTACACGGAATTGATACTTAAACTATAAAAAGAGAAATAAACACCATGACACCTTAGTAATTATGAGTGGAAAATACTGTATAAAACAATAAAATTGTGCTCACCTTCAGGCAATGATAAATATAAATATCCATCCAGCAGAATTTCCAAGTTCTTAACAGTATAGACAATCACGGAACGGGATTTAAATGGGTGTAGGCAATCTGCACTTACTGTGTTCTTATATAATTTTGTTGCCACTGAGGGAAAGAGTGCAAGAGGGGATCCAAACCCTCTAATGTTCAAGTGATTTGAATAAATTCCTAAAGCACAAGGTCTGGTTAAAGCCTGTGTAAGTGGGTTGTTATAATTGTTCTACGTAAAGGAGGCTGTATTGTTCCTCTGTACATGAGTTTGAAACATGATTAAAAAAAAGAATGTTAGAAATATGATTTATATGTAGTACTAATCATATTATTACTAGTGAACATATACATATTATTAAACTTTCATTAAAGCCAGGTCTGTTTGCTATATAGCAAACACAAGGATTATTTTTTTCATTTTTGAAAAATAATCGTATATGAAATATAATTCATATGAATAAAAGTTTTTGTAGTCAGAATAGCCACACTGATAATTGAGCAAAAAGTTGGAATGATTAATATAAATATGAAATGAATATAAGACCTATTGGATCTGAGTTGTTTAATGTTTTAAAATGATGAGGAATTCTATGGTTATCAACATTGTTGTTTTTTTTTTATATTTTAATCACGCTCTAGTATCCTGAGTTTAAGAATGCTTTTGGTTTCTCCTACATGTTTCTTTTCAACACCTGCATAAATAAATTACAAACAATGTTTGACAGATGATAAAATTCTGCATAGGTTTATTAACTGTATCATTATAATTTTTAAATATTGTTTTCTCTTTGTCATAAAAATGTACATATTTTGCCAGGATTGCAAGGAATTTTCCTGTATACTTATATGAATAAGTAAAGGTCTTGCTGATCGAGCATTATAAGGTACTTGCCCTTCTAAATATCGCTTGTAGCGTATCAGGGATATGTACTTTTACAAATCTGGTCCACAAATGTACCAGTATTTTGAGAGGGTGCATCCAATATTTCTCTCAGATGTATTAAAATGTGTCACAAAGGGACACAAAGTATATTTTCTTCCACATCTAGTTTTAATTTTCATTAATTTACTTTTGTTTCTAATTCTTTTGCCCTATTTTATAAAAAAAAAATACAGTAACTACTTTCTAAGAGTCTGGACATTTAGGTTTTAGCTTGTTCATTGAACTTAGTAATATTGTTACAATTCTGACTGATGACAAATAGTTTCAAAAAATAGAGTATTAGATTTTGCTCTGTAATAACCATTGTGAGATGGGGATAACATAACAGATATCCCAATGGGACAAGTAAAGACTCATTGCCTGTGTCAGAGCAACAGCTTTCCTACCCCAGTGTCTGGCTCTCCTTGTTCCCTGCTTATGCATGTTTTCCAGCCTTCTTGTATATGACTTCGGGATTGTCTGACCCTGCCTCTGGATGTCGCTTGTGCTGTGTGACTCTTGTGTATTAGATCCGGTTCATCCATTCTGAATAAGGTCTTTGGATTTCCCTTGTGTACCGCGCCTTCTCTAGTGTACCAGGCCCGGCTATTTATACTGGCCAGGGCCGGACTGGCCATCTGGCACTTCTGGCAAACGCCAGAAGGGTCGATGGCAGTGTGGGCCGGTACGGCTCCCTGCGATCCCCCGATTAAATTAAAAAGTTTTTTTTTTGTGTGTAGCCGTCATGATGTGTGACGTCATGACGGCTCTGTGCGCCGGCCCGGCTCCCGCGCTTCAAGTTCGCGGCCGCGTGATGTGACGTCACGCGCGGCCGCATAGGACTAGCTGCAGTGGATTCCCGGAGGCTGCTGTCAGTGCTATTAAGTGAATGTGGGGCTGTTTGGGGAAAATTAGGTCTATTTATTAAATGTGATTATTAATTATTTAATGCCTGGGATGGTTGTGGCAAATGGTTATTTTTATTAAACATAAATGCTATTTAATTTCTTGCTGAGGTTGTTTGGAGGGAGGGAAATAGATTTATTTATTAAATGGGAATACAATTATTTTAATGTTGGGGCTGGAGTGAGGCCTAATTTTATAGCGTGGGTGCTATATTGAGTTAACACTGGTGCTGGTTGGAGTTTTCTAAATTTCATGTACCCATTTTTTTTTTTCAAAATAGGGCCCCCAACATTCCAGGATCCAGACAAGCAGCAACTGACCTAAAGACACCAGCAGCCACAAGTGGTGACAATGACAAGACAGGTAAGAGAGAGCAGGACAGTCTGCCAACTGCCCTGAATTTGGTGGGTGACTGTCCCGCTTAGTCAGGATTTGGTCTGACTGCAAGGACAGTTGGGAGGTATGTCCTACATCACATTGTACTGCTTGTGAAGGCAGAACTGTGTGCACCTAACAGTAGTGCTCACAGTATTGCCTATGTATTTGTTGAAAATGTGTCTAATAACCATATTACATCATAGGCACCCCCTGTCTTAAGTGCCTAGAGCTCCCTCAGCCTAAATCCAGCTCTCGTTAGCAGGAGGGAGCGGATAGCTACTCCCAGTCCCTGGATAGGACACAGCCTGCAGAGCAAGCCGAGGAGCTCTAAGTCTCATGAGATTTATTAATCTTGTGAGACTAAGAGTTTCCCTGCTCACTCTACAGGAAGTTCCCGCTCTGATGGATGTCAGCAGCATCAGAAGCATAGATAAGTACAGTAGACTGGGGGTGTTGTAATGTGTTTCTGGGTTGGGGGGTGGCATGATAGGGAGGGCCTGATAAATGTAATGTTTTATTATAATGTATGTATCAATGCCCCATGTTGACCACACCACCAAAATAATGTGGCCACGCCCTTGGCGGTACCGCTGCTGCGCTAAGGCTTTGGATTCTCCCGTGTGCTGTGTACCAGACTCAATTTACCTATATTGGCCATCTCTTGCTTGACTCGCTGCACTACACTGAACACTACCTTGTATCCATACTTCCTTTGCCATTTGGTCCTTTGCCACTACCATCCATCTATCACCTATCACGCCAGGAGGCTAACCTAGTTTCTGCGACCTGCGAGCCTCCAGCAGCAAAATGCAACCCGCCTTGGTTCTGGTGAAGACTGGGGGGCTCAATAGACTCCGCTCCTTAAGAAGGCCAGCTCTAACTCTTACTGATAGCGATTCCCTGTGATCGTTGCAACATTAATTTACTGTATCTAAAACATTGACCTTTCATATTTTTATTTTTTAATTATAAATTATGATAAATTAGGTAGCCACATAATAGATTTAATACATTTAGATAATGTTTATAGAGTACTTGCCATATTACTTTATCATCTTTGCTGGTTCAGGAACATTTGTAATGCATTTGTCAATCGTGACTTTACTAAGCCATAGTTTTTTCTATAGTTTCATCCAGCAGATTAATAGTACCTCAGGAAGTGATTGTGTCTGGAAACACAATGGATCAAAAGCTATCCACCTGATTTAACCACAGTGGAGGTGCAGAATCTAATGTTGAGTTGGTCTCCCTCAGATCCTCCTGCAAGGAGGTATGGTCTTTGCTGCTAACTACACACAGGTCACGGCCCACCAGGCGATAATGGCATGTAAAGTCAGGATCGAGGACAAGAGTTGATACTGGAAACAGAAGAAGATACCTAGAACAAGACCAGAGCAGATATTTGGAATAACGGAACTAATACCAAGAATGCAGAAACAGATATCAGGAACACTGATACTTACGTTGGGATTAATGGACCAGATATCAGGAACTATGAAGCAAAAGATACGAGGAGTTATACGTCAACAAATACCAGGAATGATGCAGCAACAAATACTAGGAATGATGTTGAAACATATACCACGAGCCAACCAGTCTAAGCAACTGGGGCATCAGATACAAAAGAGCTGGGTTTAAAAAAAGAAGGGAATGATGAGGTAGAGGACCAACCAATCTTTAAAAGGATTGGCGCATGTATGCCTGTTATGCAGTATTGGGAAAATAAGGAAAATGCCAGGATGCCAGAAGACTCCCTGCCCTCCCTCCGACAGCAGACAGAACTATGTGCCAGACCCCGGTAGGTACAGCGGAGAGTGTAATTTCTGACTTGGTTGGAACCGGCAGGGCCTGATTAACCACTAGGCTGACCAGGCTGCAGCCTGGGGCGCTGGGTCCCGGGGGGCGCGGCACTGTGGGTATTTTTATTTTTTTTTCTTCATTCATATTTTTTTTCGGGGTGGGGGAGGGGGGGTCACCGTGGGGGGGGGGGGGTCGCCGCGGGGGGGTGGAGGGCTCGACGATCAAAAGCATTGGTGGTCAGTGGTTAGCAACACACAGCCAATCGCCAGGCTGCCTGTTGCTGTGCAGCAGACAGGAAGCAGGACATCTTCACTTCCTATCTGCTGATCTGAGGAGAGGAGCGACGCTGGCACAACTACAGGTAAGTGAAGGGGGGAACTGCCCTGCATATCTATAGGGAGGGGGGGAACTGCCCTGCATATCTATAGGGAGGGGGAGAACTGCCCTGCATATCTATAGGGAGGGGGAACTGCCCTGCATATCTATAGGAAGGGGGGGGAAACTACCCTGCATATCTATAGGGAGGGGGGAGCTACCCTGCATATCTATAGGGAGGGGGGGAACTACACTGCATATCTATAGAGAAGGGGGGGGTAACTACCCTGCATATCTATAGGGAGGGGGGGATGCAGGGTGGGAGGTAAAGAAAATGGCTGCAGCAGGGGTTAAGGAAAATGGCTGTGGGGGGGGTTGTGGTTAAGGAAAATGGCTGCAGGGGGTATTTAAAAAATAGAGCAGCTTTGGGGGGCAGAATGATTGTGTGGTGGTCACATGGGTGGTCTCAGCAAACACTAGAATACTAAATATTAGTGAGATGGGGCTGGTAGAGGTTTGTATTTGATTGACAACAAATATTCAGATATTGCTTATATATGCCTGTCCAATGGGATACTTTTAGCTGGCCATAATGGAGTGTTTTGTTTTAACTGAAGGGCCTAATCATTCAGGGTTTGCATTATAATACATTTTTGCATTTTCAAAAAAGGACGCCAACTTTCCAGAAGCCAGCGAGAGGATAACAAAGTTGCAAGAGAGAAGAGCAAGGACAGGTAAGAGACAATGGCACAATCTGTCTAAATTTGAATGCTGGAGAATACACCTGAACATTCATATTCAGGAGTGTTCCTATACACCTATATATTCGGAGGAGGGGGGGGCGCTGCGGCCGTATTAGCCTAGGGCGGCCAGAACCCTTAATCAGGCCCTGGGAACCGGCATGGATACTTAGTAGTGTTTCAATTGTATTTCAAAGCATTAGTAGACTTAAAGGAAAATTACACCTTTGCAGAGGTAGTTTTACGGGTTAAATGTGCAAACTATGCCCTTGGGGCATATTTTACAGATCTAACCACTTTGCTTTTTTTTTACCAGTCGGCAAGATACACTTTGTAGAAGAATGTATCTAACATGTACCTTTATCTGAAAATTGGCATATGCTTATGCGGATCTCCATCTACTCCCCAACCCACATGTCCTTCACAAACCTGTTGCCATCATAGAGTTTGAGTAGCATGAATCATTTTTTGTGCTTCTCAGTTAAAACCACTTAAGTTGGCCAAATGTACACCCCACACAACGCTCTCCTTGAAGATGAAAAATCTTCTGAAAAAGCTACATTACATACACTCTGCTGGAAAGAAAATGAAAATCAGAAGCTATAGAATGGGGAAATAATTGCATAATAAACCCTTGGATCTATTTTACACATATAATCCCTACAAAAGTCCACAAATAAGGACTTCACATTTAAATATTTTGAATCGAATTGGCATTGGATGCATACTATAATTTGAAGGATACTAATTATTATAATAATTAGGTAAGTCACATATTTGAAAACTGTGTTGCTTTATTTTGTTTGCTGGTATTCAAAAATGAAAACCACAGGACGATGGAGCAACCATACATCTTACTTTTATTAAAGGACGATAATGCAGCTGAAAGTCATTTAAAAAATGCTTCTTGCTTATGTAATAGCAGGTTTGAAAATAATTCTATTGAAAGGATTATTATGGATCCAGGAGGGGATGATCGCATTAAACTTCTATTACAAATAAAAGCATATTGGATTTCATCTTCAGGAACAGAATATAAATTTGGTCTAAACAAAATGAAGAGCTCCATTTTAAAGCTAAAATAAGCCCTACTTAGAAATTGTGCACATTAGGAGGTATGAGACTAGGATGAGGGAGAGATTGGAAATGGAGATTTAGAATTGTGTTAATTTGTCATTTTCTGAAGCACAGTAGCCTATTTGATGTGTTTTTGAAGCAAATTATAAAACTAGTTGCACTCTCCACATCTAACACAGATGCTAAGGTCTGTAAAACGCCATGCTGTCATTTTTTATTTTCCCTTGTTTAGTTCAAAACCAGATGCATTTATTATATGCCTTTCAGTGGCGCACGCAGGGGGGGTTTCTGAGTCTCTAGAAACCCCCCCCTGCGCTAACTAAGTGGCCACTGTCCTATACAGCAGCCGCGGCGCTGTCAAAGAAGCGTCCGGGGCGGTGCTGTAGTGTATACAGCACCGCCGCGGACGCTTCTTAGACTGCGCCGCGGCTGCTGTATAGGACAGAGCTGACGAAACGGAGCTGCTGCGCATCAGCTCTCTCTCGGGTTATTGTTTTCCGTGCGCCCCTGCCTTTTTGGTGAGAATATACAAACATAATTTTAGAACTTAAAGTGATCATGACAACATTGGGCCTCAAGTAGAGTTGGACACAAATCCAAGCACTTTTAGTCAAGGATCCATCTCATCCTGACGGATCTCTTCCTCTCTATGTTAAGAGATGTGGAACAGGGAAGGTAGTGGGCAAACCTAGCAATGTAAAGGCAGGTTCACACATGCTATGCTGAGTTGAAAGCAGCCGCAGATAGGTCTCTAGGTGACATATCTCTTGGTGCAACAGACCTTGTTGTATTAAAAAAAGAAGGAAAAACTAATTACAGTTTAAAAAATGGTGTGAATGTAAAATAATAATAATGTTGAGCCTCCCCCCCCAATCAGCACTAGGGTTGGTTGTGCTGTATGGGAGGGTGTCCCAAATAGTTAATCTAACCCTAGTGTTGTTTTAGGGGGAAGGAAGCACAGCATTTTTATTTTTACATTGATTTATTTATTCATTTATCTGCCTTACAGGTCCAATGTGAGTGATACACACAGGGCTGATGAGAGTGATGCACACAGGGCCATAATACTGATAAAGTTGTGTGTTTGTGCAATTTGCATAGTATTTTAAGTTGCACAGATCTTTAGAGTCCTGCTACTTGGAATCCTATGAATATTACTGTGGCTGGGGGAGCATTGAATGGGATAAAGCTCAGCACTAAAGGATTAAAGATATATTAGAGAGTATATTTATTAATTTAAATGTAGATATTTAATGTTTGTGCACTGTGGTGACGGTTAATAACCAGCACACAGCGCCAGAAAGGGCGAAGTCTCTGCGCTGGGCACTGGAAGTAGAGATGTATTTATTTTCATATTCATGTATTGATTTCTAATGCAATAGTTTTGTGTGTGAAGGAAATGTATTTATTGCTGAGGCAGGTCCAGGAGAGGAAATTTGGTTTTGTTTTCTGTGACTGTGTGAAGACAGTTAAACTCATGTTAATTAGACCTTTTCATCTCAGTGGCCAACACCGCAGGGGCCATTGCCTTTCTGTCATATGTGACTTTTTCCTCCAGCTTCTCAGATCCTGTCCGAATAATGCAACCAGCAAGTTTTAGGATATAACAGATTAATTAAAATTTTGTTAACTTTGCATTGCATTTAAATCCATGTTTGGGAAACATATTGCATCCATATTGCATCCTGATACTAAAAATGACTCTGACTTGCGGAACCATCTAGGATCAGGGGACGCTGTTAGCCCCTGTAAGGATTTGTGTTCAAAACTGTATAAAAAAGCACTGTTTGACCATGTAATGTATCAGTATCATACCATCTGTACTTCTGGAAAGATTGCTAGTATCACATACTGGCGTATATAACTGTCCTTATTAGGACACTTGAGCTAATAAATATCACTTGTTTCAAGATTCTGCTTTGACAACTTCTTCCCTGCTGTAATTCCTATGACCTGCAGATTAGACCCAAATCTAATCCGTTTTCCAGCTATTCTGAGGTTTGGACTTAGCATTCCAGTACAAATGCTTTGCCTGATATCTGCAGCTCTGGCCAGTGTGATAGGCCAGGGGGGAATCATCCACAGCAACCCTGATCTGAAGGCAAGAGGTCAGGGGTATCAGCCCAGGTTTACCAGCAAGTGGGTATGCTAGCACGACAGTTACCTAGAAGGATGTGGTCCTGGATGCCGCTAAGGAGTCCAGTGTTGGCAGAATTGTAAGCCCCTCCTACTGCATTTAGAGGGGCGTATTTGGGATAAAGAAAGGGGACGGTGGCAAAGTAAGCCCAGCTGGTTCCCCAGCAACAACAGACAGGGTGACGTAGGAGGTCCATCCTGTCACAATTACGGGATGTACTTTGTACTTACGATTTAAGTGTAAATTGCTTCCAACTGTACATCAGGCCTATAGTGTTATTAAGTTCCTAAATGATTGTTCATGAACTGGTAGTTTTGACACCATTTTTTAGACACTTTCCTTTTCCATATGAAATTTAAATAAATTAATTTATTTTCAGGTATCAGTGTAAAAAGTATAACGAGTTGAATATCCTCTATCCATATATGCATGTATATACGTATGTGTTAATGACTAGATTTTATAATTGTAGTTATATTTTATATATTTTAGTTATTTTAAGATTTCAGACAGAGAGGTAAGAAATGGAAAGGTTCCATGTGAAGACACCCACAGTGGTGATGGGGGTCAAGAGGTCGCACTGGAGATCAATATTTCTCTTGGCGGTCCTGAATGGGAGGCAATAATGAACTTTTAAAAATGTCAATCACAATACAATTGGAGGTAGTTCGGTAAACTGTGCATTAAATGCTCCACAGCAAACTAATTCTCTATTTAGGTTTTAATTTTCAGCTCTCAGATAGAAGAGTTAAAAAAAAAAACTTCTACAAAATGAATTTTTGTAGATGCTTTGCTACTATACCAGATGCATTCTCTAATACCTCAGAGGATTTATATCATATTACAGATGCTTTTGGTTTAACAGTTGTGCAAAGGCATAAACTAAGCGTCAGTAAACATTGCACAGCTGTTATGCTTTTTTTTTTGCTTTTTTTTTTACAATTTTTGAAAATGGAGCAAAGGTTTCCATTGCAGATGACAGATCCTAAGTGAATTTACTCTTGAACGGACTCCAAAATGCTCAACAACATTTCTGGAGCAGAATAAGCTGAACTAGACATTCTGGAAAGATATGAGGGTGTCCCTGCCACAGCTGCAAAATGCTAAAACAAACAATCCATCAAAGGAAAATACAATGTTTTACTTAATGGTGATGTATCATTAGTGAAAAGAAGGAGATACAAGTCCATAATAGCTTTGTTAAAAATAATTTCTGTGTATTGGATGCTTTTCAGATTGATTCTTACATCTGAGGCCAGTCTTTATCACAGTGGTGTAGTGATTAGCACTTCTGCCTTACAGCACTGGGGTCATGCCTTCAATTTCCGACCATAGCCTTATCTGTGAGGAGTTTGTATGTTCTCCCCGTGTTTGCGTTTCCTCCGGGTGCTCCGGTTTCCTCCCACACTCCAAAAACATACTGGTAGGTTAATGGCTGCTAACAAATTGACCCTAGTCTGTCTGTCTCTGTGTGTGTATGTGTTAGAGAATTTAGACTGTGAGCCACAATGGGGCAGGGACTGATGTGAGTGAGTTCTCTGTACAGCGCTGCGGAATTAGTGGTGCCATATAAATAAATGGTGATGATGATGATACCTGGATATGATGTAAAGGGCCTGATTTATTAAGACACAGTAAACAAACGTAAACTGCATTTTGTTAAAACGAACATAATTCAGGCATACGCACGTTCGTATTCAACTACAAACAGATCTGCAGATATGTTTCTTGGTGAATACGGGTCTAGGTGTGCTTTGTTTTGACAGACAATACACTGCAGGATACGTTCAATACATATGTGGAATATAAAGTCCCAAAAAGCAAAAAAAAAAAAAGTATTCAATGATTGTCACCTGTTAATAATACAGTCATTAATTGCAAAACATTAAAAAAGAAAAAAGTGTATTTTTTATGGATGATTTTCACCCTTCCCCATAAAACACCCTTCCCCATAAAACACACAATGGTATTAATCGGAAAAAGAAAAGTGTGATTCAAGAGCGCTTCAACAATACACGGCAGCCCCGACAAACTGAATGGAATAACACAAAACCATAAGAAGCTCAGTATTTTATCAACCATGGCAAAATAATTTGTAATGAAGTCTTTATACAATCTCTATCCAGACTTCAGTTATTCCTGATTACTTTGTAATTCATAGTGTTTCACCATAACATCTTATACAGTGGAACCACATGCAAAAAAAGGAAGAAAACATATGGCATATATAGTGAAGTAAGTTCACAATAAGTCAATTCTCCAAATAATAGATAGTTCCATAATAAGATAGACAGGTAGTTATTCAACGGATTATCCTTTAAAACCACTTTTATTAAAATATAAAATCAATAAAAATCAATACATCCCAAAAAAAGATATGATTGATGACAGCCAAAATTTATTAGGCAGTCCAGCAATACCTTACATCAAGCCTTGATGTAAGGTATTGCTGTAAGGTATTGCTGGACTGCCTATTGATTACCTGTCTCCTGAAACCAGTGGATCTATAGAAGACCAGATGAGACGGATACTGGACTATTGATCTTATATATACGCTGATTTTATGGAGATGATCTGGTAGGAATATTGACTGTCATCCGATTTTGCGCAGAACGATTTTACGTAATATACGGCACATCCTGACATTTATGTTCCTTAGTGAATCAGGCCCAAAATGTTTAAATTCGGGATGAGTGAAAGTTTCATAACTGTTTCAGAAAACATTATTTAGTTTGTTGACTGTCATGGCCTTATTCTGCATTCAGCTTCATAATGTTGCACGTTTTGCTGTTGGAATTTGTTCTTTAGTGATCCCAGTCCTACAGTAAGTCCAAGCTCTGTTCCTACACCATGAATTCTTCAGAATGTGAATGCACTACAGTGCGGAATGGCATTCCACGGAATACTGAATCAAAAGCAGAACTCAAAAGATTGGATCTCCAGAAATTCGCACCTCTGCCAGTCCAGTGCAAAACCAGATCCATGTGAAATTTTGCTGCAGCTTTGGTCACTTTTAGTGTTACAGAAGCTGGGCTGTACTGCATTTCCATAAACATATTCCTTGCTCATACTTTTTGTGCCAAATGAATTTAATTCATTCAGTACCACACAAAAGGTTTGCATTAAAACTCCCTTCTGTTCCATGTTGGAAGGCTGAGGTTTCATTAAATCTGGAATGTGAACTGGATAAACCTAGCCTGTGAGTGAGATTTTGTAAATGCATAATTAATCAAAATATGTTATAATAAATCAGATTTTAACCCGAGTGCTTCTTCAATAAAAGATAGATTTGATTTGGAGTCTGTACACCTTAAACTGGCCATATATGTTAAAATGTTATCTTAACGTCTGATCATTTTTTATTGACTTGTAAGGTACAAGTATGTGTGTGGGTTAAAATAGCTTAAATATGGTCAAATATATTGATCGATCATATCATCACGAATAGTAGAAAGTTTTAATCTGAAGTGGTTGAATTGAAGTCCTCGGAAACATGTATATTCTAACCATATTGAAGAGTGTGTGGAGTGGTTGTTTTCTCTTAATCTGACCATTAATACTATTGTGCCATAACTGAAAATATATTTCATTGTGTATAAAAAAAATGTGAAAAACTCTTCTACCCAAGGCCAGTCTTACACAAATGCCAGGTACTGTGTGTCAGCTGGACACAAGCAATTAAACATTTAACAAATGATAACATAAATGTTTCCTTTAATGCATGAACTAAACATCAGACACAATGCAGCTTACCCCTTCAACTCAAATAGGTTCCTTTGTCTAAGGATGGCAACAGTCTGAAAATTAAAAGCATAAAAATTGAAAATTTTAAAATACATGTCTACATATAAAAAGACACTTTATCGCTTGTCCACAAAGAAACCTCAAAAGATAATTAAGTCAAACCTTTAGGGGCCATGTGTATAAAGTATATTTCTTAAAGAAATTAGGTTCTTCTTAGTACCCACTCTCCTGAGAGAGGAAATTTGATCAATTTCAATTCCTTTAAATTCATTTATAGACCTTTTTTTATTGTCCAATAGTATCTGAACATTTATTGACTTTTAACTTATTTGAATTAAATGCTGGTTTGCTGTTGTAATATTGGAGCACACTTTAAACTGTCTATTACTGAAAGACAGATTTAGCCTTTGCAAAATGGCAATGCCATACCATAGCAAATATGGGGACAGGAGCTTGGGTTTCCTTGGGTTCCTGGCCCCAAAATCTTTTGGATTGCACAAATAGCCTTCAGTGTCCTTCTGCCTTGTAACAAGAAATCTGAGTATTGTCACAGGAGGTAATTTAAGGAGCACAAAGTTAATGAGGAGACTAGATTTCTGCTAAAGCTTGAGAGCAAATTAGTGGCTTTAGCAAAGAAGCAGAAGTTTACACCGACAAATTGGGTGGAGCAAGAGTATTCCTTCATAATTTCTTCCTTATTAAAATTAAATAAAAATGATATAAAGGGATAGAGAATGCTATTTTATATTAGGGAGCACAGCCATTGTTACACCACAAAAACATTTGACTGTAGCACCAATGCAGAGCTAGTGGAGACTGGATGTCATCCTATAGTTTTCTTTTTATGCAGATCATCATCATCATCACCATTTATTTATATAGCGCCACTGATTCCGCAGCGCTGTACAGAGAAGTCATTCACATCAGTCCCTGCCCCATTGGAGCTTACAGTCTAAATTCCCTAACATACAAATACACAGAGAGACTAGGGTCAATTTTGATAGCAGCCAATTAACCTACTAGTATGTTTTTGGAGTGTGGGAGGAAACCGGAGCACCCGGAGGAACACATTTTACATCTTTTAGTTGGACCTTGGAGGACTACAATCCCCATCATGTCATGTTTACTGATGTTGTTGATAATGTAAAGTTTTAGAGATGGTAGCTATATTCATGGTCTAGAAATATTATCTTCTTAAGCCTAAAGAATAAAAACAGATGGTAATAATTGCATATAACATGCAGAATAGTGGGAATTTTATTGTGCAATTGGTCAATACTGAAAAATAAAGAAATTTCCTGGAACAAAAATTTTGAGATTCAAATGTTGAAAAGCCTGGGACTTTGAAGAATTTTGTCCAGACCATCTAGGCGTACCTGTAGGCGAAACCAAAGCAATTTTTCGGTGTGCATTCTGTGTGCTTCGTAAGTTTTCTCAGTTAGGAATTTCCTCTAAGTAAGTCCTTCCTTGGGATAGATGAATCAAATATTCCACTTAAGGCATTACTATTAGATACATTAGATAAACATAGGGAATACTTATTTGAGTCTATGCTCTATCTGGTTTAAAAAAATGTTAAAAGTGAAGAATAAAACATCATAAAACAGGATGAAAGATTCTTATTTCTGTCTTTATAACTCGCTTTCTCTCTTCCGTGTACTCAAGAGACATGGACAAATACATATCAGTGTTCTCTGAAAACCCACATCTTCAGTCAAGCTTATAATATTCCCCTACCAGCCTCTTAATCTTCCTAGGTTACCCTAATACCACCCTCTACACAGCTAACACAAGACAACAACCCTCTGACCAACATAGTTGTGTGACTGAACATACATTCCACTACTTTGAACCTTTGCATTCTAGCTAGAAAAATGTTCAATATGAAGTAGCACTTACCCTTATGTATCAAACCATTGACCCATAAATTGCAAACTTGCAATCAGGGCCCTCTTAACTCTCTGTATATATTACCCAATATTATTGTATTACTGTTTGTTCCCAAATTGCTACAGAATCTGCTGGAGCTATATAAATAAATGTTGATGGTGTGATGATATCAGGATCATTTTCTGTCATTGTGAGAAACTATGTAAAAGTAGACTTTTTGTGATATTTGTCTGGTTTTACCTAGCTGATGAATGTAAAATAAAAGAAATACATTTCAATAAGTTTCAATAAGTTACCAAAAGAAATTGGGCTGAAAACATATAAAATGTGCCCTTATAGTGAACAATACCACTCATTACCTTCATTGTGATCCAGTTCTTGTTTATGCAGCATATATTAGTGAGAAGAATCAAAGGAGGAGGAAGATGACTTTCAGTTGTATAATGTATGTGTGGACCTGCTGGTTGTTTAACAGTAAAGGGGAGATATAAAGCAGGAAAGAACAGGGTACGATTCTCTGAAAATCAGGGTTTCAATAGTTCCCAAACCATTTACTGTAAGTTCAGCTGATTTTGTTTTTCTTTTGTTTTTTCGCAAATCTATATTTTACTCCTATTAACTTAATTATTGAAGATTGTTTAAATGCATTATGCACAGAACAATAATTTTATTACAGCTATAATTTAATGTATACAATATATTTAACTGTAATCAAGAGCATAGTTCTTTAAAGGTATTTACATATATTAATAATATATTCTTTCAAAAAAGGAACTATGGGTACCAAAGCTGATTACCAGATGCAATAAGGGTTCCAAGTCAAAAAGGTTAAGAACCTCTGACCTATAGTGTTGATAGCTGGAACAATCCATTTGGTTAATCGATTAAACATTTTACATTAATCTATATGTAACATTACACATTAATATAATCAATGAGCACATTAGCATTTTATAGATTTTTCTGTTTGGTATTATCTAGCATTTAATGTCATGTAATTATGTATTAAGTATATGACCCAAAAATAAAGTTTAATATAAGGACACTCCTGGTGAAACACACACAAACAACTACTTGCTTTTTACTTTGTTTTACTGTCAGGATTGTAAAGTATCTGACACCATCTTTCTAGACACCAGCCAGCATCAGTCACACTGACTAGTGACACAAACAGGTTTTTATAGCTGACAATCCTCCCACAGCCCTAGCTTGATGGGCAGGTGACACTCCCACCTTCCCTTTAAAAAGGAATTTTCATCAGCTGCTCTGTTTGCTCTGACTACAGACACACCCTGTTAGCCTGCTGTGAGAAAACACACTTCCAAACCATGTAAGTTATATCAGACATATACTATTTTGTCACACATATGTCCTCCATCTGTTTATCTTTATCCTAGGTGTACTGTTGCACAAATGTATAACGCTGTTTCTGTCCCTTCTCTGCAGATTACCAGCTAATCACTTTCCTTTGTTACATATCCCTTCCTCTAGAATCACCAAGTAGGGGGATGCAGACTTCATGAGGAGCACAAATGTTTGTGATAACGCATCTGCATTTTTATGAAGAATCTTGGGTCTATGTTTTATTGAGAACTTGAAAGGTTGCAGTGCCAAGAAATAGCGGGTCACCTTGGCATTTACTGCCTGACTGTTCTGCATCCACTGCAATGATGCATGCTCTTTTATTAATGTGAACGCTCTGTCTACAAGATAATAGCGAGCGTGTGAACATCAATATAAGTTATTTAGCAATGGTGCCGGACTTTATGTTCCCTTGGGGAACTGCCTCTGTGTATATGCTATATGCACAGCACATTTACAGGTGAGGTATCCAGCTAAGCCATGGATGCTTCAGGTGGATCCCAATGTAAAGACAAATAACGCCATCCTGAGAAGGCAATAATTTGCTTTGCTTGTCACAGCTTAATAAAATGAATAGTGCTTTTGTCCCTATAGAAGTAATTGGGTTTCTCTAGTGTTAACTTTTTGTTTAGACAGTAAAACGCGGTAAAATAACCTTTTGTCACTGCTTTTGCTGGTATATTGACTCTTCACCACTTGTTAAATGAACTCCTTAATTTCAAAAGTTTTGTTTATCCATTTTGTGCTTCCAATTCTCCAAATCGGGCTGCTTGCTTCTTGTTAGTTTCTCCCAAACCAGTATAGTTATCAGAACACGTTCCGCAGCCATGGCGCCAAAAAAAAAGTGAACCAAACAGCATATAGTGTACTAACATTGCATTAAGCATCTCACTTGCATAGATGAATATTGTACTTACAATATTTAGCATTCACCATTGAACAAAGTTGTAATAGAATGTTGCAGAGATTGTGAGCAACAAAACTACAGTATAATGTAACTGAAGTAACTTTCCAGCAGTTTGGTCTAAAAGGCTTTTTCAAGCCTTTCTGCTCCATAGAAGGTTTCTGTCCTTTTTCAAGCTCTTTAGACCATATAGGAAGTTTGCCCCAGTCCTACTGTAATACAGTTTGATGTTCACTGAGGTGTGATTGTGAGCTCTACAACATTATTTTACAACTTTGTACTATGGTAAATGCTAAACATTATGGGCCCGACTCATTAAGGGACGTATATGTGGTGTATTTTGCATTAAGTTGCTCTGCACATTCCCAGGAATGGACTATACACCAGAGAACGCAAGTCCATCCAATTCATCTCCAAATGCAAATGAGGCTTCCGACAGCCTACAATTTCATGGGGCGAAACGGGGGAGGGAGGGGACGTATGCATGTATTCAGTGTATAATAAGGGTGGGCCAAGGATGAGCATACGCAGCAGTGTCCGATTCAAGCTTTTGGGCTTCTCTAAGGTAAGTGATTTTCTGCCATATCACTTGCACCAGCCACAGGTCAGGTGTGATTGCCGAGTTACTGTGATGACGGTTACGTTTTCCTGTGTGTTCTGCTGGGACTTTATATTGTACATATGTATTGCTGCAGTGTGTCTGTCTCAATACTATTGGTTATACCTTTGGATGTTATTAAAGGTATCAGCAGTATTAGATGGATGGGAAGCCAGAAACACTTTGAACTTAAACAGGTTGCTGTTTATTTGAAATTGGAAACAACACTTTGTTATGCAGGTACTTGCAGTTGGCTGCAGTACAGCAGTTACATCTGCAGCAGGCAGGTTCATGCAGTTATACAGATTCAGTATACACTTATATGCAGTATACACTCCTATATGTATATAGATACAGCCAGTTTGTCACACTGCCGTCCGTTCAGGATATATTGTGAGCACAGGCTCCTATATTATTATGGGAGCCTTCAGTCACTCTCTGACTGCTTTGGGGGCTTTTATATATATGAGGGAACTCAGCTAACAGTGCTGCGACTTCATCCAGGGTCTCGTTGGAAGTCTCAGCCCGAAAGCCGATCTTTCGTTTTGCGCATTTTGCGCATGCTCAGTAGCGCATTCAGGACGTGATGTGTCCTGTCCCACTTCCTCCTAGACCCCCGGGGAATCTGGCTGTCATTTAGGAGAAGGAGGGCGATGCTCCATTCCAACAAATACAGCAAGCGCTGTATATTTAGAGCTTACCTACACCCGTATTCAACAAGAGATGTTTCTTCAGATCTGCTTCTAGTTGGATACGCATGTGCATATGCCTGAATTATGTGCGTTTTTTTTTAAAAAAGCACAATACTTCATACTTGCCAACTCTCCCGGAAAGTCCGGGAGACTCCCGAAATTCGGGTCAGTCTCCCGGGCTCCCGGGGGAGCTGGCATTTCTCCCGGATCCAAGATTTCACAGAGAATCGCGTCATTTGAAACGATTCTCGGTGAATCACGCCATTTTGGAGGGCGGGAGGGGCGGGTGAGGCCAATCGCGTCATTTTGGCCCCGCCCCCCCGTGACGTACAGTACGGTTTCGCGGGGGGGCGGGACCAAAATGATGATATTTGCCTCCCCCCACCCCCTCCCGCCCTCCAGTCATGCCCCCAACTCCCAGAAGCAAGTTTCCGGGAGTTGGCAAGTATGCAATACTTTAGTTATGCATGCCTTAATAAAACAGGCCCTGTAAATACAATATTAATCTATGCATTTGTGAAGCTTAATGAAAAGTTACTGCACTATATGTCATTTCATTTTCTCATTTTATTTTCTATGTATTTAACACTAGTCTTATAGAAGTCCAGAGCCAGCCAGAACTACAGACATTTTACTGATGGAATAAAGTTAGTATTTAAGCAAATTGTGAGCATAAAATAAATGCCAGAGTTTGTTTTATGTATAGTACACAAGTTGTTGGCTACACAGCAGTACAGTTACTCTGCATATGAAGAGGAGGCAGAAAACATCCTGTGTATACATATTAGAGAGGAATCACATCTGTCCCTGTAAAGAATAGGAATAAGGAATATTTGGCATAGAAACACATAGAAAACCTTTTGAACTTATGGTGAAATTCCACTTTATCACCGGACATGTTTCTTTGAATAATGTCATAAGGTGTAAACCCGAATTACATGAGCAAATATTATCCAGATATTTAATATTGAGGTTTGATTTAAATGGACATATTATTTTGCATAAAATGATGGTAATTCGTTTTTTGCTGCTTCATCTCGTATTAAGGAATTATGTTAAATCGCTGCCTCATTAAAAGGTCTGTTGTTTTCTCATTCAGCTGTACATGTCTATTGTATGTGTACATTTATAATTTGGAAATCTCCAGCTATATCCAGTTGGTGAGCGTGTGAAGAGACCTTTCTTATTAGACTGACTTCTTTCATGATAGCATTCTGTGTACTGAGTTTACTAAACAGCCATATGGGGTTTACAAGTAATCTTCTTATTTAAATCTTACAGCAAACAAGTAAAAGATCAGAGGGAAAGTGATAAGTCTTCCTCTTGAGCTACATTTCATTTGTAGTGGTAGAAGTAAGAGGGACAAGGTAAAAAAATATTCATCAGCTATATAAAGTAGCGGAAGATGATGATGATACCTGTAAATAAGTATTAGCAGGTGTAAGAGAACCTTCACAGTGTCAGGCTGGTGCATGAAGGGCTCACCATGGAAACCAAAGTTAGGAGCCCACATAAGGGGACATGACCAGTCTGTGGAAGGGGAATGATCAGCTCAAAGAGGGCAAATTAGCACTTAGCACCAATGCCTAAAAGAAAAATATACAGTAATATTACACATTTTCAATGAAATATGCAATTAGGTGTATTATTGTATGTTCTTTTTCTGAGCAATTACATGTCACATTTGCATTTATGTAATCTCACTACTAACTAGATATGTATAGGGGTCCATCCTACCCCTTAACATTACATGACCACTTGATAAGGACATAATACTGTACAATAATTTGGCTTTTTGAAATGTATACTCAGTACTCTCAATTCAGTAAATATATCAACACAAACACTAATAAGAACACACTGTAATGCACAGATGTATAGAGGGATGCAAATGTCAGGTAAATTTTGATTTGATAACTACTGTAAAGGCAGAGGGGGAGCAATGATCCATCTGCAGATTGTTCTACATGAAGCGCTGTGCAGGTGCAATGTAACGGCAGAGAGGTTCTTGGGGCCTGGTCATTGCATAGAAACCAGTAGCCTGCTACCCAGATTACCAAGATATGACATCCTACACTATACATCAGGCACTGCAGTAATCATGCATCACTTGTGGTTGTGAGGGGACGGGGTAGAAGGGGAGATCACAGGCCCGAAGCTTTATTGATTACCCCAGAATTTAGCTGTACAACTTGGTGAGCAGATGCACAGTGCATCAGTGCATATATTTATGACCTGGTGAGCCAAATGGATAAGCAAGTTGCGGTGAATGAGATAAAAAATGAATTGTCATGGTTGATGCCCAATCAAGAGTTAAAATAATAGATGTGACAGTCAAAAAATGATTTCTCCTCAGATATTAGTAATTTGGCCAGTAAGATTAATAAGATCAATTAACTATCTTAAATATATCAAAGGGCAAACATATTGTTTCAGGAAATCCACTTAGCATAAGCATGTCATAAAATTTGCCTCCATCTGATAATCCAATTCCCTTCCTGCAGCCATTTAGCATAAACAAAATGGTTTTTTTTTTGTGAAACACTGGTATTGAAAGGTGTTAACATTGTTAAATAACAAGAAGGTGCGAGGGCCTATGTATTTATATAGAAAATAGAAAACTTCAAAAATGTCTTCAAATTTCATGTGTGAAGAAACCTCTGTACCAGTTTTAGATAATAGCTGTACAGGAAACTAACATACTCATATATCTTCCTGAAAATGGGTCCTAATAATGCCATATTTGTTATGCACCCAATGGTTCTATTTATGTATTTTAATTCTATTGTTATTGCATTTATTTTGTATGTCATTTGTTATATTTTTTACTATATGCAATGCCTTGTAACTTTGTAGACGAAATCTAAAATTTTATTTTGTTTTGTCCTTGCCACTCTAACAAATCCATAAGTTTTTTAAGAGGAAAAGTTTTACTTGACTATGTTAACCTTTTGATTCCCTGACTATGTGAACCCTTTGAATTCTTGTGTGTGATTTGTTAAGCCTTTGGGCCAGTGTGTACAGTACATCTGCATAACAGAGTTATGACTTATAACAGAGTTTGGAGTCCTATTGCCTTAATACTATAGGTAGTGGCAGTGATTGTGTATGGATGTGAGGATAACTGTGTAAGGGGTGATCCAACTCCACAAGATCTGTAACCTGCGTGATAGGCGAGTGTGAGCTTGAGTGCTGAAATGTTGTTTAACCCCTTCGAGTAAACATCCAAATAACGCAAGTGGTGAGTGCATTCATAGCACAAGTGCTATTCTTTTCTATAGCAGAAATATAGCACTTTCTGTTTATCTTGAAGAAAAGTGCTATATACAATCTTGAATACTTGATATTCCCCCAAAAAGCAGCTTCTATTCTCTTTATGAACTACTTCTCTCCATCAGTCGGATTACCTCTTTCAACTGACACATTCTATGTCCAGTCATATTAAGTAGTGCACCCTCAACGGCCAGTCATATTTATACAGAATTTATGCCCACACACATTGACAATCTATTAGTCCCAATGTGAAGCAATAATAAATGACCTCAATGTCCAGCCATATACCCACGTGTGTTATCATTTAAAACGCTCCCAAGGTCCATTAATTTACCTCTGCTTTTCAAACTAATCTGGGCACCACGTCCACCCATTTATTATGTCATGCTATAAAGCCTGCATGGCTGCTCAGATTACATAGCCCCCATGTTCATCCATATAGTCTCAAATTCCACACATTATGCAGTACAATCAATGTACAGCCATATTTCCCTTTCTTATACAGTCCTCCTCTATAATATCCATACTTATTATATCCCCCCCTCCATGTCCACCATACATTGAGCCCCCAAAATCCAAATACATAGTTCTCAGGCATAAGCACAGACAAATATATAATGGATAAACAGATACAAAGACAATGGCACACATAATGGCTACCTTCAGAGGCGGAATTACCGAGCTCTGGGCCAGGCCCCCGACCCTCTGCATCTGCCATGCAGTGGGCCCCATTATCTCTATGGGCCCCGGTGCACTGCACCTGCTGTACCAATAGTAGTTCCACCGCTGCCTACAATACCCTGCTGCTGCTCCTCTCTGCTCAGTTTCTCTATTTTTAATTGTTTCTAGGTATCTGTAGTAAACCCATCATGCCATCCCGATGTCACAGCACCGGAGGCTCTACCTCCATTCACACTGGCATGTTCCTGCAAGAATTGTACCAGACCACTACAGTATTGTAGTGCAAAGCATGAAAGCCGTGTATATATAGTACAGTGCAGTAATTGGCTTTTGGCATCTCCTGTAGCAACATGTAATTTCAAGTTTGGTTGTCGAAGCCTTTTTAAGGGGTTCACACAGTACATCAGTACACTGGTCAAATGGCCAATATGGCATTGGGGTCCAATGGCAGTAGGGCTCACCCAGATTTCCTTCTATCCCAGTGGACCAGCACTGAATCTTAGTAACTTCAGACACTTGTCAAATACAAACAGATGTTGGCTATTTCTGATTCCTAAACAGAAGTTGCTAAGTAAAATATATTAGTATTAGAGATGCTCAGGCTCGGTTCCCTGAGAACTGAACACACCCGGACTTATCAGATCCGAGTACCGAGCCTACTTTCAAGCGCCCTCAGAATTGAAAACGAGGCAAAACGTCATCATTACGTCTTGAGATCTCGCAAGTTTTGGATTCTATAAGTACCGCCCTCCTCAGCGATCCAGCGCCATTTCACAGAGGGACATAGAAGAGGTAGCACAGTTCTTGGCAGTCTCTAGTGGAGTTGGACAGCGACATAGGTAGAAAAGAAATAGGAGGGGTAGCAGTGTTCTTCAAAGTCTCCAGTGACATTCAGGAGAGGTCCATTGCTCCATTTCTAATTGTCATTGCTGATGTACAAATAGGGCTGGCAGGCTGGTTTTCGAAATCTGCAGTTACATTGTACTGTGTCGTATAGGTTAAACACAAAGAGAAGAGCTCCATTGCTAATTGTCATTGCTGATATAGAAATAATAGGGCTGGCAGGCTTGGTCTTCCAAATCTTCATTCACATTGTACTGTGTTACATAGGTAACACACAAAGAGGAGAGCTCCATTGCTCCATTGCTAATTGTCATTGCTGAAATAGAAATAATAGGGCTGTTAGTTTTGGTCTAAATCTGCAGTTACATTTTACTGTACCATAGCTCACTCAGAAACAGGAGAGGTGGCAGGTTCAGTGATGAAAGAGGAATTGTAATAGGGGTGTCAGTGTTCTTATAAGTCTCCAGTGACATTCTACTGTGTCATAGCTCATACAGACACAGGAAGGCTGGCATTGTTGTTGTCACTCTCCAGTCTGTCATGATGATGCTAATCTCTCTACCTCATGTGCGAAAGCCTATGTTCAAGTGCATAGTGGTTTTAAGTAAGGTAAACAAAAATGTAAATAAAAAGCTTGTACCTTTTTAAAGATAAAAACACCTCTCTAATAAAGGTGAAAGTTTACTGTAGAAAAACAAAAAATTGCCAACATGCCATTCTACCCAAAATTTAACCAAGCATATCAGCATCAGCAAGCTCCCTTCTCTCAGCTAGATCTCACCTGCAATCTACACTGTTTTCATATTCACCTTCATCAGTGTGTACATCATCCTGAAACAATACTAATTCATCCCTGCTAGAATCCACCATCACAGAAGTCTGTGTACTTTGATGTAATGGCCTTCCTCATGGAATTTGTAGTTCATTTTACAGCAGAGCTGTCACGATTTTTGGGCAATTCTTTTAGACCAGACCAAATGTCAAAATATTGTGCACACTCGCAACTAGGTGTCTTGGGAAAGCTAAATTTTTTCCTAGCAGCAATTTCCAGAGCAACTGAAGGAGGAGACGTCATTTTGTCATGTACCACTTGAGCTGTCAGCTTGCTGTTCAGGAGCTCATTGCATCTCTTGAGATCTAGGTCAGTTGGAAAGAGAGAAAAGACACAGCTCTTAAACCTAGTATCAAGCACAGTTGCCAAATTGTAATGATCCGATTTCAAGATGTTGATATCTCTTGGATCCTGGCGAAGCGAATAAAGTACTTAATCTACAAGTCCAACATAATTAGCGGAACGGCTTTGTTTCATTTCCTCCTTTAATATCTCTTGCTGCTTTTCAAAAAGTCTAATTAGGGGAATAACTTGACTCAAGCTAACAGTGTCTGCACTCCTTCACAGGTGACTACTTTGAGTAGTTTCAGCACCTTGCACAACACGGAAAGTATTCTCCACTGTACTGAACTAAAGTACATTCCCCCTAAATTCAATTCTTCTTGCAGCTGCTGCATTCTCCTACATGCTGTTGCAGAATCCCGAAAATGACCCAATATATTTCAGGACACAGACAGCATCTCCTGCATGTTATTGTCATTTTTTTAAAAGTTCTGAACCACCAAGTTGATTGTGTGAGCAAAACAGGGAATGTGATGGAATTCCCCCCGCTGTAATGCTCTAACAATATTGGTGCGTGGCGTTATCAAAAGTCACATATCTTCAGGAGAGTCCAAGCAGGTTAAGCCATGTTGCAATGACATCCCTTAGTATTTCAAACAGGTTGTCAGCTGTATTACTAATGACCTGTGCCTTGTCTGATTACCACCTCTCATTTCCGCCTACAAGACTTCTCTCGTGCTGCTCCCCACTTATAAAAATTCCCTACCATGCTCAATCAGACTTTCCCACAGCCATCAAATCTTTAGGTGCTCTTTTTTAGAAGTGACCTTATCCTCAATAACACTATTCACACTAATGCACTCTTACAACTATTGCAATCTCCACTCTGAGACACTCACTCCCCTTGTTTCAGCTGTGCCCTCTTCCCTTTAGAATGTAAGCTCTCTAATGAGCAGAGTCCTCCATACCCTTTGTTTTCATGTCTCCATTCATTTTGTCTACCTTGTCTGTCCTTGTTTTACATATGTCTTGTTTTATGTATGACCTTGTCTTCCCTACAGTACGGCGCTGTGGAGCACTGTGGTGCCTTACAAAACTATGATAATAATAATAATATGCCTCTTAGTGAAGCAGATGATACACAGAGTAGCCTGCCTCTGAAAAATGCGACATTCTTGGGTACATGCTGCTGCTGTCCCTGCTGGTGAAGGCGAATCACCAACCCAGTGGGCTGTCACAATCATACAATCTATAGTTTGCCCAGTTCCGCTTGTCCACATATCTGTTTAGTGTACAGTGAGTAGAATGGCATGTTGTAGCCCTATAATTACATTTTTACGAACCATCTGGTAGAGGTGAGGAATAGCTTTTCTAGTAAAAAGGTGTTGTGATGGAATTTGGTAACGGGGACACAAGACCTCAAGTAACTGTCTAAAACTAGCTGCATTAATAGTGGATATTGGACATAGATCTAATACTAGCATAGTTGCCATGGCGTCTGTGATCCGCTTTGCGACTGGGTGACAGTTTTCATTCTTGCTTCCTCTTGCAAAGAATTGTTTAACAGTCAATTGTTGTAAACGACTAGTAGTCTTCATCTTGGTCTGCTTCTGGGTTGAAGATCCACCCTCAGCAGCAGCAGCAGCAGCGGGCCTAACGCTCAAGGATTCTTCTGAGGAGTCCTGGATAGGGGAGGAGTCATCTCGTCTTAGAAACTTGGATGCAGGACTAACTCCGATCACTTGTGAGGATATTGATGATGAAGGTGCTGGGGGTGTAGTTTGCAGGTGCTGGGATCTAGCTGAGAGAAGGGAGGTAGCTAATGCTGGACTGCTTATTGTTATGTTTTAGCATAAGTTTCTGATTTCCACAAAAGCTTTCCATGAACTTGCTTCAAATGGCGTAACATGGATGAGGATCCTAGATGGTTAAGGTCCCTACCTCTACTGACTGTGGCTTTACAATGCTACAAATGGTTAGACAACTGTTGTCAGGATTTGTGTAAAATTCCACACATAAGAGGTGGATTTTTTGGTCTTATGCCCAGGCATGACAATGGCCTTCTTCTTATCACTTGCAAGAACTGCTGCAGTCTTTGTTTGAAAGTGTATGAAAATAATATTGTGACCTGGGAGGTGGTCAAAAATTACTGCAAATGACTTGAAATTATTGTTATTGAGGGTAATAATAATATAGGGGGAAACAAAAGCAAATTATGTGATTTTAGCAAAAAAACTAGAGATTTTAGAAATAGGGATTCAAAACGAAAACCAAAACACGCAAGGGCGGTTTTGCCAAAACCAAACCCAAAACCAAAACACAAAGTTAATTTAGATCCAAAACCAGAACACTGGGGTCAGTGAACATCTCTAATTAGCATGTATCTGGTTTAGCTGAAACAGGTTAATGCTTCTCAAAAGTCTAGTGAGATTAATGTATTTGTTGCTATTGATATTAAAAAAAAAAATTTTACTTGAAGAAACTGATTTGATTTGAACCAATCTATGCAACAATAATAAACTATGAAGTTGTCCCTGTTTATAGCACTACAGCTGCTATGTACTGTCCTTTATATTCTTTGTTTATTCTTTAGTATTCTTAGTTTATACCATAATCCAATGATGGGCAAGCAGGGAGCCCAGAAATCACATGTGGCCCTCAGAGGGGTCACATATGGTCCTTTGAACCAGAGTACTTTGTCCCCTTTCGTCCTCTTAGTACTGCTATTGATGTCACAGTCAACACTGTACAAACACAAAGTTTATGTTATAAGCCACTATTAGATTGTAATGTTTTCTCACCAGCTTCACTAGTCAGTTATAGGTTAACCTACTGATTGAACTGTGTAAACACTTCAAGCTGGTGCTTTGATATAATATGACCAAATGCTTCTTTGCAAATGTAATTTACAGGGCTCCTTTGTACGACCATTGTAGGACAAGTTAAGAAACATCTAAAAAATATAATATTTTCTACAAAGTCCTGCTACTCAAGCTGTCTGCCATTCAGCAGTGCAGAAGACAGCTTTGGTAGAATATGAAGCAGTAATGGTGTATAAAGTGATACCCTCTATTCAGTCCTATATAAGTTAAATGTATTATTTTCTTCTGCTATTTATATAAAAACAGCAATCACACCTGAATCTAATATTTAATTTGTGCAACTGAGCATTATTGGAGGATTTTCCTATTTTATTCGTATGTAAATCTGCATGTCTGTTTGGTTTGTTGTTTTTCTCCTATGTCATATGGTTGTGCAGTTTGCTTTTTCCAATTAAAAAAATGAATTCATTACAAGTTCTTCATTAGTGATAATATCAGACACAGTAGTCCACTAAGATAAACTACCAACATTATAACTAGAAATAAAATAGAATTTGAATTCTTGTTATATTTCTCGAGTACATCAACCTGCTCTAAAGTGCAGCTTACAATATGTTCCTCATCCGCTATTTATATAGCACCACTAATTCTGCAGCGCTGTACAGAGAACTCACTCACATCAGTCCCTGCCCCATTGGAGCTTACAGTCTAAACATACACTAATAGTCCCTAACATACACACACACAGATGAAGAGAGACTAAAGTCCATTTGATAGCAGCCAATAGACCTACCAGTTTATTTTTGGAGTGTGGGAAGAAACCAGAGCACCCAGAGGAAACCCATGCAAACACAGGGAGAACATGCAAACGCCACACAGATAAGGTCATGGTTGGGAAATGAACTCATGTCCCCAGTGCTGTGAGGTAGAAGTGCTAACCACTAAGCCACTCTGCTGCCCAAAATGGTCCTTAAAATTGCAGGAAATATAGGGGCTACATCTTCAGTTAGTTTTCAGCAACACAAATTACTATCTTTTAAGGACTGTTGCTCTCTGTTGCATGTACCATTTTGGTCTGTTTTGGACTTGGTCCATTTTCATTACATGTTTGTACAATAATTATACCTATGCAGAACAATTATCCATACACATTTCAATTAGAAGCCATCATAAAACAATAGACCACACACAGGGAAAAAAAAGATAATTGTAGAAGAGTAGAGATAAACCACTATTTGTACTGATATTGGAAGTGTGTGTAGATCCAAAAATTACTATGTAAAATAAATTGTTCTTCTGAATCTTGAAGAGTACATGTCACCAAAATAGAAATATAAGTCTTTAAAAATGCATATTTGTGCTAGCCCCATAAATGGGAAATATCTTGGCTCACAAGAACACCAATTTCAAGTGTTTTCTTGCACATAGCCCACATTCAGCAAGAAACAATGTGATCCGCCCCTTCTCCTACCAACAGGAGGACCATTTTGCTACCTCTCCCAGCTAATGCTGTCCAGACAGCTTGTACAAAGGGGGCGGTACAGGACATAGCCTCTTAGCACAATTTGGATAGGGCCCAGAAATGCCAGTCCACCCTCCAGAGGCCCCTTTGCTCTTCTGTGCATGCATGAGGGCTGCTACATGTATAGTGAAGACCCAACAGATGAGTCATGAAATAAAATAAGGGCCAGGATATCTTCATGTCCATTTTCAGGTCATTTAAGTATCCAAGTACATCCAGTACTTTTATAGCCAAGCTATAAGCTGGTTCAGTAATTGTATCCTGAGACCTGACCATAAGATGGGTAAACAAATATCTTGGCTGTTGAATAATGTCTTATCTGACATACAACTCCTCTAACAGACTTATACATTTGAATAATTGTCACTGTAATGGATTTTTCAAAATCCCATACACTGTCTGAAGCTCTCTCAGTTTATATTTCTGATTGCATGCCCTCAATATAAATATCAGTATAGGACCCAATTACAGAGTTGTGTGATCATGTACTTTAGAATTTGTTTGCTTTCTTTAGCTCAATTTGATGTTTTGTTTTTTTCTTATTGCTTTTTTTAGGGTAGGATATTGACAACTACATCCATACAGTAAAACACTAGTACAGAAGTAAAGGAAATGGGTCCTTTTGATAATTAAGACCACATAATCATATTGTACCTCCCAACAGTCCTGATTTTCAAGGTATATTCCAGATCTCCAAAAGTGTAGTGGCCTATGCATTAAGGGATGTGGCTTCATGGGAAACGGTAATGCCATTAGTGGATCAAGGCATCGTCTGAGTGAATTTAGACATGATTTGGGCATTATTATAATGTTGTGAGGTAAGCCAATCTTTGAAATGTTCTAAAATATTTAAATGTGTATGAGAAACGCTTAAATTGTTTCTCACCACATTCACTTTTGACACATCTCGAAACAATGTTCAGTCTTAATCCATTTCTAATGAAAGCTAGTAGTTACTCTAAAATACTTTCTTAGAGTTCTAATTTGTAATAGGTCTAAAGACTGTCTCAGCCCTTAGGATTCTTTTTGTAATGAGTGCACTAAATCTTAATAAAAGATAAATTCAGATAGGCTTAATCAAGTCAAATACAAGACTTTTTACATTGTAAGTTCTCACATATGGAACATTTCTGTGAAAGAACCAGATGCTGGTGTTACCTGTTCCAGGTGTTCCAGTCCTTATTTGCAGTGCTATGCTCCTTCCGCCACTTGCACATGTGACCTTTCTCAGGAGGTGAGACTCTCAAGCGAGAAGAAAGTTCATGCTGCTATTTTGTCCTTTTTTTTCTGGTAGTTCCTTTCCTTGGCACACCTGTATTATTTACCATTATAACAGTGGCGCGTTTGTTTTTTTCCAGCATAAAAGTGTTAGTCACGATGTAGTGTGGAATTTATAGTAATAATGTCAAGGGAACATACACATTTAATTTTTAACAGGCATAGAAATGTTTCTATTTGATGGCAGATAACAACCATCTAGTCTGTCATTTTTTTAACCTATGGTAACCTCCAACCCTATTTAATCCTTATTTATTTTTAAGGATATCCTTATGCCTAACCCAAGCATGCTTAAATTACTCTACTGTATTAGTCTCTACCACTCAGATGGGCGGCTATTCCACTTATCCACTGCCTTTTCTGTGAAGTAATGTTTCTCAAATTTCCTCTGAACTTACTTCTCCCCAGGTTCAGTACATGTCCTCATGTTCTAGTACTTCTGTTCCTTTGAAGAATGTTTCGCTCCTGTACCCTGTTAAAACCCTTGATATATTTGAAAGTTTCTATCATGTCCCCTTATATCTTCTCTGCTCCAAACTATACATTTTAAGATCTTTTAGTCTATCCTGGTAAAGTTTTGTGATATAGGTCATGCACCAATTTAGTTGCCCTTCTTTGTACAATACCATTTGCAATGTCACCAATAAAGATATTTAAAAGCTCTGGTCCAAGTACAGATCCTTGGGGTACTCCGCCTATAACCTTTCCCTCCTGTGAATGAACTTCATTTACTACAACCCTCTGTTTTCTATCCTACAATCAAGATCTTATCCATTCAACCATCTTAAAATCCAATACCAAACTTTCGAGTTAATTTAACAATCTGTGATGTGGGCCAGTGTCAAAAGCCTTACTAAAATCTAAATAAGCTATATCTAGCCCACCCCTCGCCCTCCCCCTTGATCTATTACTTTAGTCACTCAGTCAAAAAATTCAATGGTATGTTTGATACATTCCCCCCCCCTGTAAATCCATGCTGTTGGGATCCTGTAAATTACCGGATCTGAGATATTCTACAACTTTCCTTTAAGAGTATTTCCATCAATTTCCCTAATACTAATGTAAGGCTCACTGGTCAGTAGTTGCTTCTCTTCCTTGGTTCCACTTTTGTGCAGTGGGACTGCACAAAACTTCCCTTTACAATGCAGCGCCGCTTTAAATTTAATCGCCGAAGACGCTGAACTTGCGGGTGTTGAAGAACCCGCATGTTAATACATTTACCCCCAGGACTCTCTTGGGAAAGCCGGGACACATGGTTAACATAACAGAGTGCTACAAGGACAAAAGTTGAATTTCTTAGTTGAAATGTTTTATTAGCACTTGATAAATTTGGCATAAGTAGAAATTGAAAATGGACAATAGATGCCAATTAGCTGGAAAATCAATATTTTAAAAGGCATTTTGTACATTCAATTTGTGCAGCAATAACAAGCGAATATTGAGTGACACATGGCTTAACAGTAAATTTTCATTGAATAACTGTTACATCTGTCAAAGGCTTTAACTTGTGGAACATTATTGGGAATTTTAACTTTCTCCATTGAAATACTACATCAGTCTAAACCATAAAAATAATGATATAACTTTAGCTCAAGTACATGCACAAAAATTGATGCATAGTTACACAATTACGCTTCTGTGCTCTTACATTATAAACATTTTAATAGCAACTGATTCACATATTGTACACATTAAAAAAATGAATGATCTTTACAGGCTTCCTAATTTATATTCTCATATTTCTCTAAAGTCATAAGTTTGTCTTCACTCCTCAAGTACTTTCCTATATCTAAAACATGCACACATACAAAGAGGCAAACAGATGGCTCTGTTGCTGATGTAATAACAGCTTGTTTTACCAACTGGGAGACCTGAACTAAGCAACAGGCTTGAGTTTTGGGACCCAGCCAAAGAAATCTGGAATGCAGAAATAATAAGCTCAGCCTCTTGGGGTGTAGATTCAAGGCGAAAATTGTTGGCTATGCATTATATTGTTGTTGGATAGTTTCACAATGATGATCATTTATTTCAATGGAAATGTCTTAAGAACTACGTTCTACACTGACCAAGTAAATTGTTTATAGTTTGCTCCTAACAAAACAAAAAACATAGCTCCTTGGGTTCAGATTTCCTCAGTCTTAAATATAATTTGCTTAAAGAAAGTGTTAAATGAAAGGAAATGGGTATTACATAACAAGGTGGAAATATTACTATCCCGACTTGCTCCGATCAGGCTCTCTCCCTTTACAACCACACTACCCCCTCTGCCGTCAACTCTACTGCCCCTGCCACCACTCTGTCACCAGTGATCCAACCCCATCCATGGCACTCTAAAAAGTCCTGCTACCTAAGTTTGCTTGCACTGGACGTTTCAATTTCCTGCTGACTCCTACACTTCATATTTATCCTCTCATCCTGCAGTTCTACCCTCTCCCACTCTGAACAATCTTACTTTAAGTCTTAAATTTTCTTCCAGTCATGCAACTCCCATCACCTCTTTGCCACCTTCAAAACTAACCTCTGCACACCCCCTCCTTTTCTCCCCCCCTGTCTAACCACCCTTGACTTCACCATCTTTTCACCTTACCTTCTCCCTCTAGTTATCCCCTTTAAGCGCTCTTTCCACCCACTACTGTGGATGAAGACCCTGTTTTTCTATTAACTTCCCCACTTTACCTGCTCCTTGACTCCCACGACCTCTCACCGTCTCTGCTCCCTCTACTTCAATTCCAGCTGACCTCTTCAAATTATCCCTTTTCATCGACATTATGCCGCTTTCATTTAAGCACACTTTTGTCTCACATATCCTCAAAAACCCTAACTAAATCCCACTTCTCTTTCTAACTACCAATCAATCTCTCTCCTCTACTTCACCTCCAAATTACTCAAGAGGTTTGTCAATAACTACTTTACCAGACTCCTCTCCAATAGCTCCTTCCATGATCTTCTCCAATATGACTTCCACCGCCTCTACTCCACAGAAACCGCCATCACCAAAGTCACAGATGATCTTCTCTCTATCAAATCCAAGGGTCACGATGTCTTGCACATCTTCCTTGTCCTCAACGGTTTTTGATACTGGACCAAACACTCTTTCTCTGTACCTATCTCCTGTTCCTCCTCCCATACTCTCCCTCCACCTGTTGGGCTCCATCGCGGGCTTTCTGGTTTTCTTTCTGTACACCTCCCTTGGTGAACTAAACAGCTCCTACAGTCTCCAGTACCACCTCTATGCTGACAAAACTCAACATTTCCACTGAAAAATCAACCAATTCCTGACCCAAGTTCCTGACACCCTCTCTCTAGAGTCTCCACACGTCTCACTGTTGACAATACTATGATATTCTCTGTTCCTTGTGTCCACTGCCTAGATGTCACTCCCAAATTCAATCCAATTCCCTTCCCAATCCTGTAACTTCCACCTTCTCAGCAAACTCTTATCCACTCTTTCATCTCTCACCTTGACTACTGCAATCATTCTGGCCTCCACTCAACTGTCTCTCACCTCTTTCTCACAATCTTTCCTTAACTCCATTACATGAATTTCTTTACTTACTGTTCTGTTTTTGCATCACATCTCTATGAATCCCTGTATTAAGTCCCGTCAATGAATCCAATTTAAACTTGTCATCCTCTCTTAAAAGTTCTTGGCCTCTCTTCTCCAAAATTCTCACCCCTCATCCCCTTCCACACTCCCTCATGCCCTCTCACTTCTCCACATCTCATTTCCGCCTCCAATACTCTCCCATTTCTCCTCGCCTATGAAACTCACTGCCTCAGCCAATTAAACTGTCCACCTGCCTTCAATGCTTCCAACATGCTCTAAAAACTCAACCATTCATTAAATCCTAATAGCCTTCTTTCTACCCTGTCCCTTAATGGGCCCCACACAACCTCACGCCATACCTGCCTTTCTTGTGTCAGCTCCTCCCCTTTAGATTCATGCACAGAACCCTCTTTTCACTTGTCTCCCTGCCTACTCCCATCATGTCTATCCATGCATTCTCATCTGCATCTGTTATGTGTCAGAAGTCATCATCATCAACATGCTTAGTGGGTTATATGATCCAGTCACACAGCAATGTTGGTTAGAGGGCCAGAGATTTGTTGTCTTGTGTGAACTGTGTAAAGGGCAATAGGGTACCCTAGAGAAGTTAAGAGGGTGGTTGAGGAATTTGATAAGCTTGCCTGACGAGGTGGGATTTCAGAGAACGCTTGGAAGTTTGAAGACTAGAGGAAAGTCTTATTATGAAAGGGAGGCAATTCCACAAAATGGGTGCAGTTTTAAAAAAGTCCTGTAACCGGGAATGGGAGCAGGTAATGAGTGTGAGTGAGAGACTCAAATCTGGTGCAGAACGAAGGTGTCGAGTTGGTAGATTGAGACAAGTGAAGAGATGTATGATGGTGCAGTTTTGTTAATGGCCTTGTATATTATTAGAAGTATTTTATATTAGATTTGGTTAAAAACAGACAACCAATGAAGAAACTGACAGAGCGGATCTGCAGTGGAAGAATGATTTGCAAAGAAAATCAATCTAGCCGCTGCATACAAAATAGATTGGTGGGGTGAGAGTCTAATTTGGGGAAGACCAGTAAGGATGGTATTATACGGCAATAGTCAATGTGGGAGATGAATGTATGACAAGGTTTTAGCAGTGTCTTGTGCGAGATATGTGGGGATTCTGAAAATGGTTGCTTGATTTATTTAAGAGGATTAAGATATAGATTAGTCAAGTTTCACATCTAACCAGCGACTTTGTGGGGTAGGATTTATTGTCATGTTGTCAACAGAAATAGAAATGCCAGGTAGGTAACTTCTGTTGGCTGGTGGGATTATTATTAGCTCTGTTTTTAAAAGAATTTGTTTGCGTTGGCGAGAGGACGTCCAAGATAAGACAGGTCAGTAACTGTCACGATACAGAGGACTAGGAGTACCGACTAGTTTGTCCAGTTTAGCACTACCCTCCTTGAGGTGCAGAGTCTAACGGCGAGGGAGGTTTACACCAGAGGCTCCCGCAAGGGATTATGGTCTTGGCATCTCCCTAACTGCAGGTCGTGGTCCTCACAGAGGGCAATGGGCGAAACCTGTAGGAGAGCCTGAAATATTGAGGAACAGGGGGACAGAAGAGGATGTTCTGCAGTAGTGGTTACTGAGTCCAGTGGCTCTAGGCAGTGCCAGAATACTGTAGAAAGAGGTTCTGCAGCTGCGGCTGCTGATAAATCCTGTGGTGCTTGGTAGCGCCTTTGAGTCAGGAACACAAGAAATAAAGCAGAGATACAGGAGCCAGTACAGGGACATGTCTAACCTGGAGGAGAGACCTGAAGATCTGGCAACTTAGTAGAGAAAGCAAGTGCTTTAAATAGACAGAGCTGACAGGCAATTAGCTAATCAAGAGAATGCAAGAAGTAATGAGCAGACCAAGTGTGTGCATGCTCAGTTCAGCCCAACAAGTGAATGCAGAAAGAGGAAAACAGGTGATAACAGACCATAGTGCATGTTTAGCTAGTGCAATGTGTGACAGTATCCCCTTTTAAAGGTGGATGCTGGACACCTAAGATCCGTTTTTCTGGAATTTCAAGGAGGGGAGCATTGACATCAGAAGAATCAATCCATAAGCGTTCCTCAGGACCGAATCCTTTCCAGTCTACAAGGTATTTGATTCTCCCACAGGAGCGTTTGGAATCAAGAATTAGTTTGATCTTAAATTTTTCACCATGTAAGACAGAAAGAGGAGAGAGGCAATTTGTTGAAGGAAAATCTGTTCATGAAAAGTGGCTTCAATAGGGACATATGGAAGGTATCCGAAATGCGAAGGGAAGTAGGGAGCTTGAGTCTAACTTATGCAGGATTAAAGACTCGAAGGATTTTAAAAGGACTGATAAATCAAGGTGCAAATTTCATGCATGGTACCTTGAGGCAGGTATTTCTCATGGACAGCCACACTCTATAGCCTACTTTAAGCAGAGGAATTGCACGGCGTTTTCTGTCAGCAAAATGTTTATAACAAGAGGAGGATTGCTTGAGACACTTAAGGGTTTGGGTTCATATATAACAAAAATTTTGATGGAGATTATCGACTGCCGGCACTTGGGTGGGTAGGAGGGCAGCAAATCTGGGAAGATTAGGATATTGGCCATAATCAATAAAGAACGGAGTGGAAGAGGTTGACTCGTGATAAAGGTTATAAGCAAATTCCACCCAAGATAGTAGATCGGACCAATTATCCTGATTAGCTGAGGAGTAAATCCAGATGAAAGTCTCCAGGTCCTGGCTTACTCTTTGTGTTTGACCATTTGATTTTGGTTGATAGGTCGTAGAGAAATTAAGTTGAATGTTGAGTATTTTGCACAACTATCTCCAAAATCGGAAGGTGAATTGGATGCCCCGAAGTGACACGATTTGCAACAGACAGCCATGAAGGCGGAAAATTCTTTCACAAACAATTGGGCCAACTGAGCGACCGATGGTAATCCTACGAGGGGTACAAAATGGGCCATTTGAGAGAAATGATCCACAATAACCCAAACTGTGTTTAATTTCTTGCTTCGAGGAAGGTCTGTGATAAAATCCATGGAGAAGAATGACCATGGTGTGGATGGAAGAGGTAATGGAATCAAGGGTCCTGCATGGTTCATCCGAGTAGTCTTATGCTATGCACAAATATTGCAGGCTGCCACAAACTGTTTGGTATCCATGTGAAAGGTTGGCCACCAATAGTCCCTCGATGGTCTTAACGACTCCAGCATGACCGGTGAAACATGAGTTATGACCCCATTGGAGTATTACAGGACAGATGGAGGAACAAATTTTTCGCCAGGTGGAGGAGTTGGAGAGGTTGTGGTAGATGTAACCTGGAGTGTCTTAGGGTCTAGGATTGAATGGAGGGGGAACTCCCAAGGTTCAGCTTCATGGAGAAATGCTCGAGACAATGCATCTGCTTTTTTTGTTCTTAGAGCAGATTTGAAGGTAATATGTAAATTGAAACTGTAGAAAGAGAGACCTACGTGCCTGCCGTGGGTTTAGGCATTGAGCAGATTGAAGATAAAGCAAATTCTTATAATCAGTGATAATGTTAACAGGGAACTGGGAGCCCTCCAGAAGATACCACCACTCCGAGAGTGAAAAAAGCACAAGGGTGAGACTTTTTCTCAGAAGGAAAGACCAGGGAGAGTACTCTTTACACCTACCGCTGAGGCATCAACTTCAACGAGAAAGGGCAAGGTAGTGTCCGGCTGTCTGAGAATGGGTGCAGAGGAAAAGGCCAATTTAAGGCTTTCAAAAGCTTTGATCGCTTCAGGAGGCCAAAGTCAGGTTTCAGCTCCATTTCGAGTAAGTGCTACAATGGGAGAGACTATTGTAGAGTAACCTTGGATGAATTGTCTGTAATAATTGTCGAAGCCAAGAAAATGTTGAATTGCTTTGATACCAGAAGGGAGAGGCCACTCTAAATGGTACAAACCTTCTCTGGATCCATCTTCATGCCGGAACTGGATACAATATAACCCAGGAAAGTTGTTTGGTAGGTTTCGAATGAAAACTTTTCGAGCTTGCAAAATAGTTGATTCTGCCATAACCGGGTAAGTACTTCAGCCACTTGTCTACGGTGAGAAAGTAGATTTCAAGAAAACACCAAAATATCATCCAGATACACCACAATGCAGGAGTATAATAAATCTCTGAAGATTTTGATGATGAATCTCTGGAATACTGCTGGAGCATTACAGAGACCGAAGGGCATGACGAGGTACTCGTAGTGACCGTCCCTGGTGTTGATGGTGGTCTTCCATTTGTCTCCCTTGCGGATCCTGATCAAATTGTAAGCTCCCCGCAGATCTAATTTATTGAATATTTGGGCCCCCTTAATCCGGTCGAAGAGTTCCGTTACGAGTGGAATAGGATAATGGTTTTTGATTATAATAGGGTTTAAACCTCTGTAATCAATGCATGGGTGCGAGGAGCCAGCTGGAGCGGGGGAAGGCCGAATGAACCCATGCTGGAGGTTTTCTGACACGTATTCTGTCATGGATTGTGTCTCGGGGATAGATAACGGGTACAACTGACCTCTAGGAGTTTTGCCAAGCTGGAAATCAATAGGACAGTCACACACCCGGTGAGGTGGTAAGGTCTCGGAGTGTGCTTTATCGAAAACATCCGTGAAGGAGGCATGGTGAGGAGTCAGTAATGTCTTGGTGAGCCCAGAAGAAGAGGATACAAGTTGCAGAGGCTTCACAAGAGCAAGGCAGAGGGAATGGCAGAGAAGACCCCAGGCTAATATCTGGGAGGTGGCCCAGTCAATATGAGGGAAGTGTTGTTGGAGCCAGGGAAGGCCCAGGATGACCGGACTGGTTACTTGAGGAAGGATAAAGAACGACAGTGTCTCTGAGTGCAAGACTCCTACCTGAACAGTTAAGAGGCTTGGATTGGGAGTAGATGGTTCTGTTGGCAATTATACTTCCGTCAATAGCCGTGATGACAATGGGCTGAGGAAGAAATTCAGTGGGTAAGGGCAGATGTTTCACTAAGGTAGCAGAGATTAAATTGCCGGTCGCTCCTGAATCCAGATGAGCAAAGGAACAAACCCGGTCCAGAGGAAAGTAGAAGATTTGTTTAAGTTTGGAGAGGGTTCTGATGTCCCCAGCCAGACCTCCCCGGAGCAAGATAGGGCCTGACATTTCCCTGACGTTTGGGACAGGAAACAATCAGATGTCCAGGTTAGATACACAGATTGTGGGAAATCTTTTGCTGCCTTTCCTCAGGTGAGAACTTTGACCAACTAATTTGCATTGGCTCCTCGGTCGGAGTTGGTGGCAGGAATCGGGGTGCCAATTTGATGGTAGGACGACGTGGAGCGTCTTTCTCGGAAGACCTCTCCCTGAAGCGAGTATCCACCCAATGGCAGATAGAAATTAAGGTATCTAATGTTGTTGGTAGTTCCTGAGAGGCTAGGACATCCCTTATCCGATTCAAAAGTCCCTGCAAGAAGGCAGCAATAAGGCCCTCAACTTTCAACCGAAGTTCATAGGAGAGGGTGAGAAACTGGTTTACATATTGAGAAACTGATTGGGAGTCCTGGTGCAGTCTGAGAATACAAGTAGATACTGAGGATACATGGCCTGGTTCAGCAAAGATCTTCCGAAAAGGTGAGATGAAGGCAGTAGAAACATGAAGAATGGGGTCATCCTGCTCGCAGAGTGGGGGTGCCCAAGTTAAAGCCTGTCCTGAGAGGAGGGAGATGATGTAAGCGACCAGAGGGGAAGTTATGTGGAAGCAGCTCAAACTGGATTGATTGGTTTAGGAACCCTCGACAGGTTGTCACAAATCTGATGATGTTTACAGGATCCCCTGGTTCTGCCAGGTTGATACGGCTCACTCGGGTGCAGAGTCTAATGGGTAGGTGGTATTCACCAGGAACCCCCGCAAGGAAGTATGGTTCCCTATCCCGCAGTTTGCAGTCCCCTGAGAGAGTACAGGACAGAGGTAGGAGGAGCCAGTAGCAGAGGAGACAGATGAATCTGGGCACCAGAGGTAAGTAGGACTATCAGCAATAGAATCACTGGTCCAGCGGTGCTCCAATATAGATAATGGAGTGGAGCTGAGCTGACACTACAATAGTAACTCAGGATGTTAGCAAGAGTCACCGGAGCAACGGTAGTTCATAGGCAATAGAGAGGATGTGTATAACTATAGCTGACCCGGTGATGGTAACTCAGGGCAATGGTAGTAGAGTCACTGGAGCAGCGGTAGCTCAATAGAGGCAAGGGAGTTGATATGTAGAACACTAGCTGTCACGGTGAAAGTAACTTAGGATAATAGCAATAGTCACTGGAACAGCGGTAGTTCAATAGAGGCCGCAGTGTGGAGATACCGAGCTGACACAAAGGTAGTAACTGAGGAGTGGTAATGGAGTCACTGGAACAGCAGTAGTTCATAGAGACAGAAGGGAGCCGGGTTCTTCCTACCAAGGTAGAAAATACGAAGAACAGGCATCTTTAAATACCCCTCCATGATACTGTGGCCAATGGGAAGCAAGGGGGAGGTCTGAAGGAGGGACAGGTTTGCACATGCGCAGAGATGACGGGAACATGGCGACCGCCATCCAAGATTTGGCCGGAACGCCGGACTGACTGCCTGTAGGAAGAAGGTACAGGCGCTGGTGCCCGTTTGCCTGGATGTTATCTAGACGGACTGCCAGTGCTTGCAAACATTGAAAGAGTTGAGTCTGAGTGCCATCCTGTTGCTCTACTCTGCCAACAAGATACTGCAACGGTAGGTTCTCCGTTGGGGTCCAGTTCTGGCCAGATCTTACTGTCACGATACGGAGGACTAGGAGTGTCCAACTAGTTTGCCCGATTTAGCACTATTCTCCTTGAGGTGCAGAGTCTAACTGCGAGGGCGGTTACACCAAAGGCCCCCGCAAGTGAGTATGGTCTTGGCGTCTCCCTAACTGCAGGCTGCGGCTCTCAGAGCGCATTGGGCGAAACCTGTAGGAGAGCTTGAAATATTGAGGAACAGGGGGACAGAAGAGGATGTTCTGCCGTAATGGTTACTGAAGAGGTCCAGTGGATCTATGCAGCGCCTATGAGCCAGAATACAGTAGAAAGCGGTTCTGCAGCGGCGGCTGCGGATGAGTCCTGTGGAGCTTGGTAGCGCCTTTGTATCAGGAACACTTGAGTAAAGAGGTTCTGCAGCGGCGGCTGCTATTGAATCCTGTGATGCTTGGTAACGCCTTTGAGTCAGGAACACAAGAAATAAAGGGTTGGGTACGAATTATCTATGGTGACAATTCTGGCATGGGCAATACCTACAAAAAGAAATCAAAATAATTAAATTCCGAATGTAAAATAAAGAGACTTACCTTTAACCCGATGCTGGCGATCACCGATGGAAGCACAATGCTGAAATCAAGCCATTCCGATTGAAGAATTATTTGGCAGTGCGGGGTGACGTCATCGCAATGGCTGTAAATCAAAATTTAAAGCGGCAAACGTTTATACGATTACCACCTGAAATAAAGAGGTTCTACAGCGGCGGCTGCTGATGAATCCTGTGGAGCTTGTTCGCGCCTTTGTATCAGGAACACTTACGTAAAGCAATTCTGCAGCGGCGGAATGAATGCAGAAAGAGGAAAATAGGTGAGAACAGACCATAATGCAGGTTTAGCTAGTGCAATGTGTGACAGTAACACGGGCCAACACAGATGGTGATAGATCCAGAGAGATTAGATACATTTGATTATTATCCACATAGAGATGATACTAAAATACAAAGGAGCGTATTAGTTGTCCACTGTAAGCACAAGTGCATGCTGCCACTTGTAGTGCCACAACTATGTACTTTAAATGGTGTCCCTATCTGGAAATATTAAGTGTTGCTATATCATAAAAATATAATTATTGCCCCACTGGTAATAAAATAATAATCCACTATAAGATAATAAAATTAAAAAAAATCCCTTACATATAATCATCAATGAAATTTGGCCCACTAATTTATACATAAAATAATTTGGCCCCCATAATATAATTAATATTCATTTTTGTCCCCAAAGGCATGTTTTCTTATCTGTTCAATCTTCGGCGAGTTTCTGATTAATCTCCGGCGAGTTTGACAAAATCACCTGTGGGATAGGTGTTTCAAAATCGACACAAATCGCCGGAGATTGCATTTTAGAATGTCAAAATTCCAGGTTACTACATATGGCGACTTCGCACATAAAATCAGCAGTGATCTGGAGCGATTTGCAATCGCTAAAAGAAAATAAATAAATAGCTGATGATGATGATGATTATCTACATATCTACCTTTGTTTTAAGAAGTTCCATCGTCCATAATACCTTCTTACAGGATTTCAATTCTTGATCTGCAGTTGGCCTATTTAACCCTACTCAATGTAATAGGTTCCACTTCCTGTAATGAAACTATTACCATTATCCTTATCATGTTTTTTCGTCTATTAAAGTAAACATCCGTAGCCTATTACATATTACATGAATAAAGCATTCTGCCTATTCAGACTAACAACATATTTTCATATTTGGAAAATATTGATTTGTGGAAAGAGGCAGAAATGGAAACATGGTGTAACCATACTTTGTAAAGATGTGTAGCACAGGGGAAAGTATGAACAAGGAGAGCTCTCCAAACACTACATCAGTAATTACATTCCAATATGTTTTTTTAGCATAACCTATTTTGTTTAACCTGTCTTGATACTTTGAACTATCTAATTAAATCCAATAACACTGCTCTCTAGTGTTCTTTCTAAGGATTCCTTTCTACTGATCGTTAAACAATCTGATACTGTTGTTACATGTGAGGGACATATGACTGAAATGATGACAGCCCCAGCAATGAAAGTACTCCTGTTTAACCATTGAATAGAATTATCCTACTTAACTGTTTATTAGACACCAACTATTCCATACTCCAGCAAGTTAAACAATAAAATATGAATAAATTAAAATAGCAGTAATATTATTTACCCGAACACTTTCTAAAACTGTATTCACAGCGCTCTCTTTCATGTTGTATTTAAAAGGATTGTCTGCATTCAGAAGACTTTAAATTATTGACTGTTGCATGTCCTTCTGCAACTTTTACTATGTACATTGCTTAATTTTGCTAGGTCCCAGCTGGACTTTTCATTTATGCATTTAAATTATTGTTCCTGATTTCTCTGGAAACATCACAGCTCTGCTGTATGCTATGCAACTGTATCCAGAGAGTAGATTTTTATGGCATCTCTAGGTAATGGAAATAAATAACACAATTTGACCATATAAATACATAGCTAAATAGTATACAAAGGTTCTAGACCCAAAAAACTATGTATTTTGTAAAAGGTGCATGATAACATATAAAAGTCAATAAGGTATAATAATCTAAAGATAGAACACCCTTTATTAAACTGGTCTATCACATTTGCTACATGACATTATTCAGCTTGAATGCCAAAGAGGGGCATATTACAATAGTATACTCTTCAAATACCCTTCAAATACTAAAAGCATGGTGAGGATTATAATGTGTTAATGTTGCACATTACACTCCTACAAGCAATGAAAAAGTAAAACGGTTATAGAAAATCAGTATCAAATACACTTCTTTAATGACTAACTATACTCCTCCTCATGTAAATACAATCATTAATCAATATCAAGCCTACATAACTATCACTCGCTGCCAAGAAAGAGCAACAATTTACAATCACATATGTAAAGTATCGTATGACATACTGTGTACATAAACAGCCTTTCTGTCAGTGTCATGTTGCGCACTTACACTCATTAAAATCTGTGTGCGCTGGGTCTTAAGCAGATGCTTTAAAAATAACTTACAGAATTAGATTTTCATCAGTACAACAAGAATTTCTAATACCTAGGGGACCAGACAAATTTCAACAGCAGTCTTTGTCATAATCACATGGTCTTCTGCACGTGTTCTCTTGAAGGCACAGAATAATTAAGTCTCTATACACTGTTGTGCTGTCTAATTAGAGTATTCGTGTGACAATACTGTGACCTTTGCATCTGATCAACCCTTTTGTATTCCTACTAATAAGTGCGTATGGACTGAATTAGTAACCACTTGATGGTTCCAAGAATTACATCTGGGTATTTAGCATTATATATTTTAATAAGGCAGATGAAAAAATGAACAACTCTTTTGATGGCCTTAAGACACAATGCGTAAAATGGTTTAGATGTATTTTTAAATATAACATTTAAGAGGGGCAGACTTATCTTCTGTACACACAAATTCATACAATTTTTTTTTTTTAGTCAATTACGTTATTATGACAACAAAAGAACAAAATAACTTTTTTCCATGATACTATTCCTTTAATTTAAAACATTTAAACATGTTTCAGTGTAGGAAAAATGGACCAATGTACAAGTTAAATATTCAGGAGGTAAGATGGACGGGGATATCTAATGCCATTAATGTGCTGATTGCAGGATTTTTGAAGTACATATTTTACTAATACACTGGTGAATTCTTGAGACAGAGAACATGTATATTTTTTGGAGGAATTATGTACCTGTTTGCCAAGAGTTCTGTAAGTCCCTTAATAGTGACTGATGACATTGATTATGCATGAGTAGAATTAGTGGGACCTACGTACAAAAGGCAAATATGTAGTAAAGGTTGGAACATTCATTCTCACTTTGCCTTCCATATCCGCCTGCTCTCTGGCACTTTGAGAGGTCGTCTGCTGGGGGAGTGCCCAGAGGAGAGGTCAGGAGTAACTACAGTGCAAACACATGGTAATGATATCTATCATTTCCATGTGCACTGCTCCCTCGCGTGCACTGTATGCAGGGCCTGATTAAGGCTAATACACCCGTGGTGCCCCCTCCCCCCTCAAATCACTAAAGGATTTAGGATTATTATTCAGTAACCAGCAAACAAATTTAGACAGATTCTCTTACCTGTTCTTGCTGTTCTTTCTTGCAGCTTTGTAGTCGTTTAGCCGTTTTTGGAAAGTTGGGGTTCTGTTTTGAAAATGTGCAAACATTACAAACCCTCAGTGATTAGGCTCTTTAGAGACCATCCTTATGAACGCCAAACAATACAGAGATCATGCCCCCACCAACAGCCATTTCATCACACCCCAGTGACCAATTCGTGATGTCCCTGGAAATTTCATAACCCACTTCCCAAGTTAATTCATCACCTACCCCACAGCCAATTCATCAGTCACCTTAGCTTCCCCCACATACCTTCCTCTTGCCAATTTAGAAGTGAAAAGGATGTATGCATAAATGTTTCTTAACACCCAGTGGCCAATCCATGACCCTCTTCCCCCAGCCATCAAATCACTGTGCCCCTTATCACACAGCCTCCTTAATACACTGTGTCCTTTTTTACACTCTGCCCCTCAGTACACTGTCCAACTTGCAACACATTGTACCCCTCCATCACACTCTGCATCTCAGCACAATGTCCCCCTTGCAGCACACTCAGTGACCCTTCATCATACTTTCCCCCTTGCAGCCACTCTGCTATCCCACTTCAGCAAACACTGTCTGCAGGTTTCTCGGCGCCCTAGGCAAAATTTCCTAGAAAATTTCACACACACCAAATACCCACTTCCCAGACCCTCACATACGTGTCTTGTGTAACAAAAAAAAAAAAATGATAAGCTTTACCGCCTCCAGCAGTCCAGATGCAACGATGTTTGATGCAAAACGCAGTCCAGACTCCGCTGCTGCCCAGGGGCAAACAAAGGATTTCTAGATTGGAGGTATCCAGGTGTTAGATTTCAGAACAAAAAACACAATAAGCCTATGTATTATACACTTGTTAAAAGTACTAGGCATCTTCTTTCCCTTATTGATCCAAATGGAAATGACAAGTAATCCAAATAGACAGCCCTAGCATGTCCCTTCATCCCACCCCTGCCCCCTGTGTATCACACCACTGCCACCACTGTGCATCACACCACTGCCCCCACTGTGCATCATACCATTGCTCCCACTGTGCATCATACCATTGCTCCCACTGTGCATCATACCACTGCCTCCACTGTGCATCATACCACTGCCTCCACTGTGCATCATACCACTGCCTCCACTGTGCATCATACCACTGCCTCCCGTGCATTACACCACTGCCTTCACTGACCCTCACATCACTGCCCCCACTGTGCATCACACCACTGCCTCCACTGTGCATCACACCACTGCCTCCACTGTGCATCACATCACTGCCTCCACTGTGCATCATACCACTGCCTGCACTGTGCATCACACCACTGCCTCCACTGTGCATCATACCACTGCCCCCACTGTGCATCATACCACTGCCTCCACTGTGCATCACACCACTGCCTCCACTGTGCATCACACCACTGCCCCCACTGTGCATCACACCACTGCCCCCACTGTGCATCACACCACTGCCCCCACTGTGCATCACACCACTGCCCCCACTGTGCATCACACCACTGCCCCCACTGTGCATCACACCACTGCCCCCACTGTGCATCACACCACTGCCTCCACTGTGCATCACACCACTGCCTCCACTGTGCATCACACCACTGCCTCCACTGTGCATCACACCACTGCCTCCACTGTGCATCACACCACTGCCCCCACTGTGCATCACACCACTGCCTCCACTGTGCATCACACCACTGCCTCCACTGTGCATCACACCACTGCCTCCACTGTGCATCACACCACTGCCTCCACTGTGCATCACACCACTGCCTCCACTGTGCATCACACCACTGCCTCCACTGTGCATCACACCACTGCCCCCACTGTGCATCACACCACTGCCCCCACTGTGCATCACACCACTGCCCCCACTGTGCATCATACCACTGCCGGGTGCAAGAAATCAATAGTAAAATAAAAGATATTTGTTGATCAGGACCTGACTGTGTTGCAAAAATTTCTGTCACATCAGAGTTGGTCGAGCTTATAAACAATTTTGATGTATGGTATTGTTCAAAATACAGATCACTGCAGCAGAAGTACATTAGTACATAGATCGTAATGGTGTCCATAGACAGTGGTGGAACTCCATCGTCATTGCAGGGGTGCGTTAGCTATAGGACCCAGAAGTAAGAGAGCAGCGGCAATACCACCACCGTCCTGTGGCTCCCACATTGCTTATGAACATACACAGTGTCTGGTGAAGTGGGGGCCTTGGGAGGCTGGATCGGCATCACTGGGTCCTTCACCAAAATTTGCTATGGGGCCCAGTGATGCCATTTTCTGACCTTGTCCCCAGAGATGAACAACCATTAAGCATTCTAATAGGTAATCACATGAATGACAACATTTCCAAATGCAAAATTAGAACAACTGGAATGCACTGCCTATCTGCACAAAACAAGCCCAGATTATCCATTTTTGTGAAAGCATATTCCTTTTTGTCTCTACAAAATCCCCATTGTTGGCAGATCTGTAAAAGCTTCCATTGGAATTGCCTGTAAGTAGCAGAGCAAAATGATTTATTAAATTTTGGAGTTTGTCAGATTTTGTCTTTTTGGGTGTTTACTCTTAAAGGATTATTTGAAAGTGAAGCTTCTTAAAATAGTCTAAAACTGTCATTTTAAACGTTCAACCATATGTATTCATACTTCCCATCTGTCCCAATGTAGAATGGACTCTGACCCGCCACCCCAATCAGCACAGCTTTGTTTTGCAGGTCAGGAAGTTGGGAGGTATGTCTTGTTTACCACTGCTCCTTTTAGCAGAGCAGCAAAGATCGTATGTAGGTGTTAGGAGGGGAGAGGGGCTAAGGCACAGCTTACCACTTCAAAAGTGCTATGCATTCCCTGGGCATGTGTTCATACCCCCATCTCCTGTCCCAATTCTCAGAGCTCCAGAGTTGGGAGGTATTTCTATGTGATTAAAAAAAAAAAAGGTTATAGTCAAATTTTTCACGTTTCAGAATTACACGGTTAATGAGCTGACATTGTTTAGCTCCTATAAATACTTAAACTGATTAGATAATTCTCTATTGAAAGAAATAACTATAACCGGCTGGGTACACACTACAGTGTTTTCAGCCGATTATCGGGCCAATCGAACAATAAACGACCATTTGGCCTGATATCGCATAAGTGTATATGCTGCAGCGATGAACAATTATCATTCCCAAGCACATCGTATCATTTCAATTGATTAATAAGCCAGACTAAAAATGGCATTCAGCACTGGAACAGTGTCGTTCCAATTCTGCAGTGTGTATGCACTCACGACCGGTAGTGTCCATAGATCTCTATGGAGCATGTAGAGTCACAATCTTTTTAGCTGATGGTTATGACAGATAAAGAGCTCAGATCTGAAGGTAAATCGTGTACAATGTGTTTAGTGTGTACACATGAATCGTCATGGTAATAAGGACTTCTTTTTTTTTTTAATCGTTGGTAAAATCGTTAAGGAGAAATTTTTAATAGTGTGTACCCAGTCTTATTTTAATACATTAGTGGGCAGTGGATCCCAAACTGTGCGCCTAGGCTCCCTGGGGTGCCTTGGAGATCTCACAGAGGTGCCTTGGCCAGGGCCAGTGGTAAGCAAGGTCGAGGGCTACTTGGTAATTATTTTGGCTTAGGGGTGCCTTGAAAAAATTTTGGAGACCCTAAAGGTGCCTTGAACTAAAAAAGTTGGAATCCACTGCATTAGGGAATGAGACATTTTTAAACGTTGGAAAATGACTTATCATTCAAAACCATTTAATTTTTAATATAACAGAAATAGCTAATTTTGTTCCATTCTCTTTCACTGACAATCCCAGTATTTTCACCAGGAAACAGGGTGCCTTGATGCTGGCTGGCAATTAAAGAGAGGTGTATGCAAATAGACTTGTTCATTTCCTGTTAAGTTAATTTGATTAAGAAGCTTTTTTTAAGTTGTATTTGATTAGCAGGATATTCCTAATGACTGTGAGCGCTAGCTAGTAAAATCCTACATGGCAGTACACCTGTCCACAGCAAAACTTTGTCATCTCAGGCTCTGGAGTGAAATAAGGAACAGATGTTTCAGGATACATGACAGAGTTCAGGAAAGATTTGCATTCCACTGGTGATACACTCGTTACTTATCTTTAAACTTGATATAATTATTAGGACATTATACTTTCCATTTCTTAATATCCAAGCCAAGTAGAATCAATAAAGTATTTTGAGTACAACTGCATAAAAGGCATAATGATTTCTTAACAAGAACCAGACTCAATCATGTATAATTCCAAGGGGCATATTGCATCATGGGGCAAGACTTACAAGGAGAATTGAAAGGTCATAAACAAAGATAAAACGAGTCTGAAAACATTTTGGAAAAAATAAAATCAAGAAATAAAAAAGGTAATGAAAGTTTAAAAAAATGCCCAGGTGAAACCAGTCACACCATTGAAAGTGATCCTTTCATAGGAAATCATGGTTTGCACCTGATTTAAGGAGCCGAATATAATTCTTCGGGTATTGCGGAGAAAGGGTGGTGAGGTTTTCATTAGGTGTTTTTCAGAAGTTAATAGTTCAATCCCATTGAGATTTATGATTGGAAAATAAACACTCAAACATGAAACTTACCTGTACCACACATGTATAAGAAATAGACGCCATGCTGGTGGTTTGAGGGGTGACAGCTCTATACATACCAGAAACACGCTTGTCATCAAGTTCTGGCATACACACGCAAAGCATATCTCAGCATCTCTGCTGGCAACGCCAATCAGGGTTAAGGAGCACCATCTGATTGCAATCTCAGCACATCTGCTGATAGTAGCAATCGGGGTTGAGGAGAAACACCTGATTGTAGCCCATATATTCTCACTTTGAGCCTAGCTCTGTAGGAGCAAAGTTTGGATTACAGTGTTTAAGACAATTATTTAATTGACTTTTATGTGACCTCTGCTTTTCCTCCATCTATTCTGCAGACAACACTCCTATGACAATGGCTTATGGCTCATCACTCATCCTACAGTCTACTCTTCTAAAAAAAAAACACATCTTATGTTCTCCACGATTATACTTTCTCCAAACTTCTGACTATGGAATCATCCATCACCAATGTTCCTTCCTGGACATGCTTCTTAGTCAAGAGAAATGTTTTTCTGCTTGCTGTCTCTGTTATGGGGCCTCCTCCTGCAGTTGGTAAATCAGAACTCCAGTGAACCTCAATTGGGACAGATTTGTTACATTTATTAAGTAAAATAGGTGAAGAGCTATGCGCTGGTCATTAACACACAAAATAATTAATTTGCACTTTGATGAACAGAAACCTTGGCCATCAAACAAATCCATTAGAAAACCATTACAAATACATAT